>NW_027526204.1:107708792-108308792 GCF_048455015.1 Haemaphysalis longicornis | reverse complement strand
TGAATACCCGATCCGACCACATGACCGAGGTACCGGACCTTTGACTCTGCAAATTTGCATTTAGCAGGATTAACTGTGAACCCCACCCCAGCAATAGTCGCTAGGACCGCGTCAACGTGCTCGAGGTGCTCCTGCCACGTTTCGGAATACACTGCCACATCGTCAATGTATGCACAGGCATACCCTCTATGCTCCTGCAGGGTTTCATTCATGACGCGCTGAAATGTGGCGGCCGAATTGCGAAGCCCATATGGCATCACCTTCCAAGCGAACAACCCCTTAGGCGTTGCAAAAGCGGTGTATCTCTGGGAGCTCTCCTCTACGGGTATCTGCCAGTACCCCCGTGTCATATCCAAAATCGTCACGTACCGAGCCCTGGCTACCTCGAACAGCAACTCCGTGACGTTTCCCATCGGAAAGTTGTCAACCTCCGAGACAGCATTCAGCTGACGATAATCAATGCATAGCCTGACGGAGCCGTCTTTCTTGGCTACACACACAATCGGGTGCGCGCAGCTACTAGCTACGGGGTACACCAGGTCCCATTCCCTAAGCTCATCAATCTGTCGGTCGACCTCAGGTCGAAGTGCCACTGGGACTCTATATGGGTACGCCTTTCCGGGTACTCCACCGGGCACTATTCTGATCTTATGTTCACCTAGCGCGCACCTGCCTGGTTTTTCGGAAAACGCCTCTTCATATCGCACGATGACTCGGCCAAGCTCCTCGGCTTGCTCGCTCGTCAAATGGTTTGCCTCACGCAACACCTCAAGTATCTTACTTGTGCCTTTTCCAGAGCACGGGGTACTTTCTACCTCTCCAAATTCCGCGTCTTCCTCGAATATTACGCCTACGTTGTTTGTACGGACGTAATACTTTCGCAAACGATTTGCGTGCACCCAGCGCTCCGTTCCGTCTTCAAACTGCACCACGTAGCTGTCAGGGCGCTTACGTTCTTTAATTTTGACCGGCCCGATCCATTTGGGGTGCATCTTATTCTGCGGATTGGCATCTAGGACCAAAACCTGCTCCTCCTCGCTGAACTCCTTTGAACGTGCCCTCAGGTTATATTTCTCGGCGTATGCCCGCTGTACCCCTTCTATTCGCTCGTCCACCGCTCGCGCCGCCTCCGACATCTGCTGCCGGAGCCCCACTAGATACTCCGTAGCTACTTTGTTGAGCCCGACAGGCGGCGACCACTCCCCTGACCATGTTCGTTGTAATATACTCAGGGGGCCTTGCGGCACCCGGCCGTACATCATCTCAAACGGCGAAGTACCGGTGATCTCATGTGGCACCTCTCTATACGCCCACAGCATGCATGGAATTAGGCGATCCCATTCGCGCCCCCTTTCAAGCATTACATGCCTTAGCATGGTCTTAAAGGTGCCGTTCCACCTTTCCACTATGCCATTGCTTTGTGGATGTTCCGGTGTCGAAAATCGCATCCTGATTCCCAAACGTTCAGCGAGCTCCCTTGTCAGTGTAGCGGTGAAATTTGTACCTTGATCGCAGCAGATCAGCTGTGGGGTACCAAACCGTGAAAACACTTCAAGGAGCGCCTGGCACGTCGCCTGGGCTGTCAAAGAGCGGAGCGGAATAACCTCGGGCCACCTGGTGCACAGGTCTATGAGGCACAGGGCATACCTGTGCCCACGCGCTGAAGTCGGTTCGATTGGACCGATACAGTCCAGATAGACCACTTCGAACGGTTCTTGCGGTCTTGTCAAAGGGGTTATCGGAACTCGATCCGTTATCCTCCGGTTAGAGAACATCTGGCATGAATGGCAAGACTGACAATATTTCTTAACGTCTCCCGCCAGATTCGGCCAGAAAAACGCGCTCCGGATCCGCTGTTTTGTTTTCTTTTGCGAGAAATGCCCGCCACATGGCCTGTCATGCGCTAGTACAAGTACCTCCTTGCGGCGCGACTCCGGCAGAACAAGCTGCTTACACCGTCTACCATCGATCGCCTCCAGGTGAAAGAGAAGGCCATCTTCTATCACCATCCCATGTGTTCCCGTTCGCGCCTGCCCCCACGTTTGTGACAGCGAACTGTCGTCCCTTTGCTCTATCACAAATGCTCTCCTCACCTCAGACTCATTCTCCTGTGGCAGTGTGTCGACTGCGGCAACCTGCGCTATTTCTCCGCTTTCTTCATTGCGCTCGCGTTCCTCGGGCTCTAGGGCGATTTTCACGTGCCCCACACTTTCCCGCTGTGCCATGTCTTTCTCAGCCTGTACAATCCTAGCGGCTAGATCATCGGCTTCTTTCTTGGCCTGCCTGAGCTCATCGTAAAGGTCGGGTGTAAGGATCGCGTCCACCCCTTCCGCCAACTCGTTAGTCACCGCGCAAAGCGTTACCAACTGCGGGTTCACGCTACCCTCGCCGATACTCAAGCTCAAAGGAACGTACATGAGGTCTGCCTCTACCGCATGCCCAAATGCCCCACGCATCGTTAGTTTCCCCGACCCCTTCTCACTTACGGCGTCTGGAATCAGGTCCCTTCTCACAACTGTTATCTCTGCCCCAGAGTCCAAAAGGGCTCTAAACGGGGTCTTCCCAGAGGTTAGCTCGATCCATGTCAGCTTAGATACCTGCACCCCCTTGCTCACTCCACACTCCAACACGCCCCCCGGGTCACAGTGTGCCCTCGCGGTTAGTTTCGAAGAAGGCGGTTTATTCGGTCGCTCCGGAGGCGGTTCTCCTCTCCTCTCCTGCGGGCAGCTCCACTGCATGTGACCAATTCGGCCGCAGCTGAAACACTTCGGAGGGTTTCTCAACTCGCCTCTCTTGTTTTTGTCTGCGAACTCCCGCTGACTTCCCTCGCGTGCCCCGTTCGAGTCACCGCTCCGCTGGTTTACCACGCGATGCTTCGGCCTGCTGTCTTCAAATTTCTCCGCAAGCGATGCAACCTCCTTTGGTTTCAACCAATCCTTCGTTTCATGCTGAAGAATGAACGAACGTAGTTCGTCATTCATCAGCTGTTTTACCCGATCTGCTACGAGCAGAGATCGCAGCTCTTCGAGAGAACGCACGTTGCGGCTTCGCAAGTAGTAATCTAACAGCCCTTCAAGCTTAGTAACAAACTGGCCCCACGTCTCATTTCCCTTTTTGCAACCGTAGAGCCTGCGTTTGTATTCTTCGGGAGTCATTTTTAGTTCCTCTAAAATGACATCGCGGACTTCCTCAAACAAAAGCCTTCGACCATCCGACTTGTTTGCAATGAGCGCCCGGCTCCTTTCATTTAGGAACGGGACAATGATTGATCCTGCAGCCTCATTAGGAATATCCCAAGTACGGATCATGTTCTCAGCGCTGCGGAACCATGCGGGCACGAGCTCATCGGATTCCGGCATCGGCGCAAGGACTGCTCGTAGTGAATCTGCCCATCCCTTCAAATTTGGCCTATTGCCGCTGTCCATGCTACCGTTCTGCTGCCTTAATCTTTCAAGTTCAATCTGCAGCTTCAGTGCCTCGATCATTTTGTCGGCGTCGCTGGTACCGCCGCTCGCTACTGCCTGTTGCCCTGTCACCATTGACGGATCGCTCAAATCTGTCCGATTAGAAGAATTTGATTCGTCAACCTCTACGGCTTCCCCCTGTTGCTCCTGGGATCGTGTGGTGGGCGCCATCATGAAACCGGAGGAAACAAATCAGGGCCCACCTGTGTTCCCTCCGTGTCCCTCCTGGCGTTGCCGGTGCTGCCGCTCGCCTCTCGACGGCCGGTCGTAGCGTCGCTCCAGTAGCCTCGCACCAATCTGTCGCTCCGTTGAGTCTCAGCTCGAACGCTCGAACGTGTCGTTCGATGACGCCGGTTGCTGCCGCTCGCTTCTCGCCGCCGGTCGTAGCGTCGCCCCCGAAGCCTCGCACCAACCTGTCGCTCCGTTGAGTCTCAGCTCGAACGCTCGAACGTGTCGTTCGATGACGCCGGTTGCTGCCGTTCGCCTCTCGCTGCCGGTCGTAGCGTCGCTCTCGAAGCCTCGCACCAACCTGTCGCTCCGTTGAGTCTCAGCTCGAATGCTCGAACGCCTCGTTCGATGACGCCGGTTGCTGCCGCAGCCGTGGAGACTCCGCTCCCGTTGCAGCTCTCTCTCCCGTCCCGAGCTCTGCTCGAACTCTCGGACTCTCCTTCGCTGAACCCCGGGTTCTGCCGCAGCCGTGGAGACTCCGCTCCCTGGGGCCTCTCACTGGGATGTCGCCCCCTCCTTGAAGTAGCCGCCCCGTCGTCCGCCGAAAGCCATCTCGACCGATCCTGGTCACGGCACCAGTTGACAATGACGACGATGTGACGATGGACGTTGATGTGGATCGATCGCTCTTCGATGATGTCGTAGTCGACGATAGATGGCTCGTTGGTCGAAGGCACGTAGCAGACGACTGACTTTTCAAGGAATATTTACAGTTTATTTACAAGTACAACTATGTACAGGGCATGTATTAGCCACTCAACATTGAGCCGAGCCCGCAACATGCGAGACTCGCCTCGCCTCTCGATCGACCTGATCTCTCAGATCTCCTGATCTCTGACCGACCCTAAACAATGCACAACACTCGGTTTTTGATCACAAAAACCCCGCCTCTAAAGTGGGCGTTTAAGAAAGAGTGAAAATCCCTCCCAAAATGGTTCAAAATCAGCACTCATTGGCCACAATTACACCCAATCACGGATACATTCATTCCCACTCACGTGACCCAACGCTCTCTCTCCACCCGGGTTCAAGCAACAAACAAACCAAAATGGAGCACTATAGAACGGCACAAACCCGGTCGAGCGGTAAACAAACCGTTTCGAAGAACGCGCGTCTCTTACCACGCCGAAGCCTTTAAGGTCATAAATTTCGCTTTTCTGTGACTGAGCACGGTATCTACCGCGTCTGACACTCAACTTCCGCGAAGATGACGGTTCACGGAAACCCCGCTGCGCCATGAGTGCGAACCCGTGTTCTACAGCCTAGCCCTCTATGGGGTGGCTGGACATGGACGTTTGACGAAATGCGTACCGGAGCAGGGAAGCAAATGACAAAGGCGGCAGTGCTGTCCCCGGGTCTTAAGAACCCGTAATTTACTGCCGCCACGTGCCGAACAGAGTGCGCGTCTGGCATTCTGACTTTTCGGCTCTTAACGATTCCTGAAACCAAAGGCAGCAGAGTTGCCCGTCCGCCGGAGACAGTAGCGACACACACACTTATAAATCTTGACCCCCTCGCTCCCGGCCATTACTTTGACACTTCGTTTCACCATGCGGTTGGACCCTCGTCGCTAGCGCGCTCCGGCTGCACCCTCTGCAACGCTGCTCTGCGAGACGGCGCAGCACCCATTCAAGGCTGCGGTCACGGCGCCGGGCCGACTTCGAGCGTCCCCGGCATCCTTACAACAATGAGCGGGAGCGCCAGGCGCGCCACTTCTCGGAACCTGCCTCATGCACCCCCTCCGACTACACGAAGAAAACGCTTCCCCATCGTCGCGTTCCGCTCTGCCCATTCATCTCCTCGTCCCAAAAAGGCGGGAAAAGAAAAACGAACGACCGTAAAACGAGCAGCTGGCGATCTTTGCCAATTAAGAAGGGTGCTCGAACATAACAACGGGCGTAGAGCAAGTAGTTAGACAAAACGCACTAAAGTAAACAGGGGAAAAGGGAAGGTCGTCGGAAGTACACAGCGGCCCGCGTAGGCGCGCAACGGGGGGTCGGAGACGCCAGTGCGTGCGTGTAACACAAGATTCGCCGATGGTCCCTCTCGAGAGCCGCGTCTCCCGAGTCGGCCGACGGGCAGACACACGCGCCGGAGCTGTTTCTTAGGAAAAATAGGGGGCCACCGCCCAGCCGCGTCCGAAGCGCTTTCGCACACAACATTTTGGAGGAAGAGCCCTGGCTGTGGGCAGAACTTAAAAAACAACCAGAAAACATCAAGACATCTCCGCTTCGCGACACCTTCCCCGACGGAAAAAAGAGTGCCCTCACTCTTGCACAAAATTTAAAACATAAGAAAACATTTTCACAACCCGACAGCGATAACGAAACGGCATGGTATGCGGACTCAAGAAGACAAAACACAGACTCAAACACAGGAGTCGACAAACTATCTCCGCTGAATCAGTCAATGCACACGCGGTCACTTGGTGGAGTTCCGTTCTTCACTTCACGCGCGCACAGTGTGTTGTCCAGCACCCGCGAAAACATTTCACTTACACGTAACAACAAGAAAATAACAACACGGACACCATGAATAACATAGGAAAATCATACACACTGTAAAGGTTACATCTTCTAGAAATCGTAAGACAGCTACACTATTCAGGCCATATGCCGAGTTCTGAACAGTACGACGCGAAATAAAATAGCCTACCCTTCGAAACAGATCGCATAAAACACAAGATAAAGTAACCTCCTAGCCAACTCAAAATAATCTGCAAATCAAAACCCAAGTGCAGTCTGAGCAATCGCCGCTCGAGCAACAACGGCCCTTGCACATAGATTACCACAAACGGCTTAAACGAAGGCTCTACAAGACAGAAATAAAATTATATACAAGAGCTCACTCTATTGGAGTTATATCTCACGAACAAGTGGAAACCTACGGGCACTAGCAATTGTTGGTCACTTAACCCGGCACATTTTTACACTCACCCCTACCTGTTCTAAAGCCATCCTTCCCGTCTATTATGACAAGAATACCCAAAGTAGACCGCAACGCTTCTTAAAACATCGGCAAACAACTCAAAGGAACGGCTAAGAAAATGAGCTACTTGAAAAACTGCAAAACATCGAAACATAAAAGCTACAAAATGTATAACTTGGCGGTCGCACACATGATACAAGAATGTTGGCGCCTGGAGAGGCTTGTAAGCACATTTCAGACGCTCTTCGTCAGTCAATACTCAGAAATAAACAATAAAACCGAACAAATCTCTACACATACTTATCATGAGCGCGAGCGTTAGAAATGATAAAGGTAAGACATGATAAAATAACAGCAAAAAGACGTTAAAGCTACATAACAGTTACCGTTCATGCTTACGGAAGAAGAAAAGATTGTCACATCTCAGCAGCGGTGAGAAACTTCCGCCAACCCGACGCATTCGCAAAACTGCGCGCCCGCTAGCTCTCCCCGTCCGCGGCATCCCGGGCACCCCTGCTGGTGTCTTTGTACTGTACTTCGAGCAGCGGCGTGCAACGTAAACATCTCTCAACTCGTTTCCCTCAGGCCCCAAACCCCGAAGTGGCTGCCGTATTTGCTTCAAGACATAACCTAACTCCGGTGGAAAGGAGCCGAGGAAACGGATATCAGCAGTCTCTAATATAGCGAGATCTGCGCAAAAATCAGCCTATTCATAGGCGCGTGGGGGCTTATTCTTCGGGGCTCCTTCGCCGGGAGAGCCGAACGCCTGTGCCGTTAAGATTCTGACTACAAAGCTGTCCAACTCCCGCGCGAAGAGCCCACATACCCCACGAAAGAACTGCTGCACGCTCATAAATTGTTGCTTCAGCATCCACAGCGGCTAGTTACATAAGCAGGCTGGTGCTGGCAAAGAAAATGAACCAAAGACAACCAGTCAGCGGGCGCCCCGGACTAGCGGAGAAGAAAAGCCTACCGGCCTACTGCAATGCGGTGCGCCGAGAGGCAAAAATCTCTCACCTTACTGCGTGGGCGGGAAGCTCGCCGCCCCGATGGAGGGTGGCGGTCGCGGCGGCGCCCGGTCCGCGTCGGGGCCGGGGGCTCTTCCTCGCGGGAGCCGCTGGCGAGCATGACGGGCCCGGCTTGCCTCGGGCTGGTAGCGCGGTGACGATCGTGGAGTTAGACAGTCTTTTGCGCTGTCGCACATGTCGCTTGCCTTGAACGCCCATGGTGCCCGGAAGAATGACGCGATCTCAGATGCAGCTTGCTCGGTAGACAGGATGGAGAGGTTGACGATGAGTAGCAGGAAGATTAACGATGAGTGGGGGGATCCCATGATGGTAGAGGGGGTCTTCGGTACCCCGCACCTATCACCACTTTTGTAACGTAGTATTCTGGTTAGATACTGCCGCTACTGTAGCATGAAGATCGGAAGGGAAAAGTCGAGACGTCGAAGAGGTTTTAAAGGATAACTTGTTTACTTTACAGATGACATTGGTGACATTTAGCACATATGAATTAGAATGAATACACTTGTTACATAGATTAGAAAGACAGTCAAAGATTCAGAGTACTTAGCGGGACATAGTTGGCGGGCGAATGGCTCCCGGCGGGAGGGCACGACGACGAGCGGCCGAGTGCGGCTCTCCGGGTGTTGCTCCCCCTCTCCTCTCCAGAGGGGCCGCGTTATATTTGCTTTGGGGGGACGCATTGGGGGAAAAAGCGCATCCTAGCGTGTGCGGACCGGGTGGGAAAAGGCTAAGGCACACCCGCAGCCAATCAGGAAGACGCTTCTAAGCACCAATCAGACATGTCCCCGCCAAAGTGAAAAGGACCAAAAACACAGACACAAGGTTCCGACTCGAAAACGCGCGCTTGGAGAATTACGGGCGTAGAGCAAGTAGTTAGACAAAACGCACTAAAGTAAACAGGGGAAAAGGGAAGGTCGTCGGAAGTACACAGCGGCCCGCGTAGGCGCGCAACGGGGGGTCGGAGACGCCAGTGCGTGCGTGTAACACAAGATTCGCCGATGGTCCCTCTCGAGAGCCGCGTCTCCCGAGTCGGCCGACGGGCAGACACACGCGCCGGAGCTGTTTCTTAGGAAAAATAGGGGGCCACCGCCCAGCCGCGTCCGAAGCGCTTTCGCACACAACATTTTGGAGGAAGAGCCCTGGCTGTGGGCAGAACTTAAAAAACAACCAGAAAACATCAAGACATCTCCGCTTCGCGACACCGGAGTGGTAAATCCAAGACAGCCGCGCCCACTCGACTGGGGTTGCTCGGCTGAAACGGGATCACCATCCAAAGTATACAGTAGGCAAATTTTAGGAAAATTATACAGTCGATTTTTAAAAAAAAATTTCGGAATATAACAGAGCCCTGTCGAATCGGTGTCGGCAAGGCGTCCGGGACTAAATGCGGCAGCGTTACAAATAATTGACAGTCGCGTCGCTCAGGTTGCGCCCGCTGTCGCAGTTGGCTGATTACATAATTTCTCGACGCCTTGCAATTAGTGGCGCCCTCCTGGCAAGCCAGACTCGGGATGCCCCTCGTGTTGCCATGGCTACACCTAAAAAATGGATGGGCCATTTTTCGTATGTCTGGTTTAGCCCCCTTAAACTATTACTTATCACACACGCCACAAAAGCGCACAAGCTAACTAAATGACCGCGGTTGCAGTGGTCGTAACGAAACGTAACGCACACGGCCCCTGGAGTACGCGGGAAGGGGGGAGGGGGGGGGGGGGGTGAACAGACAAGACCTCCACCATCACATAGTGACCACCCATGGTTATTTTTGCGTCGCACGCTATGCAGCAACCATTGAGCGTCACTGTGTGTGTGTGTGTGTGTGTGTGTGTACTATATATATATATATATATATATATATATATATATATATATATATATATATATATATATATATATATATATATATATATATATATAATGAGGGGCTCGTTGAGGAAATACAGAAAGATTGGTCGGCAGTGTACAACGCCAAAAGGAGGCATAGGGGTGTCATCAGGCTCTTTTTTAGCTACGGTTAGTGAAATTAACATTTTTTAAAATATACGTAAGAAGCAAAGAAAGAAAAACACGCGCCCAGGGTGGGGACCGAACCAACGCCTTTCGATTTGATCTCGAATGCCTTACCAATTCGTCTATCTGGGCGACTGTGTTCTCCTTCACTTTCTGGGGTATTTATATTTACAGAACTGTATCTGACGCTTGAGGGTGGTAGCCAGAGCCATTTTGACTACACGGGGAGAAGAGGACCTTCTTTTCAACCCCCGGGGCATGACGCGAACGTCTACAGCCTGTCATAAGCGAGTAACTGGCGGGAAACCCTCTTATGCTACCTTGGCATCAAGGCTGCCAGAACCGAGGCCCTCGCTAAGCTTTTGCAGAATAATATAGTTAGGAAGTGAGGCGCTCGTTGAGGAATAGATAGAGCAGTCTATAACGCCATAATATATATATATATATATATATATATATATATATATATATATATATATATATCAGCCACGACGATCAGCCACTGTGCAATTTCACCGGAAGCCATCACAAATTTTTACAACACGGCATCACCACGGCTTTTTTTTTTTTCAGTTCGAGAATACATTTTTTGTCCTGAATTTTCATTTCGGGTTGTTTTGTGCTCGTTTCACTTCTCTGATTGTTTGTGCGGAGGGCGCCCCGGGAGCCACAAGGCTACGATAACCTGTGCACATTACTCGCAGCACGCGAGGCGTCGTCTGGCTTCGGTAGCTAGGTGCGAAGCGCGCACAGATAACAACACGGCGGCAGATAAGAGAGGCGCCGCGCGACCCTCACGCGCCGGGGAACAGGGCAAACAAAGCGGCGTTGGGCAGTGAAGGATAACGGAGAGACACGTCGACGCGCGCGACGGCAACTGCAGTTCGCTCTCTTCGTGCCGGCGGGAAGACGCACAGGCGCAAGCTCTCACACACACACAACCCGGAAAGCGGGATCGCTCGGCGATGAGGAAAAACGCGATCAGTTAACGCCCGCCTCCCTTGACGGAAGCGGGGGTATTTAGCACCTTCGTTTTCTCACACGGCGTGATTGTCCCACGGTCCCACGAGAGAACAACTGCGCACCTGAGACGGCGTGTTTTGTAGCGTAAGGTATACACTGGCCGAGGTTGAGCAGTTTCGCGTGGACCTTGAAGGGCCGTGCTGCGCAAGCGCGAGAAGCATTGGATTGGTTTGTATTGGATTGGATTAAATTGGGTTCTATTAGATTGGAAATCCAATACAATTGGAGTACGGGTGTGCAGATGATTGGGTCTGCACATTCGCCGGTCCACGCATTCCAGAGGAGTGACGTCATAGCCGCGGTAAACGCACTGGCGCCGGCGCGTGCCCAGCTGTGCGCCTCCGTTGCGCAGTAGCCAAGTCTGACGGTGCGCCGGAGCCGCTTGATAGCCGTTTCGCGTGGCTCCTAGAGAGCCGTGCTGCGCATGCGCGAGGAGCAGTGACTGGACTGGACTGGATTGGATTGGATTGCTGAACCTTAGCTCACGCTACGTATATCCTGGCATAGCCGAGCTAAGCCACTGATAATTTTTTTGACGTTCGAATGTGGAGACAGGCAGCGTGGCGCACGATGAAGGCATGCAGGTCGGATGTTTTTGCACAGCCTTCATGCAGTTAACTCCCGTTAAGTGGGATTACTAACCGTCCCGGATGTGGCGGGACTGTCCCGATTTTTCATACAACGTCCCGAGTCCCGCGCCGTCCCTGTCGGAACAGCTATATGACCGGGGTTTGTTTCGGACCGTCCAGTTAGACATTTTGATGCGGTCCAACGCACGCTAAACAAGGCGCGCCACGCTACGGAACACAAAGTTAGCACGAACTTGCCCAGGCAGAGCTGCCAGTAAAGCTGAACTTCTGCGTGAAGTACAAGAACTTTTACGGGTACATTCTTCAGCAAGAACAATTGTTGCGAGCAGCATGCAGCCAGATTAACTACCACTTCAAGAGGCCGCAACAATAAAGAAACAATAAATTTGTCGGGAAAATACCTCAATAAAGAAAACATGATTTTGTTGTCTCCCTATGTTAAGGTATACGCTAGCTGCCCCCCCCCCTTCCCCCCGTCCCGATTTCTTTCATTGAAGAGTTGGTAACCCTGCCGTTAAGGCGAAGTCGAAGAAACCGTAAAAGTTTGTTCCTATTACCACAAGTTCGTCGTACCTTACTTTTTTTTTCTTTTCTTCCCCCCCCCCTTTTTTTTTGCACTGCGCGCATGTCACAGGAAAGCAAAATTGTTGTTAGTCCTGAGCATAAAATTCGTCATAACGAAATTCCAGAGCCTATTGAATATACTACACTAGAAGTGGAAACAAAGCCTACCTGTAATCTTTCCGTGCCTTGGCGGGTATTTTTAGCGACCATTTAAACCGGCCAGTACGGTGGCAAGTGCCTACCACAAGCGCAATATCCGGACTCGGGAAGGTTGAGAAGGGGGGGGGGAGGGGTCAATTAGTTACTGTCGGGCAACTGCGTAGCGGCGTAGTGCGTACAGTTATTGTTCGTACATTCGTACAGATATATACCGCAAAGTCTTATCAATACACCACGGTGGCTCAGAGGCTAAGGCGTTGTGCTGTTGTGCCCCAATTTCGATTCCCGGCCGCGGCGGGTGCTTTTCTGGTGAAGGCGTAAAGCGAAAACGCCCGTGCGTTCGAGATTTCGGCGCACGTTCAAAATCTCCGGCTGGTCCGAATGAATCCGGAGCCCTACACATCGGCGCGCCTCAAAGCCAAGGTGCAGCTTAGGCGTTACTGAAGCCGCGAAAAATTTCAAAAAAATTCAAACCACCGCCGCTCCCAGCTGTCGTCCGAAAGTCAACATGCCGTGCGTTTTGTTCCCGTTTTAAATCCGCGCGCGGCTTCTTCGCGTGCAAGTTTCGAGTTAACCCGGGCGGACAGACGAAAGCGCTGGGCGAGAGGGGAAAAGAGGGGGGAGGGGGGGGTGACGGCAAAGACTAGTGCACGGAGTACTGCACGCTCGACGCCTGCAGCAGGTAGCCAGGGCGTTTGTTTCCTACATAGGCGCCGTGGCGTGACCCGCCGTCTTTCCAAGGTCTCCCCCGGCGCGTAGCGCGCGTAGCACACGTACGCGCCGCCAGGCATGCCACAGAGAGAGAGAGAGAAAGAGAGATCTGCGGCACTGCGAAGGCAGCAACAGAGCAGCCTGATATTATGACGGTAGGGAAGGAACGCACTACAACAAGCAGTGACATCGAGTCTCGCAGGAGAGGGACAGTTAATTGCGCCAGCCAGCAATTGGCCCCGAGGGACAACTTAGAAAAAAAGGAATGTTGCTCCTTGGAGACGGGCGTAACCGCGACAGAACGGCTAGTGAAGGGGGGAGGGTTGGGGGAGGGGTAAAGCTGTTGCCCACATTTCACTGCGATTGCGGGTTGGAGCGCGATAAGCAACTTGAAAGTTAGTTCTCTTTTTCGGGAGAACGGGGACCAGCAAGCCTTGTAAATGCCAACCTCGAGATAACGAAATCACTTCGTGAGGAAGCTCGCTCGGTTCGAAAAATTGTCTGGCCCCCCTGCAGCATAGAACGCGAACCGTCCCCGAATTTATCGAAGTGTCGCTTATAACAACAAAAAAAAAACTCCACTTACTGCACCGAAGACTTCGCTATGTCGAGGGTTCCCTGTACCTACGTATGTATGCGTCTGTATACACCGCGTAGTGAAATCATCTTCCACACTTATAGGGTGGGAGCGGACAACCCCTCCGCCCTTCGGCGCCCCCCACCCCCCCCCCCCCCTTTCCAACCTGTTGACACCGCAACGACTGCTCCTACTGGGTGATTTCAGATCAGATCAAACAAAGGGTGGCTCGTCGACCCCCTCAATTTGTCTAAATTTTAACACGAAAGTGCTTTATTCCGGGTGACCCCAAGAATTTACAGACGTCATGTCCGTCAGGGAGGTGTCGCTCGTACAATGAAGCAAGCGGCCTGTAAAGGGTGCACCCCTGCACACAGGGTCTTCTTGCGGGGAAGCAACCTTTAGTACTAAAGAGTATACGTGGGGGCACGCGTGGGGTATGCACGGTCTACGGAAAAGAAACAGAAACTACGCGGCACATAATGTTAAAATGCGAGGGTATCCATCCAAATCAACATCAGGGAAATATTAGGCTTCCAGAAGCCATAAGATTAAAGGGTAGCAGTGAATGAGTTAACTTCAAGGCTGTCGAGGCGATGAAAAGAAGATTAGAATGCTGGTGTACGTAAAGCCGAGAGGGGAATATCGCCTAGGACAGCTACCACGTGCAACAGAAAAAAAAAATGTTGTGCCTAATAAGTTTTTTTGTGCCTGCCCTAAGCAGCGCTAGTATTAAACCAAGAGTGTAAAACATAGGTATATTAGTCCTTTTTGGTAAGATGACGCGTCATCCCCCCGTTACAAAGTGGAAACCAACAGCAATCATCAATCATCATCATCAGTACGTTATACTTGGGGTTCTTCGTCTTCGGGTTTTATTTTTTTTTAAACGAAAGTGTTTTATGTCGGAATACACGAAGATTTCACTGACGTCATATCCGTCACGCAAATGACGCCAGGACACCTTTGCCGAAGCGACCCGCCAGCAGGACGTCGCTCGCCAAGCACACCCACAAGACAGCCACCGACCCGCAAATCATGTTCAGCTGCACATTCCGCTGCACACTTCACTGTCATGTTTTACCGATTTCTATGACAGAGGAATCAACCAAAGTTTTTTTATATATATATATATATACCGTTCCCTGATTGTTCTAATGTCCAGATCCACCAATATTTTCCCCGGGAAAATTTTCAACTAACAAATTTTGGAACGCGATCAGGTGGACCTGAGTACGAATTAAGAAGGGGGCGGTGTAAGCACGTGATGACCAAAAAAAAACAACAGTGATGTGGACTCTTTTGTTTTCTTTTAGGCCGGGCTACGAAGCCACCGTAACAGCGGAGGTCTGCAAAACAAATTATACGCCCCCCTACGCTGTGGAAGAATGGGTCGACGCCTTCCCCTTTTCAGCCGCACAATACACGACGACAATATGCGACCAGTGCTGGAATGCAATTAAGCTCAACGATTGGCACTCGCGAAATTGCTCCAATAACGCGAATTTTCCGTCAGCAGGGCCTTCTGATCGATATCTTCGAAATCTCGACGGCGGCCAGCGCATTAACGGCAGAACGTTCCCTTCGCGCGCAAGCGCGGTCTATTTCGAACTTTTTTTTTTAGTTTGGCACGTTTAAAAGTTGCCGAAGTCGCGCGGGGTGCTCATTAGGCAAGCGCAGCAAGGTACATATCCAAGGTCACGTATGTGTTTCGCGCTTAACCCTCAGCCGCAAATTCTCTCTCTCTCTCTCTCTCTCTCTCTCTCTCTCTCTCTCTCTCTCTCTCTCTCTCTCTCTCTCTCTCTCTCTCTCTCTCTCCCCCTGTTGCAGACTATTTACAGAACAAGAGAAGGACTTCGTTACAAGCGCTACTTCTTTAAGAGCGGAATAATATGCTCTTCGTACGCTCCAGCTGGGTCAACGAATTATCCGAGTAATGCGAAGTTTCGATTAACGCGATTTCGTTATGACGAGTGCCGACGGCACTTTCTTGTGGACGAGGTTCTTTTTTGTTGTTGTTGCCGTTGTTCCCTTCTTTAATGTTTTATTCGTGATTGAGTGAACGCTGAATGGGTTAGTGATTCTGTGTCAAGTGGTAGTACAAGTAGTAGTACAAAAAAGTAGTACAAATGTGTTTCGATGACCTCTTCCCAGTCCCCACTCTCTCCCATGCCGTTCGGGGTCTCGTGACCACCTCCGAATGAACAGCCATCAATTCAGAAACAAGACGGCTGGGCGATGCGCTCCGGAATTTCCCTAGCGCTACCAGTTATTAGAAACTCTGCATTCGCTGACAAATAAACGACTGAATGAGAACTTTTTTTTTTTTCACCTACGCCAACGACCAGCCCATCACTTAATTACCCGCCGCGGTGGCTCCAAGGCTTTGCGCTGCTGAGCACGAGATCGCGGGTTCGATTCGCGGCCGCGGCGGCCGTTTTTCTGACGGAGGTGAAAAGCAAAAACGCCCGTGTGTACGAGATTTCCGCGATTGTTAAAGATCCCCAGGTGATCAAAATTAATCCGCTGCTCTTCACTACGGCGCGCCTCATCGCCTGTGTTGCGTCGGCGCGTTAAACCCTGCAATCAATCAATCGCGTCACTTAATTAAACGCGTTGTTCGCGCAGTTGCACTGCGCGGCTTGGCGCGACAAGCGACAATTTTTGGTGTTTAATACCAAAGGGACGCTCGACGAGTGAGCCATATAAAAGACGCCTTTGCAGACCGAAATCGAGCGAAGCCGCCGCGGATGCTCTGCGCATGCGTCACTCGCAGAGGTTGCGACATGCCGGGGCTGCAGAGGCATTTGCCCGCTCATGCTTTCCGCTCTCGCCACGGGGGCACTGACACCGTTATAAAAACAGGCGGGGGGGCTTGCCATCAAGTTTCACACTAACATACACTGCAGGGAAAGCTGTCGCTGCAGTCGCGGGCCGCCGTGGGCGGCGCCATTGCCGCTAGCGACGTTACTCGCCTAGTTGGCCTATAACTAGGCATATGACTTTTCTTTTGTCTCGAAGCCAAGATCAACTAAAAAGGGTAACATTTTGTTCTTGTTCCTCGTACATGAAGCTTCTAAATAATTACTGACAAATTCTCTTTTTGGAGCTCAATTTTAAATAACAAAACAAATTCGATGAACCTGCTACACTAGGATATTTGTTGCTTTTTTGCAGCCAGAGCCAACTTTTCAGCCTGTTCACGAGCCATGCCAAGGACAAGTGGAATGTGCCTGCCCGGTAGATGACGGAACGCTCGCTGAAGCGCGGCTCCCCTAGACAGTAGCTCCAGATTTCCCTCTAGTATATATTAGTATGAACATCTACGGGGCTCGCTAGAGCCACTAGATGAAGTTTAAGCGTAGCTTATTTAGTGGCTGTAGGGCTTGCCAAAGTCCGACGATACGGTCCTGCAGCCACGAGCAACAACGCACAGCGCCGGGATGCACGAGCGAGCGGCGCGCTACGCATACGTACCGGAAAACTTCCGGCGGGGTTCACGTCTCGCGCCGTCACGTGATTGGCTGCGCGTGCGTGCATAGCCAATCGGTGCATAGCCAATTGGCAGCGTGAATAGCCAATAACGGCGTGCATAGCCAATCAAGTGAGACCGCGTGAGAAATCAACCGCACGAATATTTCTGAAACCATACGTGTAGCTTGCATGTGTGTCACCGCAGCCCTTTCTCTGGAGTACCGCTATCAGCTCTCACAGCGCTTCTCGAGATAACAGCGGCAGACAACTTTACAGCCGTCCACCGTGCAAGCAGCGCTCCAAAATGGCCGCTACAGCGACGCCAGCGCAAGCTATGGATAAGATTTGGCCCCCCAAGGCTCGGAACCCCTTTATAAAGCCCGCACATGATTACGGATGTCCGATTACAGGTGAAATTGAAGATTAAAACAAGATTACAAATGGAGTTCGAAAGCACTTTCTTTGACGCTCTTTGCCTTAGTCGGAGCTGCGCCATAAAAACACATTCATCATCATCATCAAAAGCACGATGAACGGGGCCAGTTGGTACTGCATCTTCTTGCGTTACGCTGGGTGGTACGACGACAAATGGATCAACAGTGGACGTGACGAGGCGCAAAATTGCAACCGTTTATTTCGCACAAAAGGGCGGGGAAGTAAACACAGCCTATGGATAGCGCATTCCGCCACAACGAGTCCGCTATTCTTGCACTAGTCTCGCGCTCAGTTGTGCCAAGCTCCGGTGTGTCCGCGGTACTGACAGGTGGACTCTTAGACGGTATGGTGGTATTAAAGAGTTTTATCAGTCAGTCTGTTCCGTCGTGTACGTAGTTACCGTGTTGACCGGGACCCGTCTGGGCACTTGCGCATTCGACGTGATAGGGGGATTTGTTCCGCGGGCAGGCCCCCGCCATGCTCGTGCATCCGGCACGTTTGGTTGCGCCTCCTCGCCCTTCCGCGCGCGCAGGCGCAGTCGGGTCCCGGTAATCACGGTAACTATACGTAAACAACGGAACAGACGGACTGACAAAACTCTCTATTATCTCTAACAGCCAGAGTGAAGAACCTCGCACAAACAGAATCGAAAACGACGAGCGCTTATACTGAAAACTCACTCGCGTAGGAAAATTCAGCACAAAAAATAAACTCTGCGAATGCTTAGCGCGGCAATGACCGAAATTTTAAATCATGGGTTAAACGCACGCATGCGCAGGACTACACAGACCACTTGCCCTTGAGATTTTTCGTTTCTTTATAGACGCGTGGCCGAGCATTCACACACGCATGGCCGATAAGCATTTTTTTTTTCATTCAAATTTGGGAGTGCAACGCGACGAATCTATACCCGGGCTACGGGGAGAGGCGCAGTGGAGGGCTCTGGATTAATTTTCTCCACCGGGGGGATCCCTAACGTGCGCCGAAATGTCGACACACTAGCGCTTTCGTTCTTCGCCTCCACCGGACAAACAAACTGCCACCGCGGCCGGGATTGAACCCGCGTCCTTGGGCTCAGCAAGATCGATCACTCGTACTCTGCGAGGCGGCCGTGACAGTGCGTGCCGTGTGCAAATGACCCATGACACTTTCACAAAAATGTAAAAAATGGGTTGCAGTGCTGCGCATGCGTACTTGTAAACTGCGTTCGCTGGTGCCACGAGTATATGGGCAGAGTTAATGCTTTGTATACGGTTCACGAATAAAAGGAAACGATTTACTAAGCGCATGAAAAAAAAAAAGACATTGGCCGCGTATCTGTGTACTTCGCCGAAAATATCAAAAGACGAGAGTCTTCTGCCGCCGCTGCCCCGCAAATCCCTCTCTTTTCTTCCCCTCCCGTCTCCTTCCTCCCCCAATAAACACGGAGGAGGTTCGCTAAAGTCAATTCAATTTTCCCGCGTGTCATTGTTCGCGCCATCTACCGGTACCTGTTGTTACTGTTGATTTTGGAACACTTGCAGCACCGCCTCGGGGTCCAGGCTCACGCGAGCTCTTTTTTGTATTTTCGGGACAAAATAATGTTTTCAAGACGTATTTCTCAATATTCTACCGCAAATATCAAGCACACATTTATTTTTCATTAAAAGAACGCTACGAGTTTGTTTGTTTGTTTGTTTGTTTGTTTGTTTGTTTATTTATTTATTTATTTATTTATTTGTTTATTTATTTATTTATTTATTTATTTATTTATTTATTTATTTATTTACAGGCGATGAGGGGCGCCGTAGTGGACGTTTTCGCTTTGCGCCTCCACCAGAAAAGCGGCCGCCGTGGCCGGGAATCGAAAAACATTGCGAGTGCCAGTTGTGCGTAGATTCATTGCGTCAAATATGTCTTATGTTTTCTTATTGCTCAACAATGTCTACAAGTAAGAAGTTTATTCCGGATTTCGTGGTTCAGAAAGGTTTTGCCTACGCAAAGTCCTCGTTCAAGAACTCCTTTTAACTTCTGGCCGGATGGCTGAATCGACGGACGGAGGGGACGGACGGACAGCAAGACCAACCTTCTCGGGTTTAAGTAGCCCAAGAACGACCATCTTCTTCAAAACGAACGTAGAAAAGCAATGAAAAAAGTTACGGAAATAAAGAGAGCGCACGCGCAAAGCGGTACCGTCGAAATATACAGTACAGAATGTTAATACACGCAGAAAATTCCATGTACAAGTCCATTCATCACTTCCTTTTTTTTTTTTGAGTTCGCAGAAAGGAGCACTTTACCAGACCGTTTTCTTCTCGCCCTATTATCTTATAGCAAGTCATCATCATCATCATCATCATCATCATCATCATCATCATCCTATCTCCGCCCACTGCAGGGGAAAGGCCTCTCCTATTAACCTCCAATTACCCCGGTCCTCCACCGAGTCCAATTATAGCAGGTATAGGGGTGTAATTTCCGTTTCCCCCTATACACCAATTTTAGCCAAGCACCTCTAACCGAAACACCAGCACTCCTTTTGGCAATCTTTGGCCTGGTAGCCCTTGCGCCATTAAACCACACCTCATCAGCATCATTTCCGTTTCCCTCCACTCGAAATTCCGTTCATGTCCACTCAACAGGCTGGCCGCAAAGCAATAACGAAAGAGGTTGCTTGAAAGTGCACTAACCAATCTTCCCGATGACAGACGGACAACGCTTTTACGACAAGCGCGCAGATAGCGAGAAACCACACACGCCTGCCTCGCTGTCAAGCA
This sequence comes from Haemaphysalis longicornis, assembly GCF_048455015.1. NCBI lineage: Eukaryota > Metazoa > Arthropoda > Arachnida > Ixodida > Ixodidae > Haemaphysalis > Haemaphysalis longicornis. The sequence goes on along the minus strand of NW_027526204.1, from coordinate 108,288,845 downwards.
GCGACCAAGGGAAAGTTTCCGCTCTTAGGCAAGCGCGCGCACGTTCGGATTACATAATCATCGATAAGCCACCAGCACGAGCTTCAAGGCAGCAAAGGCCGAACTGCGGTATGACCGGCTTGACTGAGAATCACGTGCGCGTTTCGACACCGCGTATACCGGACGCTACGGCGTTAAACGAAACACCATACAATAAAGCCTATCTACATACGCCCGCGCGCGTTGATATCGCGGCCTGTAGTGCATACGTGTGTGTACAAAAAAAAAAAAAAACACGCCAAGGTGAATGCTCGCAGACATGTCCTTTTTTTTTTTGTCTGCCGCCGGAGCGACTTCCAAGAATAAGGCTGGTTATCTCAACGAGGGCGCATTTATGCGCGATTCTCGGTACCCTCAACAATTGTAGATACGACTCGCCCAGAAGCAGTGTGTATACAGGCGATCTTACGATAGCGCAGGGAAGGTCTCGACCGTTCTAAAAGGGGCTGTTTACACCTAACCGCAACATTGCAGTAATGAAATTGCAGTAACTAAATTACTTTTTTGCTGTGATGAGTGATGTGATGAATTACTCTGGAGTGTTGGTAATTTATAAATGTAATAAATTACTTCAGGACAGTAATTTCATGGAAATTGCTCCAGCTGGCGCAGTTTCAAGCAGGGGGCGCGCGATGCACTGCGAAAGCGGTAAATTTGAATTGCCTTGGGTGGCAGCAGTGAGCTGATACAGCCAATTATGGCGAATCACTCTCTGCACTTCCGACACCTTTCATATTGAGTGGAACGGCTTTAATTTTTTTTGTAAGCAAATGGACGCTGTCCTTATCTAAAGTTTTCCGTTTTAATTTATCGATGCGGCGTGTAAATAGCATGGACGAAAAAATGCTGAGAGGGGGGATGCATGCACTAAGAAAAATTCGGGGGGTATTCTGACTACGACTCTCTCTCTCTCTCTCTCTCTCTCTCTCTCTCTCTCTCTCTCTCCTCTCTCTCTCTCTCTCTCTCTCTCTCTCTCTCTCTCTCGATCTCGCTCTCTCTCTCTCCCGTCTGCGCCCTTGCCTTCCACTACGACGCGTCTCATGGCCCAAATGCAGCTTTGGAGCGTTAAACCCCCAAAATTTTGAATTTTGACTTATACAAATATTACACGCGTGTGGTGACTATAAGGCGCAGCTGACGGAAGCGCCAAACTAAACTGCGACCGATTCTCGAAGAGCAAGTTCGCAAAATGCTCGGCTGCGGATTCCGAGTAGCAAATTTCCCAAGCAAAGCTGAGTCACCGCGAATATTTCGAAACTGTCGCTTCTAATGTATGCCACATCTTTAGACTCAAAATACAGAGCGAACTTCTCTTTACTCGCTCGGGCCGGAGAGAGAGAGAGAGAGAGAGAGAGAGAGAGAGAGAGAGAGAGAGAGAGAGAGAGAGAGAGAGAGAGAGAGAGAGAGAGAGAGAGAGAGAGAGAGAGAGCAACTTTTATTTAGCGTATTTATGCGTGGGAGTGGCGTCTCAGTCCACAAGTCCAAACGCTGTCTTCGCACGTTCAGCCCTCTCCGTCAGCATGACCTGGTCGGCGAGGTGTGTGCTGGACAGCGCAATCTCCCACTGCTCGAGGTTTGGGCTAGAAAAGGGGGGTTGCAAGTCTGGGTTTTGACTGCATTCCCAAATTATGTGATACAGGGAGCCTGTTTGTCAACTTGCAATGCGGTGAATGCTGGTTAGGGTATTGCTTATGAAGTCGAACCGGATGGGGGAACGTGTTGGTTTGTAGCAGTCGAAGCGTGGATCCTTGGTGTTTACTTAACTGGGGTGTGGCGGTGAATAAATCCTTCGTTCGAGCCTGTAGTGCTGGGTAATGTCTCGGTAGGAAACAACGGGGGTGGGGTCAGGCTCTCCTCCCATGGCCTGGTTGGGCCGAGGCCCATACTATCACGACCTTCCGGTTTGGGGGGTTTGCGCTCAGGAGGCGGTGTGCTGTTGGGGTCACCATTCCCGCAGTGTATCTTCTGCAAGTCTGCTGTGAGTGAGAGATGATTGTAGTTGCCTTGGTTTGAGTAATAGGCAGCGATAGGGCCACTTCTTCCGCCTCTTGAAGCGATGTTTTGGGAATGATTGCGCTGGTGAGGCATTTGTCTCTTCTCGTCACCACCGCCACCATTGCTCTCTTCTGTTTGCAGCTTGCTGCGTCTGTATACACTGTTCCCTCATCATTGCCATAAGTCTTATCTAGGGCTTTGGCCCTGGCCTGTCGTCTTCCTTCGTGATGTGTGGAATGCATGTTCCGGGGGATTGGCCTGATTTGTATGCACTGTATTTGACACAAGAGCTCTGGGTTGTAGCTTACCCTGGGGGGTCCACTGAAGTTTCCCCATGAGCTTTCTGCCAGCGGGTGTCAGTTCAAGTTTTAATTTGTGGCTTGAGAGGTGACCTTCGATTAGTTCGGTTGTGGTGTTGTGGAGGCCTAACTTTAGCGGTAGAGCTGTCGAAGCGCTGATGGGGATTCCTAGTGCCTGTTTTGTAGGCTTTGCGTATGGTGACGTCGATTTGTTCCTCTTCACTCTTGGTCAGAATTACGTACGGTGCAGTGTAAGTAATGCGCGAGAGTATGAAGGCCTGGACCAATCTGGCGGTGTCCTGCTCTTTCGCTCCCCTCTGTCTGTTGGCCACCCTGCGTAGCATCTGAGTGACTTGATCGCCTTGAGTTTTTTAATCAGGCCGGTGTTCCTTTGTCCGCCTGAATGTCTAATCCAAGAATTCGCATCGTTCTTGTAGGCCTGATGGGATGACCTTCCAGCATGATTTGTATATTGCCCTTGTCTTTCTTTCGGCCTCGCCTGCCCACGACCAGAAGTTCCGATTTTTGCGGTGCACATGTCAGACCGCACTCTTTAGCATACTCATTGACAGTATCGGCTGCTTGCTGGAGCGTGTTTCGGAGGCCGCCAATGGCTACTACAATGGTTACTACAGTAACGAGAACATCGCGCAGGCGCGCACGGCGACGAACGCGAACCCCTCGACGAACGCGCGCCATTAGATGCAGAGCCCGCAATCGAAACCAATGCAGGTGCGGCGCGTCACTTCAAGGACTCGCGCAGCTTAGCGGCTTTCATCCGATCGCGGTCACGGTGGCTGCCGGTAGGCCCCAAATTATGATAAATGCCCGTTTATTAATAGAACGGCGCTTCGGTATCTAATTCGAGGAGAAAAGGAACCGTGATGTTCCGTGCGGGGAATTTTCCCTGTCTCGGGGAATTTTCGACGGTAATTTTGGCCGACAGGGAAAAAAGGAATCTTTAATAGATGCGGGGAATTTTAGCAGTCGTTGAGTAAACAGAATAAATATCAGTAACCCGGAACTTTTATTACTCTGTTTTCTTTTAAAAGGTAACCTTAAAACTTCGTCGGATTTATATTCAAATATCCGCAGTCGTGTTCGTGCAAGCCACAAGCATCCAAAACCGCTACCAATTCAGTTCATAAAAAAGGAGGGAGCATACGTTCTAAGAGCTAGCATGTTCTAACGTATTCCTGCGCAATATACAGAAAAGTATTTAGGGTGCGCCTTAGCCTGCGCACTATCAAACAGAGATTGTGACAGCAGTCCCAGCGCTGAGCTAAATTACCTCAATTACCCATGCAATATCTTCTTCTTTTTCATACGGGCAGTTTTAGGTGCGGAGTACCTCAGGACCGCACAATGTCCGTCCGCGTCCGTGCGCATAGCATTTGCAATCGCAAAAATCACACAGGCACCGGTAGGAATCGAGCCTGTGTCTGGTAGACCAAACAGAGTTAGTGTCAGTCGTCTTACCCATTGGGCTATGACCGTGAGTTAGTACCCGGGAGTCAAACGACTTACTCCATCGCCTGTAACGGTGCGGAGTACCTTATAGGACCTCCCTATGTCCGTCCGCGTCCATCCGTGCGCACACCACCATCAAACGAAAATCAAGCGAAATTCGATTTGAGCCGTGAGTTGCACTTTCATTTAGGAAATAATCAAGGCGAAACTGACGGCTCAAATCGAATGACGGTCGGGGAGCAAATCGGATGTCACTCGGGGAGCAACTTGGATGTCATTTCGAGTCCCCGTATACTCCGCACCCTCGCCATCATCCACCGAGTGGAGGTGCTGCTTTAGGATTGAATGTAAGCATGCTGTTTGGTACAAAACGTGAAATGCATAGTCAAATGCTGCTGAGCAGCAGATGTAGTGGAATTTAGTTCACGCTGAAACTGTGATTCGCTGAACGGCGTCTGCATCCGGAAGGCTACGTAAAGTAGACATAGGAGGCGCTGGCTAACGCCCGAATCCGAACAGGAATCCACGTAAAGATGTATCAGCTGCAGAAAGAGAACGCAGGGAATTGTGCGGGAAATTCTTGAGAAACCTGCGAGAAGAAATTCTAGAAATAGGGAATTTAGAAACTAGAAATGCGAATTTTTTCCCTCAGTATGGAACATCTTTGGAGGAGAAGTTACATACGGCCGATCAATCAGCCCAGCCAAAGTAAAATTTTATCTCTCCCTATGCAAAGTTCATATCAAGCACTGTTTGTCCTTTGATATTTTAATATCGGTTTGACCAATCGAATGAACCAAGCGGGGATGCTAAGGAACCAAATAAAATGGCAAGTTGGGCCAGTTGGCGCACATTCATATTTGAAGAAACCAGCGGTCAAAAACGCAGACGAGACCAAGAGAAAGAGAAACGTAGCTCGGTGCTCACAACTGAAGGCTTATTGTAAAAACGTGATACGCAGAGAAAACCCGCGCGCATGTTGAAGTGAAATCAATGTCAAAATTTTCAGGTGATTGCGCGGGGTTCATACGCCCTACGATGAAATAAACTTATCTTTTGTGAAGCGTCACTGACGGTTGGCGGCTGCAAGTCTCACTATTCACATATACAAAAACGCCTTTCGACTTTTCGTGTAAGCTGGCCGCAAGCGTGGGAGCGAGCATAGAGTTTCATACTAGTATACACCAGAGGGAAATCTGGCGCCACTGTCTACGGGAGCCCCGCATCGGCAAGCGTCCCGTCATGTACCGGGCAGGCACCATACAGGCACGTTCCACTTGTCCTTGGCATGGCTCATGAAGAGGCTGAAAAGTTGGCTCTGCAGGCTGCAAACAGCAACAGTATTCCTGTAGAAGGTTCATCAAATTTGCTTTGTTATTATAAAATTAAAAGTCCAGAAAGGTTAATTTGACAGTGACTATGTAGAAGCTTCATGCGCGATGAACAAGAAAAAATATGTTACCCTTTGTTGTTGATTTTGGCTTCGAGACAAAAAAGAAGCCATATGGCTATCTAAGCAAAGTAGGCGAGGAACGTCGCTAGCGGCACTGGCGCCGCCCACGGCAGCCCGCGACTGCAGCGACAGCTTTCCCTCTAGTATATGTTAGTATGAAACTCTATGGGAGCGAGGAGAGGGCACCATATCGGAGTGGGACACGCACCCTCGCTCCAGACACCTCTACTGCGCATGTCCGTTTCTCTTCCGCGGCCTCGGCTAGGTGACGGCACCAGTATCTACAGTCGTGCGTTCGCGGTTCGTATTTCAATTGCCCATGACTACAACCACGCGGGGCGCAGTGGGATGCCAGAGTGAAGGATTCTGGGTTGACAGATAGTGCTCGCGCAGTCGTTTATTCGTGATTAATTAGCTTAATGGAACTCCTCGTGACCAGAGGAGCGCGGGAAACTACATTAAGATTAGCTTCAGTCGAGATTTACAACGCTCCCGAGTGAGCGATTGGTCTTATCGAAACTTGGCACGATTTAGTGTTATCCTAGCGGACCGGTTTTTGCAACCCGTCGCAGATATTCTACCGAACGTGGTAACGGTGACATTGACTTTGGAAGTGGCGGTACCATGTCATTAGTATTAAGATTTCCACTGTTAATTATGAATGGTACTACGCCTATGGAGATGCTTTAGCAATAAAACGTCGTATAACTTGTTTCAGGATCGACGCCTATTGCAGAACACAGGTTAAAGCCGCTCGCTAGGAATGCCCTAACGTTTGATACGCCTCCCTAATTAGGTCACCATAAGCAGCACAGCTATGCAGTCCTTTCGGCGATCAAACACGGTTTATTCTTTTATGAACTATTCGCATTCCAACGCGAGTTGCACGGTTTTCTCTGTGAATTAAGTTGACTTAGCCGTAAAGCGTATTATGCTCACGAACAAAGACAAAAAAAACTCCGAAAAAACACATCACTAAGAGTTTTATACAAATACAGCACAGCAGAGACGAGGACAATGTCAAGACTGGAACACACGAGCGCTGATGCGCTTTTTATATGTTTAATCTTGCCTTTGTGTCCTTGCCACTACTACGCTGTTGTTCTATTCATCGTGTTAAACCGACACGCCCAAATAGCCACTCCAGCGACACTAACAGCTTCGCTTTAAAACAATCAGTTTACGAATGGAAGATAGCTGTCATGCCCGCACGTTCAACCGAACATCATAATAATCCCAGGAAAACATTTCTCAAGCACAACAATGGCCCCAAGCAGCAGGCAAAAAGCGAACATTTTCAGGTTCATTTATTGAACTTTCGTAATCATCAACTCATGCCCCCCTTCTGTGCCTTCTGTCAATATAAACGCTATAAAAAAGGAGTTAACGGACAGAAATTAGAGTCGCCGAATTCCAGCGGCGTTTTCTCTCTCTCTCTCTCTCTCTCTCTCTCTCTCTCTCTCTCTCTCTCTCTCTCTCTCTCTCTCTCTCTCTCTCTCTCTCTCTCTCTCTCTCTCGCAGGAGTTCCAGAAATCCGTCGGAGTAATTTATACTATCGGAGTAATTTATATATTCGAGCGACTATACAAAAATATTTGTGATGCGCGCCGGATGACTGGGCTTGCGGGTAGCGAGCCAACAAACAAGTGAAATCACCAATGACGCAACGTCCTTAAAGTGTGACGTCAGCGCTGCGCGGGTTTATAGGAAGGGGGAGGAGGAGGAACGGAATACTTTCCTCAAAAACCGTACCGCACAGAACGGAAGTCACGTATTTACTTCACACGGTCGGTGGCTGCGCGTCTACAAAAACTTTCTTTTACGCGCTTCGGGTACAAATTTTGCAGAGGCAGGTCAACCTGACCTAAGAAAATGTGTCCAATCTAATCCGAATTTTAACCGATGGAGTCAAGAGAATGAGACAGCGAGAAACTGCGATTACTTCCATGGTAAAAAAAGTACTGGATAAGAATATCAACGATGCCATTGAAACAATAAGCGCAGAACCAAACGAAAGATGATGCAAACTTACCAAAAAAAAAAACCCGGCATGCTGTCGACGTACATTAACAGACAGAACAAAAAATGTTTCGCCATGATAACAATAAATACCCCGCGAGCCCAACGGGCAAGCATTTGGGCGACTCTTAACAAGGCGTAGGTTTGGGCGAGTTGGTAATCCTTGCTGACCGTTCGCTGCGCAAAAAAAAAAAAAAAAAAAAAAAAAAAAAAAAAAGACGAAGAACGCAGGAATACACACGATACAATGAGCATTGTGTCGCGTACCTCTGTGTGGTCTTCGCCTCTTTTTTTCTCTCTTTTTTTCGCAGCTTACGTTTATTATTGAGGAGCTCAGTCATGCACAACGTACCTCGGATGGGAAATGGCTTCGGACTGTCGCTCAACTTCCGCCGAATGTCGCGTACGACGACCCGGGGAGTCGTAGGTGACGTGCGTCCCATCTCGTAGCGGGGTGAACGCAGCAGACGACAGCCGGCGGCAAAACCGGTGCAGACGACGAGTGAGCAGACGATAGCCCTTTTTGTGTCGTCTGCTCGTACTTCCTCACCAGAACGTAGCAGACGCACTCCAGAAACGGCCGACGACGCGCAACAAACACCAACCCGAGCTCACAAACCACTACAAGCGGCTCTGCTCCACCGTCGAAACAGCACCGGACTAGAACCGCACCCGCAAGGCAAAGGGACGACGTCGAACTGTATCGGGAAACGGCAGCAGCGGCGGCGTTTCCGAACTCTCATGGGGGAAGAGGCTACGGGGGAGAGAGATAGCTATCCGGAGAAATCGTGCCAAACCACGATGATGCGTTGCCTTAACTCACTCCCTCCACATCTGTATCTCTCTCTCTCACTCGAGCTGCCGCTTGCGCTACGCGATCTCCCGCGGCCCGCACGTGAACGCATCGCGACGGCCAAGGCTTCGGGCGTGCGGCCATGACGCGCGGTCAGCGCGTCATCCGTACGAGAAAACCAGAACGCAATCGCACGCGCGCGAGAGAGCGCGCAAGCGTGGACAGCGGCTATCTCCGCGGGGATATAGATAGATCCCCTGGGTCATTCAGATAAACCCGCGGCTCGCTGACTGCGTGCTGGCCTTATCGAGCTCCAAGCGGAGTCAGATCTAGGCCCAAATTGCCACTTTCCACTCGCGCGGAGCCTATATATGTTTCTGCTCTGTCAACCTAATCGTCATTCGCGGAAGGATTGAGGGCAGAAAAGGTCTCAGTGAGAATTTCGTCTGACTCGCATCTTAGTGGCGTGAGGGCCTCCGCAACTCTGTATACGAGATTGGCAAAGCTCTTCACAATGAAAACTGAAGAAGAAGCAGTAAAGTAAAAAAGAAAGAAAAGAGAACGAAACTAGACAGATGAGTGCTAATATACGGCTGTTTGAGCGGTACACACATTGACAAAACATTCGCAGAAAACGTGCCCCCTCGCAAAAAAGAAAGGATTGGCGAACCACAGTTTCAAGTTCGAAACGCTATTTTCGTGTATATTTCGTCAACATTGCAATGTAGTTGAGCGAACTGCCACTTTCACAAAACCAGTTGGGCAAATTCTCTCACACCAGACCTCCAAATGCAGAGGAATTATAAATAGCCCCCCCCCCCCCCCATTTTCTTATTACGATTAAAGCAACAGGTGGGCACGAAAGGCTATAGCAAGTGTCAGGCGTCCGCCGTCCAATGCAAAACTCCCTGTAAAGAGCGCTCCACCGCAAGCAGATGCGTAATGAAACAAAGTAATGTTCACGAAGGAGGCAATGACGACGCTGAACTTAAACAAAAAAAAAACAGTTTTACGGCGGCATCTTAAACCGAAAACTTGTCTGTGTCGCTGTTCTACAAGAAGTTCTTTAGGAGCAGTCGAACCTAAACGCACCGTCCAAGCGTCAAAAAAAGCGGTAATGAAAAAGCAGTTGTCCAGAGGCGGCGTTCGTCGCGCCCCGTCGGAATGTACAACTGCCGCAAGAACTCGCAGCGTGAACCGGGAAGCGACTTCCTAGCATTTGTTTGTGTATTCGCTTACTCACTCCGGCCCCGATAAGAACAGGGAGGACACAATGTAAATACAGGAAATAATAAAAGCTGCATTGCAAAACAAATTAGTTTAGTTATATATGCGCAGTACGTGTTTCCTATTCATTTTCGAAACGGAGCAGGGCAATGATACCTTCTAATTAATTTTGCAGACAGAAAATTGCCAACTTTACGGGTTTGACGAACAAAACACGTTCGCATACACAGAATTAGTATGACACGCCGTGGTGGCTCAGTGGCTAAGGCGTTGCGCTGCTGAGCAAAAGGTCGCGGGCTCGATTCCCGGCCGCGGCAGCCGCTTTTCTGATGGAGGCGAAAAGCAAAAACGCCCGTGTGTACGAGATTTCGGCGCACGTTAAAGATCCCCAGGTGGTCACAATTAATCCGGAGCCCTCCACTGCGGCGCGCCTCATCGCCTGCGTTGCGTCGGCGCCTTAAACCCTACAATCAATCGATCAATCAATCAATCAATCAATCAAGAATTAGTATGGGCGCGCATCAACTTTGAGCTGGGTGGTGCTGGCGTGATTCACTGGAGAGTCCACAAGTTCTACAAAAGGCGCCTGCGGCGATGTATCCGTGTACTGGAAAAAAAATGCAAATTCGATATTGCTTGCTGATTGCACTGGCGGTGCGATGATAGTTCCACAAAATGAAAGCGGACAACTCGATTATGAACACTACAATGGATATTTACCAATGCTTTACGACTGGGGTCCCATGCAAACGGTGTGTATTTTTAACTGCGGAGGATGTACCGTAAAATAATTGTGAATGCGCGCCCCTGCAGCGCAAAACTGAAGTTTTTGATTTGTTTTTAGCCGTACCGCGTGATACAGTTCCTTCTGATTCGCAAACAAGAAGCTTAAGCTTGGCTAACTGCACGTGGAAGACCGTTTTACACGCTTTACTTGGCCAAAACAGAAAAGGCTTCCAGCCCTGGGCAGTGTACCAACTTTTAGACAATACACCGACAATATACCAAAGCTGTATACCAATTTTCCGGCAAGGGTACTTCAGTGTTGCTAGGGGGAAACGGGACGACGGTTGGACAAGGGAAGATCGATGAAGACACCCTATCGCGTCCCTGTAACCAGAAAAACGGGACGGTGGGACCAGGGAAGGGAAGATCGATGAAGGCATCGTATATATCGCGCTCTTAATGCCCATTGTGAATGGCGCAATACTTACACACGCCCGAGATATGCCATTGCATAACAAAAAAGAAGGGTGGAGATAAGGAGACGATCCTGTGCCACAGATTGCGAACGCTGCTCCCGAGTGCCGCAGATGAAGGATTTCTGAAGGGGGCACAACGTTAGGCAGCCGTAAGCTGCCAGAACCGCTATTACAGTGTGCGCTGTTCAAGAGACATCCTAGCGCAACGTCGACGGTTAAAAGTACGCCTTCTCCGCCATCTCTTCCTATTTTTATATCGAAGTTTTATACGGCTCGTCGAAACGTCAATCCGGCGGTCCCGTGTACGCACAAAATCCGGCGAAACCCTACGCGCATGCGCTAAAAAACCATCTCTTCCTATTTTTAAAGCAAGGCTTTATCTGGCTCGGCGAAACGAAAATAAGGCGGACCCGTGTACGCACGAAATCTGGCGCAACCCCACGCGCATGCGCGAAACAACCAGGTTCGAGAGGAGTTCGAAAAAGTAAGGGGAGAGAGCTCTCTATAGAGCTCTATATAAAGCTATCAACCTAGCACTAGTGCTAGGTTTGTAGGGGACGTAGCTACACACTAGCATTCGCCGACATTGGTAAGTGGTAACGGCGCGTCGGAGGCAGCGAAAAACAAAATCCTGGGCCATCTACACTAACGTAAACACAGGGCAGGGCGAAGCATGCAGTGTGTAAGTGTATTATTGGCGCCTTGGCGTTTTCACCAACGGAGATGAAACCGTTGGGGGAGGGGGGGTAGAGGCAACAGCTTTGCTGTAAAAGTATCTTGTCTTTAAAGCCCGCAGCTCCGTAGCGCGAGGCGTAAACGAGTGTCCCAGTGTTTTTTTTTTTTTAACGATAGTCTTTCTTGCGCTACTTGAACGCAGAAATTGTGGTCTGTCGGTATGTCTGTCTGACTCGATTCAGCCACCCGGCCAAAGTGAAACAGCAACTGCGCAATAGTCTTACGTACTCACTGCCAAATCTAAACGTCTAAGTGTAGTGTTAATGTTCATACTTGTCAACATTGTTGAACAAGAACAAGACATTACGCAAATCAAAGGCAGTAAATCAATACAGGGGTGATATTTGCAGTGTTCCTTTATTAAACAATTCATGGGCGCTTGGTTTTTGCGATAGCAAATAAAATACTTTATCAACCGCAGAAAACCGTCGCCTGCTGTTGCCCGCGCTACCTGGTGGCATTTAAAAAAATCAAACGGCAACAGCAACGAAAGGTTTCACTAGATAGGTTCCACGTTCCGCTTGGAACGCTCGTGGAGTATAGGGCAACGTGATTCTGTAAACGGTGTAGTAGGGTGCTTCGATTTGCGCGTGTCTCTACTGTACGGCAGCGCTGGCATCGAGGCACCCGACTTGGAGCAGTGGAACGCGGTAAATTTAAATTGACTTGAGCGAACCTCAAGCGTGTTATCTTGGGAAAAACGAGACAGGAGAGGAACAGCATGTGAGATGAGCGGGAAAGAGAAGGGAGGCATTTACTTGCACAGAGGCGCCAGTCGACTATCGTCTTCCGTCGACATTAGCAACGAAAGGAGCACATACGAGGCAAATTTTTAGCACGCGTAACGAAGTGCTCCAGCGCGAGGCGTAAACGAGTGTCCCGGTATTTTTTTTTTTTTCGTACACGTTACGTTCTAGCGCGAGGCGTAAACGAGTTTCCCGGTGCTTTAAGTACCGTGACTACATGAGATGACGATTGCGACGACGACAGGACACGCCAACAGCCCAAGCGACAACGGCGGGAAGGGGAGGTGGCGGCAGTGCAGGCGGTGCGGCGTCAACGTCCTTTGACTGCGCCCAGCTTCTGGGCCACCCTTCTTCACGGAGTGGAAGTGCACTTTTTTTTTTTTTTTTGGCAACCAGCTCTTGTGACGTATGTATAAGTATATTAGTGCCTAGAATATAGTATATTCTAGGCACTAAAGTATAAGGTGTGCTAACGTGCACGTGCACAGCCGGATACAGGCGACAGATTCCCAGTCGGTCGATCTAGACGCACATATACCAGCCACGACGACGCCGGAAAACGATACGCGGCCTTTCCGCCCGAGGAGATACTCCGATGGCATAATGTGGACGGGGCCCCGTCTTGCCGCGTTACGTCGTCGAGTAACAAAGGCACTCCGACAAAGCTATGGAAGTGCAGAGTAATTCGATGAGTGGATGGATGATGAGGAGGACGACTGTGTGCGCACTGGATTACCGTAAACGCCAGGTTATAGCAACGGCGGTAGAGGGCAAACGAATTCAGCCACGGGTTCTTCGGTTCCGTAGAATTGGAGAAATATATGTGGAACGAAGACAAAACAAAACACTCTCACAAAACTCCGAACGCAGCAGTTCCGGAGTTGCTTACCACAATGACTATACTATAATAAACAGACTAAACCACCGCTAACACGAAATTACTTTATATAGTTTTGCTTCAATCAAGTCATCCTTATGTGTGGTTTCCTTTTTCTAAAAAAAAAAGCAGAAAATAGACCCGCGTACAGGACAGCTAGGAAACCGTTTTTGGCTACCACAGCAGCCGTTATCGGGCATTACCAATAGTTTCGATCAATCGTAATCGCTCCTTGAGAATTTCCGAAAGTTAGGTGAAAGCGGGAAAAAAAATCTGCAGAAATTAAAAAAATTGTATACTAATGCCTATCATCCTTATGGCCCTTAAGAGTGCAAGTTCTCTACAACCAAATATGGCTATGAGTAGCGACAGATGTGCGACTATTAAATTCTTTTTGAGTTCCCTTTTGTTTACTCCAATGATGTAAATTTATGGCATTACAGCGATGGGGTGCTTTTACTTCGCTAGTTACGTTTTTTTTTGAAGATCTAAGGCGTATGCAGAGATGCTCCGTTTACACTATTTTTTATTTGTAGTTCTAGCGTTCTTTTTTCGAACATTTTTTGTTTACTCTTCGGTTTTTGTGGAGATGTATAAGATGCATATTTTTGTTTTTGTCAGATCATTTTACTGAAAATTTTATTTTTCTATTTTTCTTAAAAAATATTTTTTCGAAATTCTGTTCTACCAATGACCTCCATTTACGCTATTATAACGACTAAAGTTGCTACCACCGCCAAATCTGCATTTTTTGTGGAAATTCAGGGTGTTACACAACCACGCCGTGAGGGCACTAGTCATAGAATGCTAGCTTAAAAAAACACCTCGTCAACCACGTCGCCTCAACTCCGTAAGTCTCAGAGTCGCGCGCTCGGCAATCATTCAGCCAAGACACAATAGACGCCATAAGCAAACAAAAAAAAAACACATCCGGCTCGCAAAGTGGAGGAGGTCTTCGTATATTAAGAACGATGTGCCTAGATTGCGCAAAACCACCGCGGAGCGACGCGTTCGAACAGGAAATTCAACGCAGCGCCGCACGAATAAAGAAGCACGAGAACCCCTAAACAACACTAAAGAAGGCACGGGTGAGAGAGTATTGCCAAAAGAAGCCACGCGGAAAAGGAGTCGAGTGTTACTCCATGAAGCGACGGCTTCCTGAATGTCAGGGCCGCGACGCATACGCCGTCAAGTCAACTAGGCGATTCAAGCAGGCCGTCGCATCGCCACACTGGATAACCGTGTCTACAGGCCGCCAACAAAACACTGCACGTGGTCAGGCTAACACGAAAGGACACAACGCACGAACTATGGTTTGTCGGCATACAGTACGCTAGCAAGCTCAAGCGACGGTTAATGTGCATGAACTAGGGAAAAAATCGCTGCGGTTTAGCTTTGGCTAACCCTAGTTGATAGCGATAGCTTTGAGCAGTGATGCTACCGGCTGTTAAGATCGGCCGACACGGGCCTAATTCCTCGCAAGCTCTCTAGCAAGGTGTACGCGGATGAATCACCCAGAGGCACGAGGCGGCAAGAACCGCTGGCGCCAACGGCGATGGCGGCTGTTTCAAGTGGCAGCTTCTACCCTCGGTTCACCGGACGCTGCGGGCCACTTCTTTCCTTCATACGCGTATGATAGAAGGGTCCACCGAAAGGAAGCTGCGGTTTCAAGTGCCCAAGCTCTTCGGTTTCCAACCGTCGGCGAGAGCAAGAGGTCACTCGTCTTCACATGCTGGGAGACGAGTTGAAATTCCGTTCCCACGGGGCCTCCAAAATCAAGACTTGCGCGAAGTGGTGCAACTCCGGCACAAGACATGATCGGTGACGTGGACATTCACCCTTTCCATCGACCGAGTGGCCCGTGTGCATCAGCCCCGCCCCATGCCGTGGACAGTACATCAAGTGTCGTCCACTGCCCACTTTATTAGACAACTTTTGTGAAGCTAAATTCCCTAGCCAGGGATCTGGGGAATACAAACTCCATATAAACGACTGTATTTGTGTTATTCTGGCTCTCCTGTCTCGACTGTCACCATGTAGAATAAACCTACTGTACAGTTTCCTCCTAAGCAGTCATCTCGAGTCTCTAGTCCGACACTATGCCGAGCCGGAACCTGCGGGCCTGAACGAGTCAGACAACCCAAGGGCCCCTCATCTCTATCTTACCGAGACTCCTTGCTGGCAATGAAGGGAGTTTACAATACTCGGTTGGCGGTAAAAGTTCGCTGGTTCAAAGCTCCACCAACAGACGTGCGGTACAGTAAATGTTCGTTTTAACGAATAGCCCGCTCAAACGGCGTTCGTTCTATACTTCATTTCACAAGCTTCGTGCAGCAGCGCGGTGGACGCTGCACGATTCTCAACAATATTCGCACGCAGTGCGTCTAGCTCACCGTGACACTCTACGTCGCCCGGCTGACGAGATACGACAAAGGGCGCTGGGTCCTTCCTCCTGGCGGACTGTTGAGAGCCTTGCAGCATCAACTGTTGCGCGAAGCTAGTGAAATGTACTGTAGAAAAAGGTGTATACAGGCGTATTCGGAGTGTACAAAAAGGTGTACGCGGGTGCAGAATGTCACCGTACAATGACACGATTAGTTAGACGCGCTCATTGGGTGGACTCAGCGTCACTAAATAAGCTACGCTTAAGAGTACCGCCACTTCGTGCACCCGGAAGCGTCTGGGGGCCATTCTGTTTCTGGCTTGCAGTGTTGCCATTTCTCCCAAGGAAACCGCCGCCGGTTGTGACGGGCGGAGTGCGACCGGCCGCTCTAGTTAGTTAGTTAGTTAGTGAGTGAGAGAGAGAGAGAGAGAGAGAGAGAGAGAGAGAGAGAGAGAGAGAGAGAGAGAGAGAGAGAGGGCCCAAAAACAAAATGGCTGCGCCCATATGTAAACAAATATCACGTGGTGCCGACCGACAAATCCTGGCGGTACATAACAATGAGAGAAAAGAGTGCCAATTTTTTCTTTCCTCCATGGTGCCGATACTCCAAAAGCCTTTATTTAGTGACGCTAGGTGGACTTTGAGAGCCCTGTAGCATCCACTGTGCTGAACGCAACTTGCGCAGTGGGCTATGGGGCGTCACAACAGCGCCCGCGATTACCTCTGATGGGGAACGGCTTGGTCCCGTTGCTGTACTTGCGTGCCGCCGAGATGCTGTTGTTCCTCGGTTTGAGCATGGCGGCGGGAGGGCAGAGAGCAGAGGCACACGGTGCAGGTGGCGGTGACGAGGGGCGGCAGTGTCTCGCTGCGGGACGGTCTCAACAGGGTGGCGGCGGCGGGGTGGATGGCATGCAGTCACTCGCACAAAGTCACGCTGTTAGTCTGCGCATGGGGAGAGACAAGCGCACGGGCACGCACAGTCGGTTAGCGAAACATTCACACTAACATCGAAAGTACTGGGCTGTTGGCTCAAGAACAATTTCAATGCTGAAATTTCCTCTCGTTAGTGAGGTAACTGTTCCTTTATTAAAGATATCAAACATGACGTTTCAATCGTCAGATAAGCGGCACCCATTTGCATCACATGCGGGCCGCGCGCAGAGAGACCCGGATCTTTCGGAGAACACGCATGCAGGCAAGAAATCACGTTCCGACGAGCCACGCTCGTCACGGGGAGTTAGGTTAGCAAGGTGAACACAGAGTCAGTCACAACACATTGCCGAAGGACAACAGCGAATACAGGCATTCTGGTGAACATCCACTTGCACACATTCTAAGCACGCAGTTATTTCAATATCTAAGTAAAAATAACGACGCATGCCGATCCGCCCTTATGTTATATCCACCCCAGATACCACAGTTTGGCCCTCCACGGCCCCCCTTTCACATGGACATGAAGTCATTGCGCTTTTTTTTTTTCAGGTTGTTTATTTTCGCAGCAGACGTAATCCTTCCAGAAAACACCAGACGCATTCAAGGAAGAAATAAAGAACGAAAGAAATAATGTGACATTGGATTGATTGATTGATTGATTGATTGATTGATTGATTGATTGATTGATTGATTGATTGATTGATTGATTGATTGATTGATTGATTGATTGATTGATTGATTGTAGGGTTTAACGCGCCGACGCTACACGGGCAATGAGGCGCACCGTAGTGGAGGGCTCCAGATTAATCCTGACCACCTGGAGATCTTTAACGAGTGCCGAAATTTGAATGAATCAAAGAAAGGAATAAAGAAAGAGGAAATGGAAGATAGAAGACAGAAAGAAGGAATTAAGTAAAAAGGAGAATCGAGGGAACGAACAAATAAGACGGAAAAGTAACAGGTAAGAAGAACGAATGAAGGAAATAAAAGGGAGAAAAGCAAGAGAAGAAGTGATAAAACACGGAAAGAAAGAAAGAAAGAAAGAAAGAAAGAAAGAAAGAAAGAAAGATGCAGTTTGCAAGTATAACAGCCGCTGGAATGAATGAATGAATGAATGAATGAATGAAAGCTTTATTTATTTTATGTCTTCTTGGGGTTTATTTCGTGAATAGTCAAGTATCCGACCGCAGAACAGGCTACGGCGCGTGCTCCGTTCCCTGCGCAGACGCTGGCTTTGAATCGAGGCGGCGATGATAAAATCAGCTAGCATCCCCTCTTTAACCACCGCTTCCTCTTCTCACGTGACACAATCACCGGCGCCGCAAGCGGCCAGTATCCATCACTGTGACGTCGCCGCAGAAAAGGGGTCCACTATAAGACGTATGCACCGCATCCTCCTCCACTACTGATGCGAGCGGAGAGAATGGGGCCGGGTGTCATTGCCAAGGGCGCGCTGAGCGCCGCCGGCGTAAATTTAAAATGCACTCGCCATGCGGCGCCGGCCGGGCGGGGCACGCGACGGGATATTTGGCATCACTTCTCCTCCGACAGGCCACGGACGGCTGCCCTACTCGGGCCCGTAGCCTCGTAGTAAGACCGCCGCCCGACGCCGCCGTCGTAGTTAGAGCGGTTGGCGCGTTTATACGGTTATACGGCGGTGAGGCGCGGTATTCCCTTCCCCGCAAATTCGATGCCCGCGCGCAGAGAGAGGGAGAGAGAGAGAGATAACTCCGTTATGAGACAGAAGACAGAATCCCTAAACAATCCTTGGCTTGCTCGTTCAGACGACTGGGGAATGTCATAATGAGACTGTCCGCCGTTGTGAGACGAAAACACAACAGGAAATGGAACGCGCCAACACACAAACACACACACACGCACAGACAAAGATTTGATTGATTGATTGTAGGGTTTAACGCGCCGACGCAACGCAGGCGATGAGGCGCGCCGTAGTGGAGGGCTCCGGATTAATTTTGACCACCTGGGGATCTTTAAAGGGAAGGTAAAGCGGTTTTAGAATTAAAAGAAAAGTTGACTAGCAGCAAGTACACATTGAATAGCTCATGTGTACGAAATATTTTCGCAATACATGCAATAGAAGCGGCGCAATGAGCAAACAAAAGTGGCCCGATGCCCCGCCCCCATCTCGCCGCGCGATGCCGGAAGACCGAAGAGCGCGGGCGAAAACCGGCTGAAAAACGTCATACCTGGACTTCCGGCCGGATTCTGCCGCCTCGGCTATGCTCTTTTCGCCGTGTTTCCTTGTGAATGATACTTGTTGTTGTTGTTGTGGTTGATAGCACTCATTTGTACAATTTTCGTGTTCAAAAAGTATGCACGAACGCCAAACGAGGCATACGTTATCATGCCGTATTCCTAAGCAGAATAATGCCACGCCGAGATGCTTGATAACATACGGAAGCGACAGCCGAGGTGATGACAGAGAATATACTACACTACGTTAAATACTTTGTAAACCGCTCCAATGCGGTTTTTTTTTTTTTTTTTTTTGATGCGACGGACGTGAATGTTCACATCAGATTCTAGATTTAGGAAGGATGGGGAATACTGCTGTACTTTGGCCGGGGATGTTTCGGTCCATTCCAGAAACCAAGTCATATTTGTTCAGGAAATACTTGTTTCGTTAAACGCGTCGGTTTTCTTTCCTTATGGGCTCAGGACAGTGTTCAAAAAAACATTTTTTTTGGCGAAACTAAAACAAGGGGCCAATCCTGATAGAAGTTCTGTCCCGGCTAAGTGGTAAACAGTATTCCTACAAAGTAAAAGAACCAAGACAACCAGATTACTTATTTTGCAAGTATACATGTCACGATAAGGTGATGTTTGTCTGGAATAAAAAAAAAAAACACCACTCCGAACCACCACCGTGCCATAAGTTGTGTTGACTGCGGGGGCCTAATTTTTTGCCCAAGATTCCTTGTGGCTGCATATTATAACCTGGCAAGCACTTGTTGTCACTGAACCTCAAGTGTGCTCCAATGATAGTCGGTGATATATATAATGATACTAAAAAAAATTAGGAGCAAAGAGTAAATATACGGCCTCTGTCCGAGTAGCGCGGTAAATGCTTAAATCTAGAAATGCTGAAACAGGCCAACGATTCATTATCCCAAACGTTTGGTGATTGTTACCTAAAGTAACGTAACTACAACGCAACTGCCTTGTCCGACTGGTCTGTTAATTATAACGAGGTGGCCGTAATATTGTAGCAGAATGCGCAACGCACAAGCGAAAATCAAGCCCTACTACACCCAATAATGCTGAGCAGGCACTAGTATGCTGCAGTGTTTTCAGAATAAATGTATGCGAAGCAGTAAGACGGCACTCATCGAAGTGCAGCTAGCAATCGCGGAGGCCGTAGCGCCGCTGCCGAAATGGCGCGCGCGTGTGGGTCTGTGTACGGGGATGAGTAACGGGGCTGGGGTGGTCGACAACGAACAAAGGAAATGCGGAAGCAGAGTCTGCTTGTTGGTTTATGCGTGTACCGGCAAGATGTGTCTCGCATATACGTTTACAGCGCATGAACGCTATTTTTTCGCGCAGTGCACGTACGTGCTTTCGCTGGTAGATTGTTTATAAAACGCCCATTAATCTTTGGCATAAATGGTTTTATGTATAATAATAAACAGTTAAGGCAGTACCTAATATTAACATAAGGTATAAAATCCCCCTATGCTGGTTGCCTAATTCAAAAATATTTTGATGGAACCCACTAGTCGACGTCACAGTCACTGCTTTGGGGTTCTCTGTCGTGTAAAGCAAATTTAAGCTCCAAGATAATTGAACCAAAAGCACGGGAAATTATAAAACAAACATCCAGTCATGTGCGAAAATTAAACTGCAAGCTAAATTGCCCCAAAGGCAACCGTGCGATCGTTCGCAATGCTTCCGACAACCCGCGCGGCCGAACGGTGTCCTCCTTTGACGTCATGACGGGCGCAACCAATCAGGGGCGTCAAAAGACGAAAAGCGCGCGTCTTTCAAACGGGGCCGCGCTTATTGCAAGATAAATGCCACTTGGACTCATGTACGATAAATTTCAATGTGATATTCGGAATCAACGCGCAAGAAACTATATAACTGTTAATCTAACTCAAATTTTTTGGAAAGTGCTTCAGCTTCCCTTTAACGTGCGCCGAAAGCTCGTACACACGGGCGTTTTTGCTTTTCGCCTCCATCAGAAAAGCGGCCGCCGCGGCCGGGAATCGAACCCGCGACCTCGTGCTCAGCAGCGCAACGCTTAGCCACTGAGCCACCGCAGCGGGTACACAGACAAAGAAGGCAGAGACGGAGCAACGTTACTTTGAGAGGGATGCAGTCGCGAACTGGCCTCGGTGCGGCGCTTGAAAGCTTTTGCGGGCTTCCTAAAAGCCCCCGGACTACATGGCGCGCAGAAGGTGTACACTTGCAACGATTCAATCCGATCGATCAACTTTCTCTCTTTCTTTTTGGATTGGAAACGCCGCGCCATTCCGGTTGTGGCCCACCGGCATTAATACAGTATATTTGGTGGGCTAGGGACGCCTTCCCGAGCCACCGGTTTAGCGTTTCCAGGGCATACACAAACTAATCGGCAGTTTTCACTAACCAGTATTTCCGCATAGCTGATTCCACAACAAGAAGCTTAGTTTCTTAGCAGCTCACTTAGCAACAAACGTGGTGACAATCCTAACGAAAAAGGAAATAAAACAAATAGACCACCGCACTTCGAAAAAGAACGACACCACTGCAGAAACGTACAATGATAGTCTACAAAAGTAAGGGAGCTATACACCTTTGCAATAAAAACCACTTAGACGTCGCCGTTTCAGACTGTTTCATGCGCGCGCAGAAAAAAAAAAAGTGCGAAGAGCGTAGCTTCAGAAATCATCCAAGCATGCTCGCAGCAATCCAATAAGGTTAGGGTCCTTTTATCTCAAATGGGCGCTAAAAATTAAATAGACAGAAGCTGTCGACGGCAAGTTCATGACTCCTCACTCGGGGTCGGGGCGTTGGACCTAACTGAGCCTTCCCTCAACGCTCCTTTACAAAAAAAGGGGGGGAGGGGGCGAGCCAACCTTTCTTGAAGAAAGCATCAGTGGGTGCATTAAATTCGAAAATCCATTGATTGATAAATTATTACTTCATGATTAGATAAATTGGTGAAATTCATTGACGAAAGCCAACAAGACCGAAAGAAAGAAAGCAATCGAGCTAGCGCCTGGTTCACATCTGCTGGTTACAAAAGAAACCTCCGGCAGAACGCGCCGACGTGCGATCAACTGGCCAGACAGGCTACAAAGCAAACGTGTATGCGAGAAGGCGCTTTAATTAAAGACATTAATATCAATACGTGAGATACCTGCAGTCTAACTAAGGCCAATCCGATCTGACAACGCCGAGGTCAGCCCGCAGCTACGCCGTGACAGCGTTGACCCTCCGGCACCTTTGCACCCGATGACCAATCAAATCAGCCCACCAAATAAACTGGATGATGCTTTCAATGTAAACCAAGCTAACCAAGCAATGTAAACCAAGCTAAGCGCGCGAGTGCTCAACCAGATAGAGACGTCCGGCTGCCGTGTCCGCAGCTTTGACTGAAGCCCTGAGTATAGCGGGAGATAAAACTTTCCCGATAGTACAGTATAGCCCACTTATAGCGAACCCGGTTTTAACGATATAGCGGCTATAACGAACAAATCTTCGTTTCCCGTTACCATTGGTATATATAATTTTCTGTCCAGATAAAGCGAAAAGGGGATATAACGAAGTGATTTCGGTTTCCCGTTGTGTTCGTTATAAGCGGGCTCGCCTGTACTTTCGCTTCATGTCACTCGTAACGGTGTAACAGTGTCGTCTCTCAATGCATACATCCGGTCTCTGCCGAAGACTTACACAATCTTAGCTGTCCAAAATCCGCAAATCTCCGTTTCTTGTTCGTGTTAGTGCAATCCTTGCCATGCCGCGAATGTCAATGACCTTGCTTCGGCTTAATGTTGACACGAAGGCTTCCACTTAAACTCAACCACTCGAGCCCCGCGCTGTCAAAACTTATTCTTTTCCCCTGGATCGCCGTACAGTATCTCCTTTTTCCATCTTCTACCCTCTCACCAGGATAGACCACATGTTTTCAATCACCTTCCCTACGTTTGCCTCTCGTAACTTGAGCTAGGACGTCTTCCACCCGAGTTCGCTTCCCATGTTTACAATTATGGATCCGGTCTGATCACACGAGCGGCTATTCCTGGAAGAGATGCTCGATGAAAGTCGCTTGACACAACGTTATCTGTCACGCAGGCACCTCGTACACGTCACGGCACGAATTAAAGGGCACCACGCCCCTATAAAACGGAGATCGATGGTGCTGGTTACGCCAGTCCTGCTTGTACGCGCCCAAGCTACCCAGAGGGCTACGGGTTAACTTAGAAATTTAGCCAACCTGTCTAATCTCATACGCAGAGGCACACTTTTCTTTCTGCCTCCGCAAAAAAAAAAAAAAATTCGAAGCCCCTTTCTCAAGGGAAATATGGTTAAAACATGCACAAAGCTTCCTCTCTTGCAACTTAAAGGAGCCCTAAAGAGAAAATACAACTTCGTTTAATTTGAAAGAACTAGGATTCAGTATCTCACTCAGCTCCATTACAGCCACAATAGATGTTTTTTAACGAAAAAAAAAAGCAAGAATTATTTAAAAACTTTCAAATTTTGCGCCACAGTGACGCGTTATGAGCAAGAATGACGTCATACGGGCCAACAATGAAACTTAATTTTAAGTGCACTAAGTGCACGTTAGCATTCAAGTGATGCGGTCAAATGGAACTAGAGGCCCCGCATTACAGACGTCCAGTCATGTGTCGTCGCGACAGGTCAGTTAGGCGGCTGCCAATTGCACAAACAAGGTTCCCTGACGTCATAGAAAAGTTGCGGGAAATTGTCTAGGGGGTCGTGACTGCTTCGCACGTTTTCTTTAATATCTCCGTTATTTGTTCGAAGACTGCGATGATATTGGTATCATTGTTATCGGGACTAAGCAGTCTTTTTAATAAACCTAACTTGTATTTTGTTTTCATGGCTCCTTTAAGTCTCATCGACCATGTCGGAATGGACCAGTCGTACAGACGTCGAATTCGTGACGCGAGGGACACCGGCTCGATTCCGAACACGGGAAGGGTTTCTTTCTCGAGGCGCTTGATGTGCCTTTGTGGAAACTTCTTATGTGAAGTTGGCTTCCCAGCAGTGCGCTTCGCTCGGACGAACGACGCCATCGCTGAGGCATAGAAAGTTTAGCTTTAAAAAGTCGGTTACCTGATAACGACGAGTTGACGCCAACGGTAACGACAAGTACCAGTTATAGCCTCAAGTAATGTGGTTTGAACGAAGGCAGTGGAGTGAAGGAACGAAACAGCGCGCGAAGACAGAGTGGGAAAAGTCGACCCGTTTTGGTTTGGCAGCTATGCCCGCGATGGCCGCCGTCTGGCGATGGCCACAGGCACACGAAAAAGTGTAGTAGCCGCAGCCGCTTGCGGGTGCGGAAACGGCCGCGGTCCAATGTGGGAGTCAAAAACAAAACACGCCAAAAGGCGGAGTTGCAGAAGCAAATATATCTGCGAAGTCCGCAATACGGAGAAGCTGCAACGTTAAAATAGAGGACGACGCGCTTGAAATGAAGAAAACCACAAATACAATAAGCATAGGCTTGCAGCTACCAGCCCATCTCTCATTGCCCTTTCTGTGTATACTCTGTGTGTAGTGTGTGTGTGCCTGTCTCGGTGCGTCCGGTGTGCGTATCTGCGTGTAGTTTAAAAACAAAGCAAACTCGCGAAAAGCGCGCGAAAATATAGGAGGAGTAAAAAGTTGCAACGTAATCGAGATAAATACCAAAACACAAGACTTCATATCGGGCTACAAAGTCTAACTCTTGCCCTGCTTGCACACCGGCCGAGTTCGGATATTTGGCGTGCAATTCAGCTTCGACTTTTGGCCTCCTTTCCGTCACAGACATTTACCCCAGTCTGCACACATCTTAATAGCTACCGCACATTAGTAGCTGCGTCCTGCAGCAATTACAGAGCTCACCACGCCCCCTGACATTGAAAAGGAGCGGGAAAACTTCTGCACCCTGGGGGCGACCAACCGAAAGCGTGCGACTCCGGCTTCCTCGAGCGAATATTCACAGCGCGGGACGTAAAAAAATCGCGCCTAATCGAAGCTAGTTCATTACTATGCCTTGTATCGTCGACAGGGGCACTAGCCTCGTCAAAAAAAAAAAAAGAAGAAGTAACGACAGCGATCGAAGGATCGTCGACCCGCGTTTACACAGATTGGATGTGGGGAACGGATGACGACACACATTTCGTAAGAGGCGAACACCTACAGGCACACGTACACACGCCGAGAGAGACACAAAGCTTTTTGTTTTCGTCGCCGGGACACGCGGTGCCTCTTCTCCCGTGGCACCGCGCCACGACACAGGACGACGCCGACCGACCGAGTTCGATAGGCATCGCGCGACGTGCTTTCTCCCTCTCCGAGTCCCGTATAACGACTGGAAATAAACGAACCCTGGAGACGACGCGGACGCTCGGTCAGCACACGGAGGCCGGGGCATACATGCTGGATTGGTTTTTACAGCAGCAAATAAAAAAATAAGGTCGACAACGGCGTCGAAGAGAGGCGGGATAAAAGCAAACACAAAGACAAAAGATGCTGGCTCCAGCTACTCGAGGCACATAAAACCAAAGGAAAAGAAAAATCCGCACTGCCCCAACAGATGAAGGCAAGCCAGATAAAAACAAAAAAAAACAAAAGATTTCGGCTCGAGCTGCTGCGGGCAAGAAAAAACTGAAGAAAAAAAGGACGCGCGCGCGCGAACAGCTGAGCGCGAACGCTGGTTGATAACTGAAAATAGACGCCCCTGTGCAAGACGCGAACGCTACGTACGGACGGAGAAATTTGAGAATGGACGTTGGATTGTTTTTTACAGCAGCAAATGAAAGAGAAAACGCTTAAAAATACAGCGTCGAAGCGAGGCGAGACAAAAACAAACACAAAAATGGCAGCATCTCCACTCCGTGGATGATGGCGAGGGTGCGGAGTACGGTGACTCAAAATGACATCCAAGTTGCTCCCCGAATGACATCCGATTTGCGCTCCTACCATCATTCTATTTGAGCCATGAGTTGCACCTTGATTATTCCCTAAATGAAACTGCAACTCAGGGCTCAAATCGAATTTCGCTTCATTTTCGCTTGATGGTGGTGTGCGCACGGATGGACGCGGACGGACATTTGGAGGTCTTATAAGGTACTCCGCACCGTTACAGGCGAA
This sequence comes from Haemaphysalis longicornis, assembly GCF_048455015.1. Classification (NCBI taxonomy): domain Eukaryota; kingdom Metazoa; phylum Arthropoda; class Arachnida; order Ixodida; family Ixodidae; genus Haemaphysalis; species Haemaphysalis longicornis. Next base: position 108,263,347 of record NW_027526204.1, on the reverse strand, counting down.
GGAGTAAGCCGCTGGACTCTCGGGTACTAACTGACGGTCGTAGCCCAATGGGTAAGACGACTGCCAGTAACTCTGTCTGGTATACCAGACACAGGCTCGAATCCTGCCGGTGCCTGTGTGATTTTTTGCGATTGTAAAATGCTATGCGCACGGACGCGGACGGACATTGTGCGGTCCTAAGGTACTCCGCACCTAAAAACTAACGATGTCGGTTCGAGCTGCTCCAGGCATAACAAAAACAAAAGAAGAATGCGCGCGTTGTCCCAACACATGGAACGCGAGCAATGCGAACGGGGGATTGATAACGACTGGAAATAAACGACCCCTGTGCAAGACGCGAACAGCGGGAGACGTGCGGCGTCAAAAGAAAAAAGTTTTGCGACCCCTTGCGCCACCGCAATGCGTCGTTGTGCAACGGCAACTGGTTAGGGTCACGCACGCATTACAACAAAGGCTTTCGAAGCGATTGTTGACTATAGAATAAGTGTCGGTCGTACTCGGAACCCCATTTCGAGCGCTTCTCATCCTAACCGCAGTTTTCCCATTCCTGCGTCCATGCATGCGTACGCGCTGACGTCAACCCCTGTAAAATTAACTTTTGGAGTATTAAGACTTCACTTTACTTTAATGATGATAGGAAACAAGGGTGATCGTATTTCAAATTCAGAAACTAAAAAAAGGTACGACAGCTCGTTCAAAGACGTGTTCAGAAAGGAATTGAGCGGAGAGCCGACAGCGGTGCTGCGAATGTCAACATCAGCTGTACTATACTATATTACTACAGGTACTACACCTAGATACTACTGTACTATATTACTACAGATCAGAGTTATTGGATGATTGATTGATTGATTGATTGATTGATTGATTGATTGATTGATTACTTTATTGATTGATTGATTGATTGATTGATTGATTGATTGATTGATTGATTGATTGATTGATTGATTACTTGGTGAAATTGTTCACATGATTAGCTGTTATACCTAGCCTTGGCCACTCCTCTTTTTTGTTGCTCGGGTGTAATTGATTGACTGATCGAAGCCCTGCCATGGCCAATCTCTCTGAAATGCTGTGGGTACGTGCTTTTTTTTTTCACGACCATCAACAGTGCCATATATCAACCACATTGTGAATACCAACTACGCCTTACATGACGAATGCAACGACACAAGCAAGCACTGAAAAGCAACGCCTGGAAAATGAGAAGAAAAAAAAAAGAGCAGAACGCAGTCTAGTAACGATCGCCTGCGAAACTACTAATTAAATTGCACGAGCACAGAGGCGCCAGTGCTGGAACACACCCAGGCCGGTCACGATATTTCGAAACAAACCCTCGAAATCCGAGCCCTCCGGGACTAATCTTATACGCTCGAGACCCGTCAGAAATGATTTGCTCACTTTTATTACTAGAAATTTCGACTCCCTTTGAGTATGTCAAATTACCAAACTGCACAAATCGTCCGTCACCTTTTGATAACGCGTTGCGCACCACAAGCCGTGAGTACATGACTGCAAAGTAAAAATAAACGAAGTATTTAGAACATTAAAGAGTTAGCCGTTTTCATGGCAGGAGGTGACGCGCCGACTAGCGGATAAGGAAATTTCTGAACTCAGCCAGGTTCCATTAATAAAACACGTTTAATCCAATTTCAATCAATCCATCAATCAACCAAGGAACTTCATTTCCTGCGGAAAGGATAAGTACGGGACTAAAAGCTCGAGCAGGTCGACGAGGGCACGACACTGCACAAGTTGGCAAAACAGCAAATTTCATTTCCTCGATAAAATAAATCCAATTCCAGCCCAGCAGTTCTCTTAAAGCTTTGTCCGACGAACTACAAGTTTCCTTAGTAGACACGCGCAAGCCCCCCCACACACAAACAAGCAAACTCAACATCTTGCTTCTTGAAGGAAACATCGACATACCGTAACGCAAAGCTTTTAGCTTGGGTAACCCAAATCGGCGATGCCTTTCTGCCTATAAACTGCCATCTTGTTTTTCGCTCCCGTCTGTTTTGTCTGCGCCGCTGGCCTCCGATGTGCTTTCGCAGGAACTTTTACGGCTTCAAACAGGCGTTCCGTTTTTAAAAGGCGAGATAAATTCCAAGCTGTGTACACACGCCCGCGCGCAGATAGCGATGAGGGGACGCACGAAGGAGACATTCAGGAGGAAAATTACACGGGCCTTTGTTGTCGTCTGCGGCCGCGTGATCAGAAACAATTTGCCGCGCGCGCACGAAGACACCCTGCACGCAGCAACTTGGCTCTTAGAGGAAAAGGGTGTCCGTTCAGGAAGCTACGGGAGAACCATTTCAGAAACGCAATACTCGTGTTTCTTTTTTTTTTCTGACAATATATCTGGCACGAATGCTATAGAGGGGTTATGAAGACAAAAAAAAATACAATTTTGTTCAATTTGAAAGAATTTGCCGTTTGTAGATCACTCAACTCCATTCCAGCCACTTTCTTTAACCGAAAAAACGCAAGACACATTTCTTTTTTAAATTTTCTGGATAGATGGCGTCTGCAGTGACGCAACAGAGGGAACGCTAAAACATAGTTATCAGCGAATTAAAGGGACCCTGCAACGCTTTCGATAAGCGCTTTCACTCTTTCCTTCGCGTCTGGAACCACTGCGAAAGCTAAAGTTATCCCGAACACAGTGCGGCACTGCGCGATTTACTCTTCGCACCAAATCCGCCGTCCATTTATGCTTTGTTTTTGTGTTTTTTTTTAGTTGCTATCGAAAAGCGTTCATTGCTGCAACTGAAGGAACACCGGCCAACAGCCGCTACATTAATCGCAATCCCTCAGAAGTTTCCCAATATCATGCGAAGTACAGAACTTACTACACGGTCCTAAAAGAACAGTGTTAAATCGGAAAGCTGCAGCTTGAAACCTGATGTAGTTGCTCTAGCTGCAGCTTGAGCTGAAATCAAACTAGGCCGCCATTTAGCCGCACTCACTTAGCCATGATTCTAACACACACACACACATATATATATATATATATATATATATATATATATATATATATATATATATATATATATATATATATATATATATATATATATATATATATATATATATATATATATATATATATATATATATATATATATATATATATATAGTCCGAGCGGCGCTGGCTACCACCCCCAAGTGCAGGAAACAAAAATACCTTAAAGGAGTACTGACACCAATTTTTACGCCTAAAAATTGGCTTCAGTAGTTTGTACAGATGCCTCACAGAAATTTTTGCAGCGATCCGAGGCCGGAATGACATCTAAAATCGATTTTGATTGTCCAGGCCGCGAGCTTCCACAAATCGGCAGCACTACCGAAATCGCTTTCGGCGTGACGAAACATCGGCCTGCGTGTCTGGCCGATGTCTGGTCAGGTCTGCGTGTCTGGTCAGGGTGACGTCATATAGTCGTTTTCGGAACCGGAAACGATATCCTGCGCTGCTGTTGTCGGTAGTATTCGTTTGGGCAGGAGACGTGGGCGTAGCTGTGTGAGCAATGCTTGTAAACGTTGCGTGTTCGACGTCTTTGCTCTTCAGTTCGTGGCCGGCGCATGGTGTTCCCTTGCACTAGTGGCGATAACTGCGCGGTGCCGGCACCGCGCGGTGCGCGTCGCCGAGCTCGCCCAAGTTGTGCTATGGCAAGCTCGCGGTATGCCAAGTACTGCTCGTGGAAGCCTGTCCGAGCAAATCGACGACGACGCCAAGATGCATTATTTTCCACGCGACGACATGCAGCGCTAAGCGTGGACTGAGTTCGTGCGCGGCGGCGGCCGCAAAAACTGTCGCCCAAGCCAGCGGGCTCGGGGTTGCACGGGTCACCTTGGGTGTTGGGAACTTTAGGCTTAGTATCGTGGCGACTATTTGATCGCTGGTATCTGTACAACTGCGAATGACCATCCCTTACACAACTCTTCACCACACTATCATCCCCTTTTTCGCATATGAAGCTTTATTTTGGTAATAATTTCCGTTTCAGCGATCGGTGACCAAGACATCTGCCGCGGCCTGTTTTGATTCTAGCGCGCAGGTGGCGCCATCTTTCGCCCGCTCGCCGCACCGCGGTGCCGGCAGTGCTGGGTCGGAGCGCCGAACCACCGCTGCCGGTCAGCGCAGGCTTACCATCGCGGCAAATATCTGAACGCCACTTTTAAATTCAGCGCTGATAACAACCCCTAGCACAATTTTTCAACACACTAACATCTACTTTCTCGTATGTGGAACTTCTTTTTCGCGATCAGATTGATTATAAGAGTGGCGACAAGCTGTTGCTATCACGGTCTGCGCCGGTTCGAGCCGCAGTGATATTAAAAAACGGACGACGGCGAAGACATTGCCGGCCTAATCACCTTGCCAAATAAAGTTGTTCTGTCTTTCAAGCTCAGCGACTGATCCGAATCTGACGATTCAGACGACATGTCGACTGCGCGGGCGAGTGCGGACCACGTGCAATCGTAGCAGACGATGCGGCGAACGCATGGAGGAAAGAAAAACGTCCTTGACGTCACTGGTGAGGCCGTGACGTAAGACTGGCCCGCTTGCAGGCTGGCCTTCGAACGGCCATTTTCCCGCGCGGCGACCAAATTTGAAATTGGTTGCAATAAACGTGCTATAATTAATTCTGTGTTGGCGGCTGACGGCTTTCGGTTCGATTTTCGTAATTACTGGGCCAATAGGTATTCTTTACAGCATAAAAACTGAAAGCGAGAAATTTCGTGTCAGTACTCCTTTAACATAAATACCCGAGAAAGTGCTGGGGAAACAGCCCCGCCGGTAGCGTAGTGGTTATCGCACCAGACCGGTATTCTGGAGGTCGTGGGCTCGGATCCCACCCGGCGGGCATTTTTCCACCACTTCCTTTTCGACTCAAAAAATTCTTCATCTCTTTTATAACCCACCACAACCTCCCCTTTGCTTTCCGAGGTTTTCTTGACTGCCAACCCTTATTTTCTGTTTTATTTCACGGAGCCCCTCATTTCCCATTTTCTGATTCGATATATATATATATATATATATATATGACGTGAAAGGAAATAATGTGACTTGGTAGAGTTGGTCAACAAGCTAGCTGTCGCAAGGGAGCTTTCGTATCAACGCACGTTTCTAAGCAGCGAGAACTGAACGGAAGGTGATTTATCTAAAATGACGTTTACTTATTCTGGCCCTATCATTCCAAATGTGCCACGTGCGTGCAGAAGCCAGTAAGTGCGTATACAGCAGCGCGACGGTATAGGGCAAAAACCTGCAAGACAATTGCAGTCCGATCAATAAGTTTCTAGAATAAATTTTCAGACCATACGAGAACAGTGCTAAGTTTATTCGAGGACAAGCAGTTAAGTTGATCACCAGAAAATGAGGCGAACCTAATAGTCACAACAAACAGGACAGATGCTCCCAACGTCATTCATTGTAATGACGAATGTTCGTGCACAAGTATTTATTTGCTTACTGTAAAATGATTGAAACCCTTAAGGAGAGTTTTCACTGTCTATAACACCCCCTAACAAACTCAATAAAACACCCTTTCACAGGGCGTTTCGTCGTTTATAACCCCCTTTAATAGGGTGTTTGTCTTGTATTTTTGCAAGGGTGTTAATGACAGTAAAAACTCCCCCGAACGGTGTAAACCATTTCAGTGCACCCACAAGCCGCAACTTGGACTCTTGGAGTCGTATTTCACAAAGAAGCTTCGATAATGACTGCACGAGCATAGCACGTGCCCAGACTTTACAAGTAATGCTCTGCGAATATGGCATTTACAAATTCTCTCAATGGACGGAAATACTTCTGAGGTGAACTGCTTGGAGAACACGAATGCCGTTTTTGAGTGCTGATCATAACGATGGGGGGGACATTACATGAAAGAGAGTGAGAAACGACCAAACAGTTGATTAACATAAAAAAGAGGGCAATCATTTAAGTAACCACTACTTTGAGAAGAAAAGTCTGAATACCGAAATTGGATACAAATGATGGTTAGATCTAGCCAATTTTGCTGAAATGCCAAATGCCGTTTGTTGCTAGCAAGCGCACACGGCCAAAGTATACCGTCAAATACACCGTTCGTCCTAGCTCATAACACAACCGGGTGAAATTGACATTACGGCAACACACTAATCCCAACTGCAATTTAAAAAGAAAACATCTAGAAAGCACCCTAGTGTCACGGCAGAGGCTCTCCGATTAGATTTCAACGCTTCTACCCCGCCTAGAAATCTAGCGCAGACGAAGTTTCCGTGTGGCTTTTCAATGACAACTAAGGCTCCTAGGACGGGAAATGAAGCCCTTGACTTCGTGATGGCAGGCCTCTTCAATTTTCTACATCTCCAACATAGGACAGCATTCGGTTAGGATTTGCTAGTGCACGAACAGTTAAGGTACCAGTTCAGTTATACGTAAGCCTGGATTCACTTTAACCTAGCTGCAAAGAAAATAAAAATAAAAGCAAGACGCCGGCCGCGGCGGCCGCTTTTCTGGTTGAGGCGAGAAGCGAAAACGCCCGTGTGTACGAAATTTCGGCGCACGTTAAAGATCCCCAGGTGGTCAAAATTAATCCGTAGCCCTCCACTACGGCGCGCCTCATCGCCTCCGCTGCGTCGGCGCGTTAAACCGTACAATCAATCAAAAGCAAGACGCAAAGGAAAAAAATAATCGCGAAGAGGTTTCCGTGAGGGGTAAAGGTCACAGGACAATCACTTGGAAAGACGGGAACGATGAGAATTTAAACGAGCGAAGCAGATAGGTCGGCAGATCAAACCGATAACGAAAACGTTGGTGGCTTAATTGTTTTCTAAACTCGTCGTGGTTTCCAAGAGAACTCCCCCCGTTCAGATGCATTCGCGAGCTGAATCTGCGCGCGTACATAAGCGGCAACGATATTACTATAACAGGAATTAGTGTCCAGCCCCACGTCCTGCCCTTGGCAGCGAAACAAAACTGCCCTTCGCCGGTCTCAGAACACTTCTGAGATCCAATTTCGATTCAAAACGCGGTTCACTGCGCCCACCCCGTCTGCGATCCCCCTCCCCCTCTATATGTATTTGTGGTAGCGCTCACTGTCTATATTCTCATTGTTCCTTTTATTTTTATCGAGACGACGACTCACGACAACTACGCGCTGGTACAATCCGGGACAAAATTAAACGCCAGCACGGAAATTATGGGGACCTGAATAGAAGATTTGATGACTGAGGTTCCTGTGTACGGCGGGTTTACATGTGTGCAGGTGCCGTCAAAAGTAATTGGAACACGGTCTCGTATATTTACAGAAATGTCTTCTTCCGTGAACTACCTCGCTTCATTGGTATGCGTTTAAAGGAGTCCTTCCTAATAGAAAACGCTTTCTGTGAATTGGTAATGGCTCTCATAAAGTCAGTAATACATATATGTTCTGATGTTCTAATTACCTATGACGGCACCTGTACAGGTGCCCCAAAAAGTAAACGGAGCACGGATCCCAGATTTTCAAGGGACTTCTCCGCCATGTGCCTAGCCAGCAACCTCTAAGTGTCTTTTCAAGAAAGTCATTCTACAATAAAATCGGGCCGCACAGGTTCTATTTATGCTGGCAGCTGCATAAAATAGAAATTATTCTAATTCCACGAAGTCGGGCTTTGTTTACTTTTTGGGGTGCAACGCGTTCAATTTTCCCCAGGCGTTGGCGTGGACGAACACAAAGCGACTGCGTCGTCTTGCCGTGTTTTTCAGACTACTGTGAGAGTGGACGGTCTGCTAAGGGGCGTATCGGAAGATAATTTTCACCGTTCCTGCTGCCAGTGGGAGACTGCTCCGATTTTGTGCCGTGCGTACCGAAAATTAATAAGGTCAGGGCCTGTAAAGGATACTTCACTGCAGCTGCGCGTGTAATGAGGGAAAGCCGAGCTCGTGAAGGAGGGGGAGACTGTCGCCAAAAGCGGCGCTGAAATTAAAAGAGCAGTACAACACGGACACATTGGTTTCCTCGGTAAGATGACACACGACATTATCCCGAAACAAGGGAAACGCCATAAACAATGCAGCAACCACGCAGGGATAGACCTGATTATGCCTTTCAGTACCAGCAATTCTGATTCTAAATACATTTGCCACATGCATTCGCGTCTCGGTAGTGAAATATCCTTACGACGTAGCGATAATATCGCGATACTATTATTGTCGCGAGTGATGAGACGCGTTTTCCCCCCTGGGGTCGCATACGATCTGGTGCGGGGTATACTTGTGACTCGACCAGTCTTCCGTTTTGCTGTCTGATTTTTTTTTTTTCGAAAGCAGCATACCTTAATTATCCAAGCCACGAATGCCCGCCATTACATTTATTTTCACGATCCAGGGCTTTCAAACCATGGAGTTGTATTTATTCCTTACAACAAGCTCATGCTGGTACACAGCGATAGAAAGGCGTCAGTGTTTCGTCTGCCTTGTGAGCTAACCCTGCCAGAGAAGAACAGCCCCTTTAAGAAGGCGTTGCTGCTAAAGTGAAACTACAGTGTACCTTTATCGCTCCCAAGTCTTGCTCGTACAAGACCGCCGTGTTGTATATTCGTAGAGGATTTCCTAGCGTTGTTTAAGATTGGATTCGGACGTCGCAGGATAGAAACGGCTGACAGTGCGTTCGGTGGTGAATACAGGCTGATAAATATGATGATGATCTCGAAAGATGAATGATGAGGCTGTAACTCTATCCAGGTAGGAAAAAAGAACTGCAGTTCCTGGTTTGGTTCGCTCATTTCCTGTTGGCGCCGCCCAAGGTCCGCAGTTGAAAGCTCAGAATATTTTTACAGATCTACTATACCTGCTACAGTTTAGAGCACACAGTACAAAAAAAAAAAAAGACTGTTCTCGTTTTTTTTGTTTTTGTTTTTTTCAGCGCATGTGGCCACGCGAGTAGCTGACAGAAATCAGAGGATGCGTAAGTGCCTGTCTGGTACACAATTTATACGTTCGTTATTTTAGCCATCTCTCTCCATTTTGAAGCACGCATTCCCGCAGGTTCGCCGACTGTTTCCGACTACCGGGCGCTGTTTTCGACACCAACAAGTTTGGACACCAGCTGGAAAAGAAAACTAGGTGCAACTATAGTACACATCATCAGTGACGGCGTTCCCAAAGCGCAGTTCCGCAGGCGGCTGTGACGTAACGTCAGAGTAGCTCCCCTCCATGCCGCATCCGCGACAGCGCTCCCGGGTTGTTGCTCCCGGCGAGATTTCGCGGAAAACAGCGCAACAGCACTCAACCAAAGATTTGAGCGGACAAGAAAACAACAAAACTTCGCGCGACTGCAGAGCGCCAGGCTCAAGTAGTGTTGAAACTGCTACTCACACTCAACTCTTTATCGAATCTCTGCGCAAACAGAACACTGAAGACGTTTCCACCGTTAAGCGCGCGACTTGAATCGTCCCCTCCTCACGTACCAAAACGAGATTTTGCACCAGCGACTGTCGGAATCCGCCGAGGACGTGCACAGGTTTTTAAAGTGCGCAATGCACGTGGCGCCTCGAGGTTTCACGTGCACATCACGTGCAACTGCGACGTTTTCCGCAGGAAGGCCGTTCGCCCGCAATTATGACCGGTGCCCGGAACGGAGTAGCCGCGAATCGACCGGCCACAGGTTGTCGGCTGACCGAAGAAATTGCGCACAATTACCGAGTCCTCGAAAAGCTCGAAATGACCCACAAAGTATTCACTATGTCTGTTTGTTTGTTTTTAAAGTTTAGAGCACGCATACAAGGGTGCGCGGATAAGAAACTTTTAAGCATTCCGTCGGTTAACGATCGCTACAGAGCAAACGAAACTAGAAGTAGAGGCACAATCTACGCATATCCAGTCGAATTCCGCGAGGAAATACTATGGCAGACGAGATCTGGCGCGCTCAACACTCCCGACGAGTTAGTCGCCGGAAACTTTAATAAGCGTTGCGTCTGCGATCCCGCAAGTAGCTGATTTAACATGCTCGCCATAATCGATCCGCTATCCTGGGGAACTTCCACCGGCATCGCGCTAGACAAACCACATTAGAGGTGTCCGCGCCGGCGGTTCGTCCATCTCCAGCCGGGAGTGGAGAGAGATTTACGTGTCGGAGGTGATCTTACATTTAAGTAACTCGATCATTTATGACGTAGGTTATAATTAGAGCGCGTATTAAACACCACAAATTCCGCGATCGCATATGAGGCCTAAGCGTACCCGGCTCGGAGTACTGAAGAGGTCTCATCGCAATGCTGCGTAGCGCAGGACGCCTGCGTCGCGGCGGCAAAGGCGCGAGCGGATCGCTTACCTCGGATGGGAAATGGTTTCGGTCCGTTGTAGCAGTACGTGCTGACCATGCCACAGGCGACGATAGACACAAAACACTTTGATGGACTAAGTACGCGGGCCGATCACAGCCACAACTTGCAATGAATGAGACACACGCTGGCGACGAGCGACGCCGCTGTAGACGCGCGGAACTGCCGCATTACCTTGCGGATGGTTGATGAACTAAACAAAGTAAAATATTTTACTCTGCTACTACGGTAAACTTTTCTTCCCTCTAGAGCCAAATATCTGTACAAAATAAGAATTAGACACTAAAAATGTAATTTAAATCAGCTAGTGTGTTTGCAAAGTTTATCGTATTGCGACAACTTGCTGCCGAAGTTCAATGCAAATTGTTTCAAAACTCAGGTTATTACAGCGTTTATTTTGTAACTCAATTTTACTTATGCTTGTATGTAAAACGTAAGGTCTGTAATAAGTGGCCTACAAAAATGAATGCTATCATTTCCCTCAAAAAAACAAGCCAGAAAAATAAAATCCGGCCAAGTCAATCCGATCCCGCAAGCCGCCAGCGCAAAGTTATTTGCAGCCATCGGGCGCTGGTTGCTGTGTGCGATGTGTGTCGTCGTTTCCGTCAAGCTGCGGCCGCTTCCCCGAACGCAGCCGTAAGATGGTCGCTGTCCCTTCGTCTTCGCCGCCACCTCCGTGAACCGATGAGAGCCGACATGTCTCATCATCAACAACCACGCAACGCGTACCGCCAGGGCCCCGAGATGCGGGGCTCCGTACACTTGACCGCCGAAGAGAACGAGACGCTCGTCTCCGCCTGCAGGGATCGCAGATGGCAGGTAAGGTCTTCGCCTCGCCGCCTCGCCGTCGCCTCAGTGCGCGTCAAGTGCCTTTTTGTCGCCCAATGAGCGATTCAGAGACGCTCGTTCAAAGGCCGAGCGCCGTTACGGCGTCCATTGCCGCAGCTGTGTGCTCGCTTCGAGAGGTCCCGGGAACATAGTCATCGGCGGTCAAACAGGAGAGAGTGTGTTTGTTTAGTCATCCTCGTTGAAGGCGAAGCGATGACAGCAGCGTTGTTTAGCCGACGAAGCCAGTAAGCGAAGCATCATTAATCCCTCCTGTGACCACAGAACCGCATTCGGTATAGTGGCGACCGGGGGAAACAGGCTTCGAGAACGGCTGTTCCGGTAGCACCGCCGTCATTCGGTGGTGCTGGCCGATAAGCGGCTACCGTCGATGAGTTGGGCGGTGACTGTTGCAGCGGGGACTCAAGTGTTTATCGCGGCCGTCATTAGCGACCCTGCGCTGGGTCTCCCAGGCGTTCGTCGGTGCCGCGTCCCCAAATAGCGCCTCGGCGTTGTTTTCCCCCCCTGTCAAACTCGAAATCGATGTCGAATCGGACCGTTTTCGAAGGTACGGGAAAGGAAAAAGGGGGCGTCGGATAGAGTCGGAGGCAATTAAGCCGACGAACGGCCCGAAAGAACGCGACGCGGCGTCGAAAAAACCGTCAACTAGGTCGCCGCAGCGCGATTTTGTCGCGGGGGCCCCGTGACGAGGTGTGGAGTACCTTGGCGTGCGCCAGCGGCGCGTCGAAGCGAATATCCGTTCCGCTGTACTGACTGGCCGCCCCCTTCCGAGCTACTTCGTCCGTCGCCTCTTTTCCGCTTGAAACAGTGGAAGAAGCGACAGTCACCCGCTTCCAATCTTAACGGGACCCAGAACGGGTGCAACGCGTCGGCGGCCCTGCCGTCTATCCTGTCTGTAATGTTCCGTTCCCCGACGCGAAGCCAATCACACTTTCATGAGCCCTTTTCTGCGTCCTAGCCCACCTTTGCATCTAAATGCGCTGCTGCTGCCCGATTGCACCGACGTTGAGCTATCGTCAGGGGCTTTTTTTTTTTTTTTTTTTTTTTTTTTGCCGTGCCCTCGGGAAGACATGTTCGCTTGCAAACGGGTGGCGAATCACGCGGAACAGCCGTCGCTACCGGAAAGCACGTTCGGATAGCTGCGTCACTTCGAACGCGAAGAGAAGAGAATATGCCCCGGAGTTTCAGCTGGGCATGTCAACGATGAGGTCGCTCCCCGGTACATTCCCCCGGCGCCCGCGGTAGATCGTTTTACGGCAACCGTGACTGTCAGCGTTCAAACTGTTGTCGTTTGTGACCATTTTTCTTCTTTGCGGCTTCACACCATTCTCTAGTGCGTTGGTGATTTTTCGTTGTGCACTTAACACGTTTCCTTTGCCCTCAAAAACAAAGTTTCAGTGGGCAGCGTCGCCTGTAGTTTGTGTACTATGTACAGTGTAGCCCACTTATAACGAACCCGGTTTTAACGAAATAGCGGCTATAACGAACAAATCTTCGTTTCCCGTCACCATTGGTATAGATAGATTTTCTGTCCCGATATAGCGAAAAGCGGATATAACGAAGTGATTTCGGTTTCCCGTTGTGTTCGTTATAAGCGGGCTAGACTGCAGCAAGAAACCAGAGGTTTAAAAGTGTCTTGCTTTGCGGATTTATCACCTCGAAACACTGCTTAACGTGGTTGTAGTAATGTTTGTGCGTAGCTTATCAGAAGAAGCTTTATTATATACCCTTTGTGCATGTTTTTTACATAACTGTTTAAAAACATACATTTTTAAAAGCATACGTACATACATGTTTAAAAACATACATTTTTAAAAGCATACGTACATACATGTTTAAAAACATACATACATACATATGTAAAAAGCATGCATGTTGTTTACAATTTCTACATAACCATGCATTCCACAAGATCATTTGGCATGGGTCCCTTTGTATAGGTAAGCGCCTACAAGACAGTCACATTGCGTGAAGTCACAGAAGGTCACAATGGCCTTAAGGGTGCGGTTGCGATGGAGTTCCTCCATCAGTCACAAAGGGATAAGGGTGTACGTGCAGAACGCCGTCCGATTCCAAGCTCAGGTGACAGTTCAAAGATAATGAATTGGGCGGACATACGCAAGCATCGACCCTTGACCCTGTGCTTCTCATATCGCCCCAGCTCCTGAAAGTGCTTTGCTGCGCGAGTCGTATCTGCGCTGGCAGCGGGCGTTTGTCGAGTCTATCCTTTCCGGCAGATTTGCCAAGCGAGTCGCAATACAATAGCTCGTTCAGGCTACATCTTTCGAGCAAGAAAGGTCGGTCGCGTTTCAGATAAATGTTCGTAAGACCCACTGAAATACATCCTAGAGGTTGAACGATTTCTAAAACCTCAACTTCTTGCCGTCACTATTATTGGCAGCCGTGAAGCGACCTTTTGAGGAGGGCGAAAAAAGAAAGGCAAGACGAAATGAAACTGATATGTTCCTAAAGACTGAATAAATCCTTGGGAAAAAAAAGAAAAATGTCTTACACATGTTGGGTACACAAACATTACAGAAGTGCACAGAAGTTGCTAAATTTATATAAGCACTATTTATCAATGTCGGTTCTGGGAAAACAAACATTTGTCTCTGTCTGTGGTCGATGCCGCCTTTGTGTTTGGCTTCTTGTGCTGTTTTTGTCGCCATTCTTTCTTTACTCAAAGATGGGGGTTAAATGAACTTGGAATTTAAAACTGAAGTTTCGCATGCTTACCTCGCCTGTGCATTTTAGGGGGGGTTGATCTTGGCCATTGCCGAAAGGATACTTTGCCAGCGGCAAAGGATCGTTTTGTCAGTGATATCACTTGAGTAAACAATCGCCTTTACGAAGCCGTCCAGTTAACATAAAACCATTTCATGATATTTCGCCCACAAGCCATTCTTGCTGCAAAGGATTTACGCATGCCTCCAGAAATTATCTACATTGATGGTTGTATGCTCGCTGGCTTTTCGTCACATTGAATTTAATAGTTGTGTTAATAATCTTAAAAGCCAACTGCGTTGAAATTTCGCTTCGAACAAATTTACTTCGACCGCGCAGCACGTGCCACTAAATCAACTGGGGCATGATTGAAAGCCTCGTGAAATGCCTTGCTAATCATATTTTCACTGTATTCATCATTTGATGTTGCTTGATGCGCTTCAAACGTGGACAAAGTTCTGTTATCTCTCATGAGTGACAGTTGCAGTTGGTGTCATCTTTTTTTTCAGGAATTTGGGGGGGGGGGGGGTAAATGATAAAAAATTGCTCATTGTCAGCTTGCGTAACAAAATCCTGGCTAGTCTGATTGGAGTGGACAGTGTTCATGCCAACAAGGCTGGAAGATACATAGATGCAAGCCACGAGCACAAAGTCTGCCGAAAGCTTTCGCTCCGTTTATGGAAAGGTGCTACTGCTTGCCTGTTCTTTTCAGAGCGTAGTACAGTTGAACCTCGTTATAATCAACACTGATAATAGCGAATTGTCGGCTATTGCAAACTAAATACGATCCTTGGTTGGTCACGCTTCATTTTAGTGGCGCTTATTCTTTTATAATGAAACTGAAATGGTGAGCCGCATGTGACATCGAATATAACGAAGAAATATTTGACCAGGAGGCTGAGAAGCTACTTTGAAAAACCCTGTGGCGTCCGAAACTGCAGACGTACAAAGCCCCTTTTGTTCGTGGACACTGTGGAAAACTCCATCCTGCTCGGAGCAGGATGGAGTTTTCATCCTTCATCGAATAAATAAAGACGCCGGCCTGTTTTGTAAAGTGAACCTTGTTTTGTTGTAATTTCTGGCTCATTCAGCTTGAAATGCAGCAAGAAGAAAGGTAAGGGTTACCTTGTTTATAGAGGGGGTTGGAAGCCTAAAAAAATGCATTTTTGTATCAAGTATTTTTGCACAAGCCAGATTGTCCATTTGTTACAGCCTGTTTTTAACTGTACTGTTATAATGAATATTGGATATAACGAACTAATTTTCTGTCCCGATACTACTTTGTTATAACGAGGTTCAACTGTAAAATGAAAAAAAAAAGGAAAATGGAAAGCGGTGACGGAGCTGCAGGTAGAGAACGAACAGATGGCACGCTTCTAACCTCAGCGTGACGCAGAATAAGAGCATGAGGTAAAAAAAAATAAAACGAGAATACGACGGGAGCATACGGCGCTTCTGTGTTTCTCTTCCCCTTTTTTTCTTTTCGTTTACTTCCTTATTCTGCGCGGTCGTGTTCCAGATAGCCTTTTTTGTTTGAAGCTTAGTCATTTCTGTGAATTGTCGTCCACGTCCCGTTTTCTTGAGCGAGTGGTTGTGTGCAATCGGCCGGGAGGTGACCCGGACGGTTCGAGAACGGCTAGAAGTGTGTGCGCGATTTTTCCTAGAGAGGCGCACAGTGTACTGTGTTGTGACACTTGTCGATGACCTCTTCTGAGTTGTATAGTCGCGCGTTTGCTGAAAATTGGCGTTTTGGTTGTGGCAGGTGCTCGCGATGGGCGTCGCGGAAGTCTACCAGTCGGGACCACCCCCGAGGCACGACCGGTGGCAGCGCCGCTGCTGCGGTGTTGCTTGTTTCATCAAGGACAACATTGCCCGGGCCTTTTACATCCGCCTGTTCGACTTCGACGTGAGTGCGCAGTCCACTGGTCCTCAACCACACCTCGCTTTGGAGCGTGGGTCCAATGTGCGGGGGGCAAGGGGCGCTATGGGTACCTCAGGTTTTCATTTTTTTAAAGCGAAGCTTTCTACGCCTCACTCAAGGCTCATGGCGTGTCGAAAACGCGCTCCAGGAAAGCCAACTTTTAACTTTCTCTGACGATGATGGTGATCGTGGGTGAAGTAAAAGGGAAAAAACGCTTCCTGTGGTCGGAATCGAACTTGGGTCCCTCATGTTGTGAAGCTGACGTCTGTCCGATTGCGCCATTTCGATACGGTCGGAGCAGTTTGGATTTAGAGAGAGATGCGTGGACTTGCAAAAACAGAAAAATCATGCTCCCCTCCGCGCAACGACGACAGTGGTTGAATGCAAAGCTTGCTTCGGGCGAAATCAAATGGCTCAGGGTCACTGTCAAAGCTGCTGCGATCCAAAGTCCAAACTGCGTGCGATCTGAGTCAAAGCTCAGCGAGTGAGAGTCCAAACTCAGACGACAAGCAAGTAGCCGCTCGCAAGAAAGATCCCCGTTAAACTGTCGTCATCGTTAGATGAAGGGGTGCATGATTTTTTAGCCAGAACTAAGGATGTTAAATTGAATGTGGAGGTCAGAATTTCTTTTCCTGTCGTTTTCGTCGTATTCATTTTTTTAACGGAGAGTGAGGCATCGCGACGTTGGGACCATGCGAGACGTACTAGCAGCTGGGGAATTTATCTGTTCAGAATCTCTGCCGTGACAGCGTAGGGCAGAAAATGTTCCCTTTCAGTCACACAGGTCTTCTTGCCTTTTTCTAATTTATCAGAGAAGTGTGGTCACCAGGTGCGGTGTACATCCATTTCCTATGTATGCATATTGTCGATGTACACCACTAGCTGATATCCTTTTTTTTAGAAAACATGGGTAGCAAAAAGACGTTTCTGTTTTCTAGACGCCCTTGCAAGCAAGTTTTCTTTTTTCTTTAGGCCAGAAAGTCTTGTAGTTAACACCACATCGCTACTTTTATTTTTTCTTTGATGCGTTGCATTTAACTCCACCAGTGTTATGTGAGCTCATTAAATCGGCATTTCATTATTGTGCGAATTGCCTGTTTATATATCGCCCCGTTTCTCTTACAGAGGATGGACTTTGCCTGGGAACAGGAGCTGTTCATAGAGTTCAAGTACAGGATCCAGCTCCCATACTTCCACACATTCGAGGCAGACGTGAGTGGGGGCAACACCTTACTTTGAAACTTATTATGAAGCAGTTATAAAGTTTCACCGACGTCTTAGGCTGTGTGGCTCTTGGTGCGTGCCTAGCGGCGACCGCCTGGCAGTTAAAAAACAAATGCTGTATTCGGGTGGTCGTTTTAGAGCGCTTCGAAACACTCCGGAAAGCTGCTCTGTGTTCGGGTGGTCGAAATCGAGCGCTTGATGAATGTTCGGTTGGTCGTCTCAGAGCGTCGTCCTCCACTCCGAGTGCCTCCGACTACTCTGGCTTCGAAATGTGAGCACCGCCGAAATCTGGAGGCGATCGTCATGTGATCCCGGCCGCCGCCGATACTCACCCATACCCACCTGCCTAGTCAGTAGCGTTCGCTGAGCCCATGCCAGCGGTTTGTTGTGGTCGCGTTTCGACGTTTTTGATTCTCGTGCTATTACTGAAGGCATCTACGCTTTATGTCGGAAAGGACATGTCCGTTCTGAAGGCCGCCATTTGTTGAAACACCTTGGTGGGCCTGGCTGTTTGCAGTAGCCGTGCTGGCCGCACCACGGTCGCTTGCTGCTCCAAGATCGGGTGCACATTCGGTTGGGAGCGGTGACTCATGCTCAGATTGGTGGAAGTGTCTGCATCGGCGTACTCCGAGTCGGAGTATCAGAGCGACCACCCGAATACAGCAAAAGAAAAGGCCAAGAGCTCGTATGTGCGTGCCTCGCGGCGACCATCCAGTGTCCCCGGCGCACGTTTGTCTAAACAAACATACCGTATAAACCGGATTATAGGTCGACCCGGTATATAGGTCGACCCCCTACCTTGAGGTGGGAAAAGTTGACAAAAAAAAATAATTCGGCACAGAAGCGCGCTCACAATGTCTATATTTATTTTTGACGCCCGTCCGTCACTGCCACTCACTATGCCTGCCGAAGTCACTCGTCCGAGCTCTCAGAGTCGTCCGATGATGACTGCTTCGCACTGTCATCTTCCATGCCATCAGGCGCGTTGCTGATGGAGCACTTCCTGAACGCTCGTGTAACCATGTCGTCGGGCAGCGACTGCCCAGAGAAGGACACCCAGCTTGACCCGGTCGCAACTGGCCCGTATAGGTCTTTTTGTTGTCGCCGGCTATCCACTCATTGTACAGTTCGCGGAGCCGGTCCGCGCATGGCCTCCGGAGCGATCGTGAACGAAGTTCCCGGACAAAGTTCCCGGACGAAGTCCGCCACTTTGTTCTCCAACTCGGGGTGCACCGCTTGACGTCCACAGAACGATCGGTTTCAGGGGTTGCACGCGCACAGCTTAGCTTTCTGGCTCCGAGTACTGCACACTTTTCTCTGAAACGCCAAACTGGCGTTACACCGCCATATTCCCATTCTGCTCGGTGACTCAATCGCCGCCAGCTTAAACGCCGCGGTAAACTGGCGTCGACTGCCGCCACTTATCTCGGAACAGAGACGTACAGAAATGTACGCACGCACGCGTAATAGACGAGTAAAAGACGAAAAACTAGAGAAAAGCGAAATCAAATAAAGGCCTGATAGAGCGAGAGAGCAGTCCGACACGAATGGCGATGGCAATTGGCGACGGACTACGCTTGCACGTTGTTGCCAGACAACGATTTACATTCTGCCAATGACCGCTATATAAGAGGGGGGGGTGACTTTTGTGCGGATTTTTTTGGGAAAAAACTCGACCTATATTCCGGTTTATACGGTAGCCTCTTAGGGAGATTGGCCTAGACAGGCTGAAACAAAAACTCCAGCGTTCGCCATAATCGTGGCAACACTTGCTCGGTACGAGAGAGACTCGTCATAGCGTACGCCTTTCCAAGGTGATGTCCAATGATTATCACTTCCAAAAAAGTGAAGGCAGCTCACACTCATAGCAGCAGTGATGGAGTAAAGGTCATTGCGGCAGCGAAGAAGGAAATTGGCTGCAATCGCGGACTTAAAACCGTCGTGATGGTCGTGAAGGTTGTGTACAGCTTCACTACCTTCAAGTCTTGCGCATTAGTGTGAGCTTCCTTCATCTTTTTTGTAGCTTGTGTTTCTGTGTGCAGTTCGTCTATATTCTTGGAACCTATTTTAAGAGGGGCCCCTAGGCTGGAGGATCCCCATAACAGCTGGCAAAATGTTTTTTTATTAATTGGTAGCTAGAGGTAGAATGCCGACAAAAAAACTAAGCTTGGTTCATTAAAAAACAACTGCTTGGTCCCGATAGCAACGATACCGCTTTTAATGCAGAACCATTTAATCTGCGTATGCAGGAAAACAAATAAAGCAGTGGGGATTAACCAGGCGTTTTCTCATCCAATCTTGGCGATGTCACATGGGCTTGTCTTGTACGGTTGGCAGTTACCGACGAAAGCCACTACCAAAAAACGTGACTGGGACGATTGTAGTGGTACCTCGAAATCCAACTGATCACGTCACTTGGACGCTATCATGCAGTTAACACATTGATGGCAATGTTTTTATCGTTCCCTTTGTTTGCAAGAGATGAAAGCTTTTTAACATTTCTTGTGTTGTTATTTCATTTAACAAAGAATGTCTTTCATGACTGAAATACTTATGAGTAGAGACCGGAATTTAGGCAAATGCCTATTCTGTTCCTTGTGCTCCTATCGTGCCTTGTTGATATATGAGCATGAATTGAGGTTAAGGGCTTTTATGGTGTTTTTATAGTGCCTATAAATGCCTATTTTGACTTTGTGCCTATATGCATAAAAATTTCTATCAATAACTAATTTCTATGCCTATTTTAAGTGCAGAGCACTTTAGGGGCTCGCCTTGTCGTAGTAGCTCGCTCGCTGGACCCAAGTAGAGCCCCACGGCATTCCGTCGTAGCGGCTGTTGTCCCGGCGTACCACAGACGCTTCGAAAGCCAAGCGGTTTATGTAGTCGTAAGCGTTCAAAACTCGTGAACCGCTGGTGCTTGTCATACATCTCCCCATCGTTTAGCGCAAAGAAAACTGGGTACATTTGAGGCAAAATGTACGCAATTATCAAGCAGCGCCCACGTTCATTTAGTTAGGAACGCTTGTTAGGTTGGTTTTTACTATAGTAAGCAAAAAAAAAAAAAAAAGTGGCAGTGCAACGCTGGCACGTGCGGGAGAAAAAGCTAACACAAAAATAACAGAACTCCAACTGGTACAGTTTCAGGCAAGAGGCTCACGAGCACTGCGAAGGCGAGAAATTTGAAATGTGTTGGACAAACCTCCGTTGAATTCACCAGGAGAGGAATGAGACAGGGCAACAAAGAGCGTGATGGGTGGTACGAGTGAGCGCATAACGGCGCCACAGCCTATTTTGGCGAATCACTACTCTGCGCTTTTTAATATTGGTGCCTATATGAACACTATATAGCGCAAGTTTCGCTTTTGGATCCAGTTTGAGATCCATATTCACGTTACCGGGCAGCGTTGACTGTTCAGAACTCTAGGTCAGCCAACTCCCAGAAAACAACCACTGGCATGATTACAATGGGACGCTCATTCTCAGCGACAAGAGGTGCCATTTTTAATTTTTAAAAAATCTTGAGATGGTGGTATTTTGCTACTGTTTCCACAATTCACACAGTGGATCTGAGACTACGTTCCACGTGTTCTCAAAACAGATTTCTTCAATCATGAACAGTCGCATCCTCATTTCTACACGCATGCTCAAATCCAACTGTATTTGCAATGCAACGGTTGAGTATGGAACACGCCTTCACTAGCGCATCATTTCTATAATGAAGACCCAATGGCAAAACATCACTGCGCCTTAACATTACCCTTGCCGGTTGGCTCTAAAATGCACTTTTCCGTAAAAAATCTTTTCGGTGGCTAAAGACCTTTTGAAAGATGCCCTTCAAGTGCGTGGAAGTGTATTTGGAAATGTTGGGACATGTTGATCGTTCAATTTGTATATCATTGCAAATGGGAAAATTGCTACAGTTGTACCTAACAGTCTTCATGTAAGAGCGTAATGATTTCTTTATAAGTCGTAGTCTCGCTTGCGTTTATTATTTGTGTCTGTTTCTGTTGCGTCGTAATCAAATTGCGTCAGGAAAACATCAACCATACTCAGGTACAAACTAAGAACGACAGTGGAAGTTCCCACTGCGCCTCATCACCGCAGGCGGCTATTTCTCTGTGTGGCGGCGCAAAGCACGCCTTACTGAGAGTATTTTGAACATGACTCGAGTCGTTTCAGTGATTTTTCAGACTTAATCTGCTTGAAAACTGCAGCAATGACAACCAACTACGTGAGAAAAAGCAGGCGATGGCATGCATTAAGCGCAATCTCCTTTCTAAACACGTGACCACGCTGACATCTGGGGCCGTTACTTCAATGGAGGAATACAATACATCAGCTATTGCCGTTCTTAAAGGAGCACTGACAGGAAAATTTTATGTTACACTTTTATTGCTTTTATCCATGCTTAATGGTCTGGCGAACCTGAAACAGCACTTCAAATACTTCAGCGCGGGATAGTTAATTACATTGAACGGCCTGAAAATCGTTTGTTTCAAATTCCCGCGCTTTCATCCCGAACGGCGCATATGACAGAATCCCGTCCTGACCTCACCGTTTTGTGCGGACGTCACCGGTACCCGCTTGAGAGGGTGTTGCGCCCGCTCGCCGCTCGTGGGGCCGCGCGCACAAAGTGACGTCACGAGCTTTTGACGAGCGCTGCCGCGTCACTTCTTTTGGCTCTCCCTGGATGTTGTCACGCTGATGTCCATTTGCTGAGTGCCGCTCCGCGCGCTGCTCCATCGGCGCGATAAATGAGATCCAATTAAACTATGTTCTTCGCGTCGCAGGCCGGTCATATTTCACCCAGGGTATACTGTTGAGTGAAGGAAGCGAACTGTGCAATAATATTAACGCCGAAAATTGGCGTCAGTGCTCCTTTAACTTGCATCCGAGTATAGCGCTTTTTTGAATCAGTGTTCCCAGCTCTGAAGTTTTCTTTTTCACGCCTGTTTTACTACATGCGACGCTCGAGCAAGCGACAGTGGCCATTGAACACGAATTTAAGAACTGCGCTTGTTGAATTCAGCCATTGGATGGCCGTTATTTTAGAAGTTTTGTGGGACAGTTGAATGGCTATGTTCATAACTGTTGGCGCCTTCGTGCCATCATGAACAATAGCAAGTTTGGTTTTCTTATTGTAGATGCAGGTCGCACATGTCTTCGTTTAAATGTAAAAATGTTTAAATGTAAAAATTTATCGTGCCTATATTTCCAACGTCGGAAGCCTAAAACGTTATTTTGCCTACCTGCTTTTGTCACCTAGAACGTGCTTTTTCAGTGCCTAAAAATCCGGCCTCTAGTGACGAGTGTGTTGCCAAAGTCTAATTGACTAAGCGAGGCATTTTGACTGAGAGACAGAGTTGCCAGTTCCACTTGTCATAACCAGATTCTGGCTTCTTTTTTTGCACCGAGTAGCTTGCAGATTTTTCCAGCCGCTCGTCGCTTTTTGGGGGGCTTAGTTGCATTTTTGGTGAAAATATCGTTGTAGCGCTCGCGACGTTCACTAGCACGTTCCCCGTGAAATACTCTGAAAAAATTCTACGTAGACGTGGTTGATTTCACGGGCGCAATGGGTCAAAGTGGTCTCGAGGAAATGTAGCAGAGTTTGCTCTGTTGTTGTTGGCGGTGCCCTTCAGCGGTGCCGATGTCGAGCGCACGGTATCGAAACAGAAGGAAGAACCCTATGCTGAGGCGCACCTATACATGTACGCTCAGAGTTGCTCAATATATACCAGTTGCGACACTCCCTGTAGGCCCCATGTATCAAAATCCGGTCCGCAGTTGCCCCCCCCCCCCTTCCCCCTTCCCCTGCGCTGGGGCAAACGGGGAAGGAGGAAGCGCGGGGAAGGCTGACTAGCCCTGACAGCATCTGTCGGCAGAAAGGCAAAATGGCCCTCAAGACCTTGTGGCTGCTGCCATAAGTCTTAAAAAGAAAAACTAAAAAAAATGTATACAAATATTACCCAGGTTGCGTTTCCTAATTTTGAAAGCAAGTTGCTTTTTATTAAATTTTGTTTTTCAGTAAGTGTTCCGCAAAGTGAAAGGACTCTGACGTGTGCTTGCTATAGCCTCAATCTTCGAGGTGCCGCTGAAAGGTCTTTCCACCGATTGTAAAGATAATGCAGCTGTAGGCAGGGCCGTCGCGTAAAGAGGCGGGCAGCCCGTTCCCATAAATGCGGCATGGCACGGCCACGGAGAAAGGAGACACGGGCAGAATGCTGGCATTCGAGCCTGGTAGCCAACTTCGCACTCCCCTCCCCTTACCACCCTACCCGTGACGATGCTGCTGCTGTGGGTGCTGTTACACAGGTTTCCAAATAAAAAAAAGTTACAGCAGTTCCACTCAACGTGAAAGCTGTCAAGTGCGGTGCAGTGATTCGCCAGGGGGGCTGTGGCGTCGTTCTCCGCTTTTGCTACCACCTGTCTCACTCCTGTCTTGATGAATTGAACGTGGCTTTGTTCAATGCAGTTCAATTTTCCCACCTTCGCTGCACTCGCGCGCATTCTCCTGGGACAACTCGCATCCTTTTCCTTCATCTTTTGTTTCTTGTTCTGCGTGGAACAGCGCAAACGGAAGTTCTGTTCTTTTTGTGCCTGCTTTCATCTCTCACGTTTCTGCACCGTTTTGAACCCGTTGATTTTTTTCTTCCGCACCACTTTTTCTCGCTTACTGTCATAAAAACCAACCCGGTGAGCATTCCTAACTAAATGGGAACACGGACTGCCGGTTCTGTACATATATTTTGCCTCAAATGTACCTGCAGTTTGCTACATAAAGGGGAAATGCATGACCAGTGCCTGCGGTTCCAGGAGTTTCAAACAGTTCTGCTTCTATAAACCTCTTGTTTAAGTATCCTTTTAATTCTTGGCCGAAAGGCTGAAATGAGGGACGAGCGGGTATCTTTTCGAAGCCTTGGTTTGCCAGGGGGACTGCGGTGGATAGATGCCGTGACCGCGGACGAGCTACAACAACAAGCTGAGTCCCTAAAGTGGTCCGCACCTAAAACGCACATGGTTCAGCTGAAGTGGTAACTGGAGATTTCCAGATGAGTTGGAACACATTCAACAGTGTCTGTGTTTTGTGGAAGTACGAAACGAAACATGCTTTGGGGAATCGGCAAGTAAGGCGTTATTACGCGCTTGCGTGGTTACGTGGCTGCGTATTGTGCATTAAACAGTGTGAAGACCACCTGGGAGACTATTGCAAAAGTGCCTAGGTCCGTAGTTAGATATTTTCACAAGACAAAAGATTTAATGTAAATATTTACTTTACAATCATTTTTGAGTGATATGGTTGTAATATTATAATTATTACACTTCTTTCATGAGTGTGAGCATTTAGGGAACTCCTGCTTCTTTGGGCGATCTCAGAAAAGTTGTGTGGTGTTTCTCGGGGGGGGGGGGGGCTTCTTTTGGAGTGATAATTTGCTCGTTCGCTTGGCTACATCTGGCCACCCTGCTGAAGGGCATTGGTCAGAGTGCCTTGACAAGTAAGCGGGACCTGCATTACCAATATATACTGTTATTTATTTATTTTTTTATTTATTACATCCTCAAATGTCCCTAGGGAGGGGTATTACATGAGGTCGTCAATCTTCTAAAAGGATGATGCGTTCGATGGCTGATTTGAAATTGGCGCCATCGAAGTGGTGCGTGGCTTGAATGGGGAGGTCGTTCCAGTCTATGGCTGTTTGAATAAAGAAAGAATGAAGATGCACAGAAGTATGCACATGCGGCGGGTAAACCGCTTTTGGGTGATTGGTACAGCATGAGTGGCAGTGAGCATGCGTAATGACAGAGTTACCAAGAGATGAGTGATAGAATTTATGGTACAAATATATGCGGGCAGTTTTGTGTCTTGTTGAAAGATTTGGTAGGTTAGCTTTAGATTTAAGGTCGGTCACGCTGGTGTGGCATAAGCAGCCATTAAAAATTAACCGGGCAGCACGATTTGGTCCGGTTCTCAATGCATGGTGAAAGGTTAGATTGATGAAGGTCCCAAACTGCACATGCGTACTCCAGTTTGGGTCGCAAAAGAGTAGTATAGGCTAGCATTTTAACAGCGACTAGGGTGAGTTTGAGGGTACGTCGTATGTAGCTGAGGACCTGGTTAGCTTCGTTTGTTATATGTGTAATGTGAACAGACCACGACAGGTTTTGAGAAAAGGTTACGCCCAAGTATTTATATGAAGAAAGAGATGATATAACTGACCCATTCAGGAAGTAGTTATGGAATGGGTATGTCTGGCGGCGATGGAAAGAGATGAGCAATGTTTTGTTAACATTTATAATCATCAGCCATTTCTCGCACCATTCTGTAATGGGAGGTAAATCTGATTGAAGAATATGTACATCATGTTCACTTTTGATAAAACAATAAATAACATAATCATCAGTAAAAAGCCTTACATTTGAGAGAATGTTAGATGGCAGGTCATTAAAGGAGCCATGAAGAGAAAACACAAATTTGGTTCATTTAAAAGATTGCCTTGTTAGAATCATACTGAAACCACTTTTAACATAAACTTCGTTCAAATAAGCTACATAATTAGGAAAAAAGGGAATGGCCTTGCGACCCACGAGCTCATTTCCCACAACAGAAATTATGATGTCACATGTGACAGCTCTGGGATTGGCGGAGGGCGGCAAGAGCAAACGCAAATTAGGCGGAGCTTATAAGCTTGCCGAATGAGCTATTTGTGCTTAAATTTAGGGAACTTTTTTTTTTTTTTTTTTTTCAAAGCCGTAAGAATGGTGGGACAAACAGTGGAAGTTGCAAAAGCAATCGTAACAAAAGTGCCGATGCGTACTGCTGTGGGTACTGCACACACTATGCTTGTTTTAGCTGCATGGGACTGCGGGGCTTTGGGGTTGTCTCAGTCTACACTTGCCGATTGACGCGAGGAACGGTGTCTTACGTGACCATGTTTGTCAAGCGAGCACTATGTTTCACGAAATGATTATTTTCTCCGTGAACAAAAACAAGCCAGGTTTAAATACAGTCAAAAACAAACCAAAGGCCACGGAGGAAGAAATTCCTGCTCCGTGCCAAAGGCAGATAACGGCTTGCTACGGTATGGGGGCGCCATCTAGGTTCACTAACAGCAAACAAGGCCTCCCAATCGGCTGCAGAGCTATGGTCCCTAGAAATATCTTTCTAGGGACCATAGCAAAGCAGTCGGTTCCTGTGATGTCATTGCAGACCATGAAAACGCACAATTAGAAAAAGAAGAGTGCCAACAACAGTGCCCTGTGGCATTCCAGAAACCATGGGGGACGTAGGCAAGGAAAAATTGTTAGTTTAAACTGCATGAATTGATTGTGGTTAGTTAAGAAGGTTTTCAAGCAGTTAACAACAAGGGGGTAATGTTTAGGCACAAAAGTTTTGGAATAGCTGCTTATGAACTTTGTCAAAAGGTTTTCCGAAATCAAAAAACAGGACATCTGCAGGTGTATTAACATCATCACTCGAACTGATATCGTTAAAAAATAGTGCTGTGTGTCATGACATTCCTATATTTTGACATGAGAGGAACCTGTTGTGGAATTTTGGGCACGGATAACTGAAAGAATGTTGACGGGAAAGGTTAATGCCAGGAAGTGTTTATAATTCGGTGGCTGTGTAAACGACGCCTTGTAGCGTGTAAAATGTCCCCCCCCCTCCCCGCCCCCTTGCCCCCTTCCTTCGTTTTAGCACGACGAATGGGTCAATTCTCACTCCGTCCTGGTAAATCTCATTTGCAGGATTGCCAAGCAGGTCTCAACTTTGCGTTCGAAGACGAGGCGACGAATTTCGGGAACGCTGTCGAAGACAAACTTCGGAATCGACGGCAGAAACGTGAAGGTAGGGAGAGCCTTGTTTTTTGCTTGCATTTTGCATTATGGGGCTGCAATGAATTTTAGAGTGGTTCAACTGAATGCGGTTTTCATGCCTGGGTTCCTAACAGGCTAAGCTAAAATGGCCAGAGCGCGAAAAGAAACGTGTCCTTGTTTCCCTTCACGCTGAAGCTACTTTAAAATGTACTTACCCACTCACTCGACAGTACACCTTGTTAGGCTAAGCTAGTCTTCTTTTAGCCAGGCTTGCTGGCTGAAGGTGAGCGTGGCACTGATTTGCTGTAGGAGAGGAGCCTTAGTGCAAAGCATCACATTGCAACAAGTGCATTTTCACCACATCCTATTCATTTATCATTAACCACTGGACTGACCTGAATGCAGTGGCTGAATTTAAAAATACAAAATTGGAATGTGTAACCCTTAGTAGCCGCAGTAGTTAGAGTTGGGCTTTCAGTAGTTACTTTTAGACGTACAAATAGAGAAGGATTGCTTTTGAGGATTAAGTGCTGCAGTTTCTGCATCGGTTTTTGCGTAAATTGCTAATGCAAGACTTTGTGCAATTTAAGTTTAACTTGGGTTGTCAGCTACCTCAGTAACTGACGTCATGGCCGTTCACACGCCAGACAACAGGTCTTCCAGCAAATTTTCAGTTGTATGGACCACCGCAACATCCAATCCCTCTAAGCTGTGTTGTTAGTTTTGCTTGCACTGTTTGTTTCACCATGCGAATGGTCCTAAAAGGTGCTCCGACCCTTGATACAAGCACACGGCTGTCAAAGTTGCAGAACTTGGCAGCGAGCCAGACAAAGAAATGAGCACATTTTAACGCGTGGCGGTGTCAAGCAGTGTGTCACAAAGGAGGCTCCTAGACATATTGGAATTTCTTTGACAGGGAGCGGAAAATGTGTTGACATCTGTTGGAGCGCTTAGAAGACAATACACCCCTCCCTCCTTCCTCCTTTCATCGCGGCTTAAGCGAGGTTCCACTCGAAACAGTGCTTCCAGAGGCAGGTTTCGCTGAGGTTGTATTTGTTGCCTTCGATTGTACCCCCCCCCCCCCCCTTGATGACTACAAACGCTGTTCTGGTGCTTTGGTAATGCTAGAATAAGGACTAAGATATATTTTCATGTTTATGTATTGCAGTAATCATTTCTATCATTGTGGTTATCACCACCGTAGGTAGCAGCACAAATGTTGCGTGATGTTAGCTACTTTTTTCTAACCCAGGGCATTTTTCACCTCCAACTTGCATCTCTGCAATCTAACGGCAAAGCATGTGAATAAAACCACTAGAACTGGTCCCTGCCTTGATGTCATGGCATGCTAATGTGGCTATGTAAGTTAGGCTCAAAATTTTCAAATGGCATCATCAATGGCAGTCTTCGCGCCATGAAAAAGAAAAGTATGCAGTGTGGCTTCCGAAGACATGTAAGCACATTTCCTTCTTGAAGCACATTTTACTGTGCACTGCAGGAGGATATTGTGGCACATGTTTCAGTAGATTCTTTTTCTTCATGTTTTTGTCTTCCTGCTGTTGCCCATTGCAAGTGCAGAGCACTTTAGGGGCTCGCTTTGTCGTCGTAGCTTGCTCGCTGGACCCAAGTGAGCCCGAAGGCGTTCCATCGTAGCGGCTGTCGTCGCGGCGTAACCCAGAGGTTCGAAACTCGTGAACCGCTGGCAATTGTCATACATCTCCCCGTTGTTTAGCACAAAGGAAACTGTAGGTACATTTGAGCCAAAACATACATAATTAACCGGCAGCGCCCGCGTTCATTTAGTTAGGAACACTCGTTGGGTTGGTTTTCATGATAGTAAGCGAAAAAAAAAAAAAAAAAGGTGGCAGTGCAACGCCGGCACGTACGGGAGGAAAAGCAAGCACAAAAAGAACAGAACTTCCGCTAGCGCAGTTTCAGGCTGGGGGTGCGCAAGCACAGGGGAGGCGGTATATTTGAATTGCATTCGGTGGTAGCAGTGAGTGGATTACGGCGCTACATCCCATTAAGGCGAATTACTGCTCTGCACTTCCGACAGCTTGCACATTGAGTGGAATGGCATCAACTTTTTTTTTTTTTCTTTCCCCTTGCAGAGAAAGAGAGGACCAGGCAACAAGAGGCAGCCAGAAACAACCGTGCGTTCCCCAAACACGATCCCCAGATTCCTACGTGTCCTAGTGAGCCGCAGTCTTTTCGTTGCTTGACTCGCTTTTTGTGCGTGTGTGCATGTGCATGCGTTGTCCTTGGCAGCTCGCCAGCACATTGGGTCTTGTAGCCTGAGCGGGGTTTGCTGAAGTGAAGGGACACCTTAGAATGTTCTCGTGTTTTGGGAGTAGTTGGCTTAGGGTTGAAACCAAACGTCGGGCTATGCCACGACCTCCGGGCTATGCCACGACCTATGCCACGACCTCCTGAGACGACCTCCTGTTTTTATTCATTTATTGCACCTTCGTAGTGAGGATAAATAAGTACAGGTTAGTCAACCGGTTCAAAAAAAAAATTCATGACGTGAAATAAGTTTTTCCAGAGGCAAATAAATAAATGTGTCGGTTGACAGCTATCGCACCAAAAGTAGCTCACTGGCTAAGGCCTTTCAACAAAATGGTGAGGGTTCGATTCCCGCTTCTTGTGACTGCTTTCTTGATGGAGGCGAAAACAAGAATGGCTATGCGAACAAAATTTTTGTGGCTGATAAAGAAACCCTGGGGGTCTCGCGACAAAATGATGAAGGTTCGATTCCCGCTTCTTGTGACTTCTTTCTTGATGGAGGCGAAAACAAGAATGGCTATGCAAACAAAATTTTCGGGACTGATAAAGAAACCCTGGGGGTCTATATTCGTCCATGTCCTTCCTTACTAAAGTGTGCCTGAAATCCCGGGTGTAGCTTCGGGGTGTGAATACACAGATTTTAAACTTGGTTTGAACGGTTCCTTTGGACTTCGCTCTCTCTCTCGAAGGTACAAATGGCATTCTAAGCCAGCACCACAAGAAGAAGTCCAAAGCCGACAAGAAGAAACCCGGGAAGAAGGAGAAGGAGAGGAGATACACCAAGGCCGACATCAGCAACCCAACGGACTTCAAGTTAGTCCGCCTGCCCGCCTGGCCTTGCTCGTTCTTCGGTAGCGGGGGTTCACGCGACGTGTGACCATGTTGCAACTCTTGCTCATTTGAATGAGGAAAAAAAGTGTCTGTGGGCTGGGAGGCTCGCATTGCTTGGATTCAGGCCAAGTCTGCTGCTTGGGTGTGCACTTTTTATTGTCTTATGGCTTTTGCCTTCTTTATGTTTCAGGCATATCCAACACGTTGGCTGGGACCCTGACAAGGGATTTGACGTGAGTTCCACCCTTTCTGTCTCTCTCCTAAACTCCGCATAGGTTCTGTATAAGCCACATATCAACCACTGGTGTTAGCACATATCGAGTTGTAGGATTCACAGCGTGTGTGTTTAGTAAGCAGGCTGCTCATTTCTCACTGAATAGTACATTCACAAAAAAATTTCGTGCTCTGTTTTTTTTTCGCTACTATGTGTGCCTACCAGCCCAGTAATCTTGGAATGGCACATTAGATGGTTGACCGCAGTGTAAATAATTATCAGTTTTCGATTTGGACGAAACGAACACCGGGGCAGCTGCCATGACAGGATGGCACTCTTGGCGTCACTGGTCTCGTCGCTTCACGGCTGGTCTGGGCGCGCCCGCTAGAGCGAGCGAGCGTATCCAGGAAGGCCGTGGCCGCACGCATC
Organism: Haemaphysalis longicornis; assembly: GCF_048455015.1. NCBI lineage: Eukaryota > Metazoa > Arthropoda > Arachnida > Ixodida > Ixodidae > Haemaphysalis > Haemaphysalis longicornis. The sequence goes on along the minus strand of NW_027526204.1, from coordinate 108,232,745 downwards.
CTTGCAGCATGGCGTAAGTCCCAAAACTGTGAAGTGATACAGAAGGCAGAGCAGCACGTGCCAACAGTAGCCAGCACATGCCAACAGTAGCCAGTAGCCAGTAACCCTCAACGCGTCATTGTGATACCAGTGGTGAAAGGGTATCTGTTCTGAGCTTTCTCTTGCATGCAAAGATTAAAATTGATTTAAAATATGCCTTATTGAATGGTTACTGTTGAAACTTCCTGGGAGATATCTCCATATACAAAAGAAGCTTTTTATGTAGGGATCTCGGCTCTGAAGCGTCACGTCGGTACTCCTTAACTCTTTCGTTGCGGTGGAAAAACAGCCGATTTTGAATGCGTCCACAACTTTTTTTTTCTCTTCAGCTACTGGATATATTTAGCATTGCTGTGCATGAAATTTGTAGCTTATAGATTGCTCTTTCAAACACATAACACCTGTTTTGTGGAAGGTACAATGATTTACTATTTGCTGGTCAAATAAGCAGAAAAAAATGTGCAAAAAAACTATACCCACAATGTATGTCGGCAATTGTACTGAGCCTAAAAATTTTTGAGGAATTCCAAGATATACAAGTCATTGCTACGTTCCTAAGCTATGATTCAATATATACATCAATGCCGTACACCAGGTTTTAGATTTTTGCGGGCCCGTCAACCTAGTGGCCCTGACATCCGTGCCACTCCGCGAAGCCACTTGAGAGTAAATCGGCCTCTCAAAAATATGCATCCAAGCATACTTGTTTGTGTTCCCACGCAAAATCTTTATCACTGCAATCGTAAAAAAAACAAAAGAAAAAAAAACCAGTGCTCTTGAGAAGCAGTGCACGTTGCTCTGCAGCACTAATCTGACCCGAGCGCCAGGCTATCTTGAAGGTGATAATGCGACATGGCGCGGTGCATTTGGCAAAATATCTTTGCTGCACGTTGTTCAGGCCTTACACATGAAAGTTAAACTGCAGTCGCCAGATAGGGAGCACGTTTTTTTATAAATACAGCGCGAAGTCAAAAATGAACCTTACCTGTCAGCACCTGTCAAAGTCTGAGGCCATTAAATGGGAGCGTTTTCATCAGAACTAAAATCAGACGAATCCATATCGTTGCTGGAGTCATCACTGCTGCTAGGGTAACAAAATTCAGCAGCGGAGCGCGCCAAGAAGTGGATGCCATTTTCGCGATTCGCCACTATTGCGGGTTCAAATTTCACTTTTGGCACCATCTCTGCACGTGAAATGTCAAAAAGATACTAAAATTGAAAAAGAAGTTGTCAATAAATACACCAAATGGCATTAGTTGTCCGCAAAGCACCGTTTTTGGCTTTCGCAGAACGTTTTAAATGATTGGAACTCTGTGTCCGATGGCCTGTGGCGCCGCAAGGTAAGAGTTCAATGCAGCGGTGAATTGGCTTCGAGTTGCACCACTCATCTCGGAGCAGGCACGTACACAGACACACACACACACCCACGCGACAACAGTAAAAACCAAAAACTTCAGGAAAGCAAAAAGCAAAATATAAAAGGGCTCATAGAGAGAGAGGACTCGGTACAAAGACGGTGATGGTGATGGACGGTGCTGCCTAAATAATACTTGCACTTTGTTGCCAGACAACACTTGACATTCTTCTAACGACCACTATACGATGAGGGGTGGCTTTTTTTTTTTTTCTTTTGGATAAAAACTCGACCTGTATGCCGGTTTACATGGTGCTTCTCCTTTTCTTCAAGCCAACATTGATTAATATTCATTATTTAGTGGTGGTAACATGGTTCACCGCACATGGACCGTTCTTTTTAGCAAGTGCGCCGCACATCAACTTTGCGACCTTCCGTTGTTGCGTTTGCCTTTCCTGGTTGCAGTTGGAGAACTACGTGGACAGCAAGGAGCTGAGCACACTGTTCGAGATGGCCATGGTGACCGAGAGCGACCTCAAGGAGCCCGGAACGCGCCAGTTCATCTACGACTTCATCGCCAAGAACGGCGGTGCAGACATGATTAAGGGCACTTCAGGCAAGGCAGGCGCTGCAGGTGAGGATGGCCGCGGGGGAAACTGCACTTCTCTGCTTTTCTGCACTGCAAAGAAGAGGCTGAAGAGGCTGCACAAAGGCTGAAACCTTGCGGGGAACAATTTGACATAATCATTGTCATCCTATGCATAATCATCCTATGCAGTTGGTTATAGCCTAAGGTAAGGTAGGCAAACATGGAAAAGCCTTGTGCAAAGTAGTCTGCCCTTTAAAGGCGTTATAATAAAAAAAAGGGGGGGGGCCTTGGCTTGCTGTCAAATTCAGCAACGTTATGCTCAAAACTTTGTGGCTCTTGTTTTGGGTCGTTAGTATTTTGTCACCATCATCATCATCATTTATTGTACCCTTAAAGAGTGGAGTATTACATAAGGGGAGGGCAAGTGCAAAATTCCACGATGGGTGATGGTCGATGGTACAGGCATACACATGAGGCAGGCTGATAACGAAATGGCAGCAACCTTTGCAAATACATATATACATGATGGAACTGTAACAATACTAAAAAAAGGAAACTAACAACAACTGTAGTATTTTTATGATTAACTGTTTGAATACTCTATGAGAGCACTCGATGAGAGCCCCGAAAATTGGAGTGCACCTTGTTGCCCTAGTTGAAGCACGACTGGCTGTGGACCACTTCTTGTCTTTGTGTCTTGTCTTTGTGTTTTCTTGCCTAAGTTATGATTGCATCTCTCGCATTAGTTATTGTAAAAAAAATAATTGCCATAAAAAGAAAAAGAGGCATCGTCCCTAGCACGTAAGCCACCCTTTTGTTCTGGCTTTGCTTGTGGGAAAATGTGTTCACTTCTACTACCCAGCTAGACATTTTAATTGCCAGCTGTGGCAGCCTTTCCTCCAAAGAAAGCTAAGTGCACAAGCATTCGTTCACTGTGGGTTCGTTCACGGTGGGTGTAAGCATCTTTAAACGTCCTAAATAAAGCCCAAGCCCTGTTCACATAATGCCGCGTAGCAGTGCAAGTGTCACCACAGCATTGAAACCAGTGAACTTAAAGGGACATCATAAGCCGCACAGGCGTTTGGGCACAGTCACAAAGTTATCTGCCTGCGAATGGCAATTTCATTTTGTTTCAAGCTAATCTACAGGTGAAGGTCTTGCCAAGGTACTTCCTCCAGCCTTGACCGATTTTAAAAGAAAAGGGGGGCAGAAGCTTGCAAGTTTACTTATTGAACGATGGAACTTGTATCACAAGTTCGGCAATTTGTGTCGAAAACTCGCTGGCTCCTGTAGTTTCCTTTGCATAGATCCGTTCACCCTGTACGTTGCTCTGTACATCAGTTAGCTTTGATTCGCAAGCTTTGTGGCCGCCGTTGATCAGTTTTCAGTGCATCCATGTGGGTAGCTTTTATGCCTTGTCGCAGGGGTCACACGGGCACGTTAATAGAGTGACATAGTGACGTTACTTGCTCATTGTTTGTCCCTAATCATCTTTTCTCCCCTTCCACAGCACCCCCAGCACCCCCGGCGGTGCCGTCCCGAGAGCACACAACAGGTCCGCCCACCCGGCCGCCCCCGCACCCCCACCCGCCCAACGGGGCGGTGCCACGAGCGATGCCGCCTCCCCCGCCCGTGCGGACGGGTCAACCGCGGGCCCCGCCCACTCCCTTGAGCAACGGCCGGGCGCGCTCCGCGGCCTCCCCTCAGGCAGCCCCGCCCCCGCCTCCACCGCCTCCCCCGCCACTGGGAATGGGCGGAGCCCCGCCCCCGCCGCCCCCGGCTGCCCCCGTGATGCCGGCGGCCAACGGGATCGGCGCAGGGCTGGGCGGAGGAGGCGGCCAGGATGCCCGAGGGGCCCTGCTGGAGCAGATCCGCAAGGGCAAGCCGCTCAACGTGAGTCCGCCCTTCAGGGGTGTCAACGCCACCTGGTGCTTGTTCACCTCCCTCTCCCGTTGGCGGTCTGCCGTCTGCGCTATGCGAAGCCATCATACCTCGGCAAAGTTGGCGCGGCTCACTCAAACTCGCTCACAAATTTATTTTCAAATCAACACTCACTCAAACTCAGACTCATTGCTGAGCAGCACATCTGCGCTCACTCAAACTCACAGTGAGCGCAAAACTCAGAACTCACTAGGACTCAAAACTCAAAATGTACTCAGTACTCACTCGGACTCAAAACTCAAAATGGGCTCAGAACTCACTCGGTCTCAGGCGTGCTCAAACTCAGTCGGGCTCAAACTCACTCAAGTTCAAACTCACCATGCCACATTAGCCTCGCGTTCACTCAAACTCACGTGTGAGTTTGAGTCCAAATGAGTCTGAGTGAATGGACTCATGAGTGAGTCCGCCGACCTCTGGAAGCCATGCAACTGAGAGTGTGTCAGTCTTGGGTCTGCGATGTGATCGGCACCCCTAGGCTCATTGTTTCTTTTCTCGCTGCATCACGGAATGATTGATGTTGCACTCGCTGTAAAAGTTAGCAACTTGTAGAGAGACTTAAGCGAGGGGTGTTTTACTCATACGAGAGTTGCCTAAACAGGGATGTCACTTTTGAGATTTGAGTGTGTGCTCAAGGTGGGGATTAGAGCAAACTTACTTATTTTTCAGTGTAGTGTAACGAGGTTTGTTACGCACCTTGGAAAGCACTCGAAACGGTGATATTGAAAGTTTCGTAATGGTGCCTTCAATAGTTTTTGTGTTATGGAGATTTACACGTTTCCTGCTCATGGAAAGCCTGTGAAGTGACGAAACGTGGTAGGAAGTTCTGAAAACTTTTACATTGTAGTCAAAAGAACACTACAGGGTATGGCATTCTTAATTTTTTTAAACCTTGTATTTTTTATATATACAGCATTATTTTCACCTGTAACCATTTGGACACAACTAGCATTGGCGTAAATACTACATAAAAATTAACAAGGCCCTAAATTTAAAATCATGAATTGTCGTACCCTGCAGAACACTTCAAGGATTCAAAAGAAAAAAAATTACACCATCTTCCCGTAGGGGAACCCTGAGTAGTATGCGAAGCAGCCATGGGGTCGACTGAAGTTCCCATTAGTTTTCAGTTCGTCGTTTCCGTTGGCGTTCAGCTTCGCGTGCCTTCGTTGTATCAGTAGCTTCTTGACACAGTTTGAATGAGTGAAGGACATAAGGCGCCTTCGTAGCAGATGCTCCCGTCTCGGTTTGTAGCGCAGTGGGAAGAGCGCCACGTACCTCCCGTTGCGGCCAGAGAGTCGTGGGATTGAAACCGGGTGCCGCCTAACTACTACTTTTTATAGTGGACTGCGCTGACGTCAGCCCAAACGCTGGCGGGGCTGAAGAGACGCGCATGCACAGTAGACGGCGGACAACGACAACGAGGGAGGGAAGGACACAGTCCCGAGCATGAGATGCTCTGCATCTAAAACAATAAACAGGAACAAAATCTGTCCAGTGGTTGCGGTGGTATCCTGTCCACGAGCAACAGGGAATGCCTGAAACGAACTTTTGAGGAAACAGCTCTCAAAGTTTACGGAGCACTTGGATGTCCCTCAAAAGGCACCGGACCGCATAGTCCTTGCTGTCCTTGCTAGAGAACGACCTCTTGGGCTTTTGCCCCTTGATGTGATGTGGCGTCGCAAAAATGAGTCTCTTTCGGTCATCGCGACCGGTTTGGCTTGCGCCTCCGCTGACAGAATAATTTTTTTAGCACCTTTAGAGGCCGTTTTTCAGCACAATATTTTTATACAGCATAGAATAACAGTTCTGGAAGCCAAAGCGGACAGTTTCCTTTTTTCTTTTTTTCCTCGGCAATTTTCGCGACCCGATCACCGCACCCCCCTCAAGGGCCCAGGTGTTTGAATTCAGATCAAAGCCTCCAGTTGCGGTGCTGTTTGAAAAAATAAGGGGGGATGGCACATCTATTGCCCAGGGAAAACGAAATGGTCACTGCATCGAAGCGATTGCACTGCTACAAAACAGGAAGGTTTAACGGTACTTGGTAGAGTCGAACCCTGCAATAGCAAAACTCGTTTCTCTTGCCGTAACTAGCGGTGCACGGTTCGATTTCGATTCTAAGTCGACCCCCAACATTGGATTGTCAAATTTGAAAAAAAAGGGTCGACCTACAATCGTGTAAATATGGTAGGTGTCAATAAGAATTCGTGTGTGTGCCTGGTACCCATAGTTACTAACGTAGCCGGGGAGAGCTATTTTTCTTTTGCCTGGCAAGCAGTCACGCAGAAATATCAGCCGACCGACCCGTCTGCGATCATCTAACGTTTGAATATTATTTTCTTTCATCAGAAGAGATGGTGAGTCATGCCTACTGTATTCCCCATAAATAAATCGGACGGATTTTCTCGGCAGTTTCTCTTACTGAGAAATGTCTTTTTTAGTAAAAGGACCCCAGACCACTGAAGCATATTCTAATTTCGCTCAGACACATGCAATGATGGCTGCCCCATCTTGTAGCGATAAAAATTTCTGCTTTTGGGCTAGCGGAGACATCTCGTCGAGAGTGAACGGGCCAATCACCACTCGCACAATGAACGCACGCATGCTGTTCAGCTGTGGTGGCTAGTTCAGCGGTAGCCAGCTCAAGCCATGCTGTGAGTCACCACCCTGACCAGCTATCACCGGCAATTCAGAGGCGCAGAGGATAACTTGTGTCGCCCCACGGTGGCGTCGCTGTGAGGCTGCCTCCACGGTCGCCTGCTGCATGGTCTGTTTCGTAAGCAAATATTTTTGCCTTGTTCAAAAAAGGCGGCCTTGTGCAAGCGCGCTGTGGCAGAAGTTTACGCAATTTGAGTCTGCAAAAAAGGCAGTTGAGCACTTTTTTGACACCAAAAGCCTTGAATGGGTAGATAAGATTCTGACCGGACTTGTGTCGAATTTCATAATTGCGGGGTCACTGCCAAAGACATTTCTTTTCCAAGAGATATGACATACATGTGCTTGTGCGGACATTTGCCGGGAATCCAAAAATATTTCGTTGCCGCGGGATTTTCGTAGTCGTGGGGTTTCGTTATTGTGGGGTTTAACTCAACTCAAAAATGAAGGAAGCTCACACTAACGTGTAAGACTTGAAGGCAGCAAAGCTGTACGCAGCCTTCACTCGAAAAATTATGACTTGCTAAACAGCCATGCTGTTAATAAATAGCATCAGAAAATTGGGAATTTTTGAGAAAAGAAAGCCATTTTCTATCAATCTATCTATCTACCACATCTATCTTTCTATCTATCTACCACACAGCGCAGATTTTGAAGTAAGGGGCAATGAAAAGATGAAGTGCTTGCAAGTACAAAATGTGGATATGAGTGGCATAGGTAGTCATGTGGTTCAACCATGAAGCAACTTTCACAACTTTCAGGAAACCTTCCCAACAGTTGTTACGATTAAGTGTAGTGCTTGCAGCGATTTTGGTAGCCCTATTCTACTTGATGCATTAGCGATTTATTTTGGGCTAATACAGCATGTGGAAAAGTAATGGCAGCTTGCTGCAGTAATCATCTATTATTACACTATTTTGTATGCCATCATCTGCAACTTTGTGTCTGTGACGTGGGGATTTTTTTTTTTTCTTTCAATATTTTTTTTCTTCTACTGAGTTGCTACACATTTCAAAATTAACTGCACCAAAACCCCCGTTTTTTCTTCTTGCTTTAGCTCCCGTAAGTAGTAATCTGTTGAGAACATATCTTCCCTTTTACTACTAGCGCAGTGTTGCAGTTTGTCACTTGAAAATTTAAAGGAATAACTGTCTTTTAATACTGGCGGAGACTCTTAACAATTCCGAATCAACGAGGGCTTGTTTACTCTTGACAGCAATCGTTTGTTGATGCCTAGTGGGTTTTGTTGCTGTTGGGTGTGCTGCAAATTGTGCATTCAAAAGTTGTGGTCTTTTTTGAGAGGTACAGGAAAATTAAAAAATGTAGCAGCTGTACATTAAAACAAACATTTAAGCCAGAAGCCAATATTCTGGTTTTATCACACACAAATATTTTGTGCGCATTCCCAAAGTGCTACTTTACAATGTTGACCATTGGTTTCAGTGAGTTGTGGTGTTTAAACTGAGTTTGTGTTGCTTCTGCTCTGGACCTCTTTGCGCAGCATGTTGATCCCGAGACGGAGTCCACGCACAGCACACATAGCAACCCCGACAGCCGGGAGGCCCTACTGGACCAGATCAGGGGCGGCGTGCAGCTCAAGTCGGTGAGTAGCGGGACACGCAGTTCTCTGTAGTTGCTCTAAGTACTTAGAGGTGTCTTAAAGGAATAGTGGCACGAAATTTCAAAGCTGAGATAGCCATGTAAAACGCTTCCTCCCAGCAAGTTTCACCAGTAATCGTTCAGTATAGGCACCGGTCACTGCTCAGAGGGCGCGACGAATAAGTACACCCAGCGCCGCCCCGCAGAAGCTTGAGCTAACTTTGGGTCGGTGAGAGGCAGATGGCGGCCACGCGATATTCGGCACCTCTCGGTTTGTTTTTGCGATTTTGCAATTGTTTTTGAAAGGTGTCTCGACCTTGAAAACTGTTCTGGCAAATAGTTTCCCCGTGTCTCAAGTGCTTCTGTGCGATTTCCGGACAATTACGGGGCTGAACTACTACTGTCGGCCTCGCGTGCGCGAGAAGTTAGAGATTGTACGTTCCCGCGCGCGTGTTCGCCGTGAAAGAAATTTACGCGACATACATCGTTGCGAAGTCCCATTCTCAGCAATGGAAGGTTATTTACAGCGCCAATTCAGGTCAGTAGCCAGCATATTCAACGGCACTCCACGACAGAAGCGTGTTTGTGTTATTGTTTCCTCTGTTCGCGCAACCACACTAGAGTTACTTTTTCGGTTGCCCTTCTTCGGCTCGGTTGGTGTTGTCACTAATTAACAACGCATTCCAAACGTTATTAGCTGTTGACAAAGTAAACGCAGTTCCACACAGTTCGAAATCTGCTGCGGAGCGGCGGTTGTCTGTACGAAGATTCCGTTTAGTTTCGGCTTCTATCTTGTGAGTAATGTTAGAGTCGCCTTAGTGGCTAATTGCTGTACAGTTTGTTCAGGCCGTTCGGAATTCTCCAAAAAAGTATTTCCTCCTCCTCCCCATCCTCTGCTTAAACAATAATAACCTCAACTTTCAGAGTACGCAAAACGCATTAAAGAAGTCAGCGCGAGTGAATGCAACCTTGCCTTTGATAGCTTTCCACGCTCTCGCTTGGAATGTGTGGCCGGACTATGTACACTTCGGGGAACAAAGTATAGCAGTAGGCGGGATGCGTATTGACCGTCTTTATATTGCTTTTGGAATCACCCGCGAAGTGCTGTGAATGCATATTCTTGTGCCGCCTTTTGGTATGCATTCGGTGCCGTGAATGTCGCTAAAAAAAGGTTACTGCTGATAAAACAATACTGGCAGAAGCGGTAATACCCTGTGTTATGCAACTACTACGACGGCATGCGATTCATCGCAGCGCGTGATGTGTATGAACACTGAAAGCAAACGTTTTAGTTTTGCGGCCCTTCGTGTCTTCGCTGCGCATAAACGGTAATCGTACTCATAATTTACTCCTTTCACTGACAAAAAATGTCATGAATTTCTTACTTCCTTGACTTTTCTTACCGCTAAAATTATTTCTTGCGACGCTTATTCTCCCACGGCTGCCCGAGCGAGAAACCTGTACGGAACGATGGCAGGCTGCCTTTCGTGATTGTGGCTGTCTTTCGCGCAGCAGTAGCGGTGCTGCCACTAATCCTTTTCTGCAGCTTTTTGATCCTCTCGGACCCTGCAACTTGCAATTATAACTATGTTTCTTAAAAACTTCCACCACACAACGTCGAACCGCACACAGCGCGTGTGTTTTTACGTGCGCTGAACGGCCGGTCGCGACATCCACCGACCCAGAGTTGCTAAGCGGCGGCGAGAGGCGGCGCTGGAGTCGCGCGCAAACTGCAGTGTCCGGTGCCTATGACATATTTTAAATCCATTCTAATCTCTGCCCGCACGAGAAAACCCAGAGCGGGTCAGCATGACATATCTGCTACTTGCCCCAAACTGCCGACGTCGGGGCTCCCATGACGTAGCCGACGCGCTGGCTGCGGTTGGCGCGCGCTGCTACACTGTGTGTACACGTCATGGTTTTGGGAATGACGTCATGCTGCTTGGGCGCGCGGGAAGGGTGAAGACCTCAGCCGGTCTGGGCGAGCGCGTGCGCTCACTCGCGCGCGCATCCAGACTGGGAGCAGTGCAGCAGGAATGGTGACGTCAGGTGCTACCTCCTGTCATGGCGGACGCTCGGCATTCATTTTGTCAAAACCGAAACTGACACGAATAAACGACGCCATAAATGATTGTTTACGCTGCTATCGACCGTCTAATGTGCCATTCTGTGATAAGTGGGCTAAGAGGCACCCATAGCAGCGACAAAAACATAACACAAAAAATTTCGTGTCAGTACTCCTTTAGGGGGCACACTGGTCTTAAACCAAAAATGTTTATTTTGGCAGTTACTGTGATCAAAACTGTAGAACATGTGTAGTTTTTCATTCTGATTGTAGACATAAAATTTGTTTTTGTGTAAAACGACTACACTCAAATTTATTCGGATTTTCATATTTGATTTTTTGACAGCCTTTGTAAACAAACTGCCGAAGTGATGCAGCTGAACAAGGCACCAGTGAACTGTGCACAACTCAAGGAGTGCAGTAAGACTAACAGCATCACTCTGTTTGGCCTGTAGCAGAAGTTACAACCGTTTGAAGTTCGGACTTTGAAGGCAAAACTGGTTTTTCTGGTTCCCACCTTCAAAGCCCAAACTTCAAACGGTTGTAACTTCTGCTACAGGCCAAACAGAGTGATACTGTTAGTCTTACTGCACTCCTTGAGTTGTGCACAGTTCACTGGTGCCTTGTTCAGCTACATCACTTTGGCAGTTTGCTTACAAAGGCTGTCAAAAAATCAAATATGAAAATCCGAATAAATTCTAATGTAGTCGTTTTACACAAAAACAAATTTTATGTCTACAATCAGAATGACAAATACAGTGTAGACCATTTATAACGTAACCGCTTATAGTGCGGGACCGGATATAACGCGGGTTTTTGTGACCACCGGTTTGCCTCCCATAGAACTCAATGCATAAGCATACCGCTTAAGATGCAGTTGGCCGAACCACAATACCGTTTATAGTGCAGTTTTTCGGCGGGTCTGCTGATCGACCGGCGCAGCTGGGGCATCGTTTTAAGGTAGCAAAAGAAAAAAAAGATGATGAAATCGGCCATTTGACGCAGCGCGCACCCCTTGCTCTCCTCTAACTTCGACACAGAAGAAAAAAATAGGCACCCTTTAGTTAGCGCGTACGTGATAACCACAGCTGTCCTTGCTTGATGCACCTCGGAAGATAGCGACCGACTCCCCGTCCGCGCGTGGCAAGTTGTTTCTATTAATCGTACCGCATGGCCCGTTTTCGCACATGAATTGTGCACATCGGCGTTGCGCGTGCGTTTTTTTCATGCTCGCGTCTACGATTCCGCGCTCGCGGTGGCTTCTTCGCGTGGCAGTGGTGACTTGCACCAATGGAAAGACGCGCACCTAACGGCGGGAGATTCGTAGCGCCCCGAGTCGGCTAGCCGCGCCAGAGGTGTTTAGGCCAACGTTTAGTTGGTTTAGGCTAAAGTCCCTCGATCAGATGAAGGGACTTTAGTTTAGGCTTACGACCGCGGTATTTTTTGATGGGCGCTTTCACAAGCAGCGTGGATGGCAGTTTATATTCCACTTTGCGGTCACATTATCAGCTCTTTTCTTGCATGAGCATCTTCGCTTGCGCCTCGTGCGGCATTTCAGCGAGCGGTTAGAAGTTGTCGCTGGAGCTGCCTGCACCGCTTCACGGCCAGTGCCGACGCCATGTTGCCGCCTCTTACTGCGCCGCCCGCGCCGGCGTCGCCGCGCCTGCGGCGTGCGCTGCACGTTTTCGCGAGAAATCGCTCCATGCGGTTCACGCTTTAGAACATTGTACAGATAAGCCACCGCTCTTTCCGAACAAGCCAGCCGCGCGAAGGTTTCCACCACCAGTACGTTGCGCTGATAAGTAGCCGCCTTCGGCATCGTGAACACAAGGTGGGGTGAAAAAAAAATCCCGCTGGCCTTTCTTATCATGTCCTGCGGCATCTTCATAGACGCAAAAAACGCAGCCATGGTCTTTCAAAACACAAACACAACGGAAGTTAAAGCCGCACTCGCCGTTTGTAAGACCGCGCTTTTGCAATGTGAGACCCTGCAGCAGCGGCTGATGTTAAAAATAATACGAAATAAAGACCCTGCCTTCGTTTTTAGGTGCTGTGCGTTTGGGTGATAAAAAATTTAGGATGACTTGAGAGATAGGTGGCGATTTGGTTGAATTCGCGCACTTTTTGGTTATAGTGCGGTACCGCTTATAGTGCGGATTTTTGCGGCTCCCGCGACATACGTTATAAGCGGTCTACACTGTATTCATTTTACAGCGGTAAGAATGCTGGGGCAAACAATGAAGTTACAAAAATGCGCGGCAACCATGGAAGTACCAATGAGCACTGCTGCTGGTACTGGGCGCACTACACTTTTTTCTAGCTGCCCAGCACTGCAGCTCTTTGGGGTTTTCTCAGACGACACTGGCCAATTGGCGTAAGCAACGTTGTCTAATGTGACCATGTTTGTCGAGCATACCCCATGTTTCACGAAACAATTTCTTTCTACCGCAACAAAAACAAGCCAGGTGCAAATACGGTAAAAAACAAAGGAATGGCACACAACGGTCCGCGGCTGAGTATGGTAGCGCCGCCTGGGGGAACTGACAGTAAGCAAGGCTGCAGAGCCAAATGACGCACAGTGGAGAGATGCACATATACACCGTGTTTATTCGGATAACGAACGTACCAGTAGCTGTCAAGCTGTTTCTTACCTGTACGTAAAGAGCACCCTACTAGGGGGGGAAGAAATGCGGTTACAAAACGTACTGCTGTGGAATGTGGCACATCTACCGGGCTGATTACTTGGAGGTAGCTGCAAAGCCATCGGCAGCACCTTTTTAGCTTGTGGCAGGAGCGGCGGCCATTAGCTTAGCCTCTGGTTGGGCACAGTGGCATCTGACCTGGGAAGGCAAGCTCGTGCATTTGTGGTATAGATACAGGGGTGAGACAGTTGCGCATATTGCGCACTTTTGATACAAATTTGTTTTCCTGCGCCAGGCTGCTTCAAAAGCTTGAAAATTGCAGAAATTGCGCCAAACTGCTCCAAAGGAGTCTGAGAGCCAAGGATTTGAACGCTCCCGCCAGTTTCAGTGGGGAAAAATGCTTACTGCCGGCATAATTTACCAGCACCCCGAAGTGATGCTGTTTGTAAGGTCTAATTTATTGATCATTCCATAAAAAAAAAAAAAGCATAAAATTGTCCCCAAGATAGTTTTTTCGAAAGTCACAATGTCGGGTTGCACATGTAATATTCTGTGCATTTTTGAAGTTTCCCCATCTATAACCATTGAGAGGTCCTGTGGAAAAAATACTTATGTGTACTGAGGTGACAAACTACTTGGGCAAGTTGATCAAGAAACGGCACTTTTCGGAGCACCGTATCTCCGGAACGACATCTGCCACCTTGGTTTGGTGAAGAGTGGAAAAGATGGCCGCCGGGTGAAGCAGTTGCTCGTGTTTGAGGCAGAGTGCTGTTTGCTGATTTCTACCGTGGGTTTGATTATGGGGTGGCTGTGTTTATATTTAGTCGTTTGATCTGTTGCGGGAAGTTGCGCGACTCGAAGGACGGGAGTTCATAAAAAAAAAACGAAGTGCTCGCGAATTGGCCGTGTTTCAACCTTGAGTGTGAAGTGAAATTCGGACTCATTGCGATGTTATAAAACGCTGAGTTATTGCTGCCTTTGACAGTGAGCTTGCGAGCGGCGGGAATGGTACGATTGACACTGCACAAGTGGCGGTGCAGGCTACATCGCCGCAAAATGTTCAAGCAGTGTCCGATAGCGGGATGGGCTATTATTGCACGCTAGTAATAATGGTTCATCTACCTGAAATGAAACTTAATGCCAAAAAGGAGGTGGATAAACGTACCAACGTGACTCAAATTACGATCGTAGTGAACGTGCACCTTGGACATTGAAATGGGAGGTGGGGTGCGATGGTTGTCACCTCGCTGCGCGCAACTTTTGCCGTGGCTCTACACTTGTGCGTAAAGCCGAATGTGGGATTACAAAAATAATCATTTCGGCATGCACATGATAATAAAAATGCATCTTAGTTTTTCAATTCGAAATTTTCAGCTGCACTCCACGCTATCTATGCATGAAATTAAAAATGGTTTGTAAAAAGGCAGCGTAGCTCATACCTTGTGATTTTCTGGTAGGAAAAACTTTATTTAAAGGTTTTTTTCGGTGTTATGTGCATTCAAAACTGATTAAACAGTGCACTGACCCCCCCCCCTCCCCCTTCCCCCCCTCGAGTTGCAAAAAATTTGTTTTTTTAGTCTCTAAGGTGACATACTAAATGTCATTCTTCTGCTCCAAATCAAGGTTCTTCTGCTCCAAAATCGAGATTTCGCTGTTCCAAAAACTGCTGCCAAATATGATTCAGCTGTCTCACCCCTGTAGATAGGATGATGCGGGTTCAAGACTAAACAGAAAAACATTCTTGCTTTTGACTCTGAAGAACAGTAGAATAAAAACTGCAATGACAGCTGCTTACAACGTATACATCACAGCGCAGCGCCAGCAGTGCTCATTCGCGTGATTTCAACTGGGTACGGATCGGCTGTAGCTTTGGCTTGGCTAACCGGGCCTGCGCCTCGTGTAAAGACAGCCAGCTATGTCGTTATCGCCAGAAAACAATGGCATCCATGAGTTTGTTTTTGTTATAGCTCATTGTAGTTTTTATTTAAACGTGGCGCCGTGGGCGCACGGCGCACGTTTAACTCTTTCCTACCCATGGGAAAAGCAGTGATTTCAGGTAGTCTAGCAAACAATTGTTTTCCAGTCACAAGAAATGTGCAACATATACCGTATAGTCAAAATATAGGTCGAGTTGGAATATTGATCGACCCCGTTACCTCACGGCCGAGAAATTGGGAAAAAAAAAATTACATACACAGCATCGTTTCATTGAGGCTATAAGCACTTTTTTCTCATGTCTGGTTACTCATTAGAGCTGTCTGGAATCACATAGGGTGACTGCTTCCATCTTTAAACACTCACAAGACCATGTCATCAGGAAGCGCGTTCCAAGCATAAAACGACCACGATCGGATCGTCACGAGAGCCGGTCTGTGCAGGCGGCCAGCAGGCATCTTGGGGTTGTCGCCGGCCATCCATTCGTACAGATGTCGCGCGATGCTTGCGAATAAAATTCGCCACCTTGCCCTTTAGTTCCAGGTGCACAGCTCGGCGCCCACGGAACAACGTTTTCTATGCGTTGCATACCGATAGCTGCCCAATCAATCAATCGATCAATTTATCAATACCTGAAAATGCTTATACCAGTAGCTTACGCCCTTCAGCTTACGCCAGTAGCAAGCACTCTTTTCGATGACACTGAACTGGCACTGGTCAGACGCGTTGCCGTTGGCTCAAGCATACTATGTGACGGTTCTTTTAAATGCTGTGGTGAACTGGCGCCAAGTGCCTCAACTTCTCTTGAGCAAGAAGAAAATAGCACACGCAAGCATAGCACATGCTCCTTGACAGCGACAGGACCGGAGAAAAGAAACAAAACAAAGATGGCGGCACGTCCGATTGATGCTGATGGCGATGGTGCCTTTGCAGTTTGGATGGGCCCGATGGGCTTCCTGGTTGCCAGACTACAACTAATATTAAGCCAGTGGCCGGTATATAGGTCGAGGGGTGACTTTTCGGCAAATTTATGGGTAAAATATCTCGACCTATATTCCCACTCATACATTAAGTGTATGGTATCGAATTGTAGAAGAGTAAATTGCTTGACAACAGAAATTTTCATTTGAAATAAATAAAGCTCTACTGAAAAGTTTTGGGACAAACAAAAGAATAAGCAAAACATTGGTGTTGCTCCACACACACACAAAAAAAAACCCAAAATTTAAGATGTACATTTGTACATATACTATCAGTGCGAAACTCCCGCAAATATCAAATGCCCAACTGTAAAATTTCTTGACTTGCACAAAAATGTCAGCACTACTGGGTTTTGTGCCACTGTACAAAGCAGTTCCTCGAAACATAGGTTGGCGACACATCCATTGCAGAAAACACTCGTTTTCTGCTCCACTTTTTTTTTTGTTCGTTCCACAGGTTACGGTGTCCATACTTTTGCATTTTCTTGGGCTTTTGTTGAACAGGGGTATCAGGTTTTGGGCCAGTTTGGGGAACTGTCACTGTCAATGCTAAAATCCAATGAGAAAAAGTTGTCCTTGGAGTCAGTGCTGCTAATGTAATTCAAGCAGTTCTGTGTAGAATTATCCAAATCGCTAAAAATGCAGCGTTTCTGCGGCACTGTAACACGCGATGTCAATACTATCTCCATATTATTCGAGCGCCCGTCACACAACCCCGGCAGAGCCTTAAGAAAATCGGGGAGTGCAAAAAAATTAAAAAAGAATGAGAGGATGTAAGTGTCTCTACTACTTAGTAGATGGCGCCAGCTCTTAGAGCCCACTCCGAAAGCGCCAAATTCGAATGGGAACACGTCAAAACTTTAACTTGAAAGCGTCGATAGTATACTATTGATTTGAATAGGCGTGTGCAAAAAGTGTGAAACTGAGCGCCCTGTATGTATAAAGAGTACAGGTAGCTGGTGTTACGCTTATTTTGACATAAAATAAATGTTCAAGCCCAGCCCCACTGAGCAACAGTTTTGTTGAAGCGAAAGCAAGCCAGACAAAGGGTTTGTTGTGGTGAGGACTTTGTCGCATTCACTTCTGTGGCTAGCTGGCAGGGAATTAGAAATATTTCGTTGCAGCAGGGTTTGACTCTACTTGTTGCTGGGCGAGTTGTTACTGGGCCAGTTTGCACTGGCCTTGTTATCCTGGGCTAGTTGTTGGCGAGCTAGTTGTTACCAGGATACTTGGTACTGGGCTAGTTGTTACCGAGCAACCTGTTGCTCCTCTTTGTAACAGAGCAACAGGATGCTCACATGAAGGTGTAAGGTTTCTCATTCTCAGTGTTACCTAGAGGGGGGAATCTCTAACTAATGTCTATTCGGGTTTCCAAGCGAGCCTTGTGACTTGGTTGGAACCTTGGTCATGGGTAGTGCAGCGTCGGCGTGGCCAGCAACAGCCTTGTCGCCGTGCAGGTGACTTGGTTGGAACCTTGGTCATGGGTAGGGCAGCGTCGGCGTGGCCAGCAACAGCCTGTCACCATGCAGGTTTCCTTTACTTTTATTGGGACGAAATGGGACGAAAATGTTGCAAAGGTGCCAAATTGTACTCTGCCCAGAGAAACGCTTTTCTGGGTCATTTGAAGTGATCATACAGACGAAGTGCAAGTTTGTTTAATTGGAAAGGTCACTACGTCCCAATAACAAACAGGTAAATTTTGACGCAAATGTCAAACAATTGATCTAGATGTGGAAAAAGAGAGGTGGCAGTGGCAGCTCGCCAGCCATTTCATTGGCAGGACCTCATGATGTCATGGGAACTTGTTTGTGTGATCGGCAGTCGCTGACCAAGGCCACTGTCGAGGCACGGGACCGGGCGATTGTGCAGTGGGGCCTCTTGTTCTGTTTGGTCACACCGCTTGAATTTTAACAGGGAGTTACCGTATTTACTCGCGTAATCCTCGCACTCACGTAATCCTGGCACCCCTAATGTGAGCCACCAAAACATGGATTTTTTGGTTCCTCGCATAATCCTCGCACCCCCAACTTTGCAGCGGTGGTGCACGCGCTCTCCAACGCGTGCCCTCCCCCGCCGCCTCCGTTCGGCGGAGAGCGCTGTGTATCCTAGGCCATCCAGGCGCCCTAACAACCTGCATGGCTACTCTCTAACAGGCACCCTAACACGCTACTCACACTGTCCTTGAGCCGGTTTCGCGTGCGCGCAACTAGACGGTGTTCGCGCAGCCCGCTGTCGTGTCGTCGTGTCGCCGTCGTGTTCCCATCGTTGAGCGGCAGCAGTCAGTTCACTCGCGTCAGCGGTGGATAGCTCACTGCCATTTTGAGAACTTTTTGATCTCTTTGTTTTGTGCTTGGTGCCGCTTCGCCATGGGGAAGAACGCCAGCTACACTGCCGCTTTCAAATTGAAAGCGATAGAGTACGGGATCGAACACGGCAACCGTGCCGCAGGCAGGCACTTCGGCGTCACCGACTTCAAAGTGCGTTACTGGAGTAGGGCACACACATGACGACGACGAGATAGGGTGCACGCCAGAAAGCAAAGGCGGCAATTTCATGATCGCTGATCGACGGAAGACTGTTTACGTTGTAAATAATAAAATAAAAAGAAATAGCTGCTGTTGGCAACACTGAGCTTGCATATACAGTCGAATCCCGCTACAACGAAATTGACGGGACGTGCGAAAAATTTCGTTGAAGCGAAAATTCGTTCAGGCGAAATCTGCCCCAACACACCACGGAAAGGCCAGAAAAATAGCCCCGTGCGTTTCCGCAACATTGGCAGCATAATACAATGTTTAGAAAAAGGAGTGACGCGCAATAAATCATGTTTATTCGGATAACAAACATACCAATGGTTATCTGTTTTTTCACCACCCAAAGAACGCGTTACGGAGGGGGGTGAAGATATGCAGGCGCTAAAACGTATCGCTGTACAACAAGGCGTGTCCACCGAGCTGATTACTTGCATATAGCTGCTAGGCCGTGGGAAGCCCCCCTCTCGCTTGTGGCAGGAGCAGTGCCGTTATCTTATCCTCTGACAGGGCACGGCAGCTACTGACCTTGGCAGGCAAGACGCACGCGCTTGCATTTAACATGACCGCGCGCTCGCGACTAAGATAGGATGACTAGGCTTCAAGACCAAACGCGCAAACATGATTTTCGCTCTTGGCTATGAAGAATGGTAGAAGGAAAATGGCAAGGACAGCTGCTCACAACGCATACATGACGGCACCGCGCCAGCAGCGGAGCACATTCATGCAATTTCAACTGGACACGGATTGGCTGTAGCTCTGGGGCTCCACCTTGGCGAAGCGGGCCTGCGCCTCGTGTAAAGACGGCCAGCCACATCGTTATCACCATCAAGCAATGGCGTGCGCCTATGAGTTATTTTTTGTTTTGTTTTGGGTGGCGGTGTGGTCTCAACGCGCATTTTCGGTGAAACTAAGCGTCCTGAATGTATAAAAAGTTACAGATAGCTGGCGCTATGCTTATTTTATTGTAAAATAATTGTTCAAACCCAGCCCAAATCATCGAAAATTTCGTTGAAACGAAAGCAAGCCTCACAAATGGTTCGTTGTGGCGAGGACTTTGTTGCATTGACTTCTATGGCTAGCTGACGGGGAATTGGAAAAATTTCGTTGAAGCGGCGTTCGTTGTAGCGGGGTTCGACTGTACAAAAAACGACCGCTACATTTAGCGGGGTTGGCAGAAGGCAAATTGGCAACACTGTGCACTGGATTTTTTTTTTTTTTTCCCCGCATAATTCTCGCACCCCTAACTTTGCATTGACTTTTCCGGAAAAAAAAGTGCGAGGATTATGCGAGTAAATACGGTAACAAACACTCTGATGACTGTGTTTCTGTTATTTCCACTGTGATGTCAGGGCTGACATGAATCGCAGGGTTCGCACAGACCCTTGAAATCCTTGAATATCCTTGAATTTGATAACATTAATTCAAGGGCCCTTGAAACTCCTTAAATATAAATGAGCTCCTTGTAATCCTTGAAAATTTAGTGGACTTTGTTTCTATAAAGCAAATGAACGACGTATTTTCCATAAGTCGCACTGATTTCAAAAACGCGTTTACTGAGGAATGACCGCGAAAACAAGTAGCTTGGACAGAAGAGCAATAGCAGCAAGTTTCGGTTTCGAAACCGGCAGCGCCTGCGTCGTCTGGCAACAAATGCGAGACAGAAATCCAATCGAATCCAATGCAAGTTATATGTCTCGCGCGTCATTTCTCAGCGAAAGTTCGCGTTAGTGCTGTGTGCAATGCCTGCAACTTTACTTTGACAAGATGCCAGGTGGAAAGTGCAAGTTTCAGTCTGCGTGGCTGGAGAACACCGAATATCGTCACTGGGTGAGGCCTGAGACAAGCGACCCTTATCGAGCGAAGTGCGCAGTATGTCAGAGGTCGGTCGACATTGCAACAATGGGGGAGTCGGCGTTGAAGAGCCATCAGAAAAGTGCCAAGCACCGATCCAAAGTTGCGGCAGGTGAGGGCTGCTCTTCCGTCACGAGTTTTTTGCAAGCGGCAAACGTCACAGAAACGACTTCTCAGCGGGAAAACACGGAAACATCCTCTCGAGCTGCGACCCTTGACGAAGACTGCAGAAGGCATGATTCCGTGATTGAAGCCGAAATTTTGTGGACGATGAAAGTTGTGTCTTCGCACTACTCATACAGCTCTTGTGGATCAGTTTCCGAACTGTTCCGAAAGATGTTTCTGGATAGCGATATCCCGAGAAGCTTCACTTGTTCGGAAAAAAAATGCGGGTACGTCGCGTGCCATGGTCTGCGCCATGGTCTGCACCCAAAAAGAAATCCATGCGAAAACTGCGCTGCTTTCATCAGTCTTGTAAGCAAATAAAATTTTGCTAGCACTCCTTGAATTTTGCTCATTTTCATCTTTGAAATCCTTGAAAAGACCTTAAATTTTCAGTCAAATATTCTGTACGAACCCTGGAATCGTGAAAGTTTGCCAGTATTTTTTATCTTTATCCAGTTTGGTATTTTGGATCATTGTGCATTTGCCTTTGGCTTTCCTTTTGCACAGGTACCGGATTCGGCGAGAATTTCGCCATCGGAAAACAAGCTGGAAGGATTGGCTGGAGCCCTGGCCAGAGCACTGCAGGAGCGAGCCAAGGCTTGCATGCGTAAGCAATCTCTCTTTCTCTCTCTCTCTCTCTCTCTCTCTCTCTCTCTATATATATATATATATATATATATATATATATATATATATATATAGATACGGGACGAGGGACTCGGTAAAGATACATATCAAGGTTGCAGTCGTCATTGCCAGTGCTATTCGGCTTTTTTTCGAAATATATAATAGGGGCGAATGACGTGTGCTTGTCACGTTTCTTTGATTCATTGATAAATAAGCGAAAATATAAGTCGAGAAAAAATCCGCCGTTTTCCGGGAGCGGGACTCGAACCCACATCTCCGCATAACCGGTGCGGTGCGTTAACCAATTACGCTATCCCCACAGCGGCTTCTCTCTCGACTTTAAAGCGGGGGTTTATATTTACAAGAGCTCTGAGGCCGGTCAACTAGCGCTGCCCCTCGACTACCGCGGGAGACGTAGAACGTCTTCTTTCCCAGCGGCCGCCACGTAGAACGTGGTCGGAGGTCGGGGTTAGCAATTGGCATATCCGAACTGCTGGAGCCAGTGCCTCGTAATGCATGTAGCAGAACAGAGAGATACGGGACGAGGGACTCGGTAAAGATACATATCAAGGTTGCAGTCGTCATTGCCAGTGCTATTCGGCTTTTTTTCGAAATATATAATAGGGGCGAATGACGTGTGCTTGTCACGTTTCTTTGATTCATTGATAAATAAGCGAAAATATAAGTCGAGAAAAAATCCGCCGTATAGCACTGGCAATGACGACTGCAACCTTGATATGTATCTTTACCGAGTCCCTCGTCCCGTATCTCTCTGTTCTGCTACATGCATTACGAGGCACTGGCTCCAGCAGTTCGGATATGCCAATTGCTAACCCCGACCTCCGACCACGTTCTACGTGGCGGCCGCTGGGAAAAGAAGACGTTCTACGTCTCCCGCGGTAGTCGAGGGGCAGCGCTAGTTGACCGGCCTCAGAGCTCTTGTAAATATAAACCCCCGCTTTAAAGTCGAGAGAGAAGCCGCTGTGGGGATAGCGTAATTGGTTAACGCACCGCACCGGTTATGCGGAGATGTGGGTTCGAGTCCCGCTCCCGGAAAACGGCGGATTTTTTCTCGACTTATATTTTCGCTTATTTATCAATGAATCAAAGAAACGTGACAAGCACACGTCATTCGCCCCTATTATATATTTCGAAAAAAAGCCGAATAGCACTGGCAATGACGACTGCAACCTTGATATATATATATATATATATATATATATATATATAGTAAGGAAAATGAGGGGCTCGTTGAGGAAATACAGATAGATAGGTCAGCAGTCTACAACGCCAAAGGAGGCATAGGGGTGTGGTTAGGCTCTTTTCTTTTTCACTACGGTTAATGAAGTAAACATTTTTTTTAAATATACAGAAGAAAGAAAGAAAGAAAAACACGCGCCCAGAGTGGGGACCGAACCCACGCCTTTCGATTACATGTCGAATGCCTTACCAATTCGGCATTCGACATGTAATCGAAAGGCGTGGGTTCGGTCCCCACTCTGGGCGCGTTTTTCTTTCTTTCTTTCTTCTGTATATTTAAAAAAAATGTTTACTTCATTAACCGTAGTGAAAAAGAAAAGAGCCTAACCACACCCCTATGCCTCCTTTGGCGTTGTAGACTGCTGACCTATCTTTCTGTATATATATATATATATTATATATATATATATATGTATATATATCCCTCTGTTCTTGCTGTTTCTTTTCGATGCGGTCACACCTCTCTTCAATGATTTAATTTCAAAGCAAGCTCTTTGGAAACAAACCTGGTGTTCAGTACCTCAGCCATACGACTTTAAAAATGGGAATTGAACTGTCCCTTTTGCTACACATACAGCAGAACTATGTAGATTTATTTTTTTTTTTAGAAAAAACTACAGTATAATGAAGCGACTGGAGGGAACTCTCCATTATTGAACGCCTTTCCTCTAGTGGGCTGCTAACGGTGAAACATTTTATTTTTATAATCTAACAGCTTTTACAAGAGCCAGCAGTCATATCTCCAACTTTTTGTATGCATTGACTTGATTCATTTACTTTCACTGTAATTTTATTACAGGTGGATACAATTTACATGCTGCGCTCTATGTTGCGTTCAGAGGACATTTGTAGGTCATAGATGCGAATGTCTCACATTTGCCACCGTGATAGTGCCTGTTACTTTAATGATTGTGTCTTCTGTGATCGGTTGGCGTGGTCATTGTTATTTCAGCGGCACCTGCCGCGGTGGCTCAGTGGCTAAGGCGTGCTGCTGAACACGAGGACACGGGTTCGATTCCCGGCCGCAGCAGCCGCTTTTCTGATGGAGGCGAAAAGCAAAAACGCCTGTGTGTATGAGATTTCGGCGCACGTTAAAGATCCCCAGGTGGTCAGAATTAATTCGAAGCCCTCCACTACGGCGCATCTAATCGCCTGCGTTGCGCCGGCGCGTTAAACCTGCAAAATCAAATCAGTCAATCAATAAATTTCCGCGACAGTGCTGTTCTCAACCTGTATTCGACTGCGGAAGAGTTGAATAAGTGTAAAACGCATGAGAAGGGCTTTGTTGTTGTCCTGTAAATTTCGGCTCGAGGTACTGACATTCGCTTGTTCGCCTCTCTGTGCAGCCGACGACAGCGATTCAAGCGACGACTCGGAATCCGAGGAAGACGAGTGGGACGACTGAAGGGGCTGCCAAGCTTTGCTGTGGTGTTCCGGGAAGACAAGCCTCCAGAGGAGGGAGACAGAGGAGGGCTGCGGCTCCTAGAGACGCACCCCCCCCAGTTCCGCCACTCTCGCGACGCGTCGACGTTGCGGCACCATCAAGATTCGGTACGCCCGCTACTTATCGGACCGAAGATGTATCCAAGTCTTCTTCCGCCGCCACATTCACGTTTACCCGCCGCCCACTCTTTTCGTTCCCCACGACACGATCGGAGAATTTCTTTCCCCCTTTCGGACTCGCACGTTGATAACTCTAAGGACACACAAGCTGCCTCGCCTCTGCACTTGCGCGAATTCAACGACTACGTATGCAAGAGTTGGATGCACAAGCGCCAAGTTTCAGGAGCAAGTGGATGATGTGTCGACGGGAGAAACGTCGGCGGTAAGGACGACCACTGTGCCTCTGGGGATCGCTACACAGGAAGATAGGCTCCGATCAAACTTTGCTCAATGCTGTAGCGTGCCCGAAGAAAGCGAAAGAAAAACGGGGGCTCGGCAAAGAGCAACGGCGATTGCACGACTATCACCACTGTGAAACGCGACGACGGACGCGATCGTACGCAGACCGCGTGCGCGTGCTAGGTTCGACACGTGCGCGTCTTCGCGGAAGCGGCACTTTGTTGCACTGCGAAGAGAAGGAAGAAGGCGCGGTGCCTTTCGACGTGCAGATGCAATACGACTGCGAATACGAAAGCTGTTGCTGCTGCTGCTGCCGCTGTTGTTGTTGCGCGGAGGACATTTTTGTACTCCGCCGTTGTTTGTTCCGCTGCATAACTTAACCAGCTTCGTTCGTCAGGTCACGCTTTGTTTCGATCCTCTAACTTGCGTTCGGAAAGTTTGTATATTTTTGGCAGAGCCCCGACCTTAACTGTACTAGTTTCTGTGGCGAGTTGGGGAAACGTTGCGAAAGAAGGATCACACACTCGCAGCGCTTGTCGACGTGCAGATTCATGGTAATCATGATCCCTTTGTCTTTTTTTTTTTTTTTTCCTCCTTCCTTGGTGATTATCAAAAAAAAAAAAAAGCCTAGAACTTTGGGTCTGAGGAGGGCACCTTGTTGACCAGAGACATCAGTTATGGTGGTTGTACATAATTATCGCGCGTAATAAATTAAAATCGTTTTCTTTCCTAAACAAATTGTCTGTCTCAAAGCACTGTGTTCTTCACGCATCTGTTGCAGCTTTCCTGCATCACTGAAGCTTGCTTCGCCAGCCGTGTTTGAAGCTCGTTGCTTTTTATTAAACGGTTAATTGATTATGCCTAATACACAAAGGCGAAAGCCTTAAAGGGGCCATGCAGACAAAACACAAGTTTGGTTCATTCAAAAGATTGTCTCGTTAGAATCATACTGACACCACTTTTAACGCACACTTCGCTCAGATAAGCTACATAATTAAAAAAAAAGGGAATGGCGACCCATCAGCTCATTTCCCACAACAGAACCTATGATGTCATATGTGCCCAGCTGTGCGATTGGCTGAGGCTGGTAAAAGCAAGCGCAAATTAGGCAGAGCTTATAAGCTTGCCGAATGAGCTATTTGCACTTAAATGTAAGGCATATTCATTTTACAGCAGTAAAAATGGTGCAGTAAACAATGAAAGTTACGAAAATACACGTAAGCGTAGAAGTACCTATGTGCAGTGCTGTTACTTTGTGCACTATGCTTGTTTTTGGTGCACAGCAGTCCGCCGCTTTGGAGTTTCCTTACACGACACTAGCCGATTGGCGTAAGCGACGTTGTCTTACGTGGTGACCCTGTTTGTCAAGGATATCTCGTGTTCACGAATTGTGTTCATGAAACGATTACTTTCTATAGTAACAAAAACAAGTCAGCTGCAAATACTACAGTCAAAAACAGAGCAACGGCGGACAACGGTCCGCAGCTCAGTTAGTTGCGCCATCTGGTAGGACTGACGGCAAGCAAAGCTGCAGAGCCGAATGACACAGTGAAAGTTTGTTTGACTACGCACACTTATTACTTCATTGCTGATGTCCTGAAAACACGATTTAACTGGAGAGTCAAAATTTTAACTTAAATCGATTAATTTCTCAGGGAATGCGGCATCATTTGCTGCCTGACAAGTGCCGGGGGTACTATAAAAAAATTCCCTCGCACTTCCCCGAGGGGGAGAGTGTGTAAGTGCGAATGCACGGTTGTTGATTGCGCGATTACGGTGGATATCGTGATCTTAATGAGTAGTCGAGAGATTACACACACGCACACAACTACAAAGAAAGATATTTCACTCGTTATTGCTGGTACCGTTGCCCGGTCCGCCATCATCGTTATCGAGATGCAGGACCAGCGACCGCTCGCGACGACGGCGCGCGCTCGACTAATACCCTCCCGCGCCACGCGGCCGCTACACGAGCGCCCTCACGCGTCGGAATGTGGAGCGCCCGCTACGCGAGCGAGAGCTCTCCCGCCCGAAGTGGAGAGGAGGCGCCCAACACCCGCAGTCACTGAGCGGAGAGAGGAGGAGGAGAGTAGCGCGTGCCCATCTCCCCCCGTTGCTAGGGAAGACGAGGAGCGCGCGCACCCGCAGCTGTTGCTATGTGGACAACGGCGGCGGACGATTCAGGCTCGCTTAAGAAGTGCATTCGCACTTAAAACGAAATCTTTAGAATAAAACAAACTTGTATTTTGTCTGCATGACTGTTTTAAAGTACCCAATAATGCAAAAAACTGGCATTGTTGCCTGATGCGGATAATGGCCACCTCTGTAAAGACCACATTTGAGTTGATATGCAAATCGCGTGTGTTACTACGGCTTGATCTCGTCACATTGCTAGCTGAGGAACCAAAGTTAACCTAGCACATGCTTCGGTGGCATCGTATCGCATGACAGGTGAACATGATGGCATGTGAGCAGAGCAAGTGGAGCTGTGAGTTGAAGTGTTGACGTTCACCCTCATGAAGTAATTCTTGCCAAGAAGATGAAGAAATGCAAGCCACCAAAGAGAGACAAACGTGCTGCAGCAGTAAAGATGTCTGGCAAGTATCGTAAGGAGAAGCCGCAATGCTTTCGCCTTAAGGTGGAACATCGTCTTGAGGACCGAAAATCTTGCCAAGAAATCAATTTTCTGTATTAATTTTATTTGCAGTCTACAGGTCACAAAGAATGTACCTGCAAACTATCATAGCGGTATCATAAGTATTCACAAAGCTATCGCCCTTTGAAGTCGCCTAAATGACCGTTTTTGCCTATGTTTCCAAACTCCGTGCCCTGTTTTCTCGGAACCAATTTTTTTTCCCACATGGTCAGCTGTCGGGTACAATATCTTGGGATGTACTGGTTGGATTTGTGTCATTTTTGCTGAATTCAAAAGCTTATGAACTGAACAGTGCCATAAAACCACAAAAGTATAGAATTTCTTTTTGCTGGCACAAGATTTTATGCAGTTAGTTTTACAAAAACCTTGGTAATTGATGACCTGACATTAATGAAGTTTACATCGCTTGCAGAAACAATGCTAAAATTACTGCCGCGGTATAGTTGCATGCTCTGGTCCTTCTAAGCACAAAGGGGTAAAAGCTATGTGTTTTGAGTATTTCATAGGTAGATAATGAAGCAATTGCCCGAAACAGAGTGGCATAGCGTTTTGCGCAACTCCAAACTTACACCCCGTAGATGAAAACTGACTGCATAGTTGTGCTAAGGATGTTAGAATACACCCAATGTGTAAATCTCGAGCACATAGGTTAAAAAATAACAAAAATGTCCTCAAAATCAGTGTCCCCCCTTAAAAGCACGTAAATAGACTTTAGTGCCTTGAAGCTGCTGCCCAGCAAAACGAAAGCGAAAGTGCACAGGACATGACGAGCACTGTTCTTTCTGTGCGTGTTTCCACTTTTGTTGCGGTTGTCACAATTGATCATTAACCTGCCCAATTGTGCGCTCTGCATCGAGAAGTTTTTTGATAGGTTATCATTTCTGGAGCCAGTATTCCGCACCAGAAGAAGATTGAATTACGAACAAGAAATGCAACACAAATCTGGCAAATGTTTTTTTTAGAAACAGAAAGCATTGTCATGGCTGCAATGGCAGCACTCCATGACAGGAAAGGGCTGATAACTTGATTTTAAATGCGAAGCTGTGTAGCAAATCGTAATTTTTCGTGTCCATGGTTAAAAATACCAAGAAATTGCCGAGCGCTCGCGCGTAAGCGCGGGCCTCGTGGCGACTGCCCGGCAGTTATAAAAGCCAAGAAAAGGCCAAGCGCTCATGTGTGCGTGCCTCGCGACGGCGTCCCCATGTGCACGTTTGTCAAACCAAGCATATCAACCTAGCAAGATTGGCCAAGATTGCGACGACTACCGGGCAATTAGAAAAACCAAGAAAATGCCGAGCGCTCGTGTGTGCGGGCCTCGGGGCAACCGCCCAGCGTCTCCGGCGCACGTTTGTGAAGCCAAGCATACCCACCTAATGAGATTGGCCAAGACTGGTAAAAAAAAAAAAAAAAAAAAACTTGCTCGGAACGAGAAACACTTCAGCGTTCGCCGTAATTGGGGCAGCGCTTCGGCGGAACGAAAAAGACACGTCGTAGCGTACGCCCAATGACTATCACTTCAAAAAAAAAAAAAAAATGACAGAAGCTCACACTTGTAGAGCAACAATGTTGAAGGTCATTGCGGCAGCAAAGAAAAAGCAATTCGGCTGCAGTCGTGGACTTAAACCTTCGTGATGGTCGTGAAGGTTGCGTACAGCTTCGGTACCTTCAACTCTTTCGAATTAGTGTGAGCTACGTTCTTTTTTCTTTTGCCCTCTAAACCCTGGTGCGCTATTCGCTTCTATTGCACAGGTTTGAAATTGCGGCTTTCAGGGTCGCGTTCTTTTGATTGCATTTCATTTATTACCAACTGTGCATCTGACATTGCGTCGTAGCTTGGCATAATGGTAGGAATAACCATGCTGTCTTTATAGGTTCCCCCGCTCCCTCCCACATCATCCTTATTACTGGCAAAAGAAACCGCCCTGTGGGCTAGCTTGGCCTTGGCCGGGCTTGAAGATCAGATGGACGCTACGAGGAACGAGCCGTTCTCTTGGTTTGTACAACTAGCTTTCATTCTAAAAATATCTGGTCATAAAAAACTTCGCCCCCTCTAATTTTCGCAATTCTATGGGGATATGTCATTTATCCTTTAATAAAATTATTAAGGTATCAAGCCAAGCGCCGGGGGAAAAACTTAAAAATAGATAAACAGTGCAGATTTTTGGTCTTCGTCATAAAGCACACTTTTAGGTCCATGGGAGCCTTTTAAAATGTGGGTTTCGCGCCAAGACTCATAACTCTAATTTACCTCGACAAAAAAAAATGCTTGGCAGTGATATAGAGGAGGCTTTACAGTTTGGCCTGTGCAATAAACCAAAATAAATGAAATTAGATGAATCCTCGAAGCATAGGGATGAAATAACCCAAAATATGTGGGTTTTCATCGGGTGTGCCTTGGTGTAAAAGGTGGCTATATCAAAACTTGTGGGACTATTTTATCTTTTGGGATTCATTGCACACTCAATATTGTGAAAGAGAACTGTGCCAAGTTTCAGTAAAAAAAAATTGAAAAATTGAAAAAAAAAAATGAATGTTTGCGTTTCAAGAAATTGCCAAGAAATAGGTTCTGAGAAAATCAACAAAATTTTTAAACAAGTGCAGCACTTATATAAGATGATCAGGGGAGCTAAAATCCCCCCACATTTCGTCTTGGGTCTGGCTCGTATCTGATTTTGCTGGTGTGACTTATTTTTCCCTAGCTTTCTTTGCAGTATCAGTGCTCTGACGGGATGCCTATGCGAAGCGCTGCTGGACATTCGTTTTTCGTTTTGTGTGTCTTTGCACTCTAAACTTCCCTATAATGTAGCTGCCAGAAAGAAAAGGTAAGCTACAGAGGGTAAACAAAGCCGCCCGCTTCTAAATTTGGCGCGCGCGCGCGAAGGCTCCAGACCGTAAGCAACACGTTCAAAACATTGCGCGCATCATTTTCCTCCATGACGCGCATGCCTGGGGAGAGGTCTATTATTTTAATTGGTAAATAAAGTGTTCAAAACACCATTGGGCAGTAATGCAGTTTTGTACGTGATACGAGTGCTAAATAACAAGCTAAGAACTCCAAACCAAGGCATATTTGTGTTGCACACAAAACTGGCAGTTTCAATTTCGGTTTCGCAGACGCTGGGTGGGTTCGCGTTTATTTCTGTATCTTTCGAAAGAAACTGTGTTGGACAGAATACAAACAGACAGACAGAACAACTTTATTTAGCCACAGCTGGGGCCGCAGGACCCCTTTCGAGCAGGGGTCCGATGCCGTCGGCCAAGCGGGCCAGGTATTCTTGGACTTGGGGTTTGGGTCACGCAGGGCGGCCTCCTAGCGCTCCTCGATGGTGATGGTAAGGAGACGGGCGGGATCGGTGCCTGGATCATGGGATGCTGGGGTGGTATTGGTGGCTAGTGCTCGGAATTCGCGTCGCAGAAACGAGGCAGGCACTTGAGACGGGCGGAGTAGACCAAGACTAACATTTACCTGGGCGAGACGATTAACGAGATGGAGGTTACAATTATAACAGAATGCGACACTGAAGTGAATCTTAAGACACAAAATTCGGCTAGGGCGGGAAAAGTAGCACGTGCAAGTTTAGTTAAAAAAAGAAACCGGTAATTGAAGAAACGTCTCACGTGCTGTGGACACTTGATGCGGACCGTTTAAAGGCCAACTGCACTCAAAATTTCGACTTCTTGAAAACCCTATTTCCGTATAGTCTGCTTAAAAAGAAAGCAACATGCAAAATACAACAGCTGAAATACGCACGTGGACGCCGCAAGCGGCCAGCAAAAATCGGCGATTTTGAAACCGAAACCGAGGAGAGCGCGGCCATTGCAGTGACGTTGCAGCCGTCCAGCGAGCGGCCGGACGGTCACCAGTTCGGGAGAATGTCTGCGCGCAAGCTCTACGCGCGCACGGGGCAGCAGAGCTCGACCGGTTCTCCCGCTGCGTGGCTGGCCAGAGGAAAAAGCCACCGTCGGCTGGAACGTCACAGGCGCGTCATGGCTGTTTACGCGATCCGCCGGCAGGTGCACAGTGGTCTGCGGCGGAGCCTTTTTAAACGCTTCTGACTGATTAATTAGGCGTTTCACAGGGCTACCACTTGTGTCTCAGCTTATTTGGGGGTACTTACTACGCATTAAAAACAAATTTGGCCGTGGTGAAATTTGAGTGCAGTTGGCCTTTAAACATCCTCGTTGCGGCGGCTGTTGGTAGCTCGGCACGGTATGACCACGTTGTCCAGTCGAGGCCGGCGATTCCAATGCACGGCCGTCGAGCAGCAAGTACATGTGGCTGGCGCTGTAACCTGGCTCCCGGCGTGCTCAACGACGGCCTCGACAGACCACGCAACCGCAGCTTGCGGGCAGCCCTAGGAAGCCTTGCTCCTCTGATTACGCTTCAGTTTATCCCAGGCACGATCTCCTCTTCCTCCCTCGTTTTCCCCCCGTTTTTCCCCCTCGGGCTATTCTGCTGGTTCCCTTGAGGTGACACCTGTCCGGCACATACCCACAAAAGGCGATTGTCCACGGTCTGCCGTGTCATCATCATCACTTCATCGTCGTCGACGCCTTTTTCCAACGCACACACCGCCTTTGTCACAATGTCATCTCACCACAGATGTTATCACGGGCCCATGTGATGTGGAATAGGGATGCGTGAGGGGCAGAACAATGTGGGCATAGAGATAATATATATGTGGGCATGCGGCAACGTAGGTGTCGGGAAAGATCGCAGACATGATGGCAGGGGTGGGGAACGAGCCGGTCTGGAGCTGCCGATTGATGACCGCCAGGGATCTGGATAGAGATGGGTGAGGAGGGGGAAAATGGTACGCTTCAAACAGTAACGGGCGAGAATGCCCTCGGTACGTGTGCAGCCTGTCCCGTAAAGTGAATATCTCCCTATCAATGGCGGCTCCATCGAGCCCTCGGAAGACCAAAGCTCGAGCAGCTTCGTGGGCCGCTGAGTTTCCAGGTAGTGCGGTATGGGCGGGAGCACAGACGGGAGTTAAAGAGCGGGATGGAATGTTCTGTGAATTCAAAAGGACTGATAAAGTTGCTGAGGAAGCTCTTCCGTAGAGAAAATTTAGGATGGCTGATTTAGGGTCACTGATAATAGTTGTTTGAAGGTGGGGACTGTGAAACATAGCTAACGCGATGGCGATCTCTTAATTTGCCTGCCGTTGGGGATGTCGTAGGTAAGGAGGCGGATGCGAGCGGGGCTTGTGTCGAGTCAACCACAGCGGCTAGCCTACAGCAGCCTCTCTGGTAGGATAAGTTGCTGCATCTGCGTATAGCGTGGGGGAGCCTGGAGGGTACGCCTTTTCAAGGACTTTCGTGCGAACCAGTCTGCGACCCTCATTGTGTACGGGGTGCATATTTCGCGGAAGAGGTTTGATTCGGAGCGTCTGGCGGATCGAAGGGGGAATGTTTACCAATTGCTGATAGTTGAATGTGGGGAGTGAAAGGCCTAAGGAAGTAAGCAGGTGCCGACCGGTGTGACTCTTAGTGAGTCTTTCTAATTGTGCGGTGCGTTGCGCCTCCACTATCTCGGCAAGGGAGTTGTGGACACCCAGAGCAAGGAGCTGGTCGTTGGAGGTGAGGGAGCGGTCCGAGGGCTACCCTGAAACATTTACGTATCATATGCCATCAATTTTGATTCGTTCGCTTAGTTTCATGGTTAGAAAGGGGGTCGAGTATGCTATTCGGGACAGGACAAAGGCTTGTTTGAGTCGAATGAGGTTGCCCTCCTTGACACCCTTATGCTTCGAAGCTATTCGAGATTATTAGTCTGGTAGTTTGGTCCCACGTTCGAGTTCTCGGATAGTGTCCAGGTTGTGTTCCTTGCTATGAAGGCGCAGACCAAGGACCCTGATGGTGTCGACGGTCGGTATGATGTTGCCTGATTGGGTGGTAATCGAGATGTTGGGGAGGGGTGTCATGTGTGTTGGGCCGAAAGAGGAAAAGCTCGGACTTTTGTGGAGAACAGAAGAGGCCGCGGCTAGATGTGTATATTTAGATTATTTGGGTAGCTGTTTGGAGGGTGTCCTGAATGTGTTTGTACGCACCCTTGCAGATCCAAAGAGTGATGCCATCTGCGTAAATGGAATGGCGGAGGTCCGGTAGGGTCGATAGTAAAGGAGGAAGGTCTTTCATGGCGATATTGAAAAGAGAGAGTGTTAGCACCGAGCCCCTGGGAGTGCCAGTGTTTCCCAAACTAATTGAAGACGTTTTAATGGGACCCAGGTGCAGAGGACTGCTAAAACTCTTTAGTGTGAGCTTCCTTCATTTCTTTTTTTGCTGTAATAGGACTTTTTTGCCCGCTCAGTGAACTTCATCATAATGTGCACACGCTCGAATTGCGGACCTGTTGTTACTCGCAGCGGTTCAAAGCGAAGTCTGTCGTTAGAGAGTTTTAGCAGTCCGTCTGTTCCATCGTTTACGTTGTTACCATGTTTACCGGGACCCGACTGCGCCTGCGCGCGCGGAACGGCGAGGAGGAAGGGCGAGGAGACGCACCTCACCGTGCCGAATGCACGGGCAAGGCGAGGGCCGGCCGCGGAACGAACCCACCCTACCGCGACGAATGCGCAAGTGCCCAGACTGGCCCCGGTCAACACGGTAACCACGTACAAAACGGAGAATAAGGAGTGCTAAAACT
Organism: Haemaphysalis longicornis; assembly: GCF_048455015.1. Lineage (NCBI taxonomy): Eukaryota > Metazoa > Arthropoda > Arachnida > Ixodida > Ixodidae > Haemaphysalis > Haemaphysalis longicornis. The sequence continues at coordinate 108,199,368 of NW_027526204.1, read as the reverse complement.
CTCTATTTTCTCGTCAGGCGCGACAAAAACTCCATCCTCGTCTTCGGTTTCAAGGCAGACGCAATATGTTGTCTCTATTTTCATTATCGCGTCCAGACGCAATGGCTGTCAGCCAGGCGGAGGCCTGCAATAATTAGGCATTGTCAGTTGGAATTTCAGCGAAGCGATCGATGGTCGACAGCCGCTTTGCAATGGTCTTAAGTGATTTAATCTGACCGTCAGCAGCTCCGTGCACGTCATTGACACGTTTCATATCAGTTAACATCGGGGCGGGATCGGCCGATTCTACCTTATCTAGTTTCCAGCGCCAGAGCGAAGACATCATTCCCGGGTTTGATGAAGCGTCGTCGCGAAAGCATAGGCAGCGTATTCAGAGCGCAGGGGGAAATCAGGTTAAAGGCTAAACCACGCAGTGGGCCAGGCGCATGCGCGGAGAGCGACGTGTTTCCGAACGCGTTTTTCCCCTCTGCTAAAACTTGTCCGGCAACGGTCGGAAATTGAAGGCTGCCGGACCAGTTTTAGGAGAGAGAAGACGCGTGCGGAGAGTCGCGTCGCTCTCCGCGCATGCACCTGCCCTTTATATCATCATTGCATCATTCCATTATATCATTTGCGTCTATTGTTCGAAACTGTAAGTTTCGAACAATAGACGCAAATGTACTAATAGGGGATTTATTGTAAGCAGTTTTTTCCCTTGGATTGGATTGTACTTTTCCGCATGATTCTGAACTTTGCATTCTGACACTGTTGTTTTGACTACTCGGAATTGAATTTTTTTTCTTCTTTTCTTGGATTGTGTCTGTGCCTTTCTGTACGTGACATCGTTGTTTGTATACCCCATGTACCACTCCTGCTTGGACCGAGAAGGTCTGCAGTATACTGAAATAAATTAACAAAAATCGTCATCACCAGCCTCCCTACGCCCACTGCAGGACAAAGGCCTCTCCCATTAATCTCCAATTATCCCGGTCCTGTGCTAACGGAGACCAATTTATCCCCGCAAACTTCCTGATCTCATCTGCCCTTCTAACTTTCTGCCGCCCTCTGTCACGCTTGCCTTCTCTAGGGATCAACTCTGTTACCCTTAATGACCAACGGTTATCTTGCCTTCGCATTACATGTCCTGCCCACGTCCATTTCTTCGTCTTAATTTCTCCGAATATGTCCTTAACACGCGTTTGCTCTCTGTCCCACTCCGCTCTCTTCTTGTCCCTTAATGTTACACTTATCATCTTCCGTTCCATTGCGCGCTGAGTCGTCCTCAATTTAAGTGGAACCCTCTTAGTGAGCGTCCAAGTTTCTGCCCCGTAGGTGAGTACCGGTAAGATGCAGCTGTCATACACTTTCTTCTTCAGGAACAATGGTATACGCTAGCTGCCATTCATTATCTGAGAAAGCCTTCCGAATGAACTCTACCCCATTCTTATCCTTCGAATTATATCTGCCTCGTGGTTGGGATGCGGGGTCACAACTTGGCCTAAGTAGATATATTCGCTTACCACTTCCACTGCCTCGCCACCTATCTCAAACCGCTGTGCTGTCCCGAGGTTACTGATCATTACTTTAGTTTTCCGCATATTGATTTTCAGGCCCGCGGTTTTACTCTGTTTGTCCAGTGCGGTAAGCACGCTTTGCAATTCGTCCCCTGATTTACATAGCACGACAACGTCATCAGCAAATCTGAGGTTATGAGGTATTCTCCATTAACCCTTACTCCCACCTGTTCCCAATCCAATGTTCTGAGTACTTCTTGCAAACGTGCTGTGAATAACATCGGAGAGATTTTCGGCCCTTTTCGACCACGTGATTCGGCCCTTTATATACGGGCTATCAAATATTCACTACAATGCATCACAACAATTTTGCCAGAGAAACAAAAATTGCGCCACGTGGTGTACTCGCACGGGTGTTATTGTATGGGTCCAAGAATCAGCAGCGAAACATCGGGCTATGGAGGAGGTATCGGTTCGAGCACTTGGAGGCTGCCCATCACGCCCTCTCCACGGGGCTCAACGCTGACGGGACTCTTGTTAGATGCGACGCTCAGAGCATCTCTTGTCGGCGGCCCTGTCCTTCCTGCGTACGTCCGTTGTTGTCCGCAACCACTCTCCCCTGTCCTCTCCGATAGCGAACACTCTCTCGCGAGGGGCATTGGATTGGATTCGATTGGCTTGGCTTAGATTGGATTGGATTGGATTAAAGTGGATTGTGTTGGATTGTGTTGCGTCATAGCCGCGGCACTCTCTCCGAGGTCTCCTCACCTTCGGGCGCGCTGCGCATATAACCGGTGTGCCGCTCTCCGGCGGCCTTTCGGTCGACGGTTGCCCTTCGCTTGCGCTTGAACCCCCCTCAGCGTCGCATCAACCAGGGTTCCCGCGAGGGGAGGTGGGCGTAATTTTATTCTTTTCTTTTTTTTTTGAGCGGGGAGGGGGGGGGGGAGGCTGAGCACGTTGAAGCTACCCCAGGGCAATGAGGCGCCCGTAGTAGAGGGCTGCATATTAATTCCAGCCACCTGGGGATCTTTATCATGCGCCGAAATCTTGCTAGTGATGGTGCAATACAAGCCACGTCGAACCAAGGTGTCTCGTATCGCCAGAAAAATCAGAAGTACCGCTGTATCAGGCGAACGAGGGGAGGAGCAAATTTCCCATAAATCTCCGCGAATAGAACTACAAGCAAAAGGTGGGCGTATACCAATAGTGCCGATCATCAAAGTCCTGGGACTACGAATTTAAGCAAATGGACTTAACACCGAAGCCACCAGGACACTAGAAAAAAGCGTGCTCTAAACGACCAGATTGATTTCCAGAGTCGCCAATAGACACCACGGAATCAAAGAAGCCAATCTAATCAGACTGATTCAGGCATTCGTCCTCAGTAGGGTGGTCTACGTAGCACCATTCCTCTCACTCAAGACAGACGAAAGAACAAAGATCAAAAATATGATTCGAAAAGTATACAAGCAAGCCTTAGACATACCCATAACAACGCCGACCAACAAATTCGATGCATTAGGGCTGCACAATTCGCTCGACGAGCTAACCGAAGCTGAACAAACCTCCTAGTTTGAGCGGCTCACGAAAAGTCAGGCTGGAAGATGCATGTGCTGCGATCCCTAAGCATTCATTATGATTCGCAGCATGGAAATATAGTTGGCGTTCCCCTCCGAAGCACGAGCACATTTGCACATTCCTCCTTTACCCAGGAACATGCACCCAGTGCATAACCAAGAGCGCAGGCAAGAAAGAGCCAAAACTATCCCCAAGCCCTTTGAAAAAATCAGGCAGGCGATATACGTCGACGCTGCTGAATACTGAGACCGCGCTGCCATGGCAATAACGGCGGTTGACCAGCACGGCCACCTGATAACCTTAGACTTATAATCTCTCAACTTGATAATCGAGATTATCTCAACTCGACCTTTAACCAGTGCACTCAGCTAAGCTAAAAAAAGACCCACAGAGTCACGTTCCGAGTCTACGCGAAAAGCAAGTCACATAGAGCCCTTCTTCCACGACCCTGAAGCGTGACCTAAACGAGAAACGTGCACCACGAATTGGAAACAATTTTATCTTTCGCCATCGCGCGCAGAAAATAATCAGCGGGGATAAGAGCCACATATCTCGCTGTTTGTCGCGAAATGTTGCCACAATCGCAACTCTGTGGGAAGAAAACACGCCGTTAGCCGTTATTTTCTCGTCCCTCGTCTCGTTTTTCTGTGCCATAACGAAAAGTGAAAAAAAAAGAAAAATCAAACGTCCCTTCGCCTAGCGACGACGATGGTTGAAACGCTCAGCTGTCTCGAGAGGGATTCGTTCGCTCTCGTTGGAGTTTGAGGAGTTCACAGAGTTCCGGTGACAAGATGGTCGTCATCAGTGAGACCAGGAAAGCTTCGCTTTAAATCTCAGCTGCTTCGACCGTGTTGGAACCATTTTTTTTAACCTCCTTGGTTGAAACCCCCTTGCCCGACGAAGTCCATTTTTCGGAAGCAGGCGGCGTTGGTACTGAGCATTTATGCAGCGCATAGTGACCCACCAGAATGGCTGCATCTGTTGGACGCGTGCGTCTGCTTGCCGGAGTTTCAAGGACGGCGTATTTTTGCTGCAGTGATGTGCATCTTCTTGGATGACTCATAGTTTTTGTAGGCTGTAATAAGTGCAGTTTTCCATGCAGTAAAGAATAAAATGTGTCAGAATGACGCAGTTGTGTAGACGTCGGTTTTATAACGCGAGGGCCCAGGTTCGATTTTGACCACGGGAAGCGTTTTTAGATGCGACTGCATCTCATTCACTCGCCTTGTCCATGCAGCGTCGGCGTTGTTGTTGTCCGTCCACACCCCTCCCCCATTCTCCTCGCCGCGCGAGCTGCGCTCTCCGCCGCTCACCCCCTCTCCTCTCCGATGCCCCTCTCTCGTCCACACCCCCACACCCCCCCCCCCCTAAACAATAAAAAAATGATAGTTAGCGGTGCCCGGTTCGGATCCCACGACCCTGTGGGCGGAACACGAGGTACATGGTGCTCTTCCCACTGCGCCACAAAACCGAGACAGAATGAAATGCTACGAACGCGCCTTATATCATTGACTCATTCAAACTACGTCAAGAAGCTACTGATACAACGCATGATGGGGCAATGATTAACACTTGGAATAAAATAAAAGAAGCTCCCACTTACAGCAACAATGATGGAGTAAAGGTCGTTGCGACAGCGAAGCCCCAAGCATACCACTTAGAGAGATTGACCAAGATTGGCCAATAAAACATAATAATAATCATAAAAAATAATAATCATACGCGTTCCCGACACGTTTCACGCGATTTCAGAATCAATCCAACGGAAACACCAAGTGAACCCCACGATGCGTCGCATCTACACAGGGTTCCCCTCGCGGGGAGGTGGGCGCAATTTTTTCTTGGGGCGCTTTACGTGCCTCCGCTGTATGTATGTATGTATGTATGTATGTATGTATGTATGTATGTATGTATGTATGTATGTATGTATGTATGTATGTATGTATGTATGTATGTATGTATGCATCTATGTATATGTGCATGTATGTATGGCACGTGTACATGTATGCATGTATGTATATATGTATGTATGCACGTAGGCATGTGTGCATATGTGCGTATGTATGTATGTATGTATGCATCTATGTAGTTATGTATGCATGCATGCATGTATGTATGTATGTATGTATGTATGCATGTGTGCATGTATGTATGCATGTATGTATGGATGTATGTATGTATGTATGTAAGTATGTATGCATGTATGTATGTATGCATGTGTGCATGTATGTATGCATGCATGTATGGATGGATGTATGTATGTATGATTGATTGTAGGGCTTAACGTGCCGACGCACCGCAGGCGATGAGGTGCGCCGTAGTGGAAGGCTGCGGATTAATTTTGACCACCTGGGAATCTTTGACGTGCACCGAAATGTAGAACACACGGGCGTTTTTGCTTTTCGACTCATCATAAAAGCGACCGCCGCGGCCGGGAATCAAACCCGCGCCCCTTGGCTCAGCAGCACGACGCCATAGCCTCTGAACCACCGCGGCGGGTATGTATGTATGTATGTATGTATGTATGTATGTATGTATGTATGTATGTATGTATGTATGTATGTATGTATGTATGTATGTATGTATGTACAGTATTTGTCAAAATTTTTCAGGCCAACCCTAAAGTACACAGGCCGCAAAAAATTCAATGTACAAGCTTACGTAATGAACGAAAATGAAACGTTTTATGCCGGAAAGCTAGAGGAAACACTGCTTTCTTACTGTCATAAAATATTTTGGTTAAATTTGAAGGTACAGCTTATTCGTTGAATTCTTTGTGGGCAAGAAGGCTCAGGATTGGCCTAGAAAATTTTGACAAAGAGTGTACGTACTGGCTCACGCGTCAGCTTTGTACGTACAAACGCCATACACCAAGAATTCAGCAATCGCGACAACAGCTGACAAGCAAGGGATCCGCTTTGCGGGTCTTTGACCAGAATAATAACAAATCGTTCTGATAAACCCGCTCGTGTACTTGCGCACCAAGTACAGCAACATGTTGTCGACACCGGCTTATCCCACCCGAGCGCATTTCACTGAGCCATCAGAGGGAGATCCTTTCAGAATGTTAAAAAGGAAGAAAAAAGAAACGTTCACAGCCGTGCACACAACTGTACATTCGCCTCATCAGCAAAGTAAAAGAAGGAAAATACTACTGACGATCACAGTGCAGCGTCGAGGGGCCATGCTCCTTTTTGTTTACGGAGTACCGTTCAGCCTTTGTTCTGCCAACTCCCACGTCAGCGAAGCCTAGGTTATTATTATTATTATAATTCTTTATTTCTACTCAAGGATGCGGGAAGCAGTAAAGGAGGTGAAGGCGTCTGCATCCTTGTTCGTATCCCGGTGGTACTTGCGAACGTGCACAGGGACATGACAGTCTCTTTTGGATGAGTCCCGCCCAGAGGAGGCGATGCCCCCTCCTGGAGGGTCTTGATGTTCGGCGGAAGATGGGCTCTTCTCTCCGCCGCGAGCACCGAGCACTCCCACAGCATGTGCTGCATTGTGGGCCTCGTTGACGCGTGACACGAGGAGCAGGTCACGGTTGTCGTTTCCCGGCAGTTCTCGGGGGGTTCTCTCAGGTGTTTGAGCGGCGGGAAACGTACGCCCGACACTTTGCCGGCACGTCAGAGTTCTGACTGTAGGGGCTACGGTGCCTTGATGCTCGCGTGCTCCGCTCGAGGTGCTCTAGTAAAGGAGCCACTGAAAGCCCCTAACGGTGCGTTACGAAAGCAGTCACGGTTCGCTACGGCCGCTTTCCCAGCGAGCGAGGCGAAAGCCTTGAGCATCAGCCATATATATATATATATATATATATATATATATATATATATATATATATATATATCAAGGTTGCAGTCGTCATTGCCAGTGCTATTCGGCTTTTTTTCGAAATATATAATAGGGCCGAATGACGTGTGCTTGTCACGTTTCTTTGATTCATTGATAAATAAGCGAAAATATAAGTCGAGAAAAAATCCGCCGTTTTCCGGGAGCGGGACTCGAACCCACATCTCCGCATAACCGGTGCGGTGCGTTAACCAATTACGCTATCCCCACAGCGGCTTCTCTCTCGACTTAAAGCGGGGGTTTATATTTACAAGAGCTCTGAGGCCGGTCAACTAGCGCCGCCCCTCGACTACCGCGGGAGACGTAGAACGTCTTCTTTCCCAGCGGCCGCCACGTAGAACGTGGTCGGAGGTCGGGGTTAGCAATTGGCATATCCGAACTGCTGGAGCCAGTGCCTCGTAATGCATGTAGCAGAACAGAGAGATACGGGACGAGGGACTCGGTAAAGATACATATCAAGGTTGCAGTCGTCATTGCCAGTGCTATTCGGCTTTTTTTCGAAATATATAATAGGGCCGAATGACGTGTGCTTGTCACGTTTCTTTGATTCATTGATAAATAAGCGAAAATATAAGTCGAGAAAAAATCCGCCGTTTTCCGGGAGCGGGACTCGAACCCACATCTCCGCATAACCGGTGCGGTGCGTTAACCAATTACGCTATCCCCACAGCGGCTTCTCTCTCGACTTAAAGCGGGGGTTTATATTTACAAGAGCTCTGAGGCCGGTCAACTAGCGCCGCCCCTCGACTACCGCGGGAGACGTAGAACGTCTTCTTTCCCAGCGGCCGCCACGTAGAACGTGGTCGGAGGTCGGGGTTAGCAATTGGCATATCCGAACTGCTGGAGCCAGTGCCTCGTAATGCATGTAGCAGAACAGAGAGATACGGGACGAGGGACTCGGTAAAGATACATATCAAGGTTGCAGTCGTCATTGCCAGTGCTATTCGGCTTTTTTTCGAAATATATAATAGGGCCGAATGACGTGTGCTTGTCACGTTTCTTTGATTCATTGATAAATAAGCGAAAATATAAGTCGAGAAAAAATCCGCCGTTTTCCGGGAGCGGGACTCGAACCCACATCTCCGCATAACCGGTGCGGTGCGTTAAATTGGTTAACGCACCGCACCGGTTATGCGGAGATGTGGGTTCGAGTCCCGCTCCCGGAAAACGGCGGATTTTTTCTCGACTTATATTTTCGCTTATTTATCAATGAATCAAAGAAACGTGACAAGCACACGTCATTCGGCCCTATTATATATTTCGAAAAAAAGCCGAATAGCACTGGCAATGACGACTGCAACCTTGATATGTATCTTTACCGAGTCCCTCGTCCCGTATCTCTCTGTTCTGCTATATATATATATATATATATATATATATATATATATATATATATATATATATATATATATATATATATATATATATATATACCCACGACCTCCGGAAGGAGGTGGTGGAGGTCCTGGGTTCTGGAGGTCGTGGGTTCGGATCCCACCTGGCGGGCATTTTTTCTTCGCTTTCTTTCTTTCCAAATTCTTTATCTGTTTCAATGACCTACCATATCCTCCCCTTTGCTTCCCGAGGTTTTCTTGACTGCCAAACTTTATTTCTGTCTTATATATATCTATATATATATATATATATATATATATATATATATATATATATATATATATATATATATATATATATATATTGAGAGAGAGAGAGAGAGAGAGAGAGAGAGAGAACGTTAATTGTGAGTTAGCAGTACTCTGGTGCGAGTTAGTTGGCTTGTGTTCATGAAAAGACGGTACAGCGCGAACGTAGCAAGACCGAGGAATGGAAACACGTAGTACACAACTGTTTAGGATGTTCTTGTCGGAGTGGTTTCCTCCTCAAAGGAATGCGTGAGCCGCCTCAGCATCGACCGCTCTCCCGGTGAGAGCAGGAGCTGATCCGAGAAGCAGGGGCAGCAGCAGCAGCCAGCGGCGATAAACCGCGGCAGAAACTCGGCGCTCCGCCATAATGGAACAAGAATTAGCCTGGAGCGCGCGCCCTGACAGGTGCACGTGGCGGCACGTGCGCAGGACGGGTGCACGCGAGAGAGAGAGAGAGAGAGAGAGAGAGAGAGAGAGAGAGAGAGAGAGAGAGAGAGAGAGAGAGAGAGAGAGAGAGAGAACTTTTATTGCCGCAAGGGCTAATTCGGGGGAGCGGTCGTGACCGAGGGAGGGAGGGTCCCCGGTGACTTTGGCAGCCCGGGTGACGATGGCATCTTGCACCCCCGAATCCGAGATGCCCAACGCCCTCGCCCAGTGCTCACCATCTCGATATGGGGGGAATGGGTTGTGGGGGCATTGCCCCAGGAGGTGATCCATGGTTCGGAACACCCCAAAAGCGGGTCAGTGGGGTAAATAGTACAGACCGGGGAACATGCGGTGCACGCGGGAGAGGCAAGGAAGTGTGTACGTTTGCACTAAGCGCCATCTTCGGCGTGAGAGAGCGTCACGTGCGCCTCACGCGGAAGGGAGCTGGGACTGCAGAGAGGCTGCCGTTTGAATTTCGGCCACTCTGCCGCCTGTCGGAGTAACTCGCGTCGAAAGGCGAAAAAACGAAGGCGAAGGAAGACACGCAAACAGGACGTAGCAGCAAAGAAGCCTTTAATCATCGCTCGAATTTCGCCAATCCAATTTTTGGGTCAAAATGTTGTTTTCAACTGGTATTTTTTGTGTTCTATAGCAAATATCAAGCACACGTTTATTTTTAATTAAAAGAGCACTGGCTATACCAGTTGTGCATTGACGTCTTGCCTCGAATATGTATAGTATTTTCTTTTTGCTCAACAATGTGAGAAGTATGTTTCCACATTTAGTGGTTCGGAAAGGGTTTGGCTGTGTAAACTTCTCGCTCAAGAATTGTCGGAAATTTTGGCAGACAGACAGACAGACAGACAGACAGACAGACAGACAGACAGACAGACAGACAGACAGACAGACAGACAGACAGACAGACAGACAGACAGACAGACAGACAGACAGACAGACAGATATTTTTGGGTTTAATTAGACGAAGAAAGACTGTCGTATTTCAAAACAAACACGACGCGTTGTATGTGGTCGTATACATTGAAGTCAGGGAGGCAACAGTGCAATAAGCTTGGCAGGATGAGGTTTAGAGCTGGGAGAAGAAGGGCTGTTTGCGTTGCAATATGTTTGTATTGCACCAAGGGGTCAAAAGAGTACAAACACTCGACGGGTTGCAGGGCAAGCACGATAGACCTGTGATTTCTGCTCCCTCCAGTTCCCCAGTTTTTCTTTCACCTCGTGTGCAACCTGTAAAGCAATGCAAACATGAGAGACGTGTGTTGACATTGTTTATAAAAATCATATTAACAACTGCTATTAAAAGAAGTTTCGAGTGACGGCTCAACAACCACCATTTGCTCTATTAAACTTACATTCTCTCTCTCGACGACAAAGTTAATTTTTTTAAATAATGATACGTACGTAGTTCTAAGCAGAAATTTGTCCCGGTGTTTTAAAATGTAACCTATGAAGTTTTAAAATATGTATACTACGAGATGAGCGGTTACAATTACTTTTACGCGAAAACCTAAGGAAGGCGTTGCATGTACTGCCACAGAACCGTGAGTACTGAAGGGCTATTTTTTTTTTTTCAACGTAATGAGATAGGGAATAATGACATCAGAAATACAAGAGAAACAGGAAACTGACTCCATAAGTCTTTTTCTGGTTGGCTCAAACATTTGTAATGTGTTTCTTGCTAATAAGCGTTTGAACAAGGAGAACCGGAAGCACGTACGTAACGATTATTGCGCCCACACAGAAAACACACGTGACCGCAGTTGCCTATTTCTCTCAAGGTGGCCAGGAGCTACGAAATTGTGGGGATCGTGCACTAGAGAGGTGGGCAGGCTCAGACTGCGGCTTCAGTGGCCCTGGTATACCGATTTTACGAAAGATGTGGCTGTGTGCGTACCAGAAAGTTATGTTGCGTGTTTCGTGAAAGATCTGTACTTGCGTGAATTTGTGCGTGGCTTTACACGTCTCCGCCGTGCGACCATGATTTTTTTTCCAGGGAACTTCGCTAGTGAAGCACTCAACAGGACGCGTTAACTGCGCATGCGCAACTCTGTCCAGATTCATGCTCGATTCCCGTTGAATTCACATCAGCAATATCGTATATCCGCCAACAAAGCACTCGGTTTTCTAAGACGTTACCTTCAGCATGGTGCGGAGCATGTTAAACTACTTGCCTTTCAATCACTCGTTCGATCCAAACTGCATGATTATACGAAACCCACGTCAGACATACTTCAGCGACGCATTAAAGTCCATTCAGAATCATCCCGCGAGTTTCATTCATTCGTCATAATCGCACCACGACAGCGTACCCTAAAATTAAAATCCTGTCTTCCCTGCTTTCTTCCGGGTCGTCACATTGACAGTATCCGCTTCTTTCACAAATTTTAATATGGTAACCCGCATTAGATCGTTCCTCCGGCACGCACTTTCTATCATTATCAATTCGCAAGAAGACCTGTGGCGTCTCCTTCAGACGAACACATTAATTCCGCTATACGCCACCGAATCCACTCTTCATAATACCCTTCCCCAGAATCCTGCATGTAACGCCCCCGTCACCCTCCCCCCTTTTTGGGGGGGGATGTCCTAGAGATTTCTGTCCCCTGATTTTCTGTGCTGAACAGTGGGCAGCTCAGACCTAGAAGTACAAACCTCCTTGGTCACCACAGCTGCCGATGTCATCACCCGGCACAAGCCAGCGCACACGACTGCCCCTGAGCCACATAAAACACAATAAAATAATGTTCTCTCTCTCTCTCTCTCTCTCTCGTCGCCGGCCCCTACAACGTTTCCGCTTCTCTCTTTCCTCAAACAGCTCGTGACCGGAATGGCCTTCCCCAAGATGTCGTATCTTTATCTTGTCCCATGAAATTTTCAGCCCAACTGAATACTTGCTTTTAAAATTGTTAGCTTGCTCGCACCCGATGAATTTTTGACCCACCCCCAATGCAGTAACCCACATGCAACCTGAAGTGATCTGAAGGTATAATTCAAAACAGCGCTAGCAAACGGGACAATTTGCTGATCGCGGAGTTTGTGCTGCTGAGCTCAAGGTCAAGAGTTCGATCCCTGCCTCGGTGGCCGCTTTTCTGATGGAGGCGAAAAGCGAAAGCTCCCGTGTGTCGAGATTTCGGCGCACGTTAAAGATCCCGAGGTGGTCGAAATTAATCCGGAGCCCTCCACTACGGCTCGCCTCATATTCCAGGTGCAGCTTGGGCGCGTTAACCCCACAATCAATCAATTGATTGCGAAATACCAGCTAGCCCAACTCGGCACCTTGGCTCAGTGTATATTAAAGCATACATCGGAGCTCAACATGCTCATACGTTGTCAACTAAAGGAAGATCTGCGTCGCGCCACACGCGCTCTCATCCCACCGTGTGTAACAGACCTTCACAGTGGGCTCGCTCGCTGGGAGGAGGTCCTGCTGCGTAGACTGCGAGTTGGGGTGGCCCTCTCTCCTGCGGTTACCCGGGCGTGGCCACCGCGATACCATGCCCCGTTTTCCACGACCTGCCCCTTCTGTACGGTTCCTGCCGAAGACGCCGATACCAAACACCTGCTATGGACGTGCCCTTCCCTGAGTGTAGCGAGATCCAGACACCTTCGCGGAACAGGCCTGCATCCTGGGAGACCCCCTGATCTCCAACGATGGCTGTGGGGGCCCCACCACCGCTGTCTTCTGGATTTCCTCCGGGAAACGGGTGCCAACTTGTACCTATAGGACTTTATTCCAAAGGGCATACTATCGCAAAAAAACAAAAAAAAAAACATGCTCATACATGGAAGTTTCAAGAATTGGAGCTACGGTGCGTGTTTGTTTATTCAGCATCACCTCCCTCACCCTCAAACCACACACAAAAAGTAGATGCTGCGAATCCAGCGGTACCACTATAGGCAGTCAACCAAGAACCAAGAACCAACAAAAATACAGTGTAAGCGAATCCATAGCTTCGCGGCAATACGTTAACCTCCCCAACTTCCTCCCAGAACTCCGATCCGTTTTTATCGACGAACGGGGCTGTAAAACAGGGCGCGGTGGGAGGGGGGTGCTTTAATATTGCAAGAATCGTGTAAGAAGACAGCGAATGTCGTTTTGTGAACCCGGTGAACATATGCCGAGGCAAGCGTCCCCTTCACGCTAAGCGAGTAATGCCCATTTTCTCATCTCTTCGTGTTGCAATAACTGGCCCCGACGCAAAGGGATCCGTACTTGTGTCGACGAGCGACTTTTTACGGAGCCCCTACCGTCGCGGACCGCTTTTGCGGCACGGGGAGAGGGCAGAAAGCAGGATTTTAAAACTCCGTTGACACTTCCCGCACCAACAGTTATTGCATAAGCAGCGCAGGAAAGCCGTAACTTTGACGTATCCTCGGTCACGCGAGCGCGACAGCCGGACGAGGGACGCGCACGTCCTCTATGAAAACAGGGTGGCGTCGATGCGAGCCGGGGAACGTCACACGCGATCTGTCTGGAAAGCTCCCAGAGGAAAGAAAAATGATCGTCGCCGGAACGCGGGGGGATTGCACCAACTTTGCCAAAGCGGAGCAGGTGAGCGCAATTCCGAGCTGCATACCACCCGGCGAAACGTCAGCCCAGCGGAGCGGAAAAGACGCTGTTACATTAGGGGTGTCGTCCGTCGTTCCGTCCGCACGTCCCGCGACTGACGCGTGTGCATTTCTAAAAATACGAGCGTGCAACATCAACATCTTCCTTCATTCGCGTCCTCTTACGCCCAGTCAGCTGAGCTAGCGAGGAGGAACAAACAACGGAACTTCACCTTCGGTGTTTACTTGCGAAAGCCGAGTGGCGGCGATGACGTTTCCCCCTCCACGCTGTCGCGTGGACAAGAGCAGAAGCAACAGCGGCAGTGTCGGTTAGATCGACCTTCGCGAGCGAGGCACCTGTACGGACTGTCATTGAGTGGCAGTGACCTGTTTTACCGGCGCTAACCGCTCGACGGCGGATCTCGTTCGACGCTGACGGAAGGAGCGCGCGTGGTCGACCCGCTTACATCACTCTCATGCCCAATCTAGAAGGACGGGAACGATCCGGCTCGCGCGATCTCTTTTCGGGGGCCCGGTAGGAGCGGAATCCCTGTCATCTTCACGTCGTGGTCAACCGTGCATTGCGACCCCGCGCGGTTGAATCATCTGTGCGTGCGGTGCCCTGTACTTCGACGCCGGTGGGTTGGACGACGGGGAAGAGCAGCTACCGATATTCACACGTGACCTGATATCTTCCGAGGCTGAGTCAATCGCCGGCTCTGCAACGGTAAAACCGTTGCGAGGAGGGGGTGCCGATAGCGAGTGCGGTTATCGATGCCCTTTTTCGAATCGGTTCGCTCGCCTGCGGGCGCTGGGAAAAGAAAGCGGCTGCTTCAACGCCCCACGCTCCAGCTCGACTGCCGTCGGAGGGAAAGCATGTCTACGACAAAGGTACGCTCGCTTGCCTGACTTCTCTAAACATGTTGCGCGTCGAAATGATTGCTTGCAGGTGCGCTTTGTAAAGGGGTAGTTGCATTCTTTGCAGTCTATATAAATGTGCTGCCAATGATAGTCGCGCTCAAAACTATTGCGTCAGTACCGCGCTGTACGCAAATTGCTTCACTTCGCTTCATTTTGCGACGAATTCTGCCGCCAGTGAACACCAAGTTAACCAACTTAGCGATTGTTTCAGTCTAGTGTAAGCTTTGGAAACCATCCCCGCGGCGCACTTGCACTAAAACGTTAACGACTTTCAGCAGGTGCATTGCAGTAAGGGTTTCTCAAAGCGGTTTCATGTTTTCTGGGTCATCCCTCACAGCATAACAGGTACCGAACTCGTCGCCCTTAAGTTGCGACTTCAGAGTCTTGCAGAATCATATATATATATATATATATATATATATATATATATATATATATTATCGTCATCAACAACAACAGCTTACTGAGGTCCACTGCAGGACGAAGGCCTTTGACCTCCAACCGCTCCTGTCCTGCGCAGCTAAAGTCCATTCTTTGCCCCCGAATTTCCTTATTACCCATAAATTATAAATACGTGTACCAGAGGTCTTTACAACGGTTAAGAACTGCCGTAGTTCGCGTGGGTTCAGCAAATATTTTGTTCGTACGATTTACTGCGTAGCCAAATGCCAAGCAGAATCGTTTAGCACTGCGGGAGAGTTGTTCACGAGGCAAGATTACCGGCAGGGTTATCGGAGTGCTACAAGTGAAAAATCGTAGCCTCTCGTTTTTCTGGGTGTTGTCCGTAACATACTGCCATATTTTTAACCTGCTTCTTTTTTTCTTTGCCTTGAGCGTTAACGTGGAGGATAGAGGTGCTCACACCCAAAACCTATTCAAGCCGCAATCTTATCTACCAAGCACGAGTTCATACGACGACGGAAGTTTCGCTTCATCTCATGCTCGACTATTTCTCCTGTTTGTTTTTACTTTTGCGACTCGAACGAAGGAAGAGTCGGAAAGATGGTCGACCTTATACAGTTGCCACTAGTACTTACAAGCTGCGCGAAGAGCATGATAAGAGGCTATCGACCGCATGGCTTGGCTTGACCTAGATATGGTTTGACTTTGTCCAAAACTTTTACGCAGCGAAAGGACATGGAGGAGTAATGTTTATAATAATCCTTAACATTTGCATTATGAAAACAGGTATTGATAGTTACCCGTGTTTATGTTCTTTTTTATAGACGTTGGTGAAACAATAGCAACGAAAATTTCATACCGGGCGACAACAGCCATGAAGTTGCTTTAAGCCTTTCAGTTACCGTGCCTCCATATGGAGACGCGACTTTCTTCGTCGTTTTCCTAGTGAAAACGAAAAGGGTTCATGCTGCAGGGCTGTGCGGCTGATGTTCGAGACCTATGGAAGTGAAAGGTAGCACCGTGTGATGTGGAATGGTGGAACCGTACTCATAAACATCGTTTCAAAATGGACGCCACCAAGTTTTGTGGGAGCTCCGGTGTGTTGCCGTCCTAAGTTCTCTTTTACTGTGGCGTAAATCATTTATAAAGGCTAAAAACACCTCTTTAATGTGCAGAAATTATTATTTCACCTTCTTGTTTGTAAACTGCCTCAGGATATTTAATATTTTTATAGGGAAAAGCAGGATTGAGTAATAGTGTCTCCGTATGAGGACACGACGCCATTTGCGTAGTAAGTATTCTAGAGAGACTGAACCTTTTTTTTCTTACCTCTAGACACTTGACACTAGCAAACCTCCAGGTATGAAATTTTTCTGCAGTGAATATAATGATTCGTGACTGAAAGGGTTAAGGGGACAGATAACCGATATTTGTCGAGCATATTTTCTTTATCCCCAATGAAGAGCCATCACTTAAGACACCTTATCCTGAAACGGTTTTGGTGATAGCACCGTAGCACTTTTTAAATCGGAATTTTTAGATGTATCGGCCATACGTGTTCGCAACCCTCCTCGACTCCACGTCTGCTTTCTATTTAAACGCGCCGTTTTATTTCGTACAAACCAGTTCTTGGTCACTAACTTTCTTGTTTGTCATGTAATTTGTGAACGGTGAAGTGGGTAATAAGAGTTTTCTTTTTTTTTTGTAAAAAAAAAACACAATCTGTGCAGCCATATGCCCGTTTCGATCCTACGCAACCTGGTTCCAGAACTACCCATCATTCCCATGCATCGACGCGTAAGCGCCGTCTCGGTGTTCGCGTTGACACTAGCGCCAGTTCCTCCTCTAGTTATTATTGTATGAAACTCTATGGGTAGCCGTGACGTTCACTTCAAATGGCCGAAGACGCCGCCAGGACACAAGGGCTCCTGACCGCCGTTTAAGAAGGAAGGACTCGTGAAGTCTCCCACCCATCTCCTTCCTTGCTTCATTTTGGTCACAAAGTCTCTCTCTCTCTCTCTCTCTCTCTCTCTCTCTCTCTCTCTCTCTCTCTCTCTCTCTCTCTCTCTCTCTCCGACCTTAGGATGTGCCAGGCAACGTCAGGCTGAATGTACGTCAGGATGCAGGTACCACTTCAGAGCTCAAATTAAGCGTAGTATTCAGCCCGACATCAGGCCGGAACAGAACATATTCACGCTCGCATTGCCATTCGCCGCCTGTTGGGGCCGCGCCGTATGATGGCAAGTTTTAGTGGATGCTGCGTGATCTCGCTACTGTTGTACGCCAATCAAAGAAAGCATTTAAAGGAAGCGTGTCCGACTGCTCGTCTAAATGTTACCTCAAGTTGCTCGTGCTGCAGGCCGCAGTACAGGTCTCCATTACACGTTTAAGTCGAAGGCCGGAATTCGCAACTGGCAAGCGCGCTTCCATCGCTTTCACAAAGCGTCGTGTGTCAAATTATGGGCTCACCGTTGCAGGCTGCACTGCCCCCTATGTTCCGCAGCACAAGTTCTTGGGAGGGATATTTGCCGGGTCACTGACTTGGTCACAGCACGTCCGCCATCTTTTTTTAATAAGGCACGCTCGATTCCTTCGCCAACATCTTCCACATGCTATCTGGTAACGCCGGCGGATGTGCAGTCCCGTCCATTCTTCGGCTGCATGATGTGCGGTGCGTTGGATTTCTACGTCATCATCGTCATCACCAGCCTAGCTCTCCCGAAAGGAAATGCGAGAGTTCTGCAAAGTATGCAAGCACATGTTCTGAGGGTGTGCATTGGAGTGCCAAAGACGTACCACATCCACAGGGAACGCTAGAGGAGTGTCGACGACTGGCACCTCCTGCCCTTGGCGCGCAGGAGCTCATTCTTGCGCGACTGCGCTTTGTAGCACGGCAGCAAGGTCGCACCTTAGCGCTCAGCTCATTCACTGAAGTGCGAGACCTTCTACCGTTGTACTAGCAGCACCCTGATACGACCCTGCAACCGCCTTGGATGTTACCTCCCATGCAAATTACAACCGGAGTGCCCGGCATTACCGGCAAACAGGATATCCCTTAATGTACTTCGCCTTGGAAGTGATCTCTCAAAAATGCAGGACAGACACCCATCTATACATGGATGGATCTGTGACAGCCACCTCATCTGCATCAGCAATCCGGTTTCCGTCCTCCCGTACCGCTTTCAGCGCAACGCTTAGCGACGGGAAAACATCCACGGTTACCGAACTTGCCGCTCTGCGCGTTCCTTTCACCTACATCTTCGAGCAATCAGCATGTCAATTGGCAACTTATTCACGGGTTCTCGGGCGGCGCTTCAGCGCTTAACACGGTACCCGGAAGATGAGCTTGTTTTCGACATTAATGTCTTGCACTTGCAAGCTCTAAAAGCGCACCATCATGTAGAGCTTCAGTGGATTGCAGCCCACTGTGGTATAACTGCGAGCGTCAAGGCGGACACCGCGGCATCAGTCGCGCAAGATCCACACGGGTCAGTGTTACCTATACGATTCATTAGGCAAGATAGTTCTGCTGTTGCGTCAAAGGTTGCCTGCAATTTTCAGCGGTCTACGTGAGCACCAGCCCCGCGAAATTACTCAGCAGCTTCACTCCATAAATCAGCACAGAACTAGGAGGCGTCACGGACTGTCCAAGCATGACGAAGCGGTTCTTCACAGCGCACAATGTCCCTTACACAAGTCATTTTCCCTTCAAACTGCAAGAGGCCACTTCCCCCCTCTGCACTCTTTGTGGCGTGCGCGAGTACTTGAATCACGTAAAATTTGAATGTGCGCGGTACGCAGTACCTAGGACGTCCCTCCTAGGGCCCCTGGGCCAGCCACTTTCTAGAGGACTAATGCTAGGTGGGCGAATTAGTGAGCGAATCATCGTCCTTATAGAGAAAATCATCATCAATTTCATGTCCACTCATGCAGCTGGTGTAGCAGGTTAGGCTCCTTTGCCAGGGTAACCTTATGAGTAACATTAAAGACCCCCATCTCTCTCTCTCTCTCTCTCTCTCTCTCTCTCTCTCTCTCTCTCTCTCTCTCTCTCTCTCTTTCTCTCTTCGGTCAATCGTGCGACACTTCCATAGGCTAAGCAATCCAATCAGCGCAGAAATATCGTAGAGACCAGAACAGTTCTTCATCACTGGCAAGTATAGAGAGAGAACGATCTTTAATGAGTCTGGCGATGTCAGCCGAGCTAAACCACCTGGCTTGCTACGCCAAATGAATGCTGTGACAATGATGATTATAATGATGAAGAGGAACACATGATTTGAACTACTTACAAAGTCTGATCAAGGCTTGTGGCTTTTAGATAGGCCAGTATAGCTTTTGTGGCATGAAAGGCACGTTTGGAAGAATTCTAGGGACCTAATACGTCTCTCAGTTCTAGCCCTACGGCAACGTTTTTAGATTAGGTCAGTTTGCAAACTGCGCCTCGAGAGGCGGTACCATTTTGTCGCCATTCCGACAGGTGGCGCTGGCGTTGCGTTGAGATCTAGTTTGAGGAGCGAGGCTCGCCCCGGCCATGTGTTTTCGCTGTGCTGTTGGTGCTCGCCTGCTCGTCACGTCTGTATTAACGTATTAGCTCTGTGCTGTCATCGTGCATACATATTTTAGTGGATCTCTGAAGTGTCGGTGCGGTTTGTTGACGTCCTGCGCGCCAGGCTGCCGTTCGGGGTATGCTTCGGAAGCGGCCAAGTCCGTGCAGCGGCATCTCTTCAAAGCGCCGAAGGGTCCTGACGGATTGAAGGCGTGGGAAATCGCGATTCCGCGGAAAAACTTCTAGGTTACGCCATAAACATACGTTTGTGACATTCATTGTGAGCCTTCAGACGTCGTCAACTGTTACGAACACGTCGTGAACGGTCAAAATGTAAGGATATCGTAAGGCAGGTGGACTCTGAGAGACCGCGCGGCGCCCCGTATTTTCCCTGACATACCTGAGCATCTTTCGCCACCAAAGACGTCAAAGTCATGCCGAAAACCATCCAAATAGATGACAGTGGTTCCCACCTATGTTGCGTCCTGCCAAAATGATGGGCCTTTGCGCGAGGAAACTGGCGTAAGTGGCGCGAGTGGTGTAGAAAGCGCCGATGTCAGCACGTACGTTGGGAACTGCATGAGTTGTGGTTCGCAGTTATGCAGGATGCAGGAATTCAGCAAATGTCCGACATTTCAATCGTAGAATGTGAAGGCTTCGTCTAGCCAGGTTATCTTCTACAAGCTCGAACATTCTGGGTGCAATTGTGCTGATTGAGAATGGGTGCAGTAGTCGGGCAAAACTTGTCGGATGAAGTTAATTCAAGAGGTTTACTTGTACCGCCGTGTAGCTACAGCGATAAAAATGGGAATATTCAGCCTCAGCTGTCAAGGCAGGATAATGTAGCAACATTTATTCGCTACATTGTTGCCTTAAAGATCAGCCCTTGGAACAAATGTTACCTGTTTCCAGACGTTTCATCCGCAACAACTGCCGTGAAAGGGCATGAAGCGTGTGTGGCACATTCACGGTGCTGTCAGATCAGATCCCTACCCGGCGCGGTGGCTAAGGCGCCGTGCTGCTGGGCGCAAGGACTCGGGTTCGATTCCCGGCCACGGCGGCCGCTATTCTGATAGAGGCGGAAAGCGAAAACACCCGTGCGTTCGAGATTTCAGCGCATGTTAAAGATCCCCTACGTGGTCAAAATGATTCCGGAGCCTTCCACTACGGCACGCCTCATCACCTGTGAAGCGTCGGCGCGTTAAACCTCTTATAAATAAATTAATCTGACTAGTCAAAACTGAGAAGTGTTGCCTATCTGTAGATTGCAAAAAGAA
This sequence comes from Haemaphysalis longicornis, assembly GCF_048455015.1. Classification (NCBI taxonomy): domain Eukaryota; kingdom Metazoa; phylum Arthropoda; class Arachnida; order Ixodida; family Ixodidae; genus Haemaphysalis; species Haemaphysalis longicornis. The sequence goes on along the minus strand of NW_027526204.1, from coordinate 108,178,667 downwards.
ACGAGCAGGAAAAATCAACGCAGAAGACAGCATAAGCGATGGCTCAGCGGAAAAACTACCAGGCTAAACGCTTTAAAAAAACGGCATAAGCAGGGCCACAAGAAGATAAGTGAAGGCTAACGCTTTAAAAAATCGGCATATCAGGACTACAAGAAGATAAATGAAAGTGTCTGTGACCCTAACAGATAGTCCATCAGATTTACGAGCCAACAAAAAAGAATAGCAGTACGACAAACATTCTCATCCGAGAAAAAACGTTTATTTCTTTTAATAAACCACATTTATACCTGCCAGGGAAATAAAAAAAAAAACATTGGTTTAATAATTGGTTCAGTTTTCTTTGTTAACAGCGAAGCTGTTTAACAAATCATAATTTTTCGGGTCCGCAGTTAAAATACCAAGAATTTGCTGAGCGCGTGCACGTGAGCGCGCACGTGAGCACTTGGTTTCCAATCGGCTCACTTGATCAGTTTTGTTGGGGTTGTAAATATGTTCTTGTGAAAACGTACCTACTGCATTTGCTTCCACAGCATACATAAAAATGTCGAGGCGCCTTTTCTTGATTCCAAGTAGATGGCTGACTATTGTAGGCTTTCCCGCAGTTTCAGAAGTGTAAGACGTGTTCGGGTATGCTTTAAACATTATTGAGCTATAAGGGATCCCGTACTGGGGAAAAATAAATGGAAAAATAAATAAATGGAACGGGAAGCAGCCGAAGACAAGCGGACTGTGCAGTGTTTGCCTTGTCTTTTTTTTTTTTTCGTAAGTACAGCTTGTTTCTCGTTATAATGTCGATAAAATTGTAAACCCTCAGTCACTTAAGCGTTAGAGTAGAGCGAATTTTTATTTCGCATGTCAAAGAAGAACATTAACGGTGTGCGGTGGTCGTTCACCGGCGCCTTTCCAAGCAAGGAGTAGCAGACGACGCGCCGAGACCGATCTCAACGCTACCGCAGCGCCACCGCCTGGTCGGCGACAGCACCGGCCCGCGCCGCGGTGCTTGGAAGGCCGCGCTCTTTGCCAACTGACCTAATCTAAAAACGTTGCCCTACGGAGAGTGGCCGGCCCAGAGACACTGCAAGGCACTCTCTTTGCGTATTATAAAGTATCGTATACTGTAGATGTCTATGTCCTTTTTAAGCGTCCTCTGCAGAACATACCCCCCCCCCAAAAAAAAAAAAAAAAAAAAAAAAACAAGAAAAACACATCATCCCGACACAAAACAAAGCAGTGATCAATTGTCTCGAGCTGGTTACACAAGGGAAAGTTTACAGACCAAGGCACATTTGCTATTGAGCCATGTTTTAACAGGCATCGGAGATGTGTACAACTTGAGTTGGACTCAGCTGATAACGTTCCTATGGGACCTACCACTTCACGACCCACGGCTTTAAAAAACATCGTGTACCTATAGAAAAAGGTTTACAAATATATAGGCATTTTCCGAATGGTTTAGATTGGTTCTTTCAGAAATATATCACTTCGTTTTGCAATACAAAATAAAGAAGAAACACATTTTGGTTTGCCTAGTTTTTACTAAATGGCGCTAGCTGTCTAGCGAGTGAGAGTTTTCTGTATATATTTCAGTACAGAAATCACATATTTCTCAGATAAGCGAATTAGGCCGTTGTGAACGTTTGTGTGCATTTATAAATTATTTAGTATTCATGCACGATGATTCTTTAGCCCGTGGGTGATTAAGTTGGAAGTTTCATAGGAAGGTTAACAGGCGAGTTCCCTTAGAAAAGAAAGTTTTTGCAGCCGCCTGGATGCACATTTTATTGACTCGCTTCAACTCACTATTGTCTAAAATCATCACATATGGTTGGCGGTAAATGGGCACCGGAAATAAACTTTCAATTAAAATACCCGTCAAGTCTTTCCTGGAGAGACCGTACAAATACTCGAGAGAAAAACGCTCAATAAGACACTTGAAAGTGTCAGCAACCTCGCTAAGAAAGCCCCAAGGCGGCTTCGGATTTTCGGGGTGGGTTGGACTAAATAAGCAAGGCAATTGAGAACTCAATTTATGCTGAATAAAAACATTTAAAAACGGATGATCAGCCAGTTTGAAAAAGAAGAAACGCGTGATGTACAAACAAATGCATCAATCCTACACCACCAGACCTAAACGGGAGGAGAAGGGTGTTGCGGCGCATTGGGCTCCCACTTGGACCGCCATACGAAGGTAGCCAACGCTCTATGAAATGCTTGAACCTTATTTCATGCACAGATTAAGACCTGCAGAACATAAACAAGTTTGGAAACAAGAAATACATCATACCGTTCTGCATGCCCGCGCAAATATAGACAGCTCCCGTCCCATCAATGCCTGCGCTTTACGCGTCACAAGTGTAAGCGCAGAAGACCAATGAGGTCCACTGTTTTGAATCTGATGTACAGGAACCACAAAGTACTGTATTGCTTCAGAGACCCGTTTTATGCCTCCATATTGTCGCTGCTGCGTACCCCACCAGCCCTTCCAAAAACGTCTTGATTTTTTAAGGTTCACCTCCCCTCCACTTAAATCGCAAAACCGCTGTGTCAGCGTCACTGCCTCCAAAACACATTTCTTGCCCGAACAAAAAAAGGCAACGTCATCTGCGCAGGTAAAACTTTGACTTCATAGTTTGTCAGGGAGAAACCATGAATGACACTGCTTTGGAGAATACTAATTATGCTCAGGAACCCAAGGTGCAAACCGAATAAAAGGGGTGGTGATGGGCAACCTTACCGTATCATCATAATCGTCGTCATCATCATAATCATCATCACCACCAGCCTATCTACGCCCACTGCAGGGCAAATGCTTCTCCCATAGATCTCCAATCACCCCGGTCCTGTGCTAAGTGCGACCAATTTATCCCCGCAAACTTCTTGCTCTCATCTGCCCATCTAACTTTCTGCCACCCCCTGCAACGCTTGCCTACTTTAGGCATCCACTCTGTTACCCTTAATGACCGATGAACGGTTATCTTGCCTCCGCATTACATACCCTGCCCACGTCCATTTCTTCTTAATTGCTACTAATATGTCCTCAACTCGCGTTTGTTCCCTGGCCCACTCCGCTCTCTTCTTGTCCCTTAATGTTACAGCTATCATCTTCCGTTCCGTTGCTCGCTGAGTCGTCCTCAATTTAAGTTGAACCTCTTAGTGAGCCTCCAAGTTTCTGCCCTTACCGTATACGGATGACCTAATGGGAACAGGTCTAGAGAGTCTGCGGTTTACGATCAATCTGGTCGTGCAGCTTTTGTAACAAAGAGATATGCCTTCATACAAGGCTTCCCCGAACCCAGCTGACTCCAGAACAGCAAAAAGGAAAGGATGGCTAACCCTGTCAAATTCTTTAGCAAGATCATTTTAAAGGAGCGCAACCTGTCCCGCACCATCGGATACGCACTCTATTGTACTGAGCGAGCAATATGGATGTTCGTCTGAATGCTCCGCACCTGAATCCCGCAAGTCTGGTGCGAACCTATCATGCCTGCGAGCCAGCACCTTCGCTAATACCTTGTAATCCACGTTACACAGGGATATCGGCATGTAGCCATCCACCGTTTTCTACTTTCCTGCATTGTCACTTTTGGGGATCAGTACGGTATAACCTTTTTAAAATGTAGGAGGCAAAACGTCAAGTTCATAGGCCTTCGTAAATACTTCATGTAAGGCAGGCAGACAGACTGCAGACGGACTGCAACAGACAGACTACAAAACAGACACACTACAGAAATTTTTCTTGTCGTCATTTTCCACTGGGTAGAATACTATGCTGGAAGTCACATGAACGTACTGAAAAGATAGACACAGATAATCATCTAAAAGAAGCTGATTCGCTGCACTGCTTGCCTTCAAAAAAAAAATGTTTGTTGGGACCCAAAGTGAACTCAGCCACACCAACAGCGTAACGCGCAGAGTCCCGTTCTGTTCGACGATTTTACTAGAGTGCACTTTCACGTTTCTAGCGCAGACGTTTACGCTCGACGTTAAGATGACTGTGCCTGGTATCTGAAAATATCTTCCTTGCAAGAATTCAGGACCCCCTTCAAGTTGGCTCAGCCCAGTAAGTGTGTTTTATGCAGAACTGAGCGCGGATCTATATATATTATAAGGCGAGCAAAAAGCTGCAATCCTGCTTGAAAAATAAGAAGAAAAAATTCACGAATGGGAATGACGCAACAAAGGGACACATTCTGTGCTGGCGGCGGGAGCTGACTTCTCTGAAAACAACTTTCCAAATATATTCACAAGGTGCACGAGGCGCCTAGCAACGCGAGCGGAATTTACATAGCCAATTGTATCGATAACAGCCCAGACACGCGCGTGATAAGAGTATCAGGCGAGGCCGAGATACGGTATCTGTCCGCGACGCAGCGTGATGGAGGGCTGACTGACACATGTATCTCTTCTGCCCGTATGGATATCACATGCCTCAATTATTTCAGGCGTGCTCTGTTCGTTGCATCTCTCCCTGCAGGTGGTAGGAGAGAAACGGGGAATAGCTAGCGCACTAGTGGTATTGAACGAACAAATGTGACCTTCGTCTGTAGCCCCAAGGTCGCGTTATTTTAAACGTTTACTCAGACCTATGGCCCTGCAGGAATTTAATAAACACGTCAAGGTCCTATCCGGTGGCACGGGGTTAAAACTATGCCGCGTGCATCAACCAACAGTTGTCTCCTTACCAGCTGCTCTAAAGTGAGCGCTTAAAGTTTAGGCGCTCGCCTTGTCGTCCTAGCTCGCTCGCTCGACCCAAGTATATAGAGCACCAAGGCGGCGTCCCGGGGTAACGCTGTTGTTTGCGGCGTACCCCAAAGGCTTCGAAAGCCAAGCGGTTTATATAGTCATAAGCGTTCGAAACTCGTGAAACGCTGGCGCTTGTCATACATCTCCCCGTTGTTTAGCGCAAAGAAAACTGCAGGTACATTTGAGGCAAAATATACATAATTAACCGGCAGCGCCCGCGTTCCTTTAGTTAAGGACGCCCGTTGGGTTGTTTTTTACGATAGTAAACGCAAAATGTGCAGTGCAACGCCGGCACGTGCTGGGAGAAAAGCACAAAGAGAATAGAACTCCCGCTGGCACCGATTCAGGCAGGGGGCGCGGCGCGCCAGCACTGCGAAGGTGGAAAATTTGAATTGCATGGGGTGGTAGCAGTGAGCGGATAACGGCGGTACAGCCAGTTATGGCGAATCACTGCTCTGCACTTCCGACAGCTTTCACATTGAGTGGAACAGCTTTAATTTTTTTCACAGCGAGTTGTTTTATGTCTAGCCTTTTCGTCCGTCTGCTGTCGGTCGTGCGTCACGACAGGATGAATTTTTGAAAGGCCAGTTTACGAATGTTAGTAGGCGAATTTTGCAAGTTGCGACGTAGATAACCCAGCGAACGTGATGCCTTGGTGCATAAAGACGTGATATGTAGGACCCAAGAAAAATCGGCTGTAAGAAGAACACCAAGGTACTTGTACGAAGAAGTATGGGAAAGCACAGTGTTATTTAGGTGGTAAGAAAATTCCGAATTAACATGTTTACGGCTGAAGCACGTACATTACCTCGCACTTGGTAAAGTTTAATGTCATGAGCCATTTGTTGCACCAATTACAAAGAAAGTTAAGTTCTGCTTGAAGTGCTAAGTGATCATCAGTAGTGTTAATGGGACGGTAGATAATACAGTCATCTGCAAAAATACGCATGCAGGAAGTTATCGGGGTCAATAAGTCGTTAATGTAGATTAAGAAGAGTAAGGGCCCAAGGACGCTGCCTTGCGGCACACCGGGAATAACAGAAGACAACTGCGAACTCTCCGAAAAGAAAGGATATATATATATATATATATATATATATATATATATATATATATATATATATATATATATATATATATATATATATATATATATAGTACAGCAGGACATACGCCGCAGAAACACCACTTTTAATTTCGGAGCAGCGAATGCAACACTATTTACCGGAATATATGTACGTACAGTGGAGTATCGTTAAAAGAAACGTCAAAAGGCCGGTAAAATAACGTTGTGCTTATGTCAGGAGTTTCGGTGAGAGAGAAAGCAGGGTCAGCACCCCATGATACGAAGTTTAGGTACTGAGGATAACGGTACACTGGGGGCACAAACTTTATTGCACAATGCTGAGTGTACGGATTGTACTTATTCGCGAGTACTTCGGACAAGGGGGTTTGGGGGTTCGAACACACTTCGAATTTTTTTTCCCAGGCAGCGGGTCAGCGAGGTTTAGTGTTCCTTTCGGCAAAACTCCTCCTTTACGATAACCCATCACCACTCCTTCCTCCCCCACCCTCGAAAAATATTTCTGGCAACGGCCCTGCTTCGGACATTTAAAGGAACCCTGCAACACTTTCGATAAACGCTGTCCTGCTTTCTTTGTGTCTGGAAGCACTGCTAAAGCTATAGTTATCGCCAGCACGGAGCGGCACTGCGTGATTTGTTCGTCGTACCAGATACGCCTTCCGTTTCTGCTTTGTTTTTGTATCTTTTTTTTTAAGTTGCTATCGAAAAGCGTTCATTGCTGCAACAGAAGAAAAACCGGCCAACAGCCGCTGCAAGGCCTTAGTAAGGTAATTCGGGCCGTGGAAGAACGTCAAGATCGGGAAAGAGAGAAAAATGTTTTGAGCGAGTGTAGAAGTTATCTGATGGATATAGGGCAGTAATTTTTGGCTGAGGTACTTTGCGACCTACGTTCTGGGTGACTACGTTCTGCAAACATTTAGTATTTCAAAAAAAAAAAGTTGAAAGAAGTGCTGCAGGGTCCCTTTAAAAAAGTGTCAGTTGTCCACCTATTCAGTCCAACTGTAAAATGTTCTGAGAATTGAGATGGATTGGCTAGTGATCGATGACTACATTTGCTTGTTCTAGCTCTCCCAGCAGTTGTTTTTGCTTTTATTTGCGCCATTCTTACGCTACAGGCTTCGCAGGAACAGTTCAAAACCTTCTCGTTGTTGGAAAATTTCCAGCATTTTGCGCCGCCGATTCTACCTGGGCACGTGGTATTTAGGCTTTGGGTGCTTAGAGCGCCGAAGGTATACCCTGAGCTACGAAGCGTGCCGTAGTGGAGGGCTGCGGATTATACTTTCGACCACCTCGGGATTGTTAAATCTCGACACACGGGCGTTTTCGCTTTTTCGCGTCCCCCAGAAAAGCAGCCACCGCGGCCGGGAATCAAACCCGCGTCCTTGGACTCAGCAGCACAAGCCACCGTGGCGAACGGTCTTCAGGCTTTAACAAAAACATTAAACCTGACGGCTTCCTTCACCCAGTTGCAAGCACACCGCGACTATACTAGCAGGCGATGCCGGAGCAGGTTGCGGATTGATTGATTGATTGATTGATTGATTGATTGATTGATTGATTGATTGATTGATTGATTGATTGATTGATTGATTGATTGATTGATTGATTGATTGATTGATTGCCGATGTCCGCAGGAGGGAACATATACATACATCTGCCACCCTTTCGTCGGAATTGAAATTCGTATATATAGGTGACTTCAGGCAGCCTGGCTCATGCCGAAGAACGTCTACAAAGCACGTTTGCGACAGACACCCGCTCCCGCTTTTCTTTTGACTCACCACCCGTACTTTTTTGTCCAGATATCCGGGTGTCGCCCTCGCAACATGATACCGGCCCATGCGTCAGCCCTGTCTGTGTGTAAGCAGGCCGCAACTCCGCACTCAGCTCTTGGGCGCCCACACCTACCACCGCTAATCGCTCTGCTATCACCGACAACGTGGCAACAAAAGCCGACATGCTTTGTCTGTCGTTCAGATTGGCCTGCGGCGCCTGTACCATAAGCGCAGCGTAGGGATTAGAGTCCCTGACTGCCTTACCTGCGGTGGGCCTTCAGACGATAGCGGGCAGCCTATACGAGCCGCATTGAAATGACACGACGAAATGGGCGTGTTTTCCGGCATTGCAGTAATTAAGTTTTAATTAATGTAATGCTGGAAAACACGCAATAGAAATAATTTTCTGCGAGTACAAACACGAGTATTAATTTTGCGCTAAGTGCGCTTCTGTGGCTACCGAGGGACGGAACCGGAAGTGGAGGAGACCATGAGGTCGATGGAGGGATTAAAGGGACCCGGCAACACTTTCGATGAGCGCTTCCACTCTCTCCTTCGCGTCTGGAACCACTGCGAAAGCTATAGTTATCGCGAGCACGGAGCGACGCTGCGTGATTTGCTGGTCGTGATTGGCTGCTTTGTTTTTGTGGCTTTTTTTTTAACGTTGCTGTCGAAAAGCGTTCATTGCTACAACTGAAGGGAAACCGGCCAACAACCGCTACATGGCCTTAGTGACGCAATTCGCACCGTCGAAGAACGTCAAGACCGGGAAAGAGAGAAAAACCTTTCGAGCGAGTTTACAAGTTATTTGATGGGCATAGAGACGTAATTTTTGGCTGAGGTAATTTGCGACCTCCTAATCTAAGTACTGGGTGCATTGGGGGACTACGTTCTGCAAGCATTTAAGATTGGAAAAAAGTTGAGAAAGTGTTGCAGGGTCCCTTTAAAGTCAGGAAATTCGGAGGCAAAAGATGGGATAGGGCATGGCAAGACTAGAACAGCTGGAGGAGAGGTACTTGGAATAGGCCTTCGTCCTGAAGTGGACAAAAACATGATGATCATGGTGATGGTTACGGTGGTGGTCATCATTATAAAAATGATGCTGAGGATGAGATGTACTCCATTTGAACTGCTTGGTGCTGGGTTGTTTTCTCGGTGTGAGCAGAGCGCTGTGACTAATACAGACGCAGTTTGTAGTATTTTACATGTTTACGTGCCGGCTCAGAAGAGAGCTGACGTACATGTCATGAACGATGAAACGCGAACACAAAAAATATGAACCAGAACAATTAAATAACGCCATTTTCTTCTCACCTAAGTGAAATTGTCGCGTGGATTCGTTACAATAAAAAAAGATTGAGAATGTTTATTTCTACATATACCACGATCCAGCCATGATTTTATCGGCCCTATCCATACTTTTAGATTTTGCATGTTCCGGTTCATATTTTCGTGTTCTTATTTCATTTGTCCAAGACTACGAAAAAAAAGGGTCCTTCGTTGCCGTCAATTTCCTGATATAAAGCCGCGGTTTGAACGGCCGTTTTAAAACGCACTCAACTGGACTTAAGAGAATTAGATGTATAAGTTGTGCTCTCTGCTACACAAAATATCCCCGCGACAGTGCAATCCACCCAGAAGGGTGCACGCTAAAACGCATGGCGACGTCCATCATTTTTCACGCAGTTTGTTTGACGTCGCGGCGGTCGCTTATAAGCAGGTTAGGTCCGAGAAATCACAGAAACGGTTCGTGTCACGTTCAAAATACTCGCAGTAACGCGCTCTCTGTGCAGCGCAGAGGAACAGCCGACTGCGATGATGAGGCGCTGGGAAACACAGAGAAAAAAAGTTTCCCCGCATTTCCCCGAGGGGAAGAATGTGAAAGTGCGAATGCAGGAGTTGAATTTGCGCGGTTCGGTAATGTTCGCGAAAGAGAGATCACACACACACACACAACTACAAAGAAAGAAAGATGCATTTATTCACAGACACCTATTTGTGTTGTCGTTGTACTTGATTGCTAGAGCGGATATCAGCTTTGAAATTTCGTGTCAGTACTCCTTTAAGCGGGTGCATTAGCCCTTCTCACGCCCGATTCCTGGCCAATCCCCCACGTGGGTATGTGCCATGCACAGACACCTATTTGTGTTGTCGTTGTACTTGATTGCTAGAGCGGATCTCAGCTTTGAAATTTCGTATCAGTACTCCTTTAAGCGGGTGCATTAGCCCTTCTCACGCCCGATTCCTGGCCAATCCCCCACGTGGGTATGTGCCATGTCAGCGGCCAGGCAGCGCGCGCCCATCTCCCCCCGTTGCCAAGGAAGAGGAGGAGCGCGCGTACGCGCAGCTGTTGCTATGTGGACGGACGGCGGTCAACGGAATTCAGGGTCGCTTATAAAGTGCATTCGCACTTAATATGTTTTGAGATGAGGTTGAGAGCAATGGATCATCGAAGGTGGGCAGCTAAGGTTTCTGGGTACGTATACTTGAAAAGCGTGGACACGCAATGGTTAAGGAAGACTAGAAAGCTAACGATGAAATACGGAAAAAACAGTGGAGAATCCAAAACAGCCAAGGCAACCAAAAGAGAGGCAAGGCAGAAGGAAACGAACAAATGCAGAGAGAAAATGGAAGGTGAAACGTCGTTAGAGATGTTCAGGGCTGAGAAATTGAACATCAGAAAGGAAATTTTCTACGATAATTCCCAGGGCAGTGTTTTTTGCTTTTTGAGGCTAGAGCAGGTTGCTTGCGAGCTAAGAGCTGTGTGGGGAAGTATTCACAAAATGATGGGGTACGCGTGGTCTGCGGAAAAGAAACAGAAACTATGCGGCACATAGCGTTCGAATGCGAGGGTATCCATCCGAATCTACACGAAGGAAATATTCGGCTTCCAGAAGCCGTAGGATTTAACGGTAGCAGAGAGGAAGTTAACTTCAAGGCTGTCGAGGCGGTGAAAAGAAGATTAGAATGCTGGTGGATGAAAAGCAGAGAGGGGAATATTGCCTAGGACAGTTACCACCTGTAACGGGAAAAAAATGTATTTTGTGCATAATAATAACAAAATGTATTTTGTGAAAGGCCCTTGGAGGTAGTACTCCCACGACAATTTAAAGTTTCTTTAGTACAGAAAATTTAGGCTAGAGACGACCCTGCGCTGCTTAAGTTTTTGAAGGTTTGCCGTATTATGTAAATTGAGTATGCTGTGACGGGAATAAACAGAATCAATAAAACGCAAAGCTCAGTTTATAATTTTCGCCGCTTCTCATGACTGCGATTTTTTATAGCCAGATGTGGCATATGTATCCAGATACATAGGTTACTTTATTTTTATACAACTTTTTATCTTTTTAGTTTTCATCTCTTTCTTTTCGATATTGATGTACACTTGCATTATTATAACGATTAAATGTGTTAGTCCGCCAAATACGATGTCTTTCAAAGAAATCCATTTATTTTTTATTTGTGCTTCCGCGGCGTTTTTCACCGCGGCGTTTTTTTCCGCGGCGTTTTTTTTGGGGGGCGTTTTTCTGGGATTTTTCATTTTATAATTTTTTGGTTTGTTAATTTAAAAGATTTGTTAATTGGTAAGACGAATTGTAACCAAATTTCGTCGTTTCTAGATTCAAAAAGTGAAGACCAGGTTTGAAAAGTAGTCAAGGACTCTGGATGTACTGAGCATGCTATCGCAGCGGCTAGGAACAAACGGAAATAAATAAAAAAACAATAAGAAAATGTTTTATAACGTTTTATAAACTGGGTACGTTATTCCTGGAACGGGCTAAATAGGAAAATACCAAACGGGAAGGTTCTTTCGCCCCGGGTTGAAACGGGACGGAACAAGCGGGAAGGGTGAAATGGGAATGGGTTCAAACGAGAACCTCCCCTAAATAGCGCTAGCATTAAACAAAGAGTATAAAACATAGGTATATTAGTCCTTTTTGGTAAGATGACACGTCATCACCCCGCTACAAAGGGGAAACCAATAGCAATCAATCAATCAATCAATCAATCATGTTGTGTACCTGGGTAAATCTCAACGAGCTTAAAGGTGGGTGTCTGGAGTCACGCTTAGGACCAGGAAACGAGCGCCAGAAAACAAGTATCAGAAACAAGTATCAGAAAACAAGTATCAGAGCGCCAGAACGAGTATCAGAAAACAAACTCGGCTGGCAGGCATCATAGCCAAAATAAAAGCAATAAGCAAAATTAAAATCAACAACATCTGACGTCGTATAGCCCTGGCGAAAACGGGGCTGGGGAGTTAACGCTGCTTCGTCTGTTCACCTATTACTTTTTTAGAGTTAGCGATAAAATTAGAATCGTTGCTACTGAAAAAAAAAAACTGCCTAAAAACACTGGTTCTATACTTGCATTTTGTGTTTATACCCGCCGCAGTGGCTCAGTGGCTAAGGCGTTGTGCTGCTGAGCACGAGGTCGCGGGTTCAATTCCCGGCCGCGGCGGCCGCTTTTCTGATGGAGGCGAAAAGTAAAAACGCCCGTGTGTACGAGATTTCGGCACACGTTAAAGACCCCAAGGTGGTGAAAATTAACCCGTAGCCCTCCACTGCGGCGCGCCTCATCGCCTGCGTTGCGCCGAGGCGTTAAACCCTACAATCAATCAAATCAACCAATTTTTAGGTTTATGGTCCCTTTGAAAACGAAGCAAAACGTTTGATAACATCGTACGCTCAAGATTTGAGCTGCATTCTGCACCCGCTAATTTGAGCACACGTTCGCGTAATGTAATTTCTGCGCAACCAGTCCAGGTGTTATCTATGCGCCCTCAGTCATCACCAAGTCTTATCACCGCTTCAATGCTGTCTGGACTTAATTTAGGCACCTAGTTGCTATGAAAAACGGTCCCTATCTCCTAAAGCTCTCAGCTACTGATCCAGACGATATGGAGAAGCTGCAGTGCATAGTACCGTTAGATGGCACAGCTCACTGAATTCTGTTTGTTGGAGATAAGAGGTTCGATGCGGCCATGTTTTCGCTAAGATTAGGTCGAGCACTTTAGACGCCGCGGCGCGCTTCGACCTTGGCCTTTAGAAAATTGCTTTGCTAAGTGTCTCCCAAACCTCTTACCCGTATCACTGCTTTTATCTTCATGAGGGCTATAAGTGGCAAATAATGCTAGACAGTTCAAAATCAGTTAGGGGACAGGCACTGTGAGATAGGCGAAAATTAGATAGATGATGTGCTGATTTGCCGCTGAAATTTATGAGTACGAACTGGACAATGCGCCAAAAGACAATCACTTCATCCTAATCACTGACGTAGCAAAAGTGAAGAAAGCAAAAAAAAAAAAAAAAATTAGCAGTGGCTTAGCTCGTCTATGCCAGGATATACGTAGCGTGAGCGAAGGTTCAGCTGGTTATTCTTAGGTTTCCAGGTTGTGTGGGATTAGCTGATTATCATGCTTACTGCTGATAAAACGATTTCCAATCCAATCCAATCCAGTCCAGTCCAGTCCAGTCACTGCTCCTCGCGCATGCGCAGCACGGCAGCTCAGAAGCCACGCGAAACGGCTATCAAGCGGCTCCGGCGCAGCGTCAGACTTGGTTACTGCGCAACGGAGGCGCACAGCTGGGCACGCGCCGGCTTCAGTCTTCGCTGCACATTTCACTTTCGTGTTTTACCGATTGCTATGACAGAGGAATCAAACAGTTTTTTTTTTTTTGGGGTGCTTGCCGCGCCTTCACTTATCATCGTCACCGTTTTTGTGAAACCGATTATGTAAAGTTGGCTTTCTTGCAGTGCGTTTCGCGGCGACATCGAACGCCATCAGTGAGGCATAGGAAGCTTCGCTTTAAAAGTTCGAGGACAGCTAACCCTGGATGCGAGAACGTTAATGTTCAATCCAACGCCTGAGACGTTTTGCTTCCGACCTGTGTTCTCGAAGGCCTCCGTCTTCTTGCCGCAATTGAGACGATCTGCTTGTCCATACGCTTCGCCCGGTCACATTGGGAAATAGCTGTTTGCCGTTCCCACTTGCCGCTGAAGTGCCCAAGTTCTTTTAAAAAAGCTTAAGGTACGTCCTCACTTGCGGCAGTGATTTCGCGCCGCGCCGCGCGCCCAGAAACGCCGCCGCTTTTTAAGGCCACACTACTGGGAGCGCGCCCGCGCAAATCGGCGGCAGCTGCGGAGCAAACCGGTCCTCGCCCTCTCCGACGGGAAAGCAGGGAAGAACGGGTCTGCGCCAGGGGTTTATGCAGAATTTCGATTTTGGGGGGGTGTCGGTGGGATGTTTGGGGGGGGGGGGGGGGGGGGTGTATAAATCTCTTGGCAGGGTGCTTGTGGTTGCGGAATCTTTTTGGGGTGTGTCGAAGTTCTTCTGGGGGGGTGTTAGGGGGGGGGGGGTGTATAAATACCTGGGACTCTGCGCGCTCGCCGGCTCTCCGCGCCGGCCGAGCTCCCCAGAGAGAGCACTGACCTCGCAGCTCACGTGACCCGGGCGCTGATTGGCTCGTTGAGTTTGGCACAAAGCGCCCTGCTGGAAAAATGGATACAACATGGGGTACAAGAACCATCTTTGTGCGGCAGAGGAATCTTGCCGCGAAAGGGCGTTTTGCGGCGCGCGTTTGTGCGCGCGTGGCGCCGCAAGTGAAGACGTATATTGTTTCAGTGTTGGAGACGCGGACGCCAACGATCGCTCAGTCGGCCATTCAATGCTTTCTCATTAAATTGTTTTGGTAGCCACTCTATGCGCGTATTGGGAATAACTAATAATTTGGTGACAAGTGGGAGTAGCGCTGTGTTTACAAGTATTCCCAGGCTTTTCGCACTCGGGGTGCCCCAAAATGCGCCAAATTAAACTTGGTACGTGTGGTTCAAATTTGGACAACACGCAGCTCGAGCCACTACAGCAACTACAGTAGGCCACTGCCTCGCCAGATGGCGACACCGGCCCAGTGTCCTATGGATCGCTCCACAAGGCAGCGTAATACCAGTAATACTTTCTCCGTTAGACGTGCCGTAAGTTCTCGCAAGTGGAGACCGCCTCAACGCACATACCTCACCAACAACGGGTTGAAGGCGTGCTTAACCAAACATTTTCGCGTGAGGTATTTCAATGAAGACAGCCGTCTTTGAAAAAAGTGACTGCCTCCCTTATGCTCACCTTGGCGTTTTCGCCTGCTGTATTTTCTTTCTGTATTCATTCAACCAGTGTCTCAATCCTAGTAACACACACACACACACACACACACACACACACACACACACACACACACACACACACACACACACACACACACACACACACACACACACACACACACACACACACACACACACACACACACACACACACACACACATGGGCGTTAAAAACGGTGTTTTTGGGAACAAAGTAGAACTCAATAAGGCATTAACATTTATTTCTCCTTTACAAAACGCTTTTGCATCGTGATTCTTCGCCGGTGTCTTGAAATGGGGAGTGTGCGCCGTTTAAAGTTGGCGCTCTCTCACAACAGCAAGTTTTAAAATTGGCGCACAAATAAACTGGCGCGAATTCTCGTTTCATTGTAAAAGAGTTGGTCCGCACCATAGAGTTTTATTCTAGAGGGAAATCTGGCGCCACTGTCTAGGGCAGCGGCGCTTCAGCGAGCGTTCCGTTATGTACCGGGCAGGCACGTTCCATTTGTCCTTGGCATGGCTCATGAACACACTGAAAAGCTGCCTCTGGCTGCAAAAAAGCAACAATACTACTTACTCTAAAGGATTATTCAAATTTGTTTTGTGATTGTAAAATTGAAGCTCCAAAAAGATTTTTTTGTCAGGCATTATTTAGAAGCTTCATGCAAGATGAACAAGAAAAAGATTCTACCTTTTTTGTTTATTTTGGCTTCAAGACAAAAAAGAAACCATGTGGCTAGCCAAGCCAAGTAGGCGAGGAACGTCGCTAGCTGCAATGGCGGCGCCCACGATAATAAGGCTAGAATTCTAGCCACCTTACCCACGACGTCCAGGGATTGCAGCCCAGATTTCCCTTTAGTATATATTAGTATGAAACTGTACGCTTCGCATGGTAGGGCTCGGTATTATTTTTTTGTCTGCGGCTGTTACAGCAGCGGCAGTGCACTGCCGTGAGTGCGCAGACGACAGTGCAGACGAAATCGATACAACCTCGTGACCGTTCTCTCAATTTCGGCTTGCTTTTTTGTGTCTTTTGTTTATCGTCTGTTGCAGTCGAGGCGGACGAGGCCCGCAGCGTCGGCTGCCTGCGACATCATTGCACCGCCGAGCGGCTGGGCCAACCGCTACACCAGTTGGTTCGGTCGCGCCCACGCAGCAGACGACGCCGCCTCGCCGGAAAAGTCCCTCTCGTCTTTCGAAATAGGTTCGTTAACCCGCTTCCGGATATCCTTGCTTTCGGAACATCGTTTCTGCTTCGAACGCGACCAGTTCCTCAAGAGCTTTTCACAAAATCCTTCTTTGCACCCCGTTTAAAGATACCCAAGCGCTCAAAATTAATCCGGAGCCCCCCAGCATCGGTGCGTTAAAACCCAGAATCAATCGTCATCTACTTCTTTGCAACCCCTCCTTAGTTTCCCCGCAAACATAAAAATTAAACCAAAGCAAATACAGAACGGCGGCAAGCCACATTTAGGAGGTTAGATTAGGTTAGGTTAGGTTAGGTTAGGTTAGGTTAGGTTAGGTTAGGTTAGGTTAGGTGAGGTGAGGTGAGTTGAGGTGAGGTGAGGTGAGGTGAGGTTAGGTTAGGTTAGGTTAACTTAACTTAGGTAAGGTTCGGTTGGGTTGGGTTTGGTTGGGTTAGGTTTACTCCGATACGTGACAATAACTGACAATATACAGGGCTAATTGTTTGATCGATTTTCTAGTATAGGTCGTGGCTGTCTATATGTCGCAGCGCATACTCCTGCTGTATGAATGTTCCGCAGATACGAAGAACAGCGCGTCCACTTTATCTGTGCGCTAGGGTGTTAAGGCAGTATGCGAGACAATTTCGTTGCAACTTTAATTATAAGGTTAGTTGGACATGCATGGTGCCAGGTTTTAACGCGTAGACTTTCATAGTTTTTTTTTCTTTCTTATGTATAGGCGCAAGGTCTCGGATAACCTCACGTTTGCGTTTAGGCGCACCCTTTCTCTAACGGCGACACAGCAGCAGCAGGGATGCATGTGAAATGGACGTACAGTCGTGAACAAGTGGAACGCGAACGCGAGAATGTGATCCAGAACGCACAAATAGCGCGATTTCTTTCCATGAGAGTCGAAATGATGCGTGGCTTAGTTACAAAAACAAAGCTGGGAAGTGAGGCTTTTCTTATTGCCGTCAAACATGCATAGCGAGCCATTATTGGACTTCCACGAGCAGTAGTTTTTTTTATTTTGCGTGTTCTGGTGCATGTTTTCGTGTTCACACTTCTTTGATCGTAACTGTTTATGCATGCAGACATGCACACATACATACATACATGCATGCATACATACATACATACATACATACATACATACATACATACATACATACATACATACATACATACATACAACATACATACATACATACATACATACATACATACATACATACATACATACATACATACATACATACATACATACATACATACATACATACATACATACATACATACATGGCAGCACTGCAAGCCAGAAACAAAGTGGCCCCCAGACGCTTCCGGGAGCACGAAGTGTCTGCACTCTTAAGCTTAGCTGACTTAGTGACGCTAGGAGGGGCCTTCGTCCTACAGTGGACCTAAGTTGTTGATAATGATTATGATGAATAAGTGCGCGTAACAAGCCAGGACAGGAGAACGAAGCTCCGCCCACTTTACGGTGAGCTGCTTCCGGCTAGTAGAAATTGTAGAAAGCACGAATCGTAAATCCGGCGGCCATATTGGCCACCTTTCCGCATCCGCTAACCCATAAAGTAGTAAAGCTTTATGAGCCTATACCCATACAGTAGTGAAGATGATGGTTTGCTAATGCACACGAAACTGAAATTTGCGCCCCTTTAAAAACATGTACTCGACTGCAGGTGCAAGATACACATCTCGCATTAGTATACGAGGTTACACCGTCCTGTTCTTTTCAGAAAGCACCTAAACATGTTCTGGCAATTATGTTTCGTTATTCACGATTTCCTGCATCGAAAAATTGTAGTGCCAGTATGTGTGCGGGTAGGCGACACCGGTTTTTACGTGCTTGCCATTTTCTGCATAATGAAGCAAGTACTGGTACAATGAGTGATATATTAATGCGTAGCACTCTTTGCTGACTACCCCCGCATCCAGGACCGTGTAACGCCCTGCATTTCCACAAAAATGCGGATATCGCGGAAGTTTCACCTGTAATCGCTATAATGGCGTAAATGGAGATCACCGGTCGCGCGAAATTTTGAGAAACTAAAGATAAAAAATATATAAAAAAAATTAATGAAAATGGCGAAACGTGTAACGCCTGCATTTCAAGAATAATGCGGATTTCGTGAAAGTTCCACCTGTAATCGCTATAATAGCGTAAATGGAGATAATTGGTGGAACGAATCGAGATAATTGGTGGGACGAAATTTTGAAAAATAAAAAATAACAAGAAAAATATAAGATAATTACGGAAAATGGCGAACCGGGTAACGCCCTGCATTTCCACGATAACGCAGATTTCGCGAAAGTTCCATATGTAATCCCTATACGCCTCGAGCGCGGCCTGTAGGGGCGCCACTGAAATCCCCCTAGCGGCCCGTTTCGAAAGCAGGCGCGGGAGTCCCCGGCCCGTTCCGCCCTGTCGCCGTTGCTTTTTGGCTCGTTCAAGACAGCGATTTACCGTTTGTCCGCGTTCGAAATACCGAATAACGTGGAGCAGGCACTCTGTTTGCAAGCGTGGAGTGTTCACGAGAGTATAAACGTTTATGACGCGATAGTGAGATCTATATGAGCACCGGGCGTGTGTCACAAGGCCGGCGTCCCGAAGCCAGCATTTGCATGCAGCTGATTGCAATTCCGCTGCCCTGAAATTTAGTGGCAGTGTCTCCGTATGCGGCCGTATACACACTATGATGTAAATCGACTTTGTGCACTTACAAAATCCAGCGGAGCACTCATACCTGACAGCACGTAAGTTACGCCTGCCAATATCACATATCAGATATTGATCAGTACCATGAACAAGCCAATAGGGCATAAATTTCACAAACACTGTACCAAAGAAGTACGATGGATAATGCAAAATAACACCCCGGAGTCAGCACACGACGACAAATTTAATGATGGGTCGTTTTGTCCCGATGTGAGCGCTCGCAAAGATTCATCTGTTACATTTATCCTCCACGAGAAGCGCGAAGATGGGCTTATAGAGTAATCCGCGTCCGTGACCAAACTCTTCTTCGAAACATCGTCATATGACACAGGGAGACTGCAGAATCTAGCATAAACCGAAATCAGAGACCCTTATCAGATACGACACTCTTCCAACGAGCCCGTGTGTACGAGATTTCGGCGCACGTTAAGGATCTCCAGGTAGTCAAAATTAATCCGGAGCCCTCCACTACGGCATGCCTCATCGTCTCCGTTGCGTCAGCGCGTTAAACCCTGCAATCAATCAATCAACTCTTCCAACGACACCTCATATCGCTTGTGAACTGCCTACCCTGTATTCTTCAAAAAAATGCGTTCGCCGAGTGATCAGCCGTTCGTTGAAGACAAAAAACAAACGAAAAGTGAACACGCGGCTTGTGTGTGTGATTACTAAAACGTTCAGTCGTTGATTTCGCTCCGCATTTGTAAACAAGGATAGTTGAGCGTCCTCCTCCTCAGCCCCCCCCGCCCCCCCCATGTCTAGCGAAATATCAGTGCATTTCGCATCTAGTTCGTCTGGTGAAGAGTATACCTTGCTCAAACAAACGTCTTTAGCATTTCAGAAGCTGCACTCGGTTTTTTTTTTTTTTTTTCATTCCCGTACGACTATTACATTTATTCCTGACTTGCCGACCATTCATTTTCCCGTGGTTTCATTAACATATACCTTGGTTCTTACTATAAGGCATGAGTGGGCACATATCTGACAATGCACAGCCTTTGAGTGTACTTAACATTTTCGCGTGGCTTATATTCCCATTATAGGCACAAGTTTTTGTCAGCTGTTGGGTTACATTCCCGAAACATATTTTTCTACGACGTACATATTCGAAGCAAAGCCACATTTGTTGTCTGCGCTGCAAAACGAACCAACCTCTTACAGTGCCAATATCAGGACTAAACGAGGCGACAATAAATAGAATTCACTTGTGCTGACGTGTTCGAAGGTGACAGCGGTGATATGCTGCTGCCGTCGCCGACGCCCGCAAGAGCGGCCAAGACGCGCGCAGAACCGCCTCCCCCGGGTAGCTCTTGTTGGCGTTAGAGCGCTCTACCAAGACGCAGCTGTTTTTTTTAAGTGCCCTAAACATGCAGTTAGCTTACAGACGTCACCATAACAAGTTGTTTAGTGCGCGGAAAGGCAAAGAGAAGCGAAAGAGAACCAAAACACTGCATGACCACCTATCAGCCACGCAGCGCTAATCCCGCTAACGCCGCGGAGAAGCGGCGACAGGCGGCGCAGCGATCGCGAATCTCGAGGCGTATACTAAGGTAAATGGAGATAATTGGTAACATAATTGATAATAGACAACAACAGATAATTGATAACAACAATATTTGATAATTGATAACGACAATATGAAAAAAATTACGGAAAATGACAAAACGTATACCGCGTGGCCTGTCCACAATAATGCAGATTTCGCGAAAGCTCCATCTGTAATTGTTATAACAGCGCAAATGGGCATAGTTTGTCTCACAAAATTTCGAAAAGCTAAATAGTAAGAAATATTCAAAATAATTACGTAAAATGGCGAACCGCGTGGACCCCCTGAATTTCCACAAAAATGCAGATTTCTCGAAAGTTCCGAATTTAATCGTTATAACGTCAACGGAGATAATTGGTGGGACGAAATTTTGAAAAACCAAAAAATAAGAAAAATATTAAAAATTACTTAAAATGGAAAAACGTTTAACGCATGGTATTTCCACAACAATGCAGATTTCGCGAAAGTCACCCGTAATCGCTATAATAGCGTAAACTGGCATAATCGGGCAAACGAAATTTTAAGAAACTAAAGTATAAGAAAAGTTTAAAATAATTACGGAAAATGGCGAACCGTGTAACACAAGTTTTATACAACCTCCTTGGTAACACCCCGCATTTCCACAATAATGAAGATTTCGCAAAAGTTTCACCTGTAATCGGTATAATACCGTAATTGGAGATAATTGGTCGGACAGGATTTGGAACAAACAAAAAACTTGGCTGAAAAAAACTGGCACTCAGGAAAGGCGGCATAAGAATGCTACGCATTAATAATTCTCTTTATTTCTGTAGAATTTTTTGTATTATCGGAACTGCACTCTTCTACACGTATTCCCTATCCCCCTTTGGTGTTCCTTCGTGTAGAAATACCTGTGCATTTATATTCTATAAAAATGACTAGAAAATCCTTAGCTGTAGTTAACTCTTATTTATTCAGGGCACGCGAGGGAGGTCACGTGGGGGCGTAATACAGTCGCATTAAAGTTGCATGGGTTATTCACTTTGACTACTGTAAAAAAAGATTTTTCGTTCTTTTTATTTTTGGAACTCTTTTATTCATACATTTGCCACTCCCACGGTGATCTGGCGTTATTTCGTAATAGAATGTCACTTAATTTTGTGCGGGAACTACAACTCGTCGATCAACGCATGCAAATTTACTTTTATGACCCAAGTGTTTCGAAGGTTGGGGGAGGGGTGCGGAAAAAAAAACAGCTATTTCAAATTTCAAAGTTGGGGGGGGGGGGTGAAATATTCATTTCAATTTCACCCCCAAACCTTCGAAATTTCAATTTCCGAAAAATTCAGCCCTGGCTTTTCCAACTGAATCTTTAATTATTCACCATTTATTTTATGCAACAGCTTTTAATACACTTGAAACATCCTGTACAATGTAATAATTAAGACTGTTATTGGTTTGTTTAGGGAAGAGCAATAGCGCCCTCTGGGCGTCACTCAAAATTCACTTGCAATCGCCTTAACGCGTGATGCAATCGCCAACAATAATAACATTATAAGTAAATAATTTACTCCCCGTACAGAACAACAAAACTCAAATGATAGTAATGTGTCAGTGACAAGTTATCAGAAAACGAAAGAAACAACGTGAGTAGGCAATTAAATACCACCCTTGACAGACTTGACGTGTGACATAGGGAAATGACTGTCATATCGAGTCTGAACTCGTATAAGTGTACCAGGACCAGGGGGAGGGGGGGGGGGGGTGCGCTGCTTTTTGACAACATAGGCGCTCGAGCTCCCCCTGACCCCCCCTCCCCCCATCCGGCGACCCTGGAAGCAGAGACATCTACACGACTTCAATGCACGCCTAAATGTGGTGCCGCCAATTGGGCTTGCCTCTTTAGAAAGAAGCACGCCATGTTTCCAAACAAAAAATAAAATGAAGGAGGAAAGTTGGCACGACGCATCCATCTGGCGTACATCTCGCGGAGTCCCGTGACGGGCGCGGCCGCTCGCGTCGTCTGCTTCCACTCTCGATTTCTCCCGCGCGCGCTTGGCAGACGATACGCGTTTAGCAGACGACGCGATTCTCTTGTCGTCTCATTCCGGCCTCCACGACCGCTCACTTTCTCTTCTCCGTCCCCCTACTCTCTTGGCACAGACGACGCCACATTCCTGGAGTGCCTCGTCAATGACGTCGGCAGCCCGGACGACACCCAGCAGCGTCACTTCCTAGCGAAGACACCTCCCCGACTCGACGGCGTCGTTGTGGCCGCCACCACCGCCGTCCGGCCCTCGTCGCCGTCGCCGGTCTTGCGAAAGGCCAAGAAGAAAGTGACGTTCGCCTCCAACGGGGCGGCGGCGTCCAAGGCCAAGGCGAAGTCGATGCCAGACCTGCTCGAGCCGCCCGACCTCTCGGCGGCTGAGACCCAAAGTGCCGAGCCCAGGCCCGAGCCCAGGCCCGAGCCCAAAGCGACGTCTTCCTCTAAGAACCCGTTCGTGTTTGCGTCCTTCATGCCGTTCTCGACGAAGCGCACTAGTTCCTTTACGAACACCGGTCCACCGGTAGTGGATCAAAGATGAAGAGTTGACGGGACTTTGTCCCCTTACAGACTGTGTACATAGTGAACAAACGCTTGAACTACAGTGAGTTCTTTACCATGGTACCTGTTGTTACAAAATGCATCGTTTGGGGTGTTTACTTCGGTGTTTGAATTAAAAGCACGCGGTGCGTGTGTTTCGCTCCTCTGCTGGGTTGTTTGAATCCCGCGTAAGTGCAGCGTCGTGCGGTTTATTTTGGACGGCGTTAATTCGCGTCGTGTTTGTTCAACGACGACCCGATTCGCAGGTATACGTACAGAATGATGCAGGTGAGGGTAGCGGGCCGACTGCTCGTTTCCGTTGGTCCCTTTCGATAATACCAGCAGCCATCGAAGGCAGCGATCATATGATTGAGAGAAATCTGCCTATTACATGTCAGGTTTATCATTATTTGCCCAGGCTTGTTTGGTATGGTAGGGGGGTACACACACGCACATATAACAGAGTTACGCGTGTTTTTTAAGTGCAGAGCACTTTAGGCGCTCGCTTTGTCGTCTTGGCTCATTCGTCGCTCGACCCATGGTCACCAAGGCGGCGTCCCGGGGTAGCGCTGTTGTTCGCGGCCTACCCCAGAGGCTTCGAATGCCAAGCGGTTTATATAGTCATAAGCGTTCGAAAGTCGTGAGACGCTGGCGCTTGTCACACATCTTCCCATTGTTTAGCGCAAAGAAAACTCTAGGTACATTTGAGAAAAAATACACGTAAATAACCGGCAGCGCCCGCGTTCCTTTAGCTAATGACGCCCGTTGGGTTGGTTTTTACGTAAACGCAAAATGTGGCAATGCAACGCCGGCACATGCAGGGAGAAAAGTACAAAAAGAACAGAACTCCGGCTGGCGCAGTTTCAGGCAGTGGGCGCGCGAGCACTGCGAAGGCGGGAAATTGGAATTGCATTGGGTGGTAGCAGTGAGCGGAGAACGGCGCTACAGCCCATTGAGGCGAATCACTGCTCTGCACTTCCGACAGCTTTCACATTGAGTGGAACGGCATTAATTTTATTTTTTGCTTATTATGAAGAACAATGTACACACACTTTGTCAAAATTTTCTAGGCCAAACCTAAGCCTTCTGGACCACACAGAATTCAAAGAGTAAGCTTTACCTCTAAATGTGACAAAATTATTTTATGATAGTAAGAAAGAAATGTGTTTTCTCTAGCTTTCCGGCCCGAAACGCTTCAGCCTCGCTCGGGGCGTAAGCTTGAACATTTAATTTTTGCGGCTTGCGTTATTTCGGCTTGGCCTACAAAAGTTTCACAAAGACTGTGCGCCTATAAATTCGAGGTGCCAGTAAAGATGGTTGTGGTTCGTTTCCCCGGAGTCCGGTGTCGATCAGGAACCCAATCGGCCGGGGTCCGGTTGATTTGGCAGGAGGCTGGCAGGGCGATGGTGTTGAAGTTCTTGGAGATGGCGGTCGAATTGACGAACTCGAGGCGTTGAGGTTGATTAGGTGAAACGGAAGTTTATATACAGCTATTCACAGTAGGATAACTGAGTACATGAGTAGTAAAAAGAAAAACTTCAAACTTCAGCTAGACGCTAGCTCCAAGTGCGCACAAATCACTTGAGCTTCTCAACTCCGCCTAACTCTCCTATCCTCGGAGCGTACACAAACCGCTCGAGAAACGACGGCTGAGACTCTGTCTCGCCGCAAGATCCGTCTAGTTGCCCGGTACGGCGCTGTACCCTAAACCTCCGACGCGATCTTAACCTCTAGCCTAGGGGGCTCACAAATCCCAACCTAGCTTCAACGGTCGAGACTCCTTGTCCCGCCGGGAACTGCCCAGCTCGGCGCTCAGACAAGAACGATTTCCAACGTCCAAGTTCGGCCTTATAACGCCTCGAGATCACCCTCTCTCGGGAACGCACCTGTAGCGTTCGTACACGCGTAAGGAAGTGCCCAAATTCACGTAGACAGCTGTCACTCAGCGCGCTACGGAATATTCAATGAGGCGCCGCCATCTTTGGGTCAACGGCACGCTCGCGGACGAGCAGGTGCGCGCGAACCCGCGGGGTGAGAGCGAAAGGCGGCGACAGTGCACTGTGCCGCCCGGGGCGCGTTAACAATGGTGTCTCGCGCGGCGCGTGCTTCGACGCCGGTAATTCCACCACCTCCGCGCGGCACGTCGACGGTTCTCGGGATCCGGCGGTGCCGTCTGCTTTCTCAATGGGGGATTATCCCTGTGGTATTCGGTAGACCAGACAATCCGTCTCCCGTGCGCGCCGTGACGAATTGGCAACGGCTGCGGCGTAGAGTCCACAGTGCTGAGCCCCCAGACAGAGTGGCGGGTTCTCACGCGCAGCCCGGGCGCCTGGCCGCTGATCTCATAAGTGGACCTTACAGTGCCTGTCTAATCACGCATCGAACTTCCATAAGGTATCACCGCCTTTCAGGTTTTTGTATAAGAACATTTTTATACGCAGATCTGCAAGCATTGCCAAGTGCGATACAAGACAATCAATTCTCTGACGCAGGCTGCGTACTGTACCTAAAGGAGCCATGAAGACAAAATACAACATTGTTAAAGTCGAAAGAACTAGCGTTTAACAACTCGATCCTCTCTACTTCAGCCGCAAGAAACGTTGTATAATTGAAAAAAAATTAATTTAAATTTCGCGCCAGAGTAACGCATTATGGGCCAGCAAAAAAAAAAAAAAAAAGAGCCTGACAACTGCACGTTAACACTCAAATGATAAGCTCAACCGGAACTAGGGGCTCCACTACAATCTTAGCCATGTTTCGTGGTGCTGGCTTAGATCGGCGGCCGCCAGTTGGACAAACACGATTCCGTGACGTCACCGAAATTCTGTGACGTCACCGGAAAGTGTCTGAGGGTCCGCCACTGCATCATCTGTTTTCTGTACTGTCTCAACCATTGGTTTGACGTCTGCGATCAAAA
Source organism: Haemaphysalis longicornis (assembly GCF_048455015.1). NCBI lineage: Eukaryota > Metazoa > Arthropoda > Arachnida > Ixodida > Ixodidae > Haemaphysalis > Haemaphysalis longicornis. The sequence goes on along the minus strand of NW_027526204.1, from coordinate 108,152,993 downwards.
CTGGTGCCATTATTATCAAGACGAAGCAACCTTTTATTAAAACAAACGTGTTTTGTCGTCATGGTCCCTTTAGACGCTTACGGATGAGCGGTGGAGTTTAGAAATTTTCCGAGCATTGCTGACCAGCAATCTAATGGCCTTGAACAAGCACAGCGCGCGATATTGCCCACGCTATGCTAGCTCGAAGGTATGGCCGAATATCACATTATAAGCACAAATTTGTAACAACATCCTGATTGTGTATACAAAGTCGTCTACTGTATGCGGTAGCTTGAAAATGTACCGCATACCCGCCGCGGTGGCTCAGTGGCTATGGCGTTACGCTGGTGAGCACAAGGACGCGGGTTCGAATCCCGGCCGCGGCGGCCGCTTTTCTCGTGGAAGCGAAAAGCAAAAACGCCCGTGTGTTCGAGATTCCGGCGCACGTTAAAGATCCCCAGGTGGTCAAAATTAACCCGGAGCCCCCTACTACGGCGCGCCTCATCTCCGGTGTAGCGTCGGCGCGATAAACCCTACAATCAAATCAATAAAAAGAAAATGTACAGCATACGGGCTATTGGGGAATCATAACCACAAATATAACTATCATCATCATCAGGATGTTATTTGTGAGCCAGGAGTAGAATATTTGCGCTCTTGTACACCCTCCAATTTAGGAATGTATGTTTTTCTGGAGAAGAGGCCATTGCGCAGGTAATCAAAGCCCGCCCTTAGTGCAAGCGTTGCTTAAGCTCGTACACAGTCAACGTGGAAGACATCCAGCGTGAGGAGTGCAGCAGCCGTTTTTCGGTGCTGTCGTCATGCTTTTAAAGCTATTGCGCAACGCTTCCTTCCCTTGGAAACGAACATGAATTTCCTGTGTGCTCCTATCGCGGGCGCCAGTGGAGCCAATATCAGACCAAGCAGAACAGTTCCGCTTTCATCATCGGCAATACCTTCCGGATCTAGCTGTCTGCCGGTATGACACCCGCCGCGGTGGCTCAGTGGCTGGCGTTGCGCTGCTGAGCACGAGGCCGCGGGTTCGATTCCCGGCCGCGACGACCGCTTTTCTCATGGAGGCGTAAAGCAAAAACGCCCGTGTGTACGAGATTTTGGCGCACGTTAAAAATCCCAGGTGGTCAAAATTAATCCGGAGCCCTCCACTACGGCGCTCCTCACCGCCTGCGTTGCGTCGGCGCGTAAAACCCTGCAATCAAAACCAGACTGCCGGCTTGTGCATAGATGCGTGGCGGTGTAGCCCTTGCTAAAGCGATGGTTACCGACGCTTATTAGGTGCCGAGTACCTTAGGACCGCACAATGTCCGTTCGTGTCCGGGCGCATAGCGTTTACAATCGCAAAAAATCGCACAGACACCAGCAGGATTTGAGCCTGTGTCTGATAGACCAGGCAGAGTTAGTGTCAGTCGTCTTACCCATTGGGCTACGTCCGTGAGTTAGAAACCCGAGAGTCAAACGGATTACTCCCTCGCCTGTAACGGTGCGGAGTACCTTAGGACCTCCCAATGTCCGTCCGCGTCCATCCGTGCGCACACCACCATCAAGCGAAAACCAAGCGAAATTCGATTTGAGCCGTGAGTTGAAGTTTCATTTAGGTACAACTCACAACTCAAATAGAATGACGGTCGGGTTGCAAATCGGATGTCACTCGGGGCGCAACTTGGATGTCATTTCGAGACCCCGTACTCCGCACTAGATGTCATTTCGAGACCCCGTACTCCGCACCCTCTCTATCATTCACAGAGTGGAGACGCTGCCATTTTCAAACACTACTGAATAGAAACTGAATGCAGGCGTACTGGCTAGGGACAGTACACCGGAATAGCAAGGGTTTGTTTTTCTTTTGCTGCCATTTGATATTGGCATTCTTTTGCCCTTTCGTCCCGTTTCGTTGCCTCTGTCTCGGTTGTACATTAGCGGATGGACGTAGCCTTGCAAGGGAGTGCCGGCGTTCGCCCCCCCTGAGCAGGACCTTTGAACAGTGTGATGATGTGGCCGAAAGGCGAGGAGTTGCAACCCCAAGCAGCAAGACCCCCGGGCGATCCCCAACGGGGTGTGTGCCGGAGAGGCCGAGCGAGAGGAAGCAGTCGGGTGTGTGGATCCGGCGGAAGGTCTGCGGTGGAACGTCTGTCGCTGTGCATGGTACCGGTAGGGAAGACGCCAGTGCCGGGTGAAACGACGAGTTCTGGACGCAGCCCAACAGGCTCGGCATCCCGATCGGCGTCCGGTGTGGGCGTGACCCTCGTTCGAGTTTGGCGCCGCCGCCCGGTGGCGTATTTCCAAACGCTTCGATGCACAGAGCACCCACGTCACATGTTTGTTCGCGCGATGGAGAACGCTAGTTAAACCTGGTCATTGGCTGCACCGCAAACCTAAAGCGACCTAAAGCATACTAAACCACCATTGTCAACAAAAATCGCGCAGATTTGAGCTTAGAGAAAAAAACCAATAAAAAAAACTAATAGACTTGCTGGGGCTCGAACGTAAGCCACCAGCGCCAGTACTGAGTACTGTACGTCGAGGCTACTGAACTTTTTTTTTTCTTTACTGCGCCTGCTTGGCGACAACACAAAACACACTGCCCAGTACACAAATTAGTAGCTCCAACCACCAATCGGCTGAAGGGAGTGGCTTAGAACATCTTAAATTGCGCTAGAACATCCAGAATAGGTAACCACTCAGGTTCTTCCGGCATGACTCGATAAACTTATCTTATATAAGCAATGCTTTCAATAAAGTACTCTCGCACCGTGCGAGCATCCTCTTCGGTATTTTGAACCGCCATGCGAGTTTTCCACATAGAATGCAGACTAAGTGCCATGAACATATCATAGGGCACGCCTCCCTCATTGTTTGCGGGCAAAAAGCGAATACCACAAGGCGTTAATTGTAAGTCTTTTTTCAAGGTTCGTTGGAGGATGTCCCAGTGGAACACCGCATCCCAACAGTCCAGAAAGATGTGGTCGATTGTTTCCAGCTTTTGGCATAGTCTACAGTTAAGTGTCCATGGGTGTACATATAGTACTTTTTCCTGCAGCCAGGGTTTTACCGGTAGCGTGCCGCTATGAAGTTTAAATAAGAAAGATTTAACAGATGAACGTACTGGCATTCGTTTCACTCTTTTTAGAACATCTTTTCCTGAACCCACTGCATACAACTGACGATAAACCGGAACAGGTAGACACACATGAATCATATCTTTGTACAAACGTTCCCGTGGTACACTACGCAAATACTTCGAGGGAAACCTAACCCTTAAAATCCTAAAAGTATCCACGACTTCGCTCAAGAACCCACGCACACGTACACATCGCATTTCAGAAGTTGAAACTACATAGTCTGGAATAACATCACGTAGTCGGGCTTGTACCACAGTACGTAGAAAGCAATCTCTCTGATCTCTCAGAAACATAAACCTAGAAACTATTTGTCGGATAAACAAATGTGTCAGTCCCAATCCAGCACTTTTCACCGAGCGAAACAAATTGCTCCCAACTTGAGCCCCACAAAAACACCGCGAACACTCTGTGCAGCTTTTGTATGTTCCTTCTTGACATACAAATCGCCTGTCGGACGTACCATACCTTGACAACGGCAAACACATTACATACTGATGCACGGGCAAACATGGACGGATTCCCCCCCCCCCCACCATTGTGTTAATTTCTCTTTAACTCTATCAGTTTCTCCGTCCCTGTACTCTCTAGCGTCCTGGTAGTTTTCAAGTGGGATGCCCAGATACCTGGCCGGAGTTGTCGTCCAAGGCATGTTCTAGAAAAACACTGGCCTACTTTGCCAGTCACCGTGCCAAAATCCTATGCACTTGTTCCAGTTAACTGCAACCCGAACTGTGGGCTCGTTTTAGCAGGCGCTCAAAAGAATAGCGCGCGCAGTGACATCACACATGTCACGTGGGTGCTCTGTGCAGCGAAGCGTTTGGAAACACGCCACCCGGTGGTCCATGTAGCTCCGGGGCAGCAGCCGAGGCCCGGCCCACGTCCCTCCCGTCGGCGAGGGCGACATCGAGGGATCGCGCTACGACCTACGAGGCGATGCCGCCGCGTCGACAGTACCCGTCCGCATAGAAAGTCCCATGTAGGACGTTTCGATTTCTGTGTGTCTATATAGCTTCAGTGTCGAGTGAACCGTCCCGTGCAATGATATCGTTCCTTGTGTAATATCGATGTCCGTTCGTTTGGCTTCCTAATATAATCCCCTGCGTGTACCAATGCCCGACTCCCTGTCTCAAATCCATTGAAAGAAACCTAACGTGGCCCACTCCTTCACAAATATAGCTATTCGTGGCAAATCAATATTCAAATAGGTTTGTATTCCTCAACAACTGGAGGACTCTCGTAGTAGTCCAGTGCTGTTAAGAAATAGGATATCGTTAAAAGAGGCCCGTGGGACCACTCCAACGCGTGCTCTGGGAAGTTCACTAAAAAAATTAAAGCCTTTCCACTCGATGTGAAAGCTGTCGGAAGTGCAGAGAAGTGATTCGCCATAATGGGCTGCAGGGCCGTTATCCGCTCACTGCTGCCACCCAATGAATTTCAAATTTCCCGCCTTCTCAGTGCTCGCGCGCCCCCTGCCTGAAACTGCGCCAGCCGGACTTCTGTTCTCTTTGCGCTTGGTTTAATTTCCTATGCTGAAGCCTCTCTGCGGCATTTCGAACACGCCATTTTTCTCTTGCGCGGCTGAAGCCTCTCTGCGGCATTTCGAACACGCCATTTTTCTCTTGCGCGGCTGGAGCCTTTCTGCGGCATTTCGAATGCTCCATTCTTTTCTTGCGCGGCTGGAGCCTTTCTGCGATCGGCATTTCGAACACGCCATTTTTTTCTTGCGCGGCCGCTTTTTTCGCGTACTATCGTAAAAACTAACCCAACGAGCATTGCTAACTAAATGAACGCGGGGGCTGCCGGTTATATACACAGATTTTGCCTGAAATGTACCTGCAGTTTTCTTTGCGCTAAACAACGGGGAGATGACAAGCGCCAGCGCTTCACGAGGTTCGAACGGTTATGACTATTTAAAACGCGTGGTTTTTCGAAGCCTCAGCGTGACTCCCTGACCCCGGTACAGATGGGTTTACTTGGGTCCGTTATCTCGCTGCGCCGCCCGATTCCGGCAGTCGCATCGACCATTAGCGAGCTAAGACGACAAGGCGAGCCCATAAAGTGCTCTACACTTAAAAAGTTTGACGCCACCTGGTACACTACACAATGGACACAGGAATGATAAGGTAAGGTTCAGCTCATAAAGCCACGCCGGTGTTCGCCCTGAATTTGTCCGGATGCGGAGCAGCAGTGACGCCGCTACAGTTTTCATTCCTTCGATAACGCAAGGTTGGTATTGTGTACGACAAAGGGACTACAGATTTTCGGTAATGGTCGTCACTAGAATCCGCCCTTCATCTGAAGCCGTTTTCGAAAAACAAGTACTAAAATTGCTTGCCGCGCGGCAGCAGTTGAATCGTCTGCAGACCGAGACGAAGGACAGGTACGATACCTTTCAGGGTATCACCAAATATTATAGAAATTGTAGGAGGGTGCTGGCACCGCCTCACCCCGAGCTAACCAGGGAGGAAGCGTCCACGTTCAGACAGCTGCAGACGAATTCACTGATGAACCCGGTCGTCATGAAGCACATACAGCCAGAACTCTACACGGACGACACGTGCGTGTTATGTAACAATGCTAGGGCCTCGACCGCCCACTTACTCTGGGACTGTGAAGTGCGACGTAACGAGGCGGCAACCAGGACAGACCTACCGCCTTGGATCCAAGAAGCAGTGCGCAGTTGTGACAAGGACACCCAACTACCAGCCGTCCAGCAGGTCCTGGCGGACCTCGAAAAGCAGCACCGGAGCGAAGGCTGCGGGGCGACGCCCTCCCTTACGGGGCAGCGGCGTCCAACCCCGTAGGGAGTAGCGAAGGGGTGGTCCGAGTAGGGGTGACGTCGGGATCGACGAGTGGCTACGTCCGGGCGCAGTGTACACACTGTGTCTGTTGCAGGCATTCAACAGCCTTTCCTTCCTTCCTTCCTTCCTTCCTTCCTTCCTTCCTTCCTTCCTTCCTTCCTTCCTTCCTTCCTTCCTTCCCGTCCAGCTTGACAGCACTCCAACGTGTAAGGGTTATATATACCCGCAAGAAGCGAGCAACCGTTTTCACTGAGCTCCTGCATGAGACGTAAGGTGTGTGGCACATCCTACCTACGAGAGAGGAAGACGGGGGGAGAAAGAAACTATATCGGGCGAGGCCGAGCCCTAACGAGTGTTCCTTAGGTGGGGCACCAGGTGATCCGGAGCCCTAGCAGTCACCAGGAGCTTCAGCTCGGAAGATGATAACCGGGTTCTGGGAGAGTTGTTGGGTGAGACGAGGGATGTAAAAAGGCATTCACATATGGCGTCTGGTGTGGTTCCTCCAGCGCCACATGCTTGGTAGTTTGGGTGAGGGTACAATGTGAGATGGACATGGTGGAGGACGTGTCTGGTGGGGAGGGTATGGAAGTCTAAGCTGCAAAAACGAGCTTCACTTAGAAAACGAGGAGCGTTGAGGAACTTGAGGGTCGTTACAAAAAAGAGCGATGAAGACGACGGCAGTAAGGGGGGATGGGGGCAGATGTCAATTGACCTTCAAAGCAAGGAAACCGAGGGGGGCGGGGTGCTGAAGTGTGCTTCCTGATCAGTGCGTACCGCAACCAACTTTTGGTACCTGGATTTTCTTCGATGGGAGGTACAAGTTCCGCTTTCGCATGAGCTTCACTAGAACCATGGCATGGTTCAGCTTGAATACTGTGCTGTGAAGTGTGTGGTTCAATGATATCAGTGGTCAGCTACATAAAACGTCATTCCTTACATTACTACAAAGCTGTGAGGGCCCCTGTCATACGAAACTGACGTGGATGTCGAACAGGCAGGGCATTACGTTGTGTGAACGACGTGAACATATTTTCTTCGACCAGTAACACAAATCCAAAGGACGCGTGCCGTTGGACGTGTGCCGTTGGTTCTTACTGTTTTACTGTTTTGGTGACGCGTCGCTACGCCAACACTTTTCTAAGCGAGCGGCGCGATTTGCGTGTTTTGAAAGCGCGATGCCTTCGTTGCAGCCGCGCTCACCGTTGTTCTAAAAAAAAATAGCATTGGCTTAGCTAAGCTATGCCAGGATATACGTAACGTGAGCTAAGGTTCATGTGGGGCCCTATTCTCTACTGCACAAATTGCCGGCAATTCGCCATGTTTGCCGGCAGCTGGGGCCCTATTCTCCAAAGCTAGTGAGAAACTCTATGCTATTCTTTACTGCACAAATTGCCGGCAATTCGCCATGTTTGCCGGAAATTTGCCGGAGGTCTTTTTTCATGGCTTTCAATTTTCGGTCACGTGCTTCCGGTTGACAAAGCGGTTGTGTGTGCTGTCATTTTGACGTTTTTTGACGTTTGCGGGCACCAGTTCTAAAGTTTGCCTTATTTCTCTTTCCCCTTATTTCTCTTTTTCCCTTATTTCCCTTATTCTTGGCCGGCAATGAAACACCAGACTAAAAGCACTAGACAAGGCCTGTCTTCGCTATTCAACAACAATAATGAATGTAATACACGCCCTCTCTGTGATTGGCTGAAAAGGCATGGCGTAATTTAACAGTTGACGGGAACGATTACGTCGTGCACTGGCAACTTCAGCCTGCGTAAAAGTGACGTAATGCTACGTAACAGCTTGAAAATAGTGGCTGTTTTTGTCACAAAATACAAGCAAAATAGGGCAAAAAATTGCCCCGGCTTTCGGCGCCGTGAAATGTCCGCCAATTTGCAGCAGGCACGCTGTTTAAAGCATGTTTCCTACCGAAACAAATTATAGTTTCAACTGCTTCCAAGTCAGCGATCATGGAGCCTACAAATAACGTGCAGTATTTTGCTTTTATGTTTGGCAATGAAATAAAAATTACTTGTTTGGAGTAACCGCAACATAAGAGGGCAGTACAAGCCTCTCCATGACAAAGAGAACCCAATGCATGACATTTGTCCATACTTGTCCTAGTAAGCTGTTGGGTCACATGATCGACTTCAAGAGAAAAATAACAAAGAAAAGCGACTCCTTGGTTCATTACACCGCTGATTGAAGTCGAGATCGACGAATGAGTGAATCGGCGACATCAGTGCGCTCCGCGGTTATCAGGCGTAGCGCTTCGCTGCTCTTATGTGTCATAGAAGCGATGGTCGCGGCCGTGTTTTGCTGATATCGCGCCATAAACTTGTAACATAACAGCAGACGACGGCGTGGCGGCGGTGGCGGCAGGGAAAGTGATAACGCAACAAAGCTTGCATTTCAAGATTTCAAGATTTATTTAAACATGAAATTTACCATTCATTTGTGTGTGTGCAGTTGCTGAGCTAAAAGCTGCAATAGCAGCTTGACGAGGCCCAGCAAACCGTTACATGGCAGTAACGACCATAAAGACAACATAAGAGAACATAAAGACAACATAAGAGAACATGATATACATAATCAAATATATGGAATTTGCAAAACAACACGACCGTTAATCTGATTAAACCATCTTTCACTTGAATGGCAGATTACATACATTGTTGGGCTGGTTTTGCTTTCGAATGGAAATTATACAAAATCAATCCCAACCAGCAGAACATTACAGGCAAAATAAAAACCAGGCAGCACAAACATTTACAACTTGCAGAGAGGAAAAAACGAAAAGAAAGTCTGCAACTGTCGTGATAATTACAAACTTGTCTACAAGGTCACAAAATATTTTCGCAATTCCCGAAAATTAAAGTTTGCCGTGTGCTTATATCTGTTTAGAAGGGAGGGGAGATTGTGTTGTAGCGATTGTAATTTATAATTGGTTCGGAACTGCGGGATGAACCAAGCATCAGAACTGCGGGTGCTAGCCAAGTTTTCACTTTGTCGCAAAGAAGCCAGGCGAGTAATATAGTCTCTGTATTGGGGGGAAGAAAAGGAAAAGGAGCGCAAAATTCGATATTCATACATGAGGTCCACTTTCACAATGTTGTACATGGGAAATAAGTTTTCCGTTGTGTACAGATAAGGAACGTTGGCGATTAAACGGATGATCTTTTTTTGTAACAGCAATACTTTCATGATGTTTGTTTTCGTTGTGGTAGCCCAAATTAAACTACAATAGTTGATATGCGATGCAAAAAGCGCGTAGTATATGTCAAGTTTCACCCTTCTTGGGAGCAGCGCACGACAGCGAGACAGCGCTCCAGTCGCGGCAGAAAGTTTTTTACATATGCTGTCTACATGAGCATCCCAACTAAGGTGAGCAGAAAAAATGACGCAAAGAATTTTATGCTGAGACACTAAGTCAATTTTGCTACCTGCATATACAAGCGAGTGTTGAAATTTAATTGGTTTATTTCTTGCTCTGAAAATAATTGCCTTTGTTTTTGCTGTATTAACTTTTATTCTATTTAATCGTGACCATAATTGGAGCTTCTCTAGCAAGTCATTACATTTAGCAATTGAGTTATTTTCGTCTTTGTCAGAAAGTAATATGGTGCTGTCATCAGCATATATGATAAATTTAGCTGTTGTATCTACCTGAACAATATCATTAATAAAGGCATTAAAGAGCAGTGGTCCCAATACGCTCCCTTGAGGCACACCGGTTGTTATCGGTAAAAACGATGATCGGAAGGGACCTATGCATACACACTGATTCCTATTGCTATTGAAGCAGCGAGCCCAGCTATGTTACTAAAAGCGACTGAAAGAAATAAATAGATACGGTAAAACAATTGTGTGATGTTCTTTAGCTCGTCATCCGCCTTTCGCTCGCTTTTGGATAACGTTACTCGATCGCCTTGTGGGGTTGAAGCCAAATTTAACCTCCAGAAATGTGTTTTTCTTGTCAGCCTCAGCTACCGTCTTAATTTTTATAGTACATGCCAAGTGTTTTTACATCTTTCTTGCACAATATTTGATACCTTGGTAGCGATCTTTATGAGTGACTCGTCAAATTGCACTGCATGTCGTCATAGCTATAGGTGCAGCACGTCACTGATTGCTTACGTAGTGCTTACGCAAAAAAACATGGCGAATTGCCGGAAATTTGTGCAGTCGAGAATAGGGTCCCTGGTTATTCTTAGGTTTCCTGGTTGTCTAGGATTAGCTGATTATCAAGCTTACTGCTCCTAAAACGATTTACAATCCACTTCAATCCATTCCAGTCCGGTCCGGTCCGGTCCAGTCACTGCTCATAGCGCATGCGCAGCATGGCTCTTCAGGAGCCACGCGAAATGGCTATCAAGCGGCTCCGGCGCACAGCTGGGCACGCGCCCGCGCCAGTGAGTCTGCCGTGGCTATGACGTCACTCCTCTGGAATGCGCAGACCGGCGAATGTGCAGACCCAATTCTATACACACCCGTACTCCAACTGGATTCCAATCCAATGCAATACAATCCAATTTAATCCAATCCAATCCAAATCTAATCCAATGCTCTTCGCGCTTGCGCAGCACGGCCCTTCAAGGTCCACGCGAAACTGCTCAACCTCGGCCAGTGTATACCTTACGCTACAAAAAACATGCGAAGCGTGCATGCGCACGAAGCTGCAAGACAGGATAGGAGAATCCTTCTCTCCACTTCGACGAGCAAGGGCCAACCTTCTCCTCCTTTTCAGCGGCCAAGGCAGGAATAACGGCCTGGAAAGCCGCGTTTAGATCGAAGGAAAGCACCCCAAGCTGCTAAGCAGCTTCGAGTGCTTTCGAATGTTCCTCAACACCCCCTTCTGTGGCAGGTGTAAGGACGCACTGCCTATCCTGTGGACCAGACCACAAAATAATGCTCAGATTTATTCTGTGGTGCAGACCACAAGGTTATGTCCTGTTTGTAGCTGAACTCTACAGGATGGTAATGTCACCGAAGTCAAAGGCAGTAGTAGAGCCTCGGGTTTTTGGTGCTAACGCCCTGGGTTTGAGTCCCAGCAGTTATGTGGTTTTTGTAGCGTTAGCTACACTGGCCGAGGTTGAGAAGTTACGCGTGGCTCCTGGAGAGCCATGCTGCGCAAGCGCGAGGAGCAATGACGTCACACCACGCACAGAACGTTGCTCGTTGCCTGGAGTCTCTCACACACCCCACGCGCCCAGCGTCTTCGCCGACCTCCGTTCCGCACGTGGCGGCCCGGTCCACTTGATGATCATGCGAGGGGAGGCCGGGTGTGCAACCGATGGCTCGTGTTTCGCAACAACACCGGCGTGCGCCTCAGGAACCAGCTTAGCTCTGGGGCGATTGCTGACGCTGCCCCGGAGCCGCTTGATAAATATACATGTGTCACATGACGCGCATACCGTGTGTGTGTCATTGAAGCAGCAGTAAGCATGATAATCAAGCTAATCCTAGACAACCAGGAAAGCTAAGAATAACCAGCTGAACCTTAACTCACGCTACGCATATTCTGGCATAACCGAGCTAAGCCACTGCTATTTTTTTAAGTAACTTGTGTTGATTGGTGTCTCTTAGGTTGCTTTAGACGAATAAGGATCAACTATATCATGGTACGGTCCACAGAATAATCTTGAACATTACCCTGTGGTCTCGTCCACAGAATTTGCTGCACGTCCTGTGTTCATGATCATCATCATCCAGGTGTCCACAGAAAAAGCACTGCCATGCGAGAATAACGGCCTCGAAGGTCGCGTTGCGATCCTAGGAGTGGCTTTCACCGTCAACGTATTATCGGCAGTCTGTTAAGAAGGCATAAATCTTATTTGAAGTCCCTTCATGGGACATTCCTACGGATCGGATAAGAACAGTAAGTCACAGCGTCGTCCAACTCGACGTGATTTATACAAAAACCGAGGGAAGAAAGCAATCTTTTTAATTACAACGAGGGTGATTCCGCAAAGAAGAAAGTTGATTTCGTTACTTGCAAGAAACGTTGCGTTTTCCCGCCAGTCGATAAAATCAGCAATTGATACACACAGCCACGACCCTTCGCGGGGCGTTAATAGGTCACTGTTCATACGCGTTCACTCAGTAAAGTTACAGAAAATAAAATTAAGTAATGCGCAGTTTCGAAAGCAATAGATCCCATGTCAACGTAATGTTGTTCGCTGTACAAGCCTAAAGCACACAACACGCCTTTGACAGAAAAGAGGGTTCCGAAATTCTTGCAAACTAATGGGGTCGGGCCAGAGGGGCTGACAAAGCGAGTACAAGCAAAACAGCTAAGCAAATCATTACAGAACTAAACATCGGACACCTTTTGTTGGCACACGGATGGCGTGGCAGTTGGATAAGCTAAAGAACCCTATTGCGATAGTAACTTGCGCATGGGACGCAACTCTTCGTCAACACTCGACATTAGAACAGGGACACACGTCGAGGCTATAGGACCGGTCCACATCACCGTTAGCCGTTTGTGCATTGTTCGGACAATCAAGCAAATGTATATTCAACAAACATTGATCAATTTAAGGAAAAAAACGAAGTTGTCCACAAGTGAGCCCATCTCGCGGTACACCGCGACCGACCCAGTTGAGGGCAGCTGCGGCGCCCTGATCACGCTGCTCTAGATGAAGGGACACCTGTCGATGTTCAGCTTGGTTTGCCCGCGGCATTGGAAGGCTTGGAAGAACTGGTGGATGTTTGCGATGGACAGGTGGCAGCGCAGCCGAGGCAGCAGCTGCTTCGCGCCCTCGTGGGTACTGCAAGTGAGCAGGCAGAACCGTATAAAGAAGGCCTGGTCATGCTGGCGTCTCTCTCGGGATCGCTGAGTTCGAGCGCGGTACTTGATCCGGTACCTGCGCAAGGGTTGAGTCAGGGGGAGCTGGTTACGCAGTTACTGGTTCGATGATCGTCTAGTTTGGCGGTGACCTAGTCTGATTATCGATGATGAGGTCAGTGCCCTCATGACTACGAGTTAACTACACCGAGTGTGCTACCACCCACGAGTACGCACCCGTTGGAGTGCTACGTACTACAGTCAAATCTCGTTATTGCGAACCTCAGAATAACGTGTTTTTTTTTTTTTCAGATTAACGAACATTTTGAAAATCCCCTACCAAATCCCCATCAATTTCCACGTAAAAAAATATTTCATTACTAACGAATTTCAGAACACCGATTATTTCAGAATAACGCATCAAATTTTATCATCCTCATATAAAACAACACTTCAAAATAACGAATTCCGAGCGTACGAAATTACTCGTGTTGGTGTGAACGACGACTGGGAGGGCAGAGGTTTGAGCATGCCGAATGAGGCACGCAGCCTCACCTGGGGGCACAGGGGGTGTGATAGGTGCTGGGCGTGTAAGTGGTAACTGTGCAGGAAGTGCGGTGCTGAGTGCGAACAGTCGGATGGTGGGCATGTACAACTATCATCATCAGCCAAATAAATGCGCGTTAGCTCTATCGCCATCGCCTGCGCTTGGGGGGGGGTCTCGCCGCCATGCTAGCGAGTGGCGGCGAGAAGACAATGAAGAATGCGATGCATGGGATGAAGTCGCAGAAAAGCTCGCCCTGGACGCTGCAGTCACCTTTGAATATTACGTGCAGTGCGACGATGAAGCATGCACGTTTGCTGAACTGACGACTGAAGACATCGTCAACACCGTTCGCCGCGATAGCGGAACCAGAGACAAGGACGCCGAGAGTGACGACGACGTCGCTGAGACAGGGCCCGCAAGCCAAGGCGAAGAAGCCGTGTCTAACGCCGATGTTTTTCAGTGCGTAGCAAAAATGCGCACTTTACTTACTAGGTGCACCAATGCCACCGAGGCAGTGCACAAGAACGTGGACAGCTTCGAATCGTTCGTCTTGCAGCAGTTGAGTGGCACACGTCAGGCAAAGAACACCGAGTTCTTCAAATAAACGTGCATCCAGAACCGCGTTAGAGGCTAACGCGATTGTGCACGTGTTGCCAGTAAAGGTAGGTGGATGCTTTTGTTACGTTCACAATTTTTACCGCGCACTTTTTATTTTTTTCATTCTAACGATTATTCAAAATAACGAACTATTTTCAGCGGTCCCTTGAAATTCATTGTATCGAGATTTGACGTACTTTACTAGTATCGCGCGTGAGCACTCGTGAGTACTCGCGGAGTGCATCGTACTGTACTGTCGTGACTACTCGTGGAGTGCATCGTACTAGTATCGTAACTACTTGTGGAGTGCACCATACTGGTACCGTGAGTACGCACACGTGAGTGATCGTGGAGCTTTGATCGTATTAGTATTGCGAGTACACACTTGTGAGTATTCGTGGACGCATTAGTATCACGAGTACGCACTCGTGAGTACTCGCAGAGCACATTGTACTAGTATCGTGATTACGCACGTGTGGGTATTCTTGGTGTACATCTTAATACGCACTCTCAGACTTTCTACCTCTGGCCGTTGTTCAGCTCGACCTAAGGAAGGCATTTGATCAGGTGGACCACAGATTTTTACTTGATCTTCTCAACACTGCGACATCGAAGAAACAATGATCGCGTGGATCAAAATATGCTACGAGGACATTTCTACTACCGTTGTAATAAATGGGGCGGTGGGCACGCTCATAGACATCCTTAGGGCTGTACTCCAGGGTTGCCCCCTGTCGCCCATCTTATTCACACTTTACCTGGAGCCACTTGGACGTATGACCCTTGCATCGAAGGTGATAAATGGCCTCACGCTCGGAAGTGAGGAGCCCCGTGTTCTCGCATACGCCGACGATGTGGCCTTCGTTTGCACACAAAGATCACAAGTGGGCGAGGTAATCAGGCTAGCGAATCAGTTTTGCCGTTTTTCAGTAGCAGAGCTAAACCTACTTAAGTCGAGGGGAGCCTGCTTGGGTGAATGGGCCACCTAACCAAGTTGCCTACTTGGAATGGCCTGGGAAGAGATGTCCAGTTACTTGGGCGTCGATCTCAACAAAAGCGCCGCAGTCACAAAACGATGGAAACCCAAGCTGTCAGCGGCGGAAAGAAAGCTGCAACCGTGGAGAAACAGACACATCGCTCTATTCACGAGGGCCCATGTATGCAACGCAGTAGCATACCCCGCGGTGCTGTATGGAGCCCGCATAACAATCATTGACGCAGGCTCCCTGACCAAGCTGCACCCGTCCTGGGCGGTGTTCCTCTGGCGTCCCACGTATGAACCCATGCGCCAGTCGAACCTCTTTTAGAGCCTGGAAAGGGGTGGGTTGGCTCTCGTCAACGTGGAGCTCGAAATGACAGTCCAGCGACTTCTGTACTTTCTGGAGTGAAGGGACTCGTTCCTCGGGGCAGCCACGCAAAGCCTGGGTGCCAGACTTTTGGCACCGTGGATCGCCAGCACAGCACCTCCCTGCTTCGGCACACGCGCCAACGGATTCTATAAGGAAGTTGCGCCCTGCTCGAGCATCATTTTTCTTGGGAGTACCTATTCAAAGCAAAGCTCAGGAAACTGTACTGGGACCTCGCGGAGAAGGTCCTGCCGCCCCCTCTCTATCTACAACCCCTATCTCCTGAAGACGTATGGAAAGCGGTAAGAAGTCTCCCTGTGATCACAGGTTCAAATGACTTATTCTTGAGCCTCCACATGGGAGTGCTGCCGGAGAAGGCACGTTTGGAGGATAGAGGTTTCTTCCTCCATGGCGGCGCGGGCTGCCTTCTCTGTGGAAAACGGGAGACGGCAGAGCACGTCCTCCTTGAGTGTAACACCACGGCCGTCTTCGGAGACGAGCTGCAGACTGCGTTCACTGAGCGATGGGACCTGTCGTGGTCAGACCTGCGGCGCCTGAGCGCACCTACAAGGAAGAGGGCGCTTCGAGACTGCGTGCTTGTTGTCATCGGGCTCCACTCTCTGTGGAGAGCCAGAGTAGACGCAGTGGAGTGCGCTAGGAGCCCCAAGCCTGCCTGGCGGCACTTTGCGGCAAAGGATGAATGGATCTCCTCCAACACTGCGACATTGGGGAAACAATGAACGAGTTGATCAAAATATGCTACGAGGACATTTCTACCAGCGTTGTAATAAATGGGGCGGTGGGCACGCTCATAGACATCCTTAGGGCTGTACTCCAGGGCTGCCCCCTGTCGCCCATTTTATTTATACTTTACCTCGCGATGGGGGAACCAGATGCCGACACAGACCTTCGCGACTCACTGCAAAAGGGATGTCAAGCCCTGGAGAAGTTCAAAGCGAAAGAAATTCAACGCTGGCAATGGCTGTGACTCGCGCGAGGTCCTACCAATGCGTTCTCTCAACGCTGTACTCCACTTATCAGGCGTCCTTCACATCGACCAAGAGCATACACCCGCCTGTGAACTCGGTTCTTTTCCAGCGTTCTCTCTTCAGTTCGTTTGATTTTACGGTGTTCGGCAACGTCATGGTTTCGTGCTTGTGATTAATTTTACACACGCAGTCATGTGTTTGGTATTTTGTGACTAAGCGAAGACTCGATCGATCCCTTGAACATGGCCGAAGGTTATGTCCGGTCAGTATGTACGCGAACACTTGTCAATGCCTTGTTCGTGCCTACATGTGTATCATGTATTTATGTAAATCTGTGTAAATAAATGTTCTGCTACAAAAAAGCCCCTGTAGCGCTGTGGTATAGTACCTGGTTTTTAAACGAGAAGGCTCAGTTTCGAGTCCCACATTGCGACATTTTTATAGCTTTCAGAATTTTTCGGT
Source organism: Haemaphysalis longicornis (assembly GCF_048455015.1). Classification (NCBI taxonomy): domain Eukaryota; kingdom Metazoa; phylum Arthropoda; class Arachnida; order Ixodida; family Ixodidae; genus Haemaphysalis; species Haemaphysalis longicornis. The sequence goes on along the minus strand of NW_027526204.1, from coordinate 108,136,357 downwards.
CACCGTGATTTTCTTAATACTTTTTTACTCTGGTTTTTACTATATCAAGAGATCGCCGCACAGGACTGTTGAATTACGTTTAATATAGGTTGTGTTCTGTGTCATTGGGCTGGGTTAGATTAGGTTTATTGCAGCTGGACTGAATTTGGGTAGGTTATGACGCGTTTGGTTAAGTTACGCTAGGGTCGGTGAGGTTGCGTTATGTTAGTTACGTTGGGACGTAATATTATTCAGCAAATTATAGGCCAGCCAGCTTTTATGGAAACTGCCGTCAGAATTTCCCGGAGGTAATTCTCACGGCTGCTCTGAGATTGGGCGCAACCTTTCCGTCGCCACATCCCGCGACGAGAGAGCGCTTGCCTGTCGAAGGCGATGCGCGCCGATCGGACCCAGATGAAGGCGTCGTCGCGCAGTTCCGGGGCCATCGACAGGGTGGTGTTCTCGAGATGGCGGTACTGCTCCTCGAAGCAGCGCACCGATTCGGCGTACGCGGACGCGGTCTGGTCCGTCCACCAGAGCGACTCGATCTTGTCCGCCCTGCGGGCCGCGCCTGCGGGTCCGATGGCCTCGCTCAGCGTCTTGGCCACCAGCGCACCGAGGGTGCCGTAGTTGAAGGGCTCGCCCGCGCCCTCCGGGTAGAAGACCGGCTCGTGCATCATGGTCGCCGGCATGAACAGCTCGCCCCGCTTCTCCAGGTACACCACGTCGCCGGCCAGCTGCAGCCTGCACTCATTGCAACAGAGCGGCGCTGCTACCAGACTTTCACACTAGAGGGAAATCTGGCGCTGCAGTCGCGGGCTGTCGTGGGCGTTACTAGAGTGGACTGTAGCGTCACCATTGCAGTTACGTTTCTCGCCTACTTGGATTGGCTAGTCACATGGCTTCTTTTTGGTCTCAAAGCCAAAATCATCAAAAAAGGCATAGAGTTAATGAAAAAAGGTCAACATCGTTTTTCTATTCATTTTGCGCGAAGCTTCTAAATAAGCCCTCACAAATAAATCTTTCTGGAGCTTCAATTTTATAATAACAAAACGAATTCGATTAATCTTCTACAGAATATTGTTGCTTTTTTGCAGCCAGAGGCAATTTTCCAGCCCGTTCATGAGCCAAGGACAAGTGGAACTTGCCTGCCCGGTACATGACGGAACGTTCGCCGAAGCGCAGCCCGCCTAGAAAGTGGCGCCAGATTTCTCTCTGTTAGTATATATTAGTATGAAACTGTATGCTAGACCCCTCCTCATCCCATCTCATCAAAGAGAACTCGTAACTTTTGCTAATATTTATTGTATTGGCAGGAATACGAACAGCGCTGAGTGTAAAGTTATTATTCAAATTATACGCTCAGCTCTCTGCTCATTTTCAATTCGAAATAAAGTGTTCCTACTGGTTCGCTGTTTTACATATAGTAGGGATTGATAGTCATTGTTTTGTTGTTAATTTTTGTAGATATTTGTACTAGAGTGTTTTTATTACATTTCCATTTATGTTCACTCGCATATTATGGAATATCAAATCTACATTATTGCTAACAAAAACGTAATTGTATTGATATTTATCCTAAAAACACCCTTTTACTCGATCTCCTGTTTGCTGTACTTTGTGAAATCACGTATATCTATTTTTGTAGGTTGCAGTCTGTGACCTTGGTACCTCCTTCTGTATATCCTAACCATGTTCTCAGCCTACTGTTTACAATAAAATATTTTAAATGCGAATGCATTTCTTAGTCGGGGGTTGTCGTGCGTTGGCCGGCGTGCGCCTAGCAACAGCTGTGGCGCGTGGCGCGCCTAGCAACCGGAGCAGGTGGTAGCTCGGGCGGGAGTAGCGGAGGGCAAGGGGAGAGGAGGAGCGCGCTCGGCGTGTGAGGGCGCTCGCATCGCTGAGCTCGGGCAGAGTAGCGGAGAGTGAGTGGAGAGGAGGAGCGCGCTCGGGCTTGTGAGGGCGCTCGCATCGCGGAGGTCGGCGGAGAGAGCTCGCGCGCTTAAATGCGAATGCATTTCTTAGTCGGGGGTTGTCGTGCGTTGGCCGGCGTGCGCCTAGAAACAGCTGTGGCGCGCCTAGCAACCGGAGCAGGTGGTAGCTCGGGCGGGAGTAGCGGAGGGCAAGGGGAAAGGAGGAGCGCGCTCGGCGTGTGAGGGCGCTCGCATCGCGGAGCTCGAGCGGAGTAGAGGAGAGTGAGTGGAGAGGAGGAGCGCGCGCTCGGGTTCGAGGGGCCTCACACGTGGGTACTTGTAGTGGTGCTCCGAGCGTTTATCCCCACGTCCTGGCGAGCTGAGCTTTACGGACGCTTGCATGACCTTTAGATAAAACAATTATCAGTGGATGAGCTCGTCTATGCGTACCGTGAGCTAAGGTTCAGCAATCCAATCCAATACGATCCGATCCAATCCAATCCAATCCCATCCCATCCCATCCAATCCAATCCAATCCAATGCTCTTCACGCTCTCGCAGCACGGCCCTTCACGGTCCACGCGAAACTGCTCAACCTCGGCCAGTGTAGCTTACGCGCTACAAAAACCACGGTGGATATCCGGCAGCCCATGACTCGAACCTGGTACCTCCCGCGTACGGGACTAGTGTTGTTATGCAACTCGCCCATCACAGCCATGACCACCAGCGCTGAGGCCATACTGCGCATCTCGCCCGTTATTTGCCAGCCGGCAGCGCAGCCGAGTCCAATCTCGTTGACGATGTGTGCTACGTGTACGCTGCACGCGAAGCGTGGGGATGTAAGCGTCATTTCAGCCACCCTTAACGTCAGTCTGGCAGCGACGCAAGCGCAAGTTGGGGACTTCATCGTCCTGCGCTCCGTTTGGTACGCACCAGCGACTGCAATCCCTGGTGATGACCACATGCGTGACAAGACAGACAACCGATCTTTGGTGAGTACGTTTCCTCTGTCTGAAATGAAATGGCGTCACTTAAAAGACCTTAAAGGGGCCAAGCACAAAAATAAAAGTTTGTCGTATTCGAAAGATTTTGTGTTTCATAGTGCCCCCACCGCTTGTCTGAATGCAAACGATGTTTTATTCGTCGAGAAATTAATCAAAGTTAAAATTATGATTTTTCGCTAAATCGTGTGTTTTCGTGGTCTGCAATGACAACACAGGAACCGACCGCTCTGCTGGTGGTTGCGAAGCCTTGTTTACGGTTAGTGAACCTAGATGGCGTCACCTAGATGGCAAGCCCTTTTCTGCCTTTGGTTTGTTTTTGACCGTATTCAAACCTGGCTTGTTTTTGTTCAGGGACAAACAATCGTTTCGTGAAACGTAGTGCTCGCTCGACAAATATGGTCACATAAGACACCGTTGCTTGCGTCAATCGGCCAGTGTCGTCTGAGACAACCCCAGAGCCCCGAAGCCCTGTGCAGCTACAGAGTTACTCAATATATACAGTTAGGAAACTCCCCTTCAGAATCCGGGCGGCGCTAGCCCCCCTACTCCGTGGAAGCACAGGGGAAAGTCGGCGTGCGCGGCACCTAGGAGACAAAAACTGAACTTCGCTAGGGTAGTATTATTCAATTTTTTTTTAAATAAAGATTGCTTTTTAAATTAGAATACATTAATTAGGTGAAATTTACTTGTGTTTTTGCGGATTTTCTTTTATCACTTACGGCAGCAGCAGCAGGCACCAGAGTATTACTTCAACGTTCTGCCGACAGACGACAGGCTAGTCAACTTGCCCCGTGCTTGCCCCGGCTCAGGGGGGCAACCAAAGACCGGCTTTTCATACATGGCGCCTATGGGGAGTTTCGAAACTGGTATATATCCAGTAGCTTTGGTGCAGCTAAACTTAGCATACTGCGCGCAGGTACCAACAGAAGTACGCATCGGTACTTCTGTTTACGTGTGCTTTCGTAACTTCCACTGTTTACCCCGCCATTCGTACTGCTTTCCTTTAAAAAGCACTCAAGGTCAGTGAGTGTGTCTCTGTAAAATGCGCATCCAAGTATACTCTTTTGTGTTCTCGCACAAAATCCTTATCAGTTCGGTGGTAAAAAACAAGAAAAAAATCCAGCGCTCTCGAGAAGCGTCGCACCTGAACCCTGCAGCGCTAATCTGATACGAGCGCCAGGTTATCTTGAAGTTAATAGCGCGATATGGCGCGGTGCATTTGGCAAAATATCCTGGCCGTACGTTGTCGAGACCCTAAACACAAAACTGAACAAAGAATTATGAATCATACCATCGTAAACGGCGGCTAATTGTCCTAGCTTAGTTGCATGCCACAAGAAAACGAATATAAATTAAAATCTTGTAGTAAATTTAAAAAAAGCATAAGCGCAAGAACATAATCCCTGAACGAGGTATCAAACAAAAATATAGAAATGGTCAATTTCTAAAAATAACTGGCAAAAATCAAACACGGCGTCAATATAAAAATGCAATGACTGCTCTCGATTGTTGTCCATAACCCACCCTATGCGGAAAAAATATAACGGCTGTTCCAACAAGCAAGCACCCGATAAATCTGTCGCCGAAAAGTTTCCGCACCCAAATGTCCGCGCACCGGAATGTCCGCACCGAAACGTCCTGCACCGATCAAATCAAGCTCAACAAGCAAAACGCGATTAACTTTTCGCCGTACAGTGACATATGTTGGTTTCCGTGCTATTCCTCGAAGCTTCTGAGACAAGCGGACTTCATGACCTGATCGTTTGGTTGGTCAGCTCAGCAAAAATAAAGCTTCAACACAGTTACGCGAATTCCGGCAGCGAAGACACGCAGCAACTCATGCCCGGTAAAGCCGTGGAGAGGAGTGGGTACAAGCTGCCGAACCATCGGCTAACACCGCCACCTCGCGGCGCGTTGCGGATTTAGCCAAATTACAGGTTTTTGCTGGGGGACACGCCGAATGGGACGGCCGGAGCAACAGCGCGCCGCCGGCAGCCGATCACGGAGGCCATGGGAGACGTAATGTAGTGTCACGTTTAGACACTACACGGCGCCACCTTATGAATCCAGAAATTTTAGTTCAAAATTAGTCATTTCCACCTCTGTATTTAGAAATTTCTTGCTGTTACCCTGTATATAGAACGCTAGCTTTTATATGAGCTAGAGGGCGTGTACTGTGCAAAAGTTGGTTTTCTGTCCATTTAAAGGGTCAAACCTATTCCTTGTATTCAGTGGCGAGGCGCGCATGCAGGCAACCGTGTAAGCGCGCCGTCACTGGTTACGTCGGGCTCCGCGGGATGGCGGTACTTGTCCGAGCTAAGCACATGACTGTGTTGCACGTTACAAACTCTACCTCACCAAACGCAAAGTATTGCCTCGAGTCCACTGTGAGGGCGATTAATACTATGTTGACACCACCGTTGATAATCGGGTTGAAACGGAGCAGACGACGCACGCCGGTGTTTTTTTTTTTTCTTCTTCGGCGTGCGGGCGCAGTGGCCCAACCCGCGCCATGTCCGTGGCGCATCGGCCATGTCTGTGGACATTTCCAGTGTTGCCAAGCGAATAAATTGACTGCTAAACTTTTCAACGAATACCACCTATACGCTCGAAGGCCCCCACTCACTTGCCGTATTCGCCGTGGTGGTCTTGACCGACCACATCCCGGCGAAGCGTGGCGTCGACCTGCGCCGTCTCCATGTACGTGGCCACAAAGTCGTGCTTAGCGTTCGCCACGTAAGTGTAGTTCACGCTGCTTTTTAGGGTCGGCGGAAGGCCCGTGGTGGGTTGCACGAGATTGATGGCTCTCACCTGCGACCACGTGACTCCTTGTGACGACACAACTCTGGCCAGAAGGCTACTCGACAAAACGGTCGCTTTTTCGCGCTTAATCGCCACAATGGTTATCCGGCGAGCATCGTGTACCTTTCGCGTTAATATTTTTCCCATAACGAGCACTAACCCCGTTATAACGAAAGCGCCTTGTTCAAGGTGTTTCATGGCCGTAACTGCAGTACGCAGAGAGCAAGTTATCCTCTGGTTTAACAAAGCATCGCTTATAACGAAGTCTGTCTTCGGTCTCTACTTCTTTTTAAAAATAAATCGATCGATCGATCGATCAATCAACCAATCAATCGTTTAGTAGCGTTCCCAGGAACAGCCTTTGTGCCGGTGCACAAAATACAAAAAAAAGGCAGAGGTACGATGCACACGACTTACAAGTAATAAATTAAGCCATAGCGCTGGTAAAGCAGATAAATTACACACCTTGTCGTACATCCTAACATACAAGCACTCCCTCCACGGACACACGTACGCAAGTATAATGTCCAGCTGTGAAGCATGTTACACCACACCAGTGATCGTCGTACAGGTACGTTACAAAAATATACGTAAATCGTGACAATGAAAAGTTGTGCGAAAACGGAATGATCTGAGGTGGCTCCGTTCTTAGCAGCGAAGTTACTTCGTAGTCGGGCGGAGCTTATGTTCTAAAGGTTGCAGCCCAAAGGTGGTTCTGCGGAGTCGAACATTCGACCCATCCGCGTTTTCAGTTGTGTATATTAGAGCAAAAGGTCTACAGTGCTACACCTTTCAAGGTCGTTCATCGCGTCGCAAGTGGCCTTCAGCCGCCGGCGCGGAAAGCACGCCATTCGTAACGTCTCCTTCGCTCGGATCCTCGTTGCTGCTGTATCACGTGACTAGCGAGGGTGAAACGGCTGCTTTGCCTGCTCTTGGTGTCTCAGTCTGGCTATCGATGACGCCCCGCCTGGGTTGTCTGTGCGTGCCCTCCGCGCAAGTGAAAGGATGAATCAAGCAATTCAGTACATATAGCTAGACGGCAGGCTGCGAAACCCCAAGCAAAGGACAAACTTTCACTAAACACTGGCTGCGTTCCAATTCGCGGACAGCTTGGTAGACAGCTTATTAAGAAGCAGTCTAACTAGACGTCTAGAGGAATAAGAATTGGAACGGCGCAGCGGTCAAGAACGCAACACCAACGCAGACGACAACCTCGTAGCAGACATGTTGAGAAACGCGAGCCGCAGGTTTCGTAACTAATATTACCGTTATTATTACAAACATTACGGGATATAAAAAATAAAACAAAATCATCTTTACCACTCGTAAATTGTAATAAATATTTCAATAAAAGAACAAGTTAGTTTATAACAACATTAACATCCGAAAAGGTGTCGCTTGCGTCGTTTTTCAGTTTAGACAGGAAGGTAGCCTGCATCGTTGCTGACTTCGATGCTGTCTCCTCGAAGCAGTATTCGTTGACTGCTTCGTTCGAATTGGAAAGGGGCTTAACATGGCGGACTGTCCGCGAGGACGGCAACGAAGCCGTCTGAAGGGTATAAATTGGAACGCACCCACTGTGCCACTCCAGCTCACAGCCACAGCAATGGCTAAAGTGCCGTCCGACAACAATTTTTAAGACGGGTGATACAAGCCAGAACGCCTGCCGTTGCAGTGCAGAGGTTCCGTCTCAGCTTCGCGTTATTGAGGGCGGTGGTTTGAGTTTGGCTCTTACCTCCCCTATTTAGTTTTCACCCTTTTTGTTATAATTATAATTTTCGTGGCTTGGGTTAGTTTTCGAAGTTTTAAAAGATTTGTTTTCTGTTCGTTAGGTTATGTAAGGTTAGTTTATGCTACGTTACGCTAATGAAGGGCGAAGTAGTGCCAGACCCGGCATTTTCTCATCGAAACGCCGGTGGACGTCGTTTTAGTGGAGTGCTTATAGTTCCGTCGGACAGCACTCTAGACCAGAGTTTTATACTAGCGTATACTGGAGGGAAATCTGGCGCCACTGTCTAGGGGAGCCACGCTTCAGCGAGCGTTCCGTCATGTACCGCGCAGGCGCGTTCTCCTTATCCTTGGCATGGCTCATGAACAGGCTAAGAAGTTGCCTCTGGCTGCAAAAAAAAGCAACAATACTACTGTAGAAAAACCATCAAATTTGTTTTGTTATTGTAAAATTGAACCTCGAGAAATATTAATTTGTCAATGATTATGTAGAAGCTTCATGCATGATGAACAACAAAAAATAAATATGTCTTTTTTGTTGATTTTGGCTTCTAGACAAAAAAGAAGCCATATGGCTAGCTAAGCCAAGTAGGCGAGGAACGTCGCTAGCGGCAATGGCGCCGCCCGCGGCGGCCCGCGATTGCAGCGCCAGATTTCCCTCTAGTGAATACTAGTGTGAAACTCTATGCTCCAGACACAGTCCTGCAGTAACGGGAATTGGCAGAGCGATGGGCGAGCACCTTCCTGACGGCTTCCAGACGCGAGGGCAGCTCCATCCACTCCGCCAGATTCATGTGCTCGGCGACGCCGTGGAGGATGTCGTTGTACAGGGTGCGGCTGTTGTGCACGGCCGTCGCGTTCACGGTCAGGTTGGCCACGAGGTAGGCCCACGAGTAGTAGAGGAAGCGGCGCGTGGTGTTCAGGCACAGCGCGACCACGTCGCGGGCGTGCTGCTGCTCGTAGCGGCGGAAGTAGTCGTACCGCAGGAGGTCGATGGTCACGTGCACCGTCAGGTAGGCCGCCATGTGGCCGATCTCGTTGTCCTCGGTCAGCAGGTCAATCACCTTCCTGCGGGGCGCGCGGGAAACACGCGGCCAGTGCTCGAAGACTCACCCAGGAGCGCGTGGAGGCTAACGGGGCCGCGAAGACAAAACACAAGTTTGGCTCATTAGAAATAGTGCTGTGTCCGACAGCAACGATATCAACATTATCGCTAACTTCGAAGACAAAGAATTGGCGCAGCTTCCACTTGGGGTGCTAGCCTGGAGAAGCAGCAGAGCTGGTGGCCCCTCTTCCTTCGTCGGAGACACGGCTGTTGCACGTCACATGGATTGCCGAACTTGCCCCTGAAAGTTATCCATCACTGGCAGATAGCCCGGACCGTTTTGGCCGCAGGCTTTCCCACCTCTCCCAAAGTGGGCCGTGGTATAGCACGCGCTAGAACGCGGCGGCAACCGGCTTCGCGAACTCGGCGTCTGTAGCGCGAGCTGTTCCGTGTTCCCCACTTCAGGCTCAAGCGCGCGTGAACTGGCGAGGAGAAGAGCACGCGAGAGATCACGCCGCAAACGCTGTGCAGAGTGTTCTCGATGGTCGAGCTGGCCGACGCCGGGCGCTTCTCACGAGGCGCTCATTTACGTGCGCTCGGTATTTTTTGTATTAGATGCAACGCATCTCATTCACCCGCCTTGTCCCTGCATCCGGCGTTGTCGTCGTCGGCGTCCGCCCATCCCCCATTCTCCTCGCCGCGCCAGCTGCACTCTCCGCCACTTACCCCCTCTCTTTTCCCATAGCGAACACTCTCTCGCGAGGGGCATTGGATTGGATTCGATTGGCTTGGCTTGGCTTGGATTTGGATTGGATTGGATTAAAGTGGATTGTGTTGCGTCATAGCCGTGGCAGACGCACTGGCGCCCGGCTCGTCCCCTCACCGTTATGCGTGCTATAAAACGCGGTGCCTGCGCCGCTCCGCTCCATCGTTCCAGCGCCGTTCCTCCGCTGTCCAACGCTGCAACGTGAACCCCCTATGCGTCGCATCTACACAGGGGTTCCCGCGAGGGGAGGGGGGAGTTTTTTTGTGTGTGAGCTCCTCACGTGGCGCAAGCCCACGCACAAGCCTGGCCGACACCGGGCGCTCATCACGAGGCGCACGCTCACGTGCTCTCGGTCTTACTATTTTTTTCTGGTAACACTATACGGCGGAACTGAAAGCTCAAACACATGTGCTCTTAAAACCGAGACATCGGAGAGGACATATGATGCAGTGTCGACTAACCAACCACTTTCCGACGATTTCTTTAGGATGTCACAAAACCTTCTTTGTGTGGTTGGCGACGGTCGACCAAAGCCACCGCCAAGCAACGATGGTAGTGCGCTGGTAGTGGTTCCTCTGGTTTCGTGTAGGCGTATCGCATGAATCCTAGTGTGCGGTTAACAGACCGTCGGGCTACGGTCGCGACGGACGCGCTACGGTCGCGACGGTCGCGACGTCGCGCTACGGTCGCGACGGTTAACGGTCGCGCTACGGACTGTTTTTAGCGTTTCCGTCTAATGCGTCGCTACCTACATCGTGAGGCGCGAAATTTGAAAGTTTTTCAATTTCTTGCGCTTTTAAAGCAAAGTTTTCTAGCTCTACTAGCCAACGGTTCTTTCGGGACGTGCTTGACAACAAACTCCCAACGCGGCGGAGGCGGCAGCGGAGGGTTTCCCTCAGGGAGCGCACTGTAGATGGCGCGGTGTTCCCCGGAGTACCCAGCGTTCCCCGCGCGCTGGAGCCTGCTCAGCCCGGCGGGCGCGACAGCGGAACGCATTCCGTCGGCTTTGTCGTCTGCTTCAGAGGCGATTGTTTTGGGCCTGTTTTGGAGCAGCTTCGCGTCCATTGCGCGCTTCTTTCGCACGGCTGGATTAACTTGTTCGCCAGCATGTCCTGGGTAACCTGGACCCGACGGAATTAAGTGGTCGTATGGCAAAGATACGTTAAGGATTGGTTTGCAGGGCGGGAAAACAAAATGTAGAAACCATATACAGACATTTGGCCGCTAGAAAAAGGCTACCTTTTGCGCACTGCTTGCCACGAATGGGACTGAGTTTTCTAAATCGGTGAATACCAATTCGGTTGTGTTTTAACAAGTGTTACAAAAGGCGAAAGGAGCAACTGGTTCTGATAAATAGCGTTTATAAAGGTTCCCTCAGCTTTCACGCAATTGTCAAGCTTACTAGAGTAACTAGTTTAAATCGGTATAAATGGGAATCACTAAGCTCACATGCCGAATTGTTTCGTTGTCTGCGCTCGTGTCGCGCGGTGGGGTGTAGCCCCAAGCTAGCACGTCAGGATGGCTAGGTTCCGCTGCCTAACCTTTCGAAAGACGCTTCTCTCCGTTTTCGTTCACTTCCGACTCACCGCCGGGCTACAGCAGCGGCGGCGTCCGCCGCTCTAGCCCGGCCGTGGCCGGCGCTGCTGCTGCGTTCGGAACGCCTCAGCAGCAGGTAACGGCTGCAGGTAACGGCTGCAGGTAACGTCTGCAGAATCTCTGGTTTCGCTCTTTGCAGAGCCGCGTGTGTGAATTCAAGTGACGTCGCATGGGCAATTGCTCTGGGTGTCGTTTAAAGCTTTGCTTTCCAACCACCTGCACAGCGTGGACTGGAGGCCACTCCTTTTTTTTTTTTTTTTTTTGGTTACGAACCGTCTTTTGTGGCTAGAATGAAGCTGGGTGAGTTATCTCCAAATTAGGCAGGGTTGTTTTGCCTTCGTGAGCATTTTAAAAGAAACCTAAGCACTTCTTATCTGTTCTGAATTCGTAAACATGGATGTCTAATTGAACGCCCCGCACGCCTTGCGTCGGCTCATATTGTTCGCTTTGCGATCCGCCTTAGCGCTTTCGAATGGCTCCGATCTGTCTCCTACGCGTTGCGCCGCTGCTTCTCCCTGCCGCCGTGTAATGGGAGAGTTTACGACGATGGTGAATTCATGTGCTTGTCTATTCGCTCGTTCGGTTGCGTTCTTCCGATTCTCCCATTACCGTTTCACTGACGTGGACGACCATCTCTCGCTACTGCCCAGTTCAAGCTCCCGGTGTCGAACGCCTCGCGCTATGTGACACTTCCGAAGGACCCACCTGTCGCTACTGCCGAGTTTAAAGGGACCCTGGAACACTTTCGATAAGCCCTTTCACTCTTTCCTTCGCGTCTGGAAACACTGGGAAAGCTATAGTTATCGCCAGCACGGAGCGGCACTGGGTGATGCGCGCTTCGCAGTGGATGCGCCTTGCGTTTCTGCGCTGCTTTTGGGACTTTCTTTTCAAAGTGGCTATCGAACGCGTTCATTGGTGCAACAGAAAGGAAGCCGGCCAATAGCCGCTACACCGCTGTAATGACGTCATTCCAGCGGCCAAAGAACGCCAATACCGAGCAAGAGAGAAAAATCTTTTGAGCAAGTTTCTAAGTTACCTGATGGGCATAGAGCACTTGTTTTTAGCTGAGGTAGTTTGCGACCCTTTATTCTAAGTATTGAATGTGTTTATTGACTACGTCAAGAAAGCAATTAGGATTTATAAAAAAATAAAAAAAAAGTGTTGCAGGGTTCCTTTAAGCTCGCGCTATAAAACGGCTCGTGGTGTGGAGCGCCTCGTGAACACTTCCGAAGGGGCCGTCTCTGTTGCGGATGTAAAATGGCTTAGGTATCCCATGAAACGCGAAAAATGACAGTTGTCGTCGTCGGCCTCAACACGAGCGGTGCCAAAATGGTCGCCGCTGTAAACGAGAAAAAAAAAAAAATTCGCGCATCTCCACGAAGTGAATCATGACGACTGGGCGAAGAACTGGGGATCATTCTTACCGTAAATCACATTGCCCACTCGCGCGTGTAAATGAGTGACAACGCGTGTGTACAGTATATACAATTCCAATCCAATACAATCCGATACAATTCAATTTAATCCGTTCCAATCCATTTCAATCCAATCCAATCCGATCCTATGCACCTCGCGCATGCGCAACACTGTGTACACGGACGCCAAGCCCCGGACAAAGCGAGGTCCTAAGGTGCTTCGCCCCTAATAAATCGGGTTCCAATCCAATCGAATCCAATCCAATCAAATCCAATCCAATCCTATGCTCCTCGCGCATGCGCAACACTGTGTACACGGATGCCAAGCCCCGGACAAAGCGAGGTCCTAAGGTGCTTCGCCCCTAATAAATCGGGTTCCAATCCAATCGAATCCAATCCAATCAAATCAAATCCAATCCGATCCTATGCACCTCGCGCATGCGCAACACTGTGTACACGGACGCCAAGCCCCGGACAAAGCGAGGTCCTAAGGTGCTTCGCCCCTAATAAATCGGGTTCGTGTGGTTTCAAGCCCGAGTCACCTGAGCAGCAGGCAAGTGCTCTAACCACAGCCCAAACCCGGCACCTTGGTAGAATGAAACAAGAATCAGTCTGATGTGCGCGCCATGACAGGTGCGCGTGGCTGCACGGGTACGCGGGGGAGAGCTCTGACTGCGGGAAAACTGCCGCGTGAATGGCGGCCAGTAGAGGTAATTCGCGTCAAAATACGAAGAAACGGAAGCGACGAGAGGGACGCAAACACGATGCAGCAGTGGAGAACCTCTGAGAGTCGCTGGCTTTCACCTTCGAAAAAAATTTCTTGTTTCCTATTACCCAATTTCCACATCTTCGGCTACGGTTTCTCCTTTTCCGAAATAATCGCATCTCTACTACTTTGGTTTCTGAGAGCAATTTTCCAAGGCGGCGAGCATCTCGTTCTAGCAGCTCAGCTCTTCTAAGTCAGGCCTCGTCGCCTGTCCGCCGGTTTCACGCCATGGCCTCCGCGATCAGCTTCCGGCGCGGCGCCGACAACTGATCGCGGAGGCCATGGTCACGCCAAGGCCTCCGCGGTCGGCTGCCGGCAGCGCGCCGTTGCTCCGGTCGTCCCATTAGGCCGGAGCATGGAGGAAAGGGGCCGGAGAGAGCGCCGTCATTCCGAAGGGGCCGTTTCGCCGTTTTCCGCCACACCGCGGCGCGCGGAGCCGATGGTTGAAAGCAACAGCCGCCTATGCTGCGGCGGTCCGCGATATGGCTTTTGACAACCTTTGCGCTCCGTGTGACACAAAAACAAAACAAAAAATTGGCCGCGTATCTACTCCTTTCGTTGCAAATGACGTCAAAAGACGATAGTCTTTATCTGCTTTTGCGAAGTAAATGCCTCCCTTCGCTTTACCGCTCACCTCTCATGTTGTTCCTCTTGCGTCGCGCTCCTCCCAAGATAAAGACGCCAAATGTTTGCTTAAATCATTTTAAATTTCCTGCGTTCCACTGCCCCAAATTGGGTGTCTCGATGCGAACGCTGCCGTACGGCGAAGACGCGCGTTAATCGAGGCACCCTACTTCAACGTTTATAGAACCGCGTTTCCCTACCCCATGTGCGTTGCAAGCAGAACGTGGAAACTATCTAGTGGAACCTTGCGTAACTGTTGCCGGTTGGTTTCTTAAAATGGCGCCAGAAGCTATAGTGGCGCGGGCGACAGCAGGCGACGGCGGAGTGAATTCTTTTCCTACAGTTGATGAAGTATTTATTTTCGCAAAAGTCAAGCATGTTTGAATTTTTATAAAGGAACACTGCAAATATCACTTCTGTATTGATTTGTTGTCTCGTATTTGCGTAATGTCTTGTTCTTCTTCAACAATGTGTTGACAAGTATGAACATTACACCGGACATAGACGGGTACATTTAGCTGTGGCTATACAAGACTATTGCGCAGGCATTGTTTTGCTTTGGCCGGGTGGCTGAATCGAGTCACAGACAGACAGACAGACAGACCAAAATTTCTGGGTTTAAGTAGCCCAAGAAAGACTATCATCTTTAAAAAAACAGTTATAGCTGCTTTTAGGAATGGAAAGTAATATTGGAGCACCTGGTGATGCATTTATGTCAGCTACGGTGGTGACTAGAGTCTAGACGGGTTTATTAAAGACGATAGTCTTTCTTGGGCTACTTAAACCCAGAAATTTTGGTCTGTCTGTAAGTCTGTCTGTCTGTCTGTCCGTCTGTCTGTGACTCGATTCAGCCACCCGGCCAAAGTAAAACAATGCCTGCGCAATAGTCTTATATAGTCACAGCTAAATCTACCCGTCTAAGTCCGGTGTAATGTTCACACCTGTCAACATTGTTGAAGAAGAACAAGAGATTACGCAAATATAAGACAACAAATTAATACAGAAGTGATGTTTGCAGTGTTCCTTTATAAAAAATCATACATGCTTGACTTTGGCGAAATTAAATGCTTCATCAACTCCAGGAAAAAAATTCACTTCGCCGTCGATGATGATGATGATTTCTATTGGTTTCCCCTTTGTATCGGGGTGATGACATGTCATCTTACCAAAAAAGACTAATATACCTATGTTTTACACTTTTGGTTCAATACTAGCGCTGCTTAGGGCAGGCACAAAAAGCTTATTAGGCACAAAATATTTTTTTTTTCTGTTACAAGTGGTAACTGTCCTAGGCAATATTCCCCTCTCTGCTTTTCGTCCACCAGCATTCTAATCTTCTTTTCGTCCCCTCGACAGCCTTGAAGTTAACTTCCTCTGTGATACCTTTAAATCCTAGGGCTTCTGACAGCCCAATATTCCCTTCATGTAGATTTGGATGGATACCCTCACATTGTAGCACGATGTGCCGCATAGTCGCCTACTGTCGCCCGCGCCACTATAGCTTCTTGCGGCATTTTAAGGAATCAACCGGCAACAGTTACGAAAGGTTCCACTAGATAGGTTCCACGTTCAGCTTGCAACGCACGTGGAGTAGGGAAACGCGGTTCTATAAACGTTGAAGCAGGGCGCCTCGATTCACGCGCGTCTTCGCCGTACGGCAGCGTTGGCATCGAGACACCCGGTTTGGAGCAGTGGAACGCGGGAAATTTAAAATGATTTAAGCAAACCTTTGGCGTCTTTACCTTGGAGGAGCGCGACGCAAGAGGAACAACATGAGAGGTGAGCCGGAAAGCGAAGGGAGGCATTTACTTGGCAAAATTTGTTAAAGTCTATCGTCTTTTTCACATGCGCTGTCTCTCACTGTGCTCCACGGAACCGACTATGTCTTTCCGATAATGCCGCCGTTGCGAAATTTCCCGCGTTTAGATGATGTTCAACTCATAAACAGGAATTGTTATTTCTAATACGGGCGTACGGTCTTAATTCAGTTCTGTACAGCCAAGGCTATTAAGTTGAGACAAAGGGTGGTCGCGCTTTTTTCTAGCATTCGAGTGAATCTTTATTGGACGTGATACCGGTTGAGACTGAAAAACACTGCAAGCGAATTATGTTGAGTGATCCTTGAGTGACATTGTAATCTCCCTGGCACATCTGCGTTATGCTATACTGCGTTTTCGATTTCAGCGATAACAAACCAAAAAAAGTGTATCTTAGATGTACTCAGTCTTTATTTCGTTCTTAAAGGTATTTCGGTGCCTACGCAGTAATCACTGTGATTGGTATGAATACCTAAAATACAAGAACCTTTCGTTACTGATTTCAGGTCCCATCCGAGAAGTAACTTAGCTTCTATGTTTGGTTTGAATGTGGCGCCATTTCTGTTCGCCTTAAACAGTTACCTACCACAGGCGCACAGGAGAGGCCACGGGCCGCATGGCTTCTTCACATAATCACTGCGGAAAGCGTTAAAAACTCCATTACGCCAAAATCTGGAGTTGCGGGTCAGCGCGATGGAGACATGGTTCCAACAATTACAGGCCGCGCAAAGAACATCATATGGAAGAAAACACGGTGTATTTGGATCAGGAAGTGGAATTTGGAGCTGACGGATAGCCAGCTGTTAAACACGCTTCGCCTGAAAAGTGGCCAGTGAATGCGCTGTGGCCTTATAGACCGGTACTCAGGTCCACAGTTCTCAGCGGGAGCTGTGAAACGTGGGCGACCCCGGGAGGGGGGCCTCGCAAGAACATGCAAGGGAACGAAAAAAAGCGCGTCATCCCTATTTCATATTTGCCGCGCTTTCGAGGCGCTTTTTCAAAGAAAGTGCTACGAGTTGTGCCGCGCCTCCGCCAGATGGCGCCATGGGTCCCGCGATCGAGAGAAGACGCAGTGAAACATCCCCCTCGCGAGGGGCACGATCAAATGCAGAGCATTTCCGGGGACACACGCCGTTACGTTAATGCACTTGTGGCAACTACTGACGAGAGAGCGCTCGTCAGCAGTAATTTGAATGAGTCAACGATATAAGGCGCGTTCGTAGTGTCCCGTTCTGTGTCGGCTTTGTGGCGCAGTGGGTAGAGCACCATGTACATTGCGTTCCGCCCGCAGGGTCGAGGGATCGAAACCGGGCGCCGGATGGTGTTTTTTTTTTATATAGTAGGGAGGGGTGCGGTGCGGACTACGGACGTCAACGCGGGTGACATCGTGAGTTACTGAAATGCTCTGCATTTAAAAATGACGCAAGGCGTACAAAGACGCAAGTTCTCGCTGCAGCTAGAACCACTCCTAATCGACGCCTCCCCAACCGTTACGACACGTAGATTATATGCCAGACATATCCTTCTGATGACTAAGACATTGCCGAAATAGAAGGTGACACAACCACGACGGACCTACATTGAGAATCGCATAGCTTAAAATAAAATGCATTCGTATTCCTGCAAGTAAGCATAGTTTCTCTGTGAATGTTTTTAGAGGCGAAATGTTGCAGTCTATAGGTTCCGATCAACAGCTGCGAGCGTCGACAGGGTTCGTAGAAAAAAAAGCCGTGTTGACAGCATACTATATCTTGCGGCAAAGCCAAGTTTCTGAAGTTTGCTCTGTATATGTCGACCAAATCTCGGTCCTAAAAAAATCATAAATAAATTTGTCGCCAGGGCGGTTTCATCATTACGCTGTGCTTCATTTAATTGTCATAATTAGTTTACAGTGACGTTATAAATGTTACAGGATTCCGGCTGCTCTACATGGGGAGTGTATGGATAGCAAAAAACGGCTGTAACTTTTGTTTTATCAAAACTATCGCGGAACAAATACGACAATTAGCAGCAGAAACGACTCGAACATTACGCCAGGTTTTATCTGCTTATCACGATTACGTAGTTCACAGCTGCAGTGGTAATTCCCGTCTGCTGTCAGTACATCTACGTGAGGGAAACGGACAGCTCCATGGTTGTCCGCTAGAATAAACTCTAGTCCATCCAAGCTCCAGTAAGCCAGTTACCTAAGGAGTATACGTTCAATCCCAAATTACAAACAACGTGTTTGTTTCATGCACTTCTTTGATTGCACTCTGCTGGCCCGCTGGTCAGCCTTCACAGAGAGGAACGGCAGTAGACTTTTTTTGTTTTTGTCAATATACCCGGCACTTTTATTCACAAATGTAGCGTCTCAAAGCATGTGGCTGTTGCAAGCAGAAAACATTTCATAGCTGTGAAATATTTCATATAGTATATGCTTACAATTTCAATTTGCGTTGTAGTGGCCTGGATATTAAAGTTTCTTGCGCGATGGGGCCTGGTCGGTGACCGTTGCAACAACATGGCATGGGAACCGCAAACTTGTTCATCACCATAAATAAATAACTATTAACCCCCCCGAAAGTACTGCGTACCACTCCGCATGCTCGCTCCACGCTTGAAACATGGTCAACCTTTCGTTGATCGCTAGCACACCTTTGCTTCAGTTCAATAAACCTGACTTCATAAAATCCGTGTCAAGTCTCTTATTTCATCAAAACTAACGCCCGCAGGGGAGTTAAGAAGAACTGCGACAGCGAAGACACCCAGTCGCGCAATCTGCGCCAAGCCATTCAGAGGAGTCGGTGCGAGCGGCCGAACCATCGGCTAACACTGCCACCTCGTGGCACGTTGCGAAGTGACCCGCATTACATTTTTGTAGCGTAAGCTACACTGACCGAAGTTGAGCAGTTTCGCGTGGACCTTGACGGGCCGTGCTGCGCAAGCGCGAGGAGTATTGGATTGGATTTGGATTGAATTAAAATGGATTGTATTGGAAATCCAATCCAATTGGAATACGGGTGTGTAGAGAACCGGTCTGCACATTCGCCGGTCTGCGCATTCCAGAGGAGTGACGTCATAGCCGCGGCAGACGCACTGGCGCCGGCGCGTGCCCAGCTGTGCGCCTCCGTTGCGCAGTAGCCAAGTCTGACGCTGCGCCGGAGCCGCTTGATAGCCGTTTCGCGTGGCTCCTAGAGGGCCGTGCTGCGCATGCGCTAGGAGCAGTGACTGGACTGGACTGTATTGGATTAGATTGGATTGGATGGGATTTGAAATCGTTTTAGCAGCAGTAAGCATGGTAATCAGCTAATCCTAGACAACCAGGAAAGCTAAGAATAACCAGCTGGACCTGAGATCATGCTACGTATATCCTGGCATAGCCGGGCTATAAGCCACTGCAAATTTTTCCTTCGTGCTTGGAAGCCCTGGCAAAGCTGTATAGTTATCGCCAACTCACAGCAGCACCGGGTTCTTGGCTGGTCGGAGCAGATACGCCTCCGACTTTCTATAGCCGAGCTAAGCCACTGCTTATTTTTTCCATCTGGTTTTTCCAG
The DNA here is from genome assembly GCF_048455015.1 of Haemaphysalis longicornis. Classification (NCBI taxonomy): domain Eukaryota; kingdom Metazoa; phylum Arthropoda; class Arachnida; order Ixodida; family Ixodidae; genus Haemaphysalis; species Haemaphysalis longicornis. Next base: position 108,117,367 of record NW_027526204.1, on the reverse strand, counting down.
CCGCATTGGTGGCAAAAAAATTGAGTTTTTTTTTGCCTTCACAGAGTGCAGGCTCCCGTACTTGGTCTCTCCGAGGCCGGTGAAGAATATCTCCTTGTCGACCGTCTGCTTGTAGCTGTCGGAGACCAGGTTCCTGTTGATGGAGTCCATCCAGACGCTCGTGGGCGTCGAGTTGTGCAGGCTTCCCAGCATGGAGAAGGACCCCGTCTCCGTGCGGGACTGGCGAGAGAAGATGCCCTCGACCTCCTTGTCCTTTTTGATGATGTAGTCGTAGGCGTCCTTTCCCGCGGACCGGGATCCAACATTCATTTCCTGCGTTGCAGGTTGCCAGAAAGCAGCCCTCGTGAGCACTTAAAGACATAATACAGGTTGTGGGAATCGTGGAGAATCGCGGCCCGTGATCCCGAGCCGGCGCGCGCTTCGGGAGAGACGTGTTGAGCTGAAACCGGTCCGGCCATGGAGGAAAAAAAAGCTTAGGAGAGGCCCTGACGTCACACACAGCGCAGCCGGAAACGCCATTTCTGTAAGTCGAATGGCGGACCATTGGCCCTCCATGCCATTGGCGGACTCTTTTTGCCTCTCTCTCTCGGTGCACCTTCTCCGCCTCCTCCGTCCTGTATGCCTCTCTTGTCGTCTGCATCTGCCAGCGCCGAGCCGGCGGAAATCAGCTGATAGGCAGGTAGAAGGCCGTTTTGCAGCGCGTGACCGTGAACCTAAACGCGCGGTTACACTGTTACACGTCTTCAGTGTGGCCGCAGCAGGTTTGCGAAGCGGCTCGCTCTAACAATGCCGCAATGCTCGGTGCCAGGCTGCAAGTCGCGATCGGTACCCAAGGAATTGGGCGTCACTTTCCACCGGTTAGTGCATCATTCCGCCGACAAGTATTGCTGTACATTGGTGTGCATTCATCCTTTGTTTGCACTCGCCGCCGTTTATAGGTTCCCAAGCGATGGCGAACGCCGCAAACAGTGGGCGAACGCCGTGCGGCTACCGGACTGGAAAGTGCCCAAGTTTGCGTTGCAGTTTCACTGGCAATCCCAGAGATGACTAGTCAATTAAACGGCCGTTCTATATATATAGGTAAGCAGTACTTCATGCAGATTTCACGCTAAAAAATTGTGGAATGTTTTTACCGTTGTTCGCGTGCCTTCGATAGAATTTTTTGCGCAGGAGGAGGAGGAGGCAAAACGTTTTATTGAGTAAAAAAAATGAGAGGGTGGGTGGCGTCAATAAACTTTTTTTCGCCAAGTTTCAACTTGTCTCAGTGTCAATAAATTCAAGGTGATATCAGTTGAAAACGTTCATACACTAACCTCGCAGTATGAAGCGTTGAAAAGCGAAATCCAGAGCGAGACCACAAAAAGATCCAGATTCCAGATCCAGCACTCTTCCAGTCAACAGACGGACACCTACTAAGGTAATAGGACGATGGAATTATATCAACTGGGAATCTACCTTGTAACAGCTACAAAAGCACTGCTGCGCATTGCCGGCCTAGCAAACTATATATTGCAGCGGCGATAACCAAAAAATTGAGTTGCGAATCGTTCGGTTGCAAGTCGCCTACGTACTGCACACCGTGTATCACTTCCCGAAAATCTACCTGACGGGTGTCCGCGCGTACGACGGGACGGCGCGTTCACGATATCTGCACTTCAATAGGCGCGTCGTGATCGCGACCGGAGCAATAGCTTGACGCGGTACAAGGTGCACTTGCGAGTAGAAATTAAATGACATATTCACATCGGCGCAGCTGTCGCAACTCGCAGCATCCTTTTCGAGTTCCGCAAGACCACAGCGCAGCAAAGCGAAGCAGCAATCTTCGCAATCGGACGACAAGGCAGGTGCTGCCTTTCCTCCATGACTGGCGAACGGCGGGCGGGCTGTTGCTAGGACGCCGTTGCTAACGCGACTTCCAATGGCCGCCGAAAACACGTGACTTCCTCCACACTTTTGCCAATGCGCGGGGATAGCTGGGGGCCTCTCCTAAGCTTTTCTTTCCTCCATGGGTCCGGCGCTCCACAAGTTTGTCGTCCCCCCCGCGCCTCCGAGAGATGGCACCACCGGTCTGTGCGGGGCATAGGCGCGCGGGCGGCGCGAACGTGCGCGCGTGGAAGGGAGAGTCGGTCCGGAGGTCCGTCCGGGCTGGTGAACATCGGCGGAACAGCGCGGCGGTGGGGGATAGGCTCCGGAACGATCGCCGGGTGGCGCTGCACTCTCCCCTCCGGTAAGGTCCCTAAAATAACTAAGGTAGCGCCAACTGCTCCCCCCTTCTCCGCTGCCCTCCTCTTTTATCTCTCCCCTCACCCGCGGCGCCGCGGTCCCTTGAACTCCGCGGCGGGGCCGCCATGTTTGTTGGCTTCCTCAGAGCAGACGCCCTCGCAACGCTTCGGGCCGCTCGCTGCAGTTTTTCGTGCAGTTTGCTCTTGTTTTCGCGCCGCAATCGCTCTTTGGTAGCATTAATAGTATTTCTAGAGCCCCGTTTTACCAACACGCATTAAGTGAGGCTGTTTCTTTGTATATTTTTGTCTAGAAGGGGATATTTGCGGGGTGGATGCCGCTGGGGCATACGGAGAGCGCGGTGTTTATTTACGTGTGCGGCATGCTCAGGATAGTTCGTGAACGCGAAAGGATCGAACGTGGTCGTTTCAAATTGCTCTGTTACAGTAATTCCGTTCTTGCATTTGCGTGATTAAATTGTGGTCGTGCAAGCGCTGCACAGAGGGCTTGCGCATGGTTCGCGGTGACCTTGGTTCGCGGCAGTTCGAGCGCTGCGCTGGCTTTTTTGCGTTCGCGTTTTTTGCGTTAGTTGTAGATCATTAGGCAGCGCTCAGTATGCGCCCCGCATTAGCTACTGACATTCATGCCACCTTTATTTTGTGCACTTTACGGTGCTTTGACGCTGTTGCAAAATATATGTCACCTTCACGTCGTTATAGGCCGCTGTCAAGGTCAAAGTTCTCGCGTCTCCTCGTTGGCCTCGCCCAAGACGGCTGTACTTTTGGCAGTGCGTCCGTGGCATAGCAATGTTCGTGCGATTGGCGTTCACAATTACTTCGAGTACGGTCCTGTCGGGCATATCTGGAACAGGCTCGCACAAAGAACGCGCAGTTAAAGAATGCGCTCAGCTTACAATTAGCTGTAGCGCCCAATTCTATAATAACTACCGTATTCCAAGGCCAGAAGCACGCTAACAAGCGCGATTGTGAATCCTTTTCATGCTGTACAGCTAACATTGATTCATGTGTGGGCTTTGATAAATTACAGCTTGCTACAGCCGAGCTGGCCGTGACTGCGCTGACCTTATTCGAGCAGCCGAAGGCACAACAACTCGGCATCGCGAAGCTACATAAAGAGACGCGGACGCAACACTTGTTTGAAACGAGCAGCTGACTCTTCGGTTGTTATCGGTTGTTATACGCTGGCGGCTTCGAAGCCTGCTCCGAGGCAGCTGAGCCTAAAATGGCGAATTTAAATGGACAGTGGAGGCGAAGAGAAGAAAAAACAAACAACGCGGGGACGAGGTATTACGTCACTGGCCGTTGGCCAATGGCGCGCGGCGTTCGCCGGCGAAGAAAATGGCAAAAAACGAAGGAGGAAAGGAGCGCGGGCGAGGGCGAAAGGCTGCGAGATCTAAAGATGGCGCTACCTTAGTAATTTCAGGGACCTTACCCTCCGGGGGAGTACGCCGGGGCGGCCGCCGCTTCGGCACGTGCTTTTTTCGCTGCACGCGTGCTGAATTTCTCGCGCTAGGAAGAGGGCTGGGTAAAATTTAGAGTAGCTACTGGGTCCATTTTTGCCGGTGCTTGTCTTGTCTGCTAGAGACGCGTCGTCTGCTACGCGCCAGTCGAACGGCCGAGCGCCCCGGCGGTTTCACGGGATAAAGAGTGCTCTTGTGGGCGACCATTGGCTGGTATAACCGTCATCGCGAAACGACTGCGTCTGGTGAACGGCTTTTCAGCGCCCTAAGCAGACGCCCCCCGGCTCGCTCCTCCGCGTCTGGCAAGTGCACGCGCAGCTCGCGCTGTCTCCCGCACCGCCTGAGGCATCCAGCCTCCTACTCACGGATGCGAACAAAGCGACCGCCGGCTGCGCGAGCCACTTAAGCCAGCACGTACAAAGAGCGGCGGGAGCACTCCTCACTAGCCCGAAACGAAAAGATGAAACTGAAAGCGAAGCAAACCCCCCATATTGTTGCATGGTCAGCTGCCACGACAGTAACAAGGCGAAAGAAGAGGATCCATTCGTTAAATTCTGCATATTTCCCGCGAAAGCGCACCAAAATGATAGACTGTAAGCATGGATCACTGCGGTTCGAGAGGTGAAATAAGTTGACACATTTTTGTTTGTATCTGTGTGCTTTCAGTTTACATTACCCGGCTTTGAAAATGCGAACTAGTGTTCTAACGAGTCCTCCCCTCTACACTTTTTTAATGCATGCTGCCAATGATTGTTTTCCGCTATAATAAATGAACTTCGGAGTTGTTTAGCTGGCGCCGTTCGATATCGTCCATATATAACACAATAGGTTGACATTTTGCATGGGTAAACAAAAATAGTTTCTAGCGATTTACCTGGCTGTATTAGCTCTGGTCCGTCTTGTCATTGTGACTTGTGTTCTCGACGGGATTGCTGCGTTGTTCGCTTTTTTCCCACGTTTAGAAATACTGGTAATTAAAAGAGGTATACACCAAATTCTGTAGATTATAGTAATTAAAAGTTATACGCCACAAGCTGTTCTGTTGTTTCCGCCAACTGTCACGCTAACCCATACTTGTACTCCAAGCGGGTGACAAGCATTGCGAACAAAAATTTCTTCAAGGACAAGTAAAATGGAAATGCGGCGCTGTCAGCGCACCCCTTAATTAGCGTGTGCCTTTCTAATGCGTTTTTATAAGATGCAGCTGATTGTTTCAAGCGTAAGAAATAACCTATTACCCAAAATCAATCACGTTTATCTTATATTTCTTGCAAGCCTCAGTGTTTCTGCAGTCCAGAAAGTCCGGATGTCCGAAGCGCGAGCACGCGAAGGGAGTAACAAACAAGAGAAAAGTACTCTGTGACAAGCTGAACAGCTGTCGCCTTGCAGAAGAAAAGAGCAACCGACGACCGCCGGACAACGCGTTTCCCCCCTTAGAATCGTCGGGGCAGTCTGCCGGTCGAGTTGCGGGAAGCAGGCGGCGCGTCTGTAGCAGACGACAAGACAAACGTCGACAAAAATGAACTCAGTAACTACTCTACGTTTAAACCGAACTTGCTGGACACGTGCTGACGCGTACGGTTTCATAAGTAAAAAAAAATTTTTACCCAGCCGGACCAATATCAAGGTGGCACCAATTCCACGCCACATGCATCCCATATACAACACAGGCCGACGCAAAGCCAGAGTGCAGCACCTTGAACGAAAGTACTCCTCAGCCCCGGATGCTCGCTATAGCGACATCGCCCAAACCCCATCACACCCCCGCTGGGTGTGATGGGGTCACGGACAACGAGGGCACCGTTCTCAACGCCGCTACCTTCTTTCATCTTTCTTCGAACGCTGCTGAAGCCACCGCCATTGCCCTCGCGGCGGCCACCCACACACCCACCACCCACCTAACCATAATCACAGACTCAACAAGCCTGCGGATATTACCTCCAGGGAAGAGTACCCCCGGCGGCGCTCAAGCTCCTGAAAGCCATTCGCGACCTACCTACAATAACAATCGTGTGGACCCCGGGACACGCCTCACTCCCTGGGAATGAAGCAGCACATTCTGTAGCCCGCGAGCTTCACTTCCGGGCGTTCCCTACAGGGCCACGCGGCTCGGACTCTACGACGGCCACTATCCATCCTCTTCCACCCTGCTTCACCGACATTTTATCCCACTACCGCCACGCTCGCCGAAAATATCCTCCGCCCCACCCTACCCTGTCCGTTGAAGAATCACGAATCTGGCGCAGACTACAAACTGGCACATACTATATAACTCCACCATCCTCTCCCACATCTCCCCCTCACGCTTCGAGTACAACTGCCCGGACTGTCAAGTTCCAGCCACCACTGCCCACCTCGTCTTCCTGTGCCCTAAACACCTGTTCCTCTCCCTTCCCCTACCCCCGAGCAGTGGGAATGCGCGTTGACCAGCTCGGACCTGCAGGAGCAGCTCAGCCTGATCCAGCGGGCCACGGAGCAGCGGCGGCGCGCGGCCTCCTGAACTGAGGACCCCACCCACCGTTTTTTATTTTTTTTTCTCAATAAACGTTTTTGCCTCCTCCTCCTCCACCCAGCCCTCTTCCTAGCGCGAAAAATGCAGCACGCGCGCAGCGGGAAAAGCACGTGCCAAAGCGGCGGCCACCGCCGCGTACTCCCCCGGAGGGGAGAGGGCAGCGCTTCCCTCGCCCGGCAAACTTTAGCTTCGCCTCAGGTGGGACCTGTTTGTCGCGCGCCGTGAGTGTCTGCCTCCCATTCGCGACCACGACCCGGACGGTGTGATTCGTGAACGCCGTCGAGCTTTGTGTTCCCATGCTTTGGGAGTTCCCAAATAAAAGGTTGTGCTTCGGCACTACTGTCTACTCATCGGCGAACCTCGCTGGCCTGCTGTAGGCTCGGAAGCCCGCGCGGTTGACACGCCGGGAGCTAGCATGGTGGCCTACGCCGGAGTACTGGATAGGTCGCCCCGAGGATCCACACTATTCCACAAGGTTTCGTTCATTAAGAAGACTGCTTTGTACCGATAACGATGACCCCGATCTTATCGCAAATTTCGAACAAATTACCCACATATTGAAGAGAACAGTTTAGGCAATGGCGAGTCCGCAGCCACTCTCCGGCCACGCATCGAGGAAGCTTTTTTCTCTATGGGCCTCCTCGATTTGCCAGCCCTGGATGGTCCGCGGGCATGCAGTCCGAGGACTGCCTTCGGACCGGAAGTACCATAGGAATCCATGGGAAAATCGAACGCCGGATCATATACCGAGCAGTCCGCGGATAATCGAGGAGGCCCTATGTGGGGAAGTCTCCGTGACGTCACAGAATTTTGTTTGTGCGACTGGCAGGCGCCGACCTACGAGGCACCACCAAGAAACAAATGACCGACATTGTATATCATCATGCTGCACTCCGCGCAGTTGCGGCGCCTTTGCAGATCTGTTTGATCCAATCACTTGAATGCTTAAGGTGCAGTAATACGCTGTGCTTGTAGTATACTGGTCTCTACTGCGTCACTGCTGGCGCTATTGCGTCACTGCTGACGTCATGTAGCGCGAAATTTGAAAGTTTTTCGATATTTCTTGCGTTTTATTCGGTTTAAGGAAACGTCTTTCGTAGCCGCAATAGAGGTGAGTGAGTTACCAAAGTCTTGTTGTTTTAAACTCAACAAGATTGCACTATTTTGTCTTCATGTCGCCTTTTTAGGTGAGCATTCCTGCAGAGGTTCTGCACCATAGGAGGCAAGGCACTTCTCACCTGAATCACTTCTCTCAGGTAGTCGTAGTAGGTGCGGTCATTGGACACTGGACTTGCCTTGAACTTCAGCGATGTGCCTTTGAGGACGTGCAAGAATATGTCTTTGTCCTGTCAGAGAACCAGTAAGACTTGTAAGGCGTGCAGCTTGGGACTCAGACACAATTGAGTATACAAAGTGAACAGGCCCATGCTGAATGAATGCCCGTTAAAGAGACACCAACGCGAAGAAGCTGGTTGCCCCTTATCAGTAGATTAGAGCGGTGTGGACACAAATAGAGAAAATCTTCGTTACAACGAAATCGCCTTATTCGAAATGTCGCTTTCTTCGAGGCGTGTCATAGTTCCCACTGCAGCACAGGCAGAGAAAACCAATTCCGCTTTTACCAAAGTTTCGTTTATAACGAAGCGAGTTTCCTGAATCGAGGACTTCCGAGTCTTTACTGTATATACATCTCGAAGTAGAAGCATAGTTGATCATTAACGTAGAAAATGCATACATTTATATATCTATCGAGGATGGTTTACTCACGATTAAAACAAAAACAGTGATTTACTGACGTTTCGACAGGAAGACCAGTCCTGATGTTACATACGGAGTTACTCCGATGAAGGCACACACACAAATCAGGGTGTCAAACCGGAACAGAATCGAAAACCTGAACTGAATCGGTATTTTTCCCGGAACTAAACCCGAACCCGAACCGTTATTTTTTGAGCACGCTGAACACAAACCGGAACTGAACCGAAAAAAGAAATAACGCTTACCGGTTCATGCCGAAACGGTTCGGCCCTCCGTTGTGGATATTGCACAGTCAATGCAATTCAGGCCTTTTTTTTTCTTTCACGTACCCTCAACTTCGTACCCGCTCGCGCACCTTCCCCTCCAGACAACTGAACACTATCACGCTCTATGTAACAACAGGGGAAATGAACGAGCACCAATGTAGCAATGGTCTGTTGCTGCTGGAAGCGCGACCGTAGTGCAGGCTGACCAAACAAAATGTCATTCTCGGCAGCTTGCAGGGGATATAAAAGGACTTTGCCCTTCTCTGGCTACGACTTTATTGGAGCAATCAAGTTTCAGGAGTGCTCCACTGCGCAACAGCGAAAGCCCACACCCTATGTGTGCTAACTTTTTGGATTTCATAATTTGTTTAAAAGGTCCGACACATGCAAATCGTTAATACTTGACAAGTGGGACCGCAGGAGCTGCTCAGTGGCTAAGCCGTTTGCTGCTGACCACAAGTGGCCTCGATCTCCCTTCCCCACGACCGTTTTTCTGAAGCAGATGGAAATCGAGAACGTCCGTGTACCGAGATTTTGATCCACGTTTAGTATCACCAGCTGGTTAAAATAAGTCTGCCGGCCTGCAAAATAAGCTGCGCCTTGGAGCAGAGATATACCACGGGGCACGAAATGCGCCAGTATTTAAAAAAATGTGTTTACACGGAAAACAAAAAAAAAGCGAATCACGTTCTTTTAAAATACTACGCAAAAAAGTAAAACCGAATAAGAAAAAAAAAGCACCAAAATGTTGATATTGCTCTATACTTTTTTTTCCCCTGCCTTTCACAATCAAACGTGTCATCAGTGCGAAGGAAGTGATTTCCGTGGTCAGTTTCTGAGGACAGTACAGTGGACAAGTTTCGTTTTTTGCAGATACAAATAACAACAGATATGTCAGGGAAAACTGTTAAGGTGCGCACTTAATCCCTTGGCAAGAAACTGCAGCCCTCGACCTTGTCTTGGAATCAGAAAGAGGAATAAAGCACATGACACGCGCAGAAACGCAGGCCGGTACCTCACATTGTCCCATTCGCCCAGCGATCATATTTTCTGCTTGTTCTGCAGTTTTGTATCTTATCAGATCTGCTTTTTTTCCGAAGGTGCACTTGTACTGACTGCCCAACTCGCTACATTACTTCTACTGCTACTCGTTCCGGAGGGGAGTACTGCTGTGGACAAATTAAAGAGCGTCTACACCATGTGGGCTTGTCCCAATGATCCTTTTCCCTCCATCACCTGCGACGAGCACTGGGAGAGGGCGCTGGGCAGCTCTGATCCGGAGGTTCAAGCCTCCCTTACGAATCGGGCTGCCATTGTCGCCGCCAGGCTAAAGCCAGCGGCCACCACGTCCCCGTAACAGAGCTTGACTAAATAAAGTTTACCTCCTCCTCCTCCTCCCAAAAAAGGCCCGTCTCATTTCCCGCGCGTCAAATTTCCCTTTCATTTTGTAACAGCATAATCTGTTATAAGATTCCGCAATGTAGCACACGGAACGATGGTCGGGGGTCTGGCGGTACGATGACATACTGAGTGTAATGCACACATCCGGCATAGCTATCGCAAAATGAATTGCAGTGGTCAGAGCAATAATGCAGTGACTAAGCGTAAACTAAAGCTTACTTTTGACAAAAGTGTGGCTAACATATTCGATAAGGTAACAGCTAACAAATTATTCAGGGTGACCAAATAATCTAATTCCTTGGTAGTATTTATGTGGCTGTTGTAGGATTTTTCTGTTTTGTTACCAATAAAAATGTGCGCCATTGGTATTAGGCGCTGATAGGTGAACGCGGCAGTACGCAGGCCTAAATTTAAGGCTTCAAGGTTAGCGTGATTGGCGATTCCATAGCGACGATTGTGATTTAAACAAAACAGGAAAGGGCAGAAAATATATCCCACCGTCATATCTCTTGGCGGTGGCTTTATGAATAGTCGCTAGGACAACATAAAGTCTGGACGAGAAAGTAGGTAGTAAATCGTCGTCACTTCATCTGTTTTTCTAGTATCTCGTAATTGTTTAAAGTTTGCTTTGCAATTGCGCCACTGACCACGGGAACACAAGCATTTTGAATTTTTGTTTGTATTTTGATTTGACTGTCGTTTTAAACTACTAAATGTCTTTTTTTTTCTAATTTCAGTAATAATTCAACTCAACGAACCGCTTCGCGAACCGGTTCAAGCTCCCGAACCGGTTCGCCAACCTGTTCGGTACGCGATTTTGTCGACGAACCGGAACTGAACCGGAACGAAATGATTTCGCCTGAACCAGAACCGTAACCGAACCGGTATTTTTTTCGGTTCGACACACTTACACAATATATATATATATATATATATATATATATATTGTGTATGAAGATATGATGCTGATAATGATGATGATGGTACTGTTTGTGGTCATCAGAGACAACAGTGGCAGTGGTCAATCCCACGGGACGGATATGTGCCAGGTGAAGACGCGGGGCACAAGCTAGATTAGAAAATGGCGGACAGCTCTAGACCAGGCGTGCGCGGAGGGACGTGCCGAGGATCGAACCCTGGGGAACGGGCCCTGGGGAACGGGACTTCCAATAAAGGTGCATGTAGTTTTCCGGGGTCTCGGTGTCTTTCTTGGAAACAGCGGCCGGGTGCAAGGACCCCGGTACCACATGTTGAAGAAGAAGACCATGATATTGATGATGAGTTGTTTCACCTTCGCTTATTAGTTACGCAATGTCTAGTTACGCAATTAGTTACGCAAGTTCAGGCTGGGGCGAAGTGTTTCTTCTTTACACTCCATACCGGGACACTCGCAGTTCAAAACTGGCTTCAATATAAGAGGTTTTAAGGTACAGACTGCACAATTTGTAAGCAACCGGAAGCAATAGACCGCGTGTTCATACACTGCTGTATGGCAGTCCACTTTTGGGACGTGCTACAGCGAACACTCCACAAAGAATTTCCGTTGAACCCACATGGCATTCGGTACCTCCCAACCGAAAATGAAGAGCGCGTGCCGTACGATATGCTAATGCTACTGGGCCCGTACAGTATTTGGAAGGCGCGCATGGCGTGGCTTCACGGTGATGTGGATGCCAGGCCTGTGCGACAGTTCTTTCGTGAGAGTGTGAAGCTTTATGTTGAAGGGCTTAAAGTAGAAGAGTATGTGCCTGAATGGTTGGCACGCGTGGAACCACTCACCGCACTGAAATAACTTTTGAACAACAACATCCGGAAGAACCGGATTGTGGCTTTATATTAACTCATGCTGTCTTGTGTTGTGATGTGTTGGTTTTGTGCATGTCGAAGTCCGGCAATGAATAAATAAAGAAGTAGTGTAGAGGATCCGTCTTGCCTTCTTTATCCCAAAGAAGGTGGTTCGAGAACGGCTTTTGCCTCGGTTTTTTATCTTTAAATTGAATTATAATTTTAATGACTTAGGTTAGTTTTGGTGTTTTAAATGATTTCATTGTGCGCGTTAGGTCATGATAGGTTATGTTTAGCTTAGGTTGCCTAGCTTTGCGTTATCTGGAGCGATGTAGTGCCAGACGCGGCAGTTATCTTACAAAACGCCGGTGGACGTCGATATAGGGGAGTGCTTATAATACCGTCGGACGGTGTTCTAGACACGGCCTATTAACTAACGGAAGTGCGGAACTTTGGTTCATCTACAATGGCCGTGGGAAGAGAAAGCCCCGAGATCACCCTGGTCCGCTTTGTGAACCACCGCAGTGATGAGACACTTGTTTGCAATTCGCTTTGATCACAGACTTCGAAATTTTGATTTTTCCCTATTTGATGGCAAATATTTTGTCATTTCCCCTACGCGCAGGTTGTGCGGTGGGTTGGCGTGCCTTGAAACCGCTGTTGGAAAGTCTGTCTCAAAGCTGACGTGAGCGAACGGACAAGGTGAGGATTAGCGTCACTAAATAAAGGCTTTTAGAGTATCGGCACTCCTTTCTCTCATTGTTAATTGTTAAGTGCCGCCGAGAATTTTATTGATCGGTCGGCACCACGTGATATTTGCTTACATATGGGCGCAGCTATTTTGTTTCTGGGCGCCTCTCCTCTCTCTCTATTTTTTCTCTCTATCTCTCTCTCTTTCTCTCTCTTTCTCTCTCTCTTTCTGCTGCGCGGACGCTATAGAGCGGCCGCTTACACTCTGCCCGTCACAACTGGCGGCGGTTTTGTTGGGAGAGATGGCAACACTGCAAGCCAGAAACAAAATGACCCCCAGACGCTTCCTGGTGCACGAAGTGGCGGTACTCTTAAGCGTAGCTTATTTAGTTACGCTAGGGAGGATCATTTTACCTCGTAACGCACTTGCCAAAATGGCAAAATCAGCCTACGCATTTTAGTCTTCAGTCTTCAGGCAGAATATTTCTAATTCCCTCCAGCCCCCCTTCAGGAATGCCAAGTTCATTAATCCAGTTTATAGAACACATCCGCGGGCCTTCAACTTCAAATTCCCGCACTCATCTTTTAACGAGGCTGCAAAGCAATTCGGAAAAGTCGCGGCTTGTTCATATACGAGTTTTTTTTTTCTCGAAATGAGCCAAATCCAGAAACCGGAACCGAATCCGATAAAACTGTAGTGACAAGAGAAACTGGGCAACTTTCTCCTACAAAACAGGTTGCAACAAAATAGGTCAGATAACGCTCGGCGAGCGTGTACGCACAATGCCTTTCGTGTCGAAAATGAGCCAATTCCATTTTCCCCGTACGAGTGTGCTTTTGGTTTGACGTCATACAACCAACATGGCGGACTCCTTGTGGATTCCCACCTGACAGCTGGGCTGTCAGGCGGAATGAATTAGTTGTTCTAGATACAGTTGAACCTGGATGTAGCGAACCTATCCTCGGTATTAAATGGCGTGGAATGCATGCAGGCAACAAAGTGTGCGCCACCATATCTGTGGCCAAGCGTCTGTTGCTAGGCGACGTTGTGCGCACGGCCCGCAGATCAGGCACCCCTCTTCTTCTCCATGCAACCGTGTGAGTGCGCCCATGGCCTCCGAGATTCGCGCGCGTTTCTCGGAGGCCGTGGTGCGCCGTCACTCGTTACGTCGGGCTCCGCGGGATGGCGGCACTTGTCCGAGCTAAGCACGACTGTGAAACACATGACTGTGTTTCACGTTACGAGCTCTCCGCCTAACACAAAGTATTGCGTCGAGTTCACTGTGAGTGCGATTAATAACATCTCTATTGGCGCCACAGTTTAGAATCGGATTGGAACGGAGCAGATGACGCATGCCGGTGTCTTTTTTTATTCGGCGTGCGGCCGCAGTGGCCCAGGCTGCGCCGTGTCCGTGGCGCATCAGCAATGTCTGTGGCCGTTTCCAGTGTTGCCAAGCGAAGAAATTGACCGCTAAACTTTTCAACGAATACCGTCTATATGCAACTAATTCCTGGATTAACGAAGTTTTTCAATTCCCCATTGCCAGCCCCATTGAAACCCGTGTCTGCGACCTCTATAACGAAAGCGTGGCGATGGTAAACCTTGATGTAACGAATTCGCTACGCTGATGAGCCAATGTTTTTTGCACTTTTTCTGAAAAATTGGGTGGAAATATGCACTAATTTAGCGAACTCTGCCCGCACCGCGAACTACCGTGCGTTTCCACTGCGAGTATGGTGTCGGCTAGGGCCGCCTGTCGGTGACTCGGTGTGTAGTCGCGCGTCTCCACTACCTCCAGTCCTATCATCCTAGGGAGTTGCGGCACGCCTCAAGGATCTGTCTTATCCCCTTTTTTAGGGGCGAAGCTCCTTAAGTCGTGGGTCTGTCCATCCTCGATGTATGTATGTAGCCACCTCTAGTTTAGTTCTTGGATTGTTTACTAGATGGCGTGGCTTCCTCTAGTTTAGTTCTTGGATTGTTTACTAGATGGCGGTACTTGTATATGATGAAAAGATGCGCTTGGATTGTTTACTAGATGGCGTGGCTACCGCTAGTTTAGTTCTTGGATTGTTTACTAGATGGCGGGGAGCGTTGTAATAAAATCCGTTCGCTGTTGGCGCGCGCTCGGAGTCGCCCGATGGATAAGGCTGCAGATGTGCGAGCCCGCGAGGCAGAAGCGCTCCGTGAAGCTGCGCGACGCCGCCGCCAAGATCCTGCCGTACGAGAGCGGGAGGCCGAAGCGTGTCGTCTGGCTGCGCGACGACGCCGCCAAGATCCCAGCGTTCGAGAACGAGAGGCCCAAGCGTCACGGCAACGGCGCGAGGACCCTGCCGTACGCGAAGCGGCACGGCTGCGGCGCGAAGAAGATCTCCAAAACGTCAGAGAACGGGAAGCGGCGAGAAAGCGCGCGTATCGGCAGGCAGACCCCGATGCAGTGAGAGCTCGTGAGGCGTCTGCAAAACGCATCAGGCGAGCTCAGCCCCAAGGTGCCGACGCGCGGTTTAAGCGAGACTTTCTAGACGTTACGTTCGGACACAGATGTAGTGGGCGAACTTTCACTGAGGAGTCATGGTTTTACCGATGATTTCCCCTCAGGAGCTTCGCCCACTCATCATCATTCACCCCGTGGATATGCTGTGAATTTTTTATTTAATATTGCCCTAATTGGTCTTCCTCGGCCTGTATACCTAACCTAAACCATGCCATCTATGTGGATTCGTCGGTGATCAGTTCTGCTGTTAGAGAACGAGACATTTTGCCTTTTCAAAACAAGCACGCAATTTCAGCTGCCATCTCCTCCAGCGAGAAAGATGAACGTTGTCGCAGTCTGATACAGTATCCCAGCTAGCACCCTCGTAAAACGTTTGAGTGCAGGCAAAGAGCATTAGTTAAGGCACCCTTGCAGCATACGTTTGGTCCTTGATACTGGTTAAGGCACCTCAGAGCGTCAAAACTCAAAATTAATACTCATGTTACGTTTGAGAATACAGGGATAAATGACCTAGATTCTTCGGAGTGCCGTGTACTACCTTCGTTGGAAAGCAGAAGGCACAAAGCACTCATTTTTTCACTCTGAAATGAATTCTTAAAGGATAGTTCATTATCACCGATGCCTAGCACTTTGATTTAGTTTTTGCTCCATTTATGGGAGCCTTAACTCGAAACCTGTGTATAATGAAAACCTGCATGTCGCGAAAAATTGCGAAATTTTATCGACTTCGTTAGATCCACGTTTAAATGTATTAGTAAACAATAAGAAAATCACAACTTCACTAGCTACCTACTTCTTGATTACTTGTGGCTGTAAACTACCCCTAGCTGGCATGTAAAACATGTAAAACATAATAGCATTGACAGCGTTGCATTTAGGTCCTGTTACAAACTTTCGCTGTTTTCTCAAATTATGTTCCATCATTACAGCGGGAGACTTCTCGCCTTTCTAGGGAGGATTACGACGCATGCATGCGCACAGCAGCCTTCGATTTCCAGCAGTCGTCCGCCTTCGACAAGCCGGCTCCGCAACAACCCACGGCCGAAGCATTTGCAACTGGCGAACTCTTTTTTTCGTAACCCATAAAGGAAAACTAGTTGGCATTTCTCTGTCGGTTTGTCCACAGCAATGATATGGCGCAATGTCAGGCTATCTTTTGCGGCACAACGGTGCTCCGTATGGAGCGTATCTTTTTTTCTAGACAACTTATAATACACCGTTATATATGTCGATAGCAGTGTCTATATTACACAACCTTTCTTGCGAATTCGTGTTCATTCATCCCACAGCTGTTTCTTCTACTGCCTAAACGCACTGGGTGTTATTTTACAAAATTTACTGCTACAATGTTTTATCCCAGTCTTGAACATATTACAATTTCTATCATTCGCTGCCGCATCTGTTCATTCCTTCCATTTGCAATGTCAAACTGTCGGTCAGATCGGCTCAGGGACATAGAATGACTCGCCATAACCAAATTACCGTACGTCCTGCTGCTAAAACAAGGCCTATAAGGAAGGTCTATTAGTTGTATGAGGGTGGTCTATACGTAATTAAGGCCTATGAGGATGGCGTTAGAATCACCTGCAGGAAGAGAGGTGTAGTACTGCGACCCCATTAAAGCCACAGTAATACTTATCACTCGCACAACCGATCGTTTATTCCCAACTAATCAGCTACAACAAGGTCTATAAGTAAGGTCATTAGTTGTTCAAGAATAATGTATAAGGATCCTAGGTCTATGAGGATGACCTGTAACACGATCTCCGGCGGGAAGAGCTGCATAGTAGTGTCACCCAACTAAAAGCCACAGTCACGCTTGTTACTCGCAAGACCACCAATCTTCCATCACCAACTGCTCAGTTAAAACAAGGCTTCTAAGTAAGGTCTATTATTTCTTTAGGGATAATCTACAAGAATGGTCTGAGGGTGCAAAAGTTGAGCTCCGCATCATTTTGTTATAGAGCCAGAAAGGCTAGATATGAGCACAAGAAAAAAAACATTTTTTGCACGTTTTCTTAGAAAATTATTAATGACAAGAAGACGGCGCCCTTCAAGGACAACAGGCGGCTTTATTGAGCGTCTCGCAGACCACCCTCAGTCCGCCTCCATGACCGAACATGAAGAAGACGAAGACGAAGTCCACGAGCCGGGCCCGTACCCCAAGCATGCAGTGCAGTCCCAGCGCCACCATTCAATGTCGCTTCTTTTTCCTCTAACAACAAAGTTCCAACAACCTGCCCCCCACGAAATTGGCAGGGCGGGGTTTACGAGTTTTCCTCAGAACGCACTTCTAAGGGGTACAGCATCTGAATGGAACGTTGTAACTGCGATGCATCAGCGAGTTTGATGGAGCAGGCTCTAATCGTTCCGTCGCGTCCAACGTGAGGATCTGTGATGCACGCCAGTCTCCAGGTTTGGCGAGGCCTGAGAGGATCATCGACTAATACGATGTCTCCGGCTCTGACAGCTGCTGTTGACTTGGTGGGGCGAGACGATAGCTCCAGCAGGTACTCGGTTGCCCATCTTCGCCAGAAGGTTTCCAGGAGATCTTGCCTTTTTGCCACAGATTATGCAGATGCGGATGTTGGAAACGACAGAGTTCTGATGAAGTCGGGCAAGGAACAGAGGTCAATCGGTCCCCTGTTAGAAAGTGGGCTGGAGTCAGTGGCTCGGGTTCCTGGCTATCGTTGAAAACGTAAGTTAGTGGCCCGGAGTTTATAACGGCCTCCACTTCCGTGAGGACGGTAACAAGTTCATCTCTTGTCACACATTGTTGTCCCAGAGTCTTTTTCAGTGCTAGCTTCACCGAACGGATGATACGCTCGTAAAATCCTCCCCACCATGGCGCGCGCTGCAAGATGAATTTCCATTCAATCTTCTGGCCATCGTTGAAAACGTAAGTTAGTGGCCTGGAGTTTATAACGGCTTCACTTCCGTGAGGACGGTAACAAGTTCATCTCTTGTCACACATTGTTGTCCCAGAGTCTTTTTCAGTGCTAGCTTCACCGAACGGATGATACGCTCGTAAAATCCTCCCCACCATGGCGCGCGCTGCAAGATGAATTTCCATTCAATCTTCTGGCTATCGTTGAAAACGTAAGTTAGTGGCCTGGAGTTTATAACGGCCTCCACTTCCGTGAGGACGGTAACAAGTTCATCTCTTGTCACACATTGTTGTCCCAGAGTCTTTTTCGGTGCTAGCTTCACCGAACGGATGATACGCTCGTAAAATCCTCCCCACCATGGCGCGCGCTGCAAGATGAATTTCCATTCAATCTTGTGGTTGGCAAAGGTGTTTTTCACTTGTGGATCACGGATTGTCTCCCAAAGTTGTGTGACTTCCGTTTGAAGGTGAGGGCGTTATCGGTGTACACCACAGAGGGAAAACCTCTGCGTGAAACAAAGCGACGAAACGCATTCAAGAAGGATGGCTCTGTCTGGTCGTCTATGAGTTCGAGATGTATAGCCCTGATTACAGCGCAAGCAAACAGCACCAGGTGCATCTTTGTGAACTTTCGTGCCGTGCGTACAAACAATGGTCCCGCGAAGTCGATTCCGACAACAGTGAACGGGTCGGTTTCTGTGACTCTGTCCTTTGGCAAAGGGGGAACCACTTCCTCCATGGGTTTTGCATGGTGCAGTCGACAAACAGTACATTCAGAAATAACTTTCTTCACGAGCTGTCGTCCCTGAAGAATCCAGTACCACTCTCGAAGGTGTACGAGCGTGTCTCTCACACCGGCGTGTAGAAGCTTACGATGATGTTTCTGCACAAGAAGCTTAGAGTAGAAGTGTTGCTTCGGCAAAATAATGGGATGGCGCTCCGAATACAACCGCTGACTGTGGTGTATTCTTCCAGACACGCGCAGCAGAGCCTCGTCGTCGATAAATATGGTAGTGTTTCGAAGGGGAGAAGCTCGAGGTGGCAATTCTCCTTTCTGTACCGCTATGATGTCGTGGAAAGCTTCTGCTTGTACGGTTCGAAGCCAGAACTTCTCCGCGTTATCGATCTCATTTGGAGTAAGGGGTCCTTTCAGCACGCTTTTGTGACATAGCTTGTCGAGAAAGCGGAGAGTCCATGCCGTCGTTCGGATTAAACGAACGATGGAGCTGAAACGTGCTATGTCGATGACCGGCGGGTGTATCTGAGATGTAGGCACGAGCACTTGTAGTGCATCGTTAAAAACCGCTTCCCTTTTCGCTTCGGCCGTGAAGTCTGTATCGCACATTGGTTGTGGCGGCCACTCTTCGGTACCTTTTAACCACCGGGGTCCATGCCACCATAAGTCCGATGAAATTAGCTGTTGTGACGTGATGCCTCTCGTCACCATATCGGCCGGGTTCTCCTTTCCTGGGCAATGTTTTCACCAGTCTGTTTTGGTCTTGGCGTGGATTTCGGTGACTCGGTTTCGCACGAATTGTTTCCATCGGTTTACATCTCCCTTTATCCAGTGAAGCGCAGTCATGGAGTCAGTCCATAAATGTACGTCACTGAAGGCGTCAGGAAGGTGAGTCTTTACAAATGCATGGAGTCGTGCTGCCAGGAGACAAGCCAGCAGCTCCAATCTCGCCAGGCTTATCTCCTTGATAGGAGCGATCCGAGACTTGCTGAGCAGGAGTGTTGAGAAGGATTATCCATGCTGGTCGAAAGTACACAAATACGCTGCGGCTCCATAAGCTAGGGGGCTGGCATCTGCGAATATATGAAGAGCTCCTCTTGTGCTTCCTGGTAAAAGGTTGTGTCGGTAAAACCGTGGAACCACGATTGTGCTCAATGCGGGAAGCTCGCTGCACCAGTTCTGCCACTCTGACAATATTTCTCGTGGTACCGCCGTGTCCCAATCCGTTTTCAATTTCCAAATTCTTTGGAAACAAAGTTTGGCTCTGATAGTGAAAGGTGCCAGAAATCCCAGCGGGTCGTACAACCTGCTTGTTGCTCGTAGCACGAACCGCTTGGTGTCGTTCCGACGCTGAACGAAATCGGTCACGCTTTCAGGGGAAAAGGCCAGCTCGTCAGTGTCTGCATGCCAAACCAAGCCGAGAACCTTGATTAGGCCGAGAGCTTGTCCGAGGGAAGCTCTTCGCAGGTTTGCTCTAGTCGAAGGTTTTCAAGGACGGTTTTGTCATTTGGTGCCCACTCGTGCAACTTCATTGAAGTGGTTGCGAAAAGCGTTGTAGATTCCGTGGAAAGTTTCAGTGCCTCGGAAATGGTTTCGGCCCTTGTTAAAATGTCATCCACGTAAATGCAGCCTTCTAACCGTGCAACAGTGTCTGGAAACTGCGATGACATTTTGTAGAGGTGGTAGTTAATTGTGGCGGCAAGTAAGAACGGACTCGAAGTTGTACCAAAGGGCACCCGTTTCATTCGCCACTCCATTACTCTCGGAAGGGGTTCGTTTGGAACGGGCGCTCTCTCGAACAAGAGGTAACGCAGAGCGTCTCTGTCACATTTGTGAATGGCGATTCGCCATTCACAAATTCGCCATTCGCCATTCGCCATTCACAAGTCGCCATTCGCCATTGTGAATGGCGAATGGCGACGGTGCATGCGAAACTTGAGTAGCAGACCTAAGAGGTCTGCATTCAGGTTGGGACCGCTGTAGAGGCTTTCGTTTAGAGATGCATGACCACGTGCGTGCGCCGATGCGTCAAACACAACGCGAGTTTTTGTCGTCCGCTCCTCCCTGGTGACTGCGTGGTGCGGCATATAATAAACTGGGCCTTCAGTGCTGCCCATAGCCACCCTCTCAGCCATGTCATCGTTGGCGTATTTCGAGATCGCTGTGTGATACGCACTCAAGAGGTCGGGACAGTTAGATTTCGCCTCTCCATCTTCTTGGCGAACTGATGGAGATGAAATAGTGATGTTCTTTTGATGCGCGAGCCGAGGGGACGATCTCGACTCGCTCCGATGACCGACGACCGATGCTTGGAGCAGGTGAGGGATGAGGACTGCCTTCCTTGCTGGATATTAGGTTTATTTACATTATTCACATTACACCAAGTTTACATCAGGTCAGAGTGACGGTTACATTGTCACTCTGCCCGCAGCAGCCTGTTCGGCCGAGATCTATACTGAACTAGATCCCCCCTCGACCGACCCCCGACAAAACCCAACACTCCGGTTTTGATACCAAAAACCCCGCCTCCAAAAAGGGGGCGTTCAAGAAAGAGAGAAAAACCTTTCGAACAATTAATAGAAACCATTGATTGGCCACAGGAACCAGCCAATCACACATGTGTCCCCACCGGCGGTCACGTGACCCAACCCTCTCTCTTATACCCTTATAGTGCGTTTCCCACGCACGCTATTACACCCGACAAGCAAATACAGGACGTCTGCGTCCTAAAGTGGACACACCATTACGTTCAGCGGGCGGCTTCTGCTCAAAAGCCAAGCCAACGGCTTGGAGCGGTCTTCGCGCGGCTAACCTCTTCCAACGTCTTCGCCTTGGCGCCTTGTCTGCGCGCCCCGGGACAAAGAGAGAGTCGTTGCTAATCCCCTCCCAGACTAAAGGCGCACCGCCGCCCGCCTGAACAGCCCACGGGAAGAGACGCTGCCAGCCCAGGCGACCGTCGTCGAGGCGAACGACCCGTCACCGAAGAGCGCCCGGCGCCGGCTTTGCAAATTCTCAAAAACTTACACCGCGCGCCTTTTCGACACTATGAAACACACCGTCATTCAGATTCTCGTCAGCTTGTCATGCCGAATGACCCAGCCACCTCCGACGCGACAGAGGTACTCAGGCTAATCGCCCCCGTCTTTTGGCACAGAAAAGGACGGGCACAAAACATGCTCTCCGCGGCTCCGAACTTGGCGTCCGTGCGGTTACATGAAAGGGACACGGCATAGCCGCTACCAGCGTACGCGACGCCGAACATGAGCCACCGGCGGCTTTCCTTAATTAAATGAGGAGCCCGAACTTAACAGGGACTTTGTCGAAGTCTTCGAACAAGTTGAGTCAGCCGTCGTTCAGCGTTCGCCTTATTGTCCAGCTCGACCGATGGCTTCCAGGGAAGTCGTACTTCGTACCGACCATCGATTTTCCGTATAGAGTTGTTGAACTGAGCCAGTGTTGTTTCGTGTTGCGGTTCCTCACACACCTCTGAGCTAATACCGATGGTGTCGAGGTCCCAGAACCGTTCTAGGAAAAGTTAGGCGGTGGCCGCATGTGACTTCAGTACTACGGTTTGTGAACAAAGTGCTGCGGTTGTTGACTCAGAAGTAGGTCCGTGTAGAGTCCACCCAAAAACTGTCTCGACGGCTTTCAGGCCATTTCTCAAGGTGTCTGTTCGGCCTGTGATGAAGTCCCAATAATGCTCAGTGCCGACAAGGATACCGATTTCATATGAAACCGCATTACCGTTGTGTAAATCCATTGCTGCTAGAGTGCAACCACATTCGCGTAGCTCTTTCAAGGCATTTTCGGTGGGTACAGGAATAGGCCGGTCACAGATTTGTTCTGTAACAAGGGCGTCGATCTTAAAAGGAGGGCCTTCGTTGATTCCACGTAGAGCAATCTCAACTCTACGGAATGTCTTCGGTTTGTCGTGTCCGCCGAAGAAACCCACGGAAAGCTTTTCGCGGTCAACTATGGGGCAGGCTAATCTTCTGGCTAATCCAGCCGTAACAAAGGTTCGTTGGCTGCCCCCGTCGAATAGGATTCGTGCCACAATTTCTTTCCTCTGTGAAAACGCGTATACCACGGCAGTTTGTAAGTAAATGGTTTTCCTTGTGGTGGCGGTTGGGGATGCGGCTGCTTTTAGTTGAACGGGAGTAGCCTGCGGTCCTTGATGCCTTGAACTGGAAGTTACGTCGGGCTCGCACATCGTCGAAGCATGCCGGCGGTGGCATTTGGTGCAGTTGACCTTTTTCCTGCAGGTTCTGGCCATATGATTCCGGGCTGTGCAGCGGAAACACCAACCGCCTTGCTAAAGCATTGCCTTCTTTTCCCGGACTGTAATTGGAGTGTCGCACCTGTCGGTACAGTGATCCTTCGATTTGCAGAAAAGGAAAGGTTTCCCGACTTCCGGATGTCACTGAAGCTAATTTTCGACTAGTGGAAGGTCGAAAACTCTTCTACATATTTTGAGGTCCTTCGCTGCGACCCGGACGTTTTGGTTCGTTCGCACGCAAGCAACCATCCGTTCGGTCTCTTAACTCTATATATACCTCTGCTTTGAGGAAATCAAGCAGAGGAGCCAAACTCACAAGATTGGTAGCAGTTGCATCACCAGAAGCAGCTGCGTTGTCCTGATGGGCCGAGCGCCGATTGAACTCCAAAATGAGGTCTTTTGGAAGTCGCCGAAAAATCAAGGGGCGGAATGAGTCCTCTGCAACGTGTAAGGCCTTTAGTCAACGGATATGTGCCTGAAGTGTGTCATAGAGACGACGCAGACCAAGGACGTCCTCCGATGAGCGTACGGGCTGCAGATCACTAAGGTTCTCGATGTGATCTTGCACGATCAGGTCCGACTGCGCAAATCTGTCGACAAGTATGTATCTTGCGTCTTTGTAACATCCAGACGTTGCGGTAAGGCCTGAGATGGCAGCCGATGCGGTTCCTATAAGCGATGACCTGAGGTACACGAACTTGTCGCTGTCGGTAAGCGTCGGATTGTTGTAGACAGTGGACTCAAATTGCTCCCATAATGGGTTCCAGTTGCGTGGACGGCCATCAAATTTCGGTAAGTCGATGCGTGGAAGCTTGATACCGTGGCTAGCCCCGCGCGGCGGAACTGGTTCTGTCGAGGCAACCGAAGACACAGCAGCTGCGGCTCTCAACTCGTTGATGCGTTGGCTTAGCTTAGACAAACACGTGACGGTTTTGTCGTTGTACTCTGCGGTGCGAAGATAATCTTGCTCCATATCTTGTCCCGTCAAATCAGGCTCGATGTCGCGGTCGCTCTGCTTCAGCTCGGTAGACATTGCACTAACGCGGTCGTGGAAGGTAACGTAGTCCTTCAGACTCACCCCGTCTCGGTCCAAGGCAGCCTCGGTTTCAGAAATCAGCTTCGTTAGTAGAGAGCGTTGCGAATTTCACTTGCTTTTCAGCTGATCCATGATGGTGCCGGCCGAGGTGTTCGGAAGGTCTCGCTGGCACGGTTGCGGTGTCCTTGAAACAGTCGTCCGCCTTTCGGTGATGTGGATGCCGTCGCTGGTTAGTGGTCCCCACGGATTTCGGCACCACGCTTGACAAGAAGACGGCGCCCTTCAAGGACAACAGGCGGCTTTATTGAGCGTCTCACAGACCACCCTCAGCCCGCCTCCATGACCGAACATGAAGAAGACGAAGACGAAGTGCACGAGCCGGGCCCATACCCCAAGCATGCAGTGCAGGCCCAGCGCCACCATTCAATGTCACTTCTTTTTCCTCTAACAACAAAGTTCCAACAATGTGTGTAATGCCACCCAATTGAAAGCCACAGTCACGATTGTTACTCGCACAGCCCGCGATCGTTTATTCCCAACTGCTCAGCTAAAACAAGGCTTATAAGTAAGGTCTATTAGTTCTGTAGGGATAATATATAAGGATGGTCTTTAACGATTCTAGGTCTATGAAGATGACCTGCAGGAAAAGCTGCGTAGTAATGTCACCCAACCAAGCGCCACAGTCACTCTTGTAACTCGCACAACCATCGATCTTTCATTCCCAAATCGCACCATCCCCCCCCCCCCCCCCTATGCTGCGGATTGGCCGCCATTCGAGCACTCGCTCACCCGTCTGAACGCCAGCTGGAAGAGAGTGGTCACGCCCCTGACAAGGGACAGCTGAATCATCTGCACGAACAGGTCGCGAAAATTGTTCCGCTGCGTCCAGCGGCGAACGTCGGTGACCGCGATGACGTGTTTGACGGAATCCTGAACCGACTGGGTTTTCGTCATGAACGCGAAACACTTGGAATAAAGGGGGAACATAAGATGGCGTCCACCGGCGTCCACAGGCTGTGGATTGGTCACGCTCAGCAGGGTGCGGTTCAGCTGGCTCCAGAAGACATCTGCGCAAACAAGTCGCGAAATGCTGCAGGCTGTGTTCCAATTCGCGGACAGCAAGGTAGACTGCGCATTAGACACTTAAAGCAACAAGAAATGGCACTGCGGCCATCGTCATCACCATTATAAACTTTATCATGTCCCTGCGGACTTTCGTTTAAGTACCACGGGCATACACAAGAGGATATAGGCGAGCTCACCTCTTTTACCGCCTTACCCATACCCGACTATACCTTGAGTCACCCCTCCTAAATAATGGTAATTGGGAAAAGGGAAGACGAATACAAGGGTAGAACTATGGGCGGAGTCTTATGCCCAGACCCCGGTGGCAGCAGCTCCGCCCTTGGCTCTGCGGGCCAGTTGTAATCGGTCTTGTAGAGCTTGACTTTACAGGGCCGCATCCCAAGTTTGGAGGGAGGAGTGCGTGTCATTCTGTGTCTGCATAATGATGGGGAAGTTCAATGTAGCATGAAAAAGGTTGGCTTTGTCTTTGCATTTGGAGCATTGCATTTGCTAGGGAACATACGTGCCAATCAGGGGCGAATTCCCAGTTTCATCCATTTTATGTTCGTTTTAAGGTGTCCGTTTCAATCGAGCCCTAACTGGCTGAAAACAGACGACCGGATGCGACGCAGGACATTCATCGGTCAGTGTCCTCGCAAGAGCAACTACGTCACGACTGAAAAGGAAGATAAATGGACATTTTCGAAACGGCCAAAACCCAGGATTGCACCCCTGCATTGTGCGGAAGACGTTGGTATGAAGTTTTCTCGGCGTTTGTGCATCTTGTATACATAAGTCCCCGTGTTGGGTAGGTAGGGTTCTTCGTTAAAATCGTTTTCGGAGCAGACGTTCACCGTAGGTTACCCAAGATCTCCAAACAGTGCCGCGGCCACTGGCACAAACAAAAAAATTCACAGCATATCCACGGGGTGAATGATGATGAGTGGGCGAAGCTCCTGAGGGGAAATCATCGGTAAAACCGTGACTCTTCAGTGAAAGTTCGCCCACTACATCTGTGTCCGAACGTAACGTCTAGAAAGTCTCGCTTAAACCGCGCGTCGGCACCTTGGGGCTGAGCTCGCCTGATGCGTTTTGCAGACGCCTCACGAGCTCTCACTGCATCGGGGTCTGCCTGCCGATACGCGCGCTTTCTCGCCGCTTCCCGTTCTCTGACGTTTTGGAGATTTTCTTCGCGCCGCAGCCGTGCCGCTTCGCGTACGGCAGGGTCCTCGCGCCGTTGCCGTGACGCTTGGGCCTCTCGTTCTCGAACGCTGGGATCTTGGCGGCGTCGTCGCGCAGCCAGACGACACGCTTCGGCCTCCCGCTCTCGTACGGCAGGACCTTGGCAGCGGCGTCGCGCAGCTTCACGGAGCGCTTCTGCCTCGCGGGCTCGCACATCTGCAGCCTTATCCATCGGGCGACTCCGAGCGCGCGCCAACAGCGAACGGATTTTATTACAACGCTCCCCGCCATCTAGTAAACAATCCAAGAACTAAACTAGAGGTAGCCACGCCATCTAGTAAACAATCCAAGCGCATCTTTTCATCATATACAAGTACCGCCGTCTAGTAAACAATCCAAGAACTAAACTAGAGGTAGCCACGCCATCTAGTAAACAATCCAAGAACTAAACTAGAGGTGGCTACATACATACGTCGAGTATGGACAGACCCACGCCCTAAGGAGCTTCACCCCTAAAACATTGTTGCAGACGTGTTAACAGAGGCAAACCGCAGCTTCGTAACAGACAAATACAGCTTCGTAACAGACAAATCATAATAAACACCAAAAAAACACAAATTAGCAAGATCAGGCACGCAAGAAAATCGCAACAAACATCTAAATTAAGAAACAAGCTTGTTTGTCGCAGTATTAGTATGCATGAAGGTGACGCTGGCGTAGACTGCAAAATAACCTCATCGTGCATCGTCGTTGATTTCAACGCTGCCTTCGGGAAGCAGTGTTCGTTGCCGTCACGGTTGCGAGGATTGGAACAAGACTTAAAGGGGTCCTGAAATACCTTCCGCCGATGCATGGATGTACATCTACCCAAATAAAGCAATGTATTTGCAATCTCCTCCCGCAAGAATTTTGTTAAAGCGATGAGTATTAGCTGAGAAATCGTAAATCAAAAACCGCGCATTATCGTCGCTTCGCGTTTCCTCCTCCTTTCGACTTACTCTCCGCTGTTGACGGCGCGCGAGCCTTGCCTCCCATGATGCTGCGCTCCGCAGCGGTGACGTACTTCCGCTATTGCGCTGATCAGACTATCGTCTGCTACGGGCAAGCTTTGTTGACACCATGAATCCCGCACTGCGCCGCTCAAGGCTGGAAAAGCGAACGAAAAATCTGGCCGCATGTATGCGGCGGCCTCGCCTTGCCCTTTCGCGGTGTACGTTGCTGGCGGCACATGACTTTTTATCGGCGGCGAACTCGCAGCCGCACGGGGAGGGTCGTGCGCTCTAAAGTCCCTCGATCGGCGTTTATCGAGGGACTTTAGGGCGCTCGTTCCCTTGATGCACCGCGCACTGTTTATCCAAAAAGCGCCGTATCAGATGTGGCCCCGTTGGTGCCGGGTCTTATTTTGCGGCGGTGGTAATTCCTGCCGGCGGCATGAAAAAGTCGTATTATACCGATACAGAACCCGTGCACAAAACGCTTCAATCATGTGACCAGTTCAGCTTGGGGCGACGCGTAGTGGAGAGCGGCAACGTTGGCAAAACATTCTCCGCCGCGGCTCTGAGCTTTCTAGCGCTGAAGCGAGCGCCATTTCTTCGACAATCTCAAACATCGGTTGCCTGGCAACAAGGCACAAACCGCTTAGAAGTCAGTTACGGTTCCGTGATCCCGGTTCAGCTCGGGGCCCCACCTCGCGACATGTGGGCACTGCAGGCGTATCATTCATTCCCATTGGGAAGTGCGAGATGCGTTTGGCATTACAGGAGGCGATGGTGTGTGTGTTGTGGACGCCTTTGTTTCGCGATGAAATGCGCCGCTGTGCTTCTGCGGGTGGATAGTGCTTCCCATGGTCTGGATTATCTTTCTCGAGCGACGTACGACTCAACCTCGTATCGGGTATGTGCAGTGTGCGTGGCTAAAAGCCATCGGCTTGTGCGCCAGAGTTAAGTGACTTGCTGTTCGTCCCCGCAAAGCGCGCGCGAGGTGAGTACCGAATTTACGACGGGCAGGAGGCAACCCATCCTCTGTCAATCGTGGTTCAGACTTTCAACGCATGTTGTGACGTTGTGTTCGTTAGAAACGCATCTCTGGATTGTTTTGAAGTAGAATAAAATGTATGCGTCAAACCCGGGCATTCGGCTCAGGGCGTTCTCTGCGATTGCACGAAAGAAGTGCCACAGGGTTTCAACGCTTTCTTTATGGAACGTACTCAGGTAACAGGATATCAATGTCGTGTTATGGCCGTGTTGCATTCAATACAAACGGTTAAGCGTTTGTTTTACACTTGTTTCGTTTGTCGTAAAATGCCCAAGCACTCCGGCACTCCGCTGGCAGATAAGCCGGTGAGCCGACGCTGAGCAGACGACTCATCTCTTTGCCGGAAGTGCGTGAAAAAGCCGCCCAATAGCAGGGTGTCTAGCTCATGACGAACATCTGGGAATCGATGATGTAGACATGTGAAGATGGCGGCGTCCAAAAACACGAAGGAAAGGGTGAGAAAAAAACGACAAACTTTGCAACAAAAGTGTGAGCTTTCCGCTGCGCGTAAAATAGTAATACTTGGCACAGAGGACGTTGACGACCCAATCTAACGGTTGCGCTAGTTCATTTAGTGTGCTCAAAATGCCTTTCAGGGCCCCTTTAACATGCAGGAAGATCCACTAAGATGGCAAAGAAGCCGTCGAAATGGGAAACGAACAGCAACACGCATGGGAGAAGACATAGCAAGAGCAGAGTAGCGTCACTTCACACTATTCATCCGCCGCGTGTCTAAACCCTTCTGGAATACACCGTTTCGAGCAACGCCGAAAAACAAGGGGCATGTGTAGCGTGGCTCCACCCATAGAGTTTGTCGCCGCAGTCGCGTGCTGTTGTGGGCGCCGCCATAGCAACTACAAGCATTCCTTTTCTACTTAGCTTGGCTTGGCTTTCGACATGGCTTCTTTTCGCTCCTGAAGCCAAAGTCAATAAAAATGAGTAACAGCTTTTGTGTTCGTTTTACCTGTAGCTTCTACATAATGTCTGACAAACAAATTAAACAACTTTTATAATCATTTACATTACTGTTCTTTTTTTTTTTGCATTGACAGGGTATACTTTTGAGCTTGTTGGTGAGCGATGCCAAGAAGCGACGGCATGTTTCTCCGCGGTGAATGACGGCACGCTCACTGAAGTGCGTCTCGCCTGGACACTAGCGCCAGATGTCCCTATAGCATGAAACCCTATGGCCCCACCCTCATTTCCTCAAACGCGCATTCTGTCAGCTGTATTTTCACAAAAAAAAAATTGGCCGCGTATCTGCTCCTTTCGTTGCAAATGTCGTCAAAAGACGATAGCCTTTGTAGACATTTGCCAAGGAAATGCCCCCCTTCGCTTTCCCGCTCACCTCTCATGCTGTTCCTGTTCCGTCGCGCTCATCCCAAGGTAAACATACTAAAGGTTTGCTCAAGGCGATTTGAATTTACCGCGTTCCACTGCTACTGGCGGGGTTCCTCGATGCCAGCGCTGCAGTACGGCGGAGACGCGCGTGAATCGAGGCGGCTGACTTGCCTCGAGCTTCGCGATCGCTGCGCTGCCTGCCGCTGCTTCTCCGCGGCGTTGACGGGATGTGCGCTGCGTGGCTGATAGGGGCTCGTGCAGTGTTTTGGTTCTGTTTCGCTTGTTTTTGCCTTTCCGCGCCCTACAAAAACTTGTTATGGTGACGTCTATAAGCAAAGAGTACGTGTAAGTCACTTAAAAAGCAGCTGCGTCTTCGTAGAGCACGCGATCGCCTGCAAGAGCTACCCGAGGACGCGGTTCTGCGCGCATCGTCACCGCTCTTCCGGGCGTCGGCGACGGTAGCAGCATATCACCCCTGTCACCTCCAAATACGTCAGGCACAAATGAATTCTACTGTGGCCTCGTTTAGACCTGATACTGGCACAGTGAGAGGTTGGCTTCATTTTGCAGCGTGGACAACGAATGCGGCTTCGTTTCGAGTATACACGTCGCAGAAAAATGTGTTTCGGGGATGTGATTAGCCAATCCCGGACAATAACTTATGCCTTTTATAAGAATATAAACTATGCCAAAATGTAAAGTATATTCGTTAAATATGTGCCCACACATGCCTTATAGCAAGAACCAAGACAATCTAATATGAAACCACGGAAAAATACATGCTGTGCAAGTGCGGAAGAAACATAATAGCTCTAACGGAAATGAAAAAAAATACAGTGCAGCTTCTGACATGCTAAAGACGTTCGTCGAAACTGAAGCCAGGTAGGGTTCACCAGACCAACGTACTATATGCGAAATGCACTGCTATTTCGGGAGACATAGGTGGGGGTAGGAGGTTTTAGTAATCACACACACAGTAATGGAGGTTTTAGTAATCACACACACAAATCTCGCGTTTTCTGTCGTTTTGTTTTTCGACTTTAACGAACAGCTGATCGTTCGGCGGACGCATTTTTGGAAGTATATAGGGTAGGCGGTTCACAAGCGATGAAAGGTGCCGTTAGAAGAGCGTGGTATTAAATAAGACCCTCTGATTTCAGTTTGTGCTTTATTCTTCAGGCACCCTGTGCCATGTGACGATATTTCGAAGAAGACTTTAGTCAAGGATGACGATTATATTCTAAGCCCATCTGCGCGCTGCTTGCAGAGGATATATGTAGCGGATGAACGTTTGCCGGCGCTCACCTCACGACCAGACGACTCTTTGTCGTGTGCTGATCCCCGAGTATAATTCTGCATTATCCATTGTACTTTCGTTGAATATTCCCGAAATTGACACTCACTGGCTTGTAAATGGTGGTTATCAATATCTAAGGTATATTATTGGCAAAAATAACTGGCGTGCTGTCAGGTATGAGTGTTCCGCTGAATATATAAGCGCACAAAACTGATTTACATCGTAGTGTATACCCGTAGCATCAACATCTGAGGAACTGGTGGTTACAGAGAC
The DNA here is from genome assembly GCF_048455015.1 of Haemaphysalis longicornis. NCBI lineage: Eukaryota > Metazoa > Arthropoda > Arachnida > Ixodida > Ixodidae > Haemaphysalis > Haemaphysalis longicornis. Next base: position 108,086,636 of record NW_027526204.1, on the reverse strand, counting down.
ACTGCTAGTAAATTCAGGGCAGTGTAACTACAATCAGGTTCATGCATACGCCGGTTCCGCGACGCTGGCCTGTGACACACACCAGACCGAATATACCACACTAAGATCGCGTCAGAAACATGTACACTCTCGTAAACACACCCCATTTGCGAACAGAGTGACTGCTCCACATAACCATAGATTTCCAACGACCGCAAACGCTAAATCTCAGTCGTGAACATGCCGCAAAAGCAGCGGTGGCAGTGGGGAGCGGGACGGAGACTCCCGCGCCTGCTTTCGAAACGGGCCGCTAGGGGGATTTCAGTGGCGCCCCTACAGGCCGCGCTCGAGGCGTATAGAGCCGCGTGGCCGTGCTCCACGTGCGTTCCAAGCAGAACGTGAAACCTAGCTAGTGGAACCTTTCTTTGCTGTTGCCGCGTGATTTCTCATATGCCACCAGGAGGTGGCGCGGGCAACAGCAGGCGGTACGCGTTCTTCTTCAGTAGATGTAGAATATCATTTGCTATCGAAAAACCAAGCATGCAGGAATTTTTAAATGCGGAGCATTTCTTAGTCGCACGATGTCGCGCTTCGGCGTCGGCGCCGTCCACACGCTCACTGCGCATGCGCGTCGCGTCGAGGCGCAGGTGCGGGTTTCTCCCCCGTACCCTCCTCGCTCTCAACAACAGGTGCGGCGGTGCGGGAGGAGCGCGTGTACCCCGTGCGCTCCGTCGCTCTCAACAACAGCTGCGGCGGTGCGGGGGGAGCGCGTCTGTGCGCGCATGCGTCGTAGCTACCCGTGCGCTGCGTCGCGCTCAACAGTAACGGTGGCAGGGCGTGTACACGTGATAACGGCGTGGTGGGTGCGTGGAAAGTTTGCGCGCTTGTGTACGGAAGTGTGCGCATGCGCGTGTCTCCCCCGTACTCCTCTCCCTCGAACGCGGGCGGTGTGTATATAAGCGGCGGAGCGCGTGTTCGGAATTCAGTCAAGGGCGTCTTTGCTTGGCTTTCGCTTGACTTGACGCTTTGCTTGACTCGAGTAGATGCGATGGAAGCAACGTCTTCACCAGTTACACAATCGCACGACCGCTCCTCAAAGACCCCTTGACAGTGCACTTTACCGACCACAAAGCAGTCATCCTCTCCGTCCAATACAACGACGGCACCAAGCAATAAAGACATACTAACTTTACACTCCTTGCCTTCGCTTCTCCTTCATTCAATAAATAAGAATAATAAAGACGAAATAACAATTAAGCATTCCCAAACCATACCCAATTACGCAACATTCACGCGATACCCCCACCACTCTGCGACGCATTTACTCGAGTCCCCCCCGTGGGAAGATGCGGGCGGGTTTTTTTAATAAAGGAACACTGTAAATATTCCTTGTGTACTAATTTCCTGTCTTATATTTGCGTAATGTCTTGTTCTTGTTCAACAAAGTTGACAAGTATGAAGATATAAACCGGGCTTAGACGTTTACATTTGGCTGTGAGTATATAAGACTATTGCGCAGTAAGCGGTTTACGTTGGCCGGGTGGCTGAATCGAGTTACAGACAGACAGACCAAAATTTCTGGGTTTAAGTAGCCCAAGAATGACTACCGTCTTTAAAAAAATGTGCGTTACGCAACACCTCTGCCGCGGTGACGATAAATGAAGCGCGCGGTCATGCAACGCCTCGTTCGAAATTGTTTTGCGAGCAGACGATATAATGAAGCGCACACTGCGGGCGCAGACGGGTAGAGGCGCGGTGTATACCCTGCGGAAGCCATGCTCGTACAGCCGGGATCAGGATTTCGAGGTAGTAGTGGGGTTATCTAGTTTAAGCTAGGGAAGGAATATTGCAGATTCATTTCAGGTGGCGCTCCCTCCATGCGGATGATATCACAAGTACTTTATCAGCGTAAACGGCCCCAATACAACGCGCCGAATATGCCGGGCGTGCTGCGCGTTATTGCGCCGGTTCCGCTCGAGGTGTATTGGACGCTCCACTATCACTACTTTCATAACCCAAGCAGCTGGAAACTCGAGAGTAGGCAGAACTCGGGCCTTCTGGAATAGCGCCTGTGGACCTTTACTGAGAACGATTGCGCAAAGCATGGGCGTGAGAAAACGTGAGAGAGGTCGCGTTGCGGAGGGAAAGAAAGAGTAACAAAGTTTATTTAATGAGAAAAACAATGGTTGGCCGTTGTCTTGGTGGGCTCCCTAGTCTAGGACTCAACATTCCTTGGCCCTCTCTTCAGCCAGGTTGGTAAGGCGTAGCTAGTCTTCCCGGCCAGAACCGGTCTGGGCTGCCTCCTATAGAGCTCGCGTGAAGACAACGTTGTTTTGGCAAGTTGGCTCAACTACAGCGTGGGAGATTGACGAAGACGCGGAAAAATTGGGCCCATCTCCCCGCGAGGGGGACTCGAGTAAATGCGTCGCATAGGGGGTGGGTGTATTGCGTTAACGTTTAGTGTTTGGGGAGTTGGTGGTAGTGAATGCGTTGTATCAGCAGCTTCTTGAGTCAAGGATATAAGGCGTGTTCGTAGCCTCCCATTCTGTGTCGGCTTTGTGGAGCAGTGGGTAGAGCACCATGTACATTGCGTTCCGCCCGCAGGGTCCAGGGATCGAAACCAGGCGCCGGATAGTATTTTTTTTATATAGTGTAGGGGGAGGGGTGCGGACTACGACTACGGACGTCAACGCGGGTGACATCGTGAGTTACTGAAATGCTCTGCACTTAATACACACGGGAAAAACGCTGTCCCGTGTTTTGCGGTGTAGAGGACGCGTCGTTTTGCGCTGTCACACTGAAATAATGGACTATCAACATGCCCAAGATGTTGGATTACAAACACGCTACCCATGTTACATTCTGGTCCTTTTCACCTCTAAGTTATTCCAGAATCAGTCCGATATGGGAAATACGACGTTAATGTGATTTCCTTTCGTACCCTTCACGTCCTCGAGGAAAGAGAGCGTCGATGCACGTCGGTGGGCCCAAGTATTGCAGACGTAGCCGTAGAAGTCTTGGCACGGGTCAATATCCTCTGTGATGTGTTCTTTGACGTAGTCTGCTGCCAGATGACACTCCGGCGTGTAGCACTCGTACCTGGAAACAGCCGTCATCACCACCATCATCATCAACAACAACAACAACAGCAGCCTGCGTATATCAGGTGCACGAAGGTCTCGCCTAGAGATTTCAAATCGCTTGAATCTTCCGTCTTCCCCAGTTTACTCTTTGCCTGAAATTTTTTTACTCCGATCACACCTCCACAGAACGCTATGTTACACCAGGTACATAGAGAACGCCCCATTTCGTCAATCCCTCGTAGCGTCCATCTGACCTTCAAGCTCAGCCAAGATCAAGCCAGAAAGAACCTCTTGCGGTGTCCCAGTGAATGCGTCTACACTCGGGAACAGATTAAAAACGGATATAGCGCATGTACGGTATCACTCCGCCTAAGCGATGGACCCGGATGTCAACGGGCGCGCGCGTTTTGAAAGGACATTGCTATGAATCCGTGATATCGTCTGCCTTTTCTCACGTAGTTTGTTTGTCGTCGCTGAAGTAATTTACAAGCATACTGAGTCCAAAAACATCACGGGAACGGCTCGTGTCATGTTCAAAATATTCCCAGTAAAGCACTACTTGCGCCGCGCGGAGTAACATCCGACCGCGGTGACGAGGCACAGCGGGAACTTCCGTTGCCGTTCTCGTAACCGGGTGTAATCGCTCGTTCGTTCCAGACGGAGGGGTGCGGAGAGGGGGATGGGGGAAAGAATAAGGGTGCGTGTCATCAGAAAATCCGACAAGATGGCGCTGGCTGCATCCAAGTTAGATGCACGTTTGCCCTTACAACGGCACTGGAGCCGTGTCTTGCCATGCAATTGTGTTCACGTTCACTGCGGATCTCGACAAACTTCTCAAGCTTAAAGGAGCCATGAAGACAAAATACAAGTTGGGTTTATTAAAAAGGCGGCTTAGTCCCGATAACAATGATACCAATATCATCGCAATCTTCGAACAAATAACGGAGATATTAAGGAAAACGTGTGAAGCAGTCACGACCCCCTAGCCGATTTCCCGCAACTTTTCTATGACGTCACGGAACCTTGTTTGTGCGATTGGCGACCGCCTAACTGACCTGTCGCGACGACACATGACTGGACGTCTGTAATGGGGCCTCTAGTTCCGTTTGACCGCATCACTTGAATGCTAACGTGCAGTTAACGCACTAAGAATTATGTTTTATTGTTGGCCCGTATGACGTCATCCTTGCTCATAACACGTCACTGTGGCGCAAAATTTGAAAGTTTCTAAATACTTCTCGCTTTTTTTAGTTAAAAAAACATCTTTTGGGGCTGTAATGGAGCTGAGTGAGATACTGAATCCTAGTTCTTTCAAATTAAACGAAGTTGCATTTTCTCTTCATGGCTCCTTTAACAGCGTTCAACCGCGGCAGACTTTATGGCTACTGTTGCATGTAATGTGTCGTGTCCGAGGTGCTAAACTATTTCTTGGGAGCGACAACGGTTCACGCTCAGAAGAAATAAAATTTGCTCATGATTTTCGCCTAAATTGTGCGTCACCTCTATGTCGTGGGCTAAAAAGCTCCGCTGGTCATCCGCAGAGTGGAATTTTAGCGGGATTTCATGGCAGTTCGCGAAAGCGTTGTTGCTGTAGAACAAAGATATTTGCTGCAACAGAGATACGGTTGCTATAGCAACACGTGTGTTGCATTGGTGACCGCTTATATAACCGTGGATAGGGCGCAAACTCGGGAGAACCACTTAGGGAAGTCACACACAAAACAGATATCGATACCCCAACTGTGAAAAATCTATACGGTAAGAGCGAAACAAATACATCGGGACAAAAATATAAAATAGTCTCGCCATCAATGTCAAACAGAGCACTATTTCTGTCCAGTGCCAAAAATCGTGGGAGAGGGTAAAACTCTTACTACATTCTTTGATAATACCGTTCCGTGTCTACAAATATGGCACCGCGTTTTTTTTTTGTTCGCATTTTATTTGGCACGTATTGTGCAAAGCGCGCGTATTTTTACAGGAACCATGTAAATATTTTGTTTACTTCCTGACAACAAAGTCGGTGTTCGTGTTTAAACATATTGCACGGGCGTACTACTGCAGCATTGCTGAGGGCCCAGATGATTTTCGCTCAAATATCCACTAGGTAATAATGCGTAAAAGCAAATTGAGAAAATCTAAACAGAAAATTTGGAGAGGAAATAACGGTTGCGGTAGCAGCTGGATTGCTGTAGTAGCTGACCGCACAGGCACCCTGAACCGGACAGAGGCCACTGCGAACGCACAGCTTTTAGGTGCGAAGCACCTTAGAACCCCGCTTTGTCCGTGCCTTGGCGTGCGTGTACACAGTGTTGCGCATGCGCGAGGAGCATTGGATTGAACGGGATTGGATTGGATTTGATCGGATTGGACTGAAATGGATTGAATTGGATTAAATTTAACTGTATCGGATTGGATTAGATTGGAATTGCACATACTGTACACGCGCGTTGTCACTCATTTACATGCGCGAGTGGGCAATGCCCCGCGGGTGATTTACGGTAAGAAAGATCCCCAGTGCTTCGCTCACTCGTCGTGATTCACTTCGTGGAGATGCGCAATTTTTTTTTCTAATAAAGAGCTCTTTCAGCAGCGGCGATTTCTCAGACAGTTATCGCCCACTTCCTGCAGCACGCCATGCGAACGTTCTGCGTGGCTTAGAGAGACAAGGCGTAAAAACAACAGTGATGAATGAGTGACAATTCCTCTTTGTGAAAACTGGAAAGGCTTTTCCGGCGGCCAGGGACGTCGGAACAGGGGTGCTTTATTGCAGATGGGTATCTGCTCCCTCAGTCAGAGGGCATCTGAAAACGGCTGCTGAGACCCGGGCGGCTCCGGGTAGGTTAAGCTTATTTGAAGAAAACAAAATGCTTAAGAACCAGGCAATATTCAGTTGAAATCCTAGTGGTGCTGGTCACTTAATTGAACGACATTATTCGCCTCTATGAATGGCCCCAATTCCAAAAGAATAGTGATTTCGACGTTCTCCGTCCTCAGCAGATATTATTCGTTTAAACCATGGTGATTTTTCGTCTCAAATATTCGGTGCCTGCGGTATCAATCAAAGGATGTATGGTATACACTGGCTTTGTTTTTTGTATCGGGCTCATACTATTATAATAATAGCAATAGGAGCCAGCTTCACTGTAGAGTATGATCAATATTCCTTTACGCTAACTAGCTCAGATTTCTTGATTGATTGAATGTAGGGTTTAACGCGATGACGCAACGCAGGCGATGAGGCGCGCCGTAGTGGAGGGCTCCGGATTAATTTTGACCACCTGGGGATCTTTAACGTGCGCCGAAATCTCGAACACACGAGCGTTTTTGCTTTTCGCCTCCATCAGAAAAGCGGCCGCCGCGGCCGGCAATCGAACCCGCGACCTCGTGCTCAGCAGCACAACGCCTTAGCCACTGAGCCACCGCGGCGGGTATGAGTTCATTACAAACCTACAAACCTAAGCAGCTTGCACCAATCGCATATATTAGTTGTCAGCAGAGATATCAGCGGTGAGGCTATGCGTTACGAAAAAGGAAAGCGCCCGTATCATAACAGTGGAATTTTTCTAATGTTCTAATGTACTGGCACCGCAGGCAACCCGAAATATTCGGTACAAATTTAAAGAAAATGATCCGCTGTGCATACACGCACTCTAACAATATAACACATGGTTCAATTTCCATTTCTCCACATTTTAAACCGGAAAATGACGGATTAATTCCCTGACCTCACTGGTACCCTTTCCCGCATAGCAACTTGTTTTTTGTTTAACTGATCTGTGTATTTAACTCTTAAGATTTGCCAGTTTTCATCCTGTAAGCCTTCAGTTGGTAACGTGAACGCGCATGCCTGGTAGCATGCTCGCGGTTAGGAGGCGTGTATGTAAATGTGCAAGAAGTGTGCAGTGCTTTTGCGAATTTTTATTTAATATACTTATATGTGCACTGCTTCGTTGCATTAATAAATAGAAAGAGTCACAGCGAAGTCACTAACTGCGGTTTCAAAGCGAAGCTTGCTATGTCCTACTGATAGCGCCATTCGTCGCGCGAAACTAACTGCAGGAAAGCCAACTTTACAAAACGGGTTTCACAAAACGAGGATGATAATCGAAGGGCTATCAAGCGCCTTAACAAACGCTCGCCGTGGTCGGAATCAAAGCTGGGTCCATTATTGCGACATTCCGGCACAGTAGAAGCAGCCTGGATTTTGGACTTGCTCTTTAACTCGGGTATAGCATGGAAGAAACCTTGCCGCTTTAACCATTTTTCTCCTTGAAAAAGGGCTATTTTTTTAGTGTGCCCCCCAGCATCAGTGACATTGAATAAATATTTGATTGTGTTTGATTTGGTTTTATGTTGGTGGGTATACCACGATTACTTATGTATACTAGCCATTGTTGCGCCTCTGTACAGCCATTGCAGAAGTATGCCCAAAGTAAATAAATGATCATGATATTTAAATAACAATAGCATAATGATGAGGATGGTGATGAATACGCGTATGGTAGCGTAATTTTCGCTCCCCCGAGGAAAAAAGGTCCGACGCCACTGCCGGCGGAAAACACCTTCTCGTTTGCAGCCAGCGCTATTTTGACGGCGGACGCTACGAGCGCCGTCTGCAGAGCGCCTACGGTGATGACGGTGATTGATGATTGCTTTGGTATCCCCTTTGCAGTGGGGTGATGACGTATCACCTTACCAAAAAAAAAAAACGAATATACCGATGTTTTACACTTTTCGTTTAAAACTAGCGCTGCTCTTAGGGCAGGCACAAAAAAACTTATTACGCACAAAATACCTATTTTTTGCGTTACAGGTGGTAGCTGTCCTAGGCAACATTCCCCTCTTTGTTTTTCGACCACCAGCATTCTAACCTTCCTTTCGTCGTATCGACAGCCTTGAAGTTAACTCCCTCAGTGCTACCTTTAAATCCTAGGGCTTCTGTAAGCCGAATATTTCCCTCATGTAGATTTGGATGGATACTCTCGCATTCTAACACTATGTGCCGCATAGTTTGTTTCTTTTCCGCAGACCACGCATACCCCACCATTTTGTGAATACTGCCCCACAAAGCTCTTAGTTCGCAGGCAACCTGCTCTAGCCTCAAAAAGCAAAGCACTGCCCTGGGAATTATCGTAGAAATTTTTCTTTCTGATGTCCAATTTATCAGCCCTGTACATCTCTAACGACGTTTTGGCGTCCATTTTCTCTCTCCATTTATTCGTTTCTATCTGCCTTGCCTCTGTTTCAGTTACCTTGGCTGTTTTGGATTCTCCACTGTTCTTTCCGTATTTCATCGTTAGCAGTCTTCCTTAGCCAGTGCGTGTCCATGCTTTTCAAGTATAGGTACCTAAAAACCTTAGCTGTCCACCTACGTTGATACATTGCTCTCAGCCTCCTCTCAAGACATATTTTACTCTGTGCTTCTCGAACTTCAAACGACGCCCATCCCATACCTCCCTGCACTGCTTCGTTAGTTGTTTTTCCATGCGCTCCTAAGGCCGAACAACCTACCGTTCTTTCGTTCACTTCAAGGCCTGCTAGAGCGTCTGATTTTAAGCAGAGTACAGCACTCGCAAATGTGAGTCCCGGAACCATTACTCCTTTCCACATTCCTCTTACTACTTCATATTTCTTATACACCTACATAGCCTCTACGCTTCCCGATGTCTGCACTTCGCTTTCCCTTACCCTTAAGTTGCCCCTCGTGAGTTCTTAAATAGTTATCCCCTTCATTTATCCACACTCCCAAATATTTATATTCCTTCACTCTGGGTAATTCGCCTTGCCGGATAGACACTGCGTCAGTGGTAGCGTCATTAAAAACCATTATTCACGATTTTCGTGCGCTAAAATTTAACCGGAGGTCGGTGGCTTCCTGACCGCTAATATTTATGAGCCAATACACATCGGTCTGGTTATCAGCTAAAAGAACAATGTCGTCTGCGCATAACATTCCCGGAATACGCTGTTGTACCATTTCGCTTTGCAACATATGCGTTTAGGTTGAACCCAAATTGACTTCGAGTTTCTTTTCTAACCCTGCGGGTAAAGCATAAACAGTATTGGGCTCAAAGGGCATCCCTGTTTCAGTCCCCGATGGGTGTTGATCTGCTGGGCGCATTTCTGTCCTCCCCATGTAAGGTGTACTCTTCTGTTTTATAAATTGCTATAAGGAACTGTATTAACTTGTCATCTAATCCCTGGAGTTTCAGCATTCTCCACAGCAGTTCTCTGTTTACGTTGTCATATGCCCCTTTATAATGTCCAAGGGCGTAATCCATAATGGTCTATTCTTTCTGCGCTTTCGCAATTCCAATGCATTGCGTTATCACGAACAAATTATCATCCAATCGCCTGTCTTGTCTAAATTCATTCTGCAGTTCCCCAAGGATTTCATTTTCTTCCATCCATGCTTGAATTTCTGGTTTTATCACCTGCATTACGAATCTATACACCACTGACGTTACTGTTAGTGGTCTGTATGATTCAATATTGGCTTCCCCTCCCAATACACCCTTCCCTCTGCCTTTACGAAATTCATCCTACTTTCTAGCCATTCCTACGGTATTTGTTTGGTTTGCATCACCTGATCTCATGCCCTCATAAACGATGCCTTACATTTCGGTCCAAGCAGGTTTATCAGCTGCATTGGTATTCCGTCCGGGCCCACTGCTATTTGGGGGGGGGGGGGGGGGGGACCTTTTGCTCTGCTTTTTTCCAATCAAGGTTGCTCAAACTTATTTCCCTTTCCGCAGTATTCTGTGTCGCTGATTTTATCGGAGCAGGCTTCCCTACCTCTAATGCCGTAAACTTCTCACTAATTACTCGATGAATATGCGCCAACGCGTGCTCTTCTAATTTTTTCCCCTCCTCATCAATCAAGAATTTCTGATGGATATCGTTTTTTGAGCGTAGTAATTTTACATGATTCCAAACTTCTTTGATGCGCTTTTGTCCTTCCGTATTTCTTCCATCCATTATTCGCGTCTGTGCTTGATCTTTGCTTGCACCATTTTCTGTACTTCTATTTTTTCCCCGGTATATATCCCATTTTTCGTTCACTACCTCCCGTTCAAAACCAGTTCTTTTTGCCTATGTTCTCTCGACGCCTTTTTTCGCTGGTTAATAGCCTCTTTTATTTCCTTATTCCGCCAGCGTCTCGACTTTCTTTACTCTTTCCATCGGTTTCGTTGCCTGGCTTCATTCATCTTACGCTTTATGAATGCTATCATTTCGTCGTAATCCCACTTTTTGTCTGGGCCTTCATTGATTTCGTCTTCCATCATATCAGCGATGATATTTTACAGTTCATTGTTCAAATTAGTTCCTTGGGTCGTACCAATTTCTAAATTTGTCCAGGTTGCGCCTCCAAAGTGCACGGTAATCCGCTTGCGGGCGCTTCCTATAGCTGTCTGTTCCGTTCTCACCTCTTCTCATTTCCCGCAACCTTTCACATACTGTTTCGGAGACTAGACTATAATCTATGCTGGACTGTCTGTTACCACCTTCCACGTTATTTGTCCGTCACACTTGTTTTCCGTGTTTACTATTACAAGCCGGTTTTCCTAACATAGATCTATGACTAGAGAACCGTTGTGATCTGTGTATCCATCCAAATCTTCTATGTGGGAATTCATATCTCCAATTAAGAATATTCCACCCGAATCTTTCACCTCTTCTTTTATCTCTTCTCAAACAGTTTACCATTTCCTATCATTTTCCTCCCTAGCTCTGCTGCCACTCCACAGACACACAACTCATAACCATGTATTTTTCCCCGCTATGGTGTCTCTAACCCATAGATGCTTTTTCCAGCTTTCATGCATTCTCTGCCAGTCGGTCCCTTGTTTAATGAGCATGCCAACACCTCCCCCTCTCCTCATTCCTCTGGTCCTGTTGCATCCTTCCAAGACATAATTGTCTATGACAGGTGGGGCTTCTAGTTCTCGGAGGCGAGTCTCGGCTAAAGCGTACGTGTTTATTTCTTCCCGTTCAAGTTGGTTTTGAATTTCTACCCACTTATCAGTCTTATCTGCCTCCCTCCATGCTTACGTAGTTGATTAAATATTTATTGCATTTTTTTCCCCTTTCTCTTTCCGCTTACGGGGTCTATTTTACACTCTCGCAGCCACCACCATTCTGACGGTGGACGCTACGGGTGCCCGCGGCACCTCCGCGGAGTTCTTACCACTCTCGGGAGGCCCTGGTGCGGTAGATTCCGTACACGGAGAGGACGATGAAGGATAGGAAGAGGATGGCTGCTATGCCTGTGATGACGATCGCCTGCGTCGAGATGCCGCGGGATTTTCTCACCGCCCGAATGTTTCCCACGTTGCCAAAGAGCTGAAGGATGTCTGCAGTGACACACAACAGAGAGTGACCAGTTGGATAAGGGGATAAAGAGCGAAGACGTGCTTTTCTACTGAGCGATCTCTCTAAGCGTTGTTGCAAGCGGTACGTAAAGCTTGAGGGAACTTGGGAATATAGCTCCTACGTGCGTAAGCAGCACAACTGGAAATAATACCGCGCAATCGGCAAAGACGAGAGAACAACACTGGCGAGCTGGCTTTGCCTGAAAGCTTATATTGCGCGTAACAGCAGCATACACGTACCGCCATGAGCAGGAAGATATGATACCCGCCGCGGTGGCTCAGTGGCTAAGGCGTTGCGCTGCTGAGCACGAGGTCGCGGGTTCGATTCCCGGCCGCGGCGGCCGCTTTTCTGATGGAGGCGAAAAGCAAAAACGCCCGTGTGTACGAGATTTCGGCGCACGATAAAGATCCCCAGGTGGTCAAAATTAATCCGGAGCCCTCCACTACGGCGCGCCTCATCGCCTGCGTTGCGTCGGCGCGTTAAACCCCACAATCAATCAATCAGGAAGATATGATGAACAACAACCGGGGTCGGCCAAGAAGTCGATTGAGGGAGGAGCTACGAAAATTTGGGGGTAAGGGTGGTCTCAGCTAGCACTCTATAGACGTTGCTGGAGATCTTTGGGAGAGGCCTTCGTCCTGCAGTGGGCACAACCAGGCTGATGATGACGATGAGGATGACAAAAAACATCCGTTTCTTTGTCACGGCCGCTTCTGTGAGTGCCATTTTTTTATGTGCCTCCCTGCCAGGTAAATGCCTCCCTTCCCTCCTTCCTCGAACGTTTTATTCTCTCCCCTTCCTGTCTCACTCCTACACGATAGATACGGTGGAGGTTTCTTCAATTTCGCCGCACATCAAAGATCCCCAGGTGGTCAAAATTAATCCGGAACCCTCCACTATACGGTGCGCCTCATCGCCTGCGTTGCGTCGGCGCGTTAAACCCTACAATCAATCAATCAATCAATCAATCAATCAATCAATCAATCAATCAATCAATCAATCAATCAATCAATCAATCAATCAATCAATCAATCAATCGATCGATCGATCAATCAATCAGGTTTGCTCACATCAATTCAATTTTTTCGCGATCCACTTCTCGAGCACCATCTACTGGAACTTTTCGTTACTGTTGGACTTGGAATGGCGCCACGAGATCTATAGGCTCTTGCGCGAGCCCTTTCTGTAGTTTTGTGTTCAAACATTGTTTTCAGCGCGCATTCTTTATTTACTATCGCAGAAATCTAGCAGGCATCTATTTTCAATGAAAAGAACAATGCTAATACTAGTAATGTATTGATGTTCTGCATCAAATATGGCTGCTCGCTTTTTTCTCAACGACGTTGAGAAGTATGAAATATTGTACCAGATTCAGCAGTTTGGGAAGGTTTTGCCTCTAAAACTTCTCGTTTAAGAATTCTCTTAGCTTTAGGCCGGGAGGCGGTATCGATGAACATGCTGGCCGGTAGGCAGGCAGGCAGGCAGGCAGGCAGGCAGACAGACAGACAGACAGACATTTGTGAGGGAAAGAAAAAGAAATAAGAATAAAGTGCATACAGGCTAGCCCAAAAAAGACTATCGTCATTGAAACACAAACATTATGTGACCCCTTTGCGCATCAATAAAGGCAACCTGTTTCGCCGACACAAAATATTAACGGTGCGTTAACACAACAGTGATGTGTGATGAAGCTCCGCGATTACGTGTCCTTCAATGAGCTCCCACGGTAGCAGCTGTTCCTAGCTGAAACGTTAGGGCTACAGCTGTATCATTACAGGTACAAACCCAGGAAACGCCCCGTAGCGTCCATCTGACCTTCAAGCTCAGCCAAGGTCAAGCTAGCGCCTCGTGAGGTTGCGCAGTAAAAGCGTCTAATCGCTCGTTCGTTTCAAAATAAAGGCTGCGAAGAGGGGGATAGGGGGACAGAGTAAAAGGGCTGGCCATCAGAAAATGATACTACGATGCGCTGGCTGTATCCAAGTTCACTGCGTGTTCGCGCCTAGACCGGTCACTGTGCCGGCCAGCGTCTGTATTGTCTTTTGGAGCAATTGCGGGCGCAGTCACTGCGCGACCTCGGCGCGAAAACAGAGCTCTCGCGCGGCAAACTTGGTTCAACCGCTTTCAAGAACGCCAGAAGTTTTTTCGTAATGTTTGTCCTATCATCCTGTTCTCGATGGCATATATATATATATATATATATATATATATATATATGATGCTGTTGTGCACGATAACCTTTCAGTTGGTGTCAGCGCTGCTGTGACGGTTGTTCCTAAGTCTCTCGTCCTTGTCGTTTGCGCTGTTTTATTTTCCGTCACGCTCCAACTCACCCAAGCTTCCGCGTTATGTAACACAGAGAGAACACACTGCATTGTATTCACGGTGTCACAGTTAACGGGTGCAAGGATGTTGAAAACAACTGAAAGAATACAAAAGGAAAAATACGTCAAAGGGACTTCACGTTGTGAGTTCGTTCATGCTCTTCTGGCGCAATGGTTTCTTTTTTTTTTTTTTTTGTCTTATGGTGCCTGTAGAAGTCAGCGACCCAACCGAACCTTTTGGGTGTTGATTTAACACATACGAGGAGCCAGTTGCGGAATATTCGAGTGTCGCGGGAAACCGCTGCCTATGCTAATGGTCATTTGCGTATGGTTAGATCAGCCTTTTTTTTTTCATCAGTATAGTTGGTGAAAGCTTGGTATAACACATATTACGCGAACATTAAGCGCCATGTATTCCGCCGATGCGCCTCTGCCATCTCAGCGGACAATCATGTTAACAGCCTCAAGAGAAGAAGAGAGCGAAATTGAGCTCCGGCTTGGTACCATCATCCACACTACGCTCTACCATCTACGCGTCGTTCGTCATACACCTTGTAACCTCAATATAAATAAATCCAACTCGTAAGACAAAGAGTTTCGTGTCATATGATGAGCGTATACATACACACGCGTGCGCGCACGCACTCGCACCTGACGCTCCCTCCTGAGGAGAGGGATCACGAAATTTCACTCCTCGTACCATTCATTATATGTGCTCCTAATTTCCGCTCACGAGGGGGAAATTCCGCTCCGCAAGGCATACGGATACGGTGTCTCTTGTTTCTCTTTCTAAATAGCTTATGATCATTGTCATCATCAGTTCTATAAAGAGGGCAATTCGGCGTCTAGCATCATGGGTCCCTTCGCACTTACTGATGATTACGTCTTAATAAGTGGGCTCTTCCGGTTCATCCTGAACTAGTTAGCGTCGGCGTGTGTCAATCCTCAGCCATCCATAACTTCCTTGGCGCCTGAGCCTCGGGCAGAACAAAGACCGCACGTGAGTGCGCACCGCTGTTACAGGCGAAGATGTTATAAAAGCGGTGTCTGTTCTGGCGGCGCTCCATGTAATACTAATTTTTCCGGAAGTCTACCAGCAGTCACTGTTCATCTCCGCCCGTTGGCTGCCAGAAGTCACATGTGACACCTGCCGGTAGAATAACGAGATTGTTAGTCTACCGCAGCCGAAAAACACCTAACCTAATCAAACCTACTTAACGGAACAACAAAACAAAGGCACAGAGGACCAGAGGAAGAGGCAGCCAATGCGTGGCCACTACCGGTGAAATTTTGGAAAAATTATTCCGCCGGAGCCGCCAGAATAGACAATGACATGCTGTAAAGAACAGTGGTTCCACTTTTCGGTATTGGGCCCCCTGATGCTCCGCTCCTTTGCTTTCATTTCCACCCCTAGTAACGTCACTTCGCGCGGCGCTACTTCACGAAGCCGGGCCATTTTCATCATGGTCTTCGAAGCTCTCCCCGGCGCGTTCGCCAGGGCCGGCCACCATACAGTTTCACACTAATGTACACTAGAGGGGAATCTGGCGCTGCCATCGCGGGCCGTCGTATGCGCCGCCATTGCAGCTAACGACGTTCTTCGCCATCTTGGCTTGGCCAGCCACAAGGCTTCTTTTTTGTCGTGAAGCCGAAATTGACAAAAAAGGGTAACATTTCTCTTGTTCATCTAGCATAAAGCTTCCGAATAATGACCGACAGATAAATCTTTTGGAGCATCAATTTCATTATAACAAAACAAATTTGATTAATCTTCTACAGTAGTATTGTTGCTTTCTGGCAGCCAGAGGCGACTTTCTAGCCTCTTCGTGAGCCATGCCAAGGACAAGTGGAACGTGCATGACCAAGGACAAGTGGAACGTGCATGCTTTCTGGCAGCCAGAGGCGACTTTCTAGCCTCTTCGTGAGCCATGCCAAGGACAAGTGGAACGTGCATGACGGAACGCTCGCTGAAGCGCGGCTCGCCTAGACAGTGCGCCAGATTTTCCCCCCAGTATATACTATTAGTATGAAACTGTATGCCGGCCACGACAGACAGGACCCTTGGAGGTGAACAACGCACTCGCCTTCTTTGCCGAGGAAGACCTGTCCCTCGATGATGTGAGGGGCAAGGCGAAACATCCTGTGGGTCGCCTTGGGCGCGGTGTATCCGACGTTTTCGCCCGGGTGGAACATGGGCCGGCGGCCCTTTTTGCTGCTCTTCTTGTCTTTGGTCATCGCTGCTCGCTCGCTGGAGGTGCAGAGCCGGGAGGGCTGCGTGCAATGCTCAGCGCGATCCTTCTTCTTCTCCCCTGCACGCGACGTCAGAGCACCTGCGCCCCGTGGTTCGCGAGGATGCCGCTGACGACGATAATGGCGTCAACGAGAGACGAGACTGCAAACAGAGGAAGACCATCAACTGGGCGGTCACTAGGCACTAGGGTGGGCACTAGGGCATTGCAGGGCAGGAACGGCTGGAGGAAGGCCTTCGCGCTGCAGTTAAGGAGGCTGGGAGGTTTAATACTGCATTGTATGCAACCAAGAAGAAGAAGAAGAAGAAAGAGAAGAACTTCTTCTTCATCATCTTCTTTTTTTCTTCTCCTTCTTCTTCTTTACTTATTTATTTCTTTCCTTTCCTTTCTTGTTTTATTTTGATAATGGCTAATTTTCAAACTCTATTCCTCAACAGAAGAAGAAAAAAGCTTCCGAAATTTTCTAATTTTTCTCTAGTAATGTACCTAGTCAGTGATCTCTTTCGGTTTAACGACTGATGTTTGGCCGATCCCCTGCTTGGGTATGCGCCATTAATATAAGGAACAACAACAACAAGATACAGAGCTCCGCTGGTAAATCATAATGTGCGCTGAGCACGAGGACGCGCGTTCGAGTTGTGAGCGGGCGAATTAGCCCCCTTCTTGCTCGATTCCTGGCCGATCGCCCGCGTTGGTATGCACCATAAGACGTGGAACAACAACAACAATCGATTCCCGGCCGCGGTGGCCGCTTTTCTGATGGAGGCGAAAAGCAAAAACGCCCGTGTGTATGAGATTTCGGCGCACGTTAAAGATCCCCAGGCGGTCAAAATTAATCCGGAGCCCTCCACTACGGCTCCCATAATCGCTTGCGTTGCGTCGGTGCTTTAAACCCTACAATCAATCAAATCGTACTGTGGTTTGTGTGCTGCTTTGCTGCGGTCCCCTTTTTGGTAATCAGCCCTGAAATTTTTTTAAGAGGACAAACGTCACTTTTAGACTATACAGACACGAACACCTTCACCAAACTATTCATCTATAAGTGCCCCGAAAAGCCCAGATGTCATTCCCGTGAAATTAACGCGTCCCCTGCCGCTTTGTTGCACGTCCTGAGCTTCGTTTGGAACTGTCCTGCTGACGTCACGGTGACCTAAGCTGCTTTACCGGTTGTAGCCGGCCGACGTAGCCTTTATTTAGAAGTCTTTACTGTCTCGACCTCAATTTTATGTTGATTTTGCACTTGCGCGATAGTCATTACAGAGGCCACGAGGACAAAATCAAAGTTTGGTTCATTAAACAGGCTCCTTTGTCTGGATTAGCCAACCAAAGAATTCACCACGAGAAAGCTTCGCGTTCAACCATGATCATCGTTAGGCGGAGGTGTGCATTATTTTTATCATTTGTGCCACTAAACGCGACCTAGTGCGGGAAATTTCGTCGTGGCCTACACGATAATGCCGCTTCAAGACGACCTCCATAAGGACTGAACCACCCCTTCCCTTCTACCCCGCTCTTTCAACGATGGCCTCAGCTAGGCCTTCCTCGCCACTAAAGCTGGAAAAAACGACAGCAGCAACAACAAAAACAACAACGAAAATCATGCACCCCTCCGTCTAACAACGACGATGGTTGAACGCGAAGCTTTCTCGTGGCATGGATTCTTTGGTCGGCTGATCCCACACTGCGCTTATGTCCTACTCTGGAGGCACGCACCACTTCAGCTTATTAGATGCGACGCATCTCTTTAACTCGCCTTGTTCCGCGTCGTTGTCGCGGCGTAGTCCGCATCCTCGGCGCGGCAGCTGTGCGCTCCGCCGCTCTCACCGCAGCGCCATCTGTGCGTCAGCGCGGTCAGCTCGCTCCCGTCGCCGTGCCAGCTGTGCGTTAGCGCGCAGCTTGCGCTCGCGCTTGCGCTCGGTTAACACATGTGCATGCGCTGCTATTCGCTGCTATGCGCTCATTCCGCTGCATATAAACGCGGTAAGTGCGCCGCTCCGCTCAGTCGTTCCGCCGCCGGCGCTCCGATGACATCGTCCGATGATTTGAATAACGCAACGGCAACCCCCGATGAGTCGCATCTACCCCATGGTTCCCCTCGCGGGAAGATGGTGTAAATTTTTTTCACCCAGTCATTGACCCCCACTGTACCGTCTGTGACGCAGCCTACTGTAACTTAGATGGTATGCTATGGCAGTGCCCGGCGTTCCAAGAGGACGGCGAACTCACCACAGAGGAAGAATGGGCCGTGGCGCTCCACAGTGAAGACTACTACACTCAACTCCGGACTGTACAGAAGGCCTGCGTTAGGGCGGAGGTCCCAAAGCTCCCGCCACCCCCGCAGGCGCGTCCCGCGTCTACTCTGGGCGGTCATCTGGGCCGTAGGTTAGACCTTCACGACTTAATTAAGTTAGATGTCTGTCTGTCTGTCTGTCTGTCTGTCTGTCTGTCTGTCTGTCTGTCTGTCTGTCTGTCTGTCTGTCTGTCTGTCTGTCTGTCTGTCTGTCGAGAATACCCACAGCAACTCTCAGGTGTGCAATCCGTAGTCTTAAGGTTTGGGTTTGGGGTGTAGGGCGCGAATCGGTACATGCTGCGTGGCGTTCTCTTCGACCATGTCGAAGTGGAGCAAAACCGCGCAGTAAGGAAGCGGTTTTCTCTGGCGTACATGTTCATCCTTTCAAGGAAGGCGATGACGAACGCTTTAGTTCATGTTCTCAGTCTCTGGTTATTGCCAGCCATTCTTGCGGGACCATAACGACAGCTTTTTAGATCGTGTCAAGAGTATGTGCGTGCCGCCAAATGCCAAAACGTTTTTCTCCAACGCAAACGATTCCAGTTAAAACAACTAGGCTGCGCGAAAAAGGGATGTCGATACCTTGGTCAGACAATTGCCGCTTGTGCAATCAACCACAGACTATATGGAGCATTGTTTTGTGCTGTGCCGTGACGCGGTGTTGTTATGGGACGTTTTGCAATGGACTCTAAAAAATGGCCTTGAGATCACCCCGTACAACACTCGCTTGCCATTTCAAGATGTTAATAGGGTGCCATATGGCGTTTTTGTTCTGTTAGGATTGTTTAGCATGTGGAAGTGCCGCATGATTGATCGACATGCGGAACCCCCTATGCCAACCAAGTGCATTTTTCGGGAAAAGGCAGCGTTATAGTGCGGAGCTTTTATGCAGCGCGGACTGAACCACCGGAGTGGCTGCATCTTCTAGATGCGTGCGACTGCTTGCCTGAGCTTCGAAATGGTGCCGATGATTGTTAGTCCGACCTACTTAGTCCTTTCTGTCTGTTATTTTTATATTGCGTGTTAATTATCATGTCTGAATTTGTCTAAAGTTCCCATGCTTCAAGGAAAAAAAGATGTCGAAATGGAGCAATCGGATAGACGCAGGCTTCATAACGCCAGGGAGCCAGGTTCGATTCCGTCCTCGGGAAGCACTTCTTTTTTCTTTCCCACGTGCACCCACGACCACTCATCATCACTGTCAGAGAAAGTTGGCTTTCCTGCAGGGCGCATTGGCGCACAAAGGCATCAGTGAGGACACGAAAGCTTCGCTTTTACAACGATATTGTCACGAGAAGACGATGAAGAGGGTAGTGTGGTCACAGCCTCCGACGACGAAGCACCTCTGTGTGGGCGCGCAGCCTACGCGGGCTCTGTCATGGCCCCCATACTGTAAATACGTCGGTAGCATAATAAAAAAAACAGTGGTTGATTTCTCTGTCATAGCAATCGGTGAAACGCGAAAGTGAAATGTGCAGCGAAATCTTCAGCTGAGCATGATTTGCGGGTCGGCGGCTGTCTTGTGGGTGTGCTTGGCCAGTGAGGTCCTGCTGGCGGGTGCTTCTGCAAAGGTGTACTGGCGTCATTTCCGTGACGGATATAACGTCAGTGATATCTCGGTGTATACCGGGATGAAACGCTTCCGTGTTAAAATATAAAACCCGAAAACGAACAACCCTAAGTATAACGTACTCTTTAGTACTAAAGGTTGCTGCCCCGAAAAAAGACCCTGTGTGCGGGGGTGCACCCTTTACAGGCCGCTTGCTCCGTTGTACTGGCATCATTTCCGTGACGGATGTGACGTCAGTGAAATCTTCGTGTATCCGGGAATAAAACACTTTCGTGTTAAAAAAAGCATCTCTTTGTAAATAGATCACTTCATCATCAACCACGGATCGCCCAATCTGTTCTTCCGCCGCGTCACAGTATTAAGAAAAACAGCTGAAGCAGTGGCGGCTCCCCAGCCTCTTCCATGAGATCTCTTATGACGTCACAGAATTTTGTTCGTGCGATTGGCGGCCGCCGACCTAAGCAACCGCTAAGGCACATGACTGGACTATTGTAGCGGGGCCTCTATAGTTGGCTTAGTGGTACGGCACACCCCACTTATAGCGAACCCGGTATTAAAGAAAGTCCAACTATAACGAACAAATCTTCGTTTCCCGTTACCATTTGTATACATAAATTTTATACACTACAGCAGACTTATAGCGAAGCCGGTTTAACGAAACCCCGGCTATAACGAACAAACGTTCGTTTCTCGTTACCATTTGTATACATAGATTTTGTCCAGATATACAGTATAGCCCACTAATAGCGAACCCGGTTTTAACAAAATCCCGGCTATAACGAACAAACCTTCGTTTCCCGCTACCATTTGTATAATAGATTTTCTTTCCAGATATACAGCATAGCCCACTTATAGCGAACCCGGTTTTAACGAAACCCAGGCTATAACGAACAAATCTTCGTTTTCCATTACCATTTGCATGCATAGATTTTGTCCAAATAAACAGCATAGCCCACATACAGCGAACCCGGTTTTAACAAAAACCCGGCTATAACGAACAAAACTTCGTTTTCTGTTAACAATGGTACACATAAATTTTATGTCCAGATATACAGTATAGCCCACTTATAGCGAATTCGGTTTTAACGAAACCCCGTCTATACCGAACAAACCTCGTATACATAGATTTGATGTCCAGATATAGTAGTACCACTCGGGTGCTTACGCGCAGTTAACACACTAATGACTATGTTCTTAGTGCTGTCCTCTATTGCGTCACTCCCGCCTTAACACATCGTGTAGCGCGAAATTCGAAAGCTTTTCGATACATCTTCATTTTTTAGGTTAAAAGAATGCCTTTCGTGGCTGTAATGGTACTCAGTGGGCTCTTTCTAATTGAACAGAGTAAGATTTTGTCTTTTGGGCCCCTTTATTGTTAGGGATATTTAACAAAATGGACGATAAATGTTATGGCCTTTGCTGCTCTTCTGTTACGGCCGATCGCTTTAGAATTCTGGTAGTGCGTTCACGTTTCCCCAGGGAGTCTTTCCAGCATGACATGCCTGTGTACAGGTGGAAACCACTCGTGTCCCGACAGTGGTCCCGACTCCCGATTCAGATCCGCTATATAGCGCATCTGTGAAAATGAAGTGTTTTTTCCCTTCGGTGCTTTAGGACGTAATGCATGTGTGTCAACACGTATATTACGCTGAAATAAATATTTATAGGCTGCGCTTCACACACACACACATATATATATATATATATATATATATATATATATATATATATATATATATATATATATATATATATATATATATATATATATAGTATAAGTAAAGAGTCGGATACACAGCAAGAACAATAACAAACAATGTTTACTTACGTAGCGGCGTTTACTTACGTATATATATATATATATATATATATATATATATATATATATATATATATATATATATATATATATATATATATATATATATATATATATATATAGATAGATAGATACATATACGGTTCATGTATATGAACCTTTTATATATTTATAAACGGTCCAGGTAACTAATTACGACAGTTAATCATGCAATACCTTTTTTACCGGGTGCGGTCGTTTACAGCCGTTATTAATGGAGGCTCCTGGACACAATTGTTTTGTGCTGGGACATCTTCTGTCATATCTGTACATGGCACTAACACAGGAACACACACGAAAGAAATAGGAAAGAGAACCAATATCACGCTGATTACCAAGAGAAAACAATACGGTATATCCCTAAAATGAATTGGTGCCACCAACTGGATATTTTATTGGAACAAACGTACGTCCGTAATGACGCCGTGCAGGCGGCTTGTGCTGCTGACTTGGCTTCCTGTGAGAAAAAAGCGCTGGAAGTGGAATTTGGGTTTAGTTTATTGACGCCAAGCTTCTCCAATATTCGTTACTCAAATACCGTGAAATAATCCTATTGAAAATAAAAAAAAATGTCACCACCGAGCCTGAGATGTGCCACAAACGCTCCGGAAATATAGACAATAATGCATCGCAGAAGAGAGTTAGTGACCGTTCTACCGTAGCGTGGTCAAATTCATGTTCGCGCATCTGCTCAGTGCCGCGTCCACGCTCAACTCGCTTACACCAAAGGCGTTTAAAAAGCGCTTTGCTGGATAAAAATAAGCCTGCCAAGAATAATATATTTTCCCAGTGTGTTTTCGTTCACATCGCAATGACTGGATACGCTGCACCGTTGACTACTAAGATGAAGTAAGCGCGCACACTGCAAATGTACAGCATCACGTGAAATGCAAACATAAGATGTAATTAACGGTCCTCTGTGCATACACGGAAGAAAGGGCGTACAGCCGTTGTGCTGCGAATGTGCATTTCAAGTGCCCATTCAAACGTGCGCGAATTTAACAAAGCGATAACAGAAATTGCGAATCAAACGTACGTTAACGGCGCGGTCACGAGATTACCTAGCCGCAATTTTTTTCCCTCCACAGCTTCAATTTGCGCCGCAACGACCAAGCACATATTACGCAGCAAATCGCTCCAATGTCATAACAACGGATTATAATACTACCCGGGTCGTTTACACACAAAACACGACTTCACGCCACAAAGAGCTTACACGCACTCGGAACGCACACGCTACATGGCCAGACGCAAGCTGCCGTCGGTCCGGAAAACTCAGACGGCAACCAAATAATCCGCCACGATAAGAATGGCGTTGTTCTGCGCGCCGTAAGGCTGTTAGCCACACAAAGTTAGGCCTAACTTCCCATTTTGAGGTTTAGGACGTTAGGCCTAACGTCGCATCTTGAGGTTTAACACCAAACTTAAACCGGCACCCGTTCAAAAAACTGCTCACTGAACGCCAAGCGGTAGGTGGCGATTCGCGCCGTACACCCCAAACCCAAACGTTAGGCCTACCTCAGCACACACCTCCAAACAACTCCCATAAAATAGATGCTTGGTGAATTTTCTGAGCATTGTGGCAGGATATATCATAAAAATAATCACGTATGACAGGAATGGGCAGAGCAAAACGCAAGTCCTGGCTATGAGCTCACTTATTTGCAGCAAATTTTGTTTTACAAATTTGGTCGCAAGAAATAAAATTAGTTTAATGTTAGCATTGCGTAGGATCTTTTCTTTCCATGTCGTCATCATTTTTGTGCAATTTCCGTATATATGTGCCGAAATACCGTCACCCTACCTGCCATCATCGACGCACCATTATCAGCATGCTGTCGTCTACCGGACGTACGTCGTCTAACGTACGTCCATTCCGGCTCTAGCGGACGTCCGCTGGACGTCCGTTTCAGAGCCGACGGACGTCAGTGGGCTCTGAACACTTGCGCACGTCCGTTCGGATGTTCAGGATGTTCAGTAAAAATGCACATGATCAAGGATGTTCAGTAAAAATGTACGTAATCACAACTGTTTTATTAACGAAAACCTTGTGTTCCCACAACGGATACTACACCAACACACTAACGGGCAGACAAGGAGGCATGAACACGGCGAACTTGCTTCACATTTAGTTAGCAGTTATCTGTGCTTGTATACACCCCCCAAGGAGATCATTGTCAGGGAGGTTCTTCGAAAATGCTAAAAAATTAGGAATAATTTCAGCTAAACAGATGGAACTTGCAATATACATGTCAGGGTGTTGATGTACAAAATGTTATTAATTTGAAAAGCAGATTATCTTTCTTGCTCTTGCTTTTATATTCAATTTACGCCATTATTTGATGTTTCGCGGTAACTTTGTACGTCCACGGGCGGATGTCCTTCAGACATACAAAAATGTATGTCCTTTGTACATTTATTTGATGCCTCGTGGTAACTTTGTACGTCCACGGGCGGATGTCCTTCGGACATTTATTTGATGCTTCGTGGTAACTTTGTACGTCCACGGGCGTATGTCCGTCGGACATACGAAAATGTATGTCCTTTGTACATTTATTCGATGCTTCGTGGTAACTTTTTGCGTCTACGGGCGGATGTCTGTCGGACATACGAAAATGTATGTCCTCTGTACATTCGTTGCTGGATGTCCACAGTACGTCCGCAAACGTACATCCAATCATGGACGTAGAGGGGACGTACAGTGGCCGCCCAAACTTGTCATTGTATGTTCGGCTGTTTTTCGGGCGTTCCACGGACGTCCATGGTTCTTGCCGTCATCTTCTGTCATGCCGTCATAAATGTCATTGCCGTAATCCACTACGATGATGCTTGATGGCTTCCATCAAGTCTACATTTCCAATAGGGTGCACACCCGATCGAGAGTTTCTGTGGGTATTCCAGAATAGAGGTGCGTACCTCCAGTAGCACATACTCGCAGTGTGGGAATAAAGTAGCCATGAAGAGAAAATACAACTTCGTTTAATTTGAAAGAACTAGGATTCAGTATCTCACTCAGCTCCATTGCAGCCACAAAATGTGTTTTTTTAACGAAAAAGAAGCAAGAAGTATTTAAAAACATTCAAATTTTGCGCCACAGTGACGTGTTATGAGCAAGAATGACGTCATACGGGCCGACAATAAAACAATTTTCAGTGCGTCAACTACACGTTAGCATTCAAGTGATGTCGTCAAATAGAACTATAGGCCCCATTACAGACGTCCAGTCACGTGTCGTCGCGACAGGTCAGTTAGGCGGCCGCCAATCACACAAACAAGGTTCCGTGACGTCATAGAAAAGTTGCGGCAAATTGGCTAGGGGTCGCGACTGCTTCACACGTTTCTCCGTTATTTGTTCGAAGATTGCAATGATATTGGTATCGTTGGTATCGGGACTAAGCAGTCTTTCTAATAAACCCAACTTGTATTTTGTCTTCATGGCTTCTTTAACCAACCGAAGTATTCATCACGCGAAAGCCTCGTCGTTAGACGGAGGGGTGCATCATCTTTTGTCTGAGTCGAAGCGCTTGTATTAAAAAAAAAAACATATATGGTCATGCGGGACTTGAATCCGCGTGAGGTACCACGGCGCCACTCGGCACCCTGCCAGAGTTTGACTGGTGCGTGCACCGCGTGATAGGAGAACTTGATGGCCCGTGAGTAGAAGAGGTTCACTCGGGGAGGAGAGCTCTGGCTGTGGGGAAGCCCTCGTCAAAAGATGAAGAAACGAGAGCGAAAAGACGAAGGCGATTATGATATTCACTAATTAGAAACGTCATCATCGTCAAACACAATAATATGTCTGATAAATTATAACCACTGCAGTTCTCACGCGAGCAAGCTTAAGTGTGCGAAATTTTTTTATTCTTTTCTTCGCGTGCTTATCTGAGGAGGTTCTGAGAACGTCCTGAGGCGAAACAGTAGGATCACGCGAGTACGTTAGGGGAGGGAGATTATGGGTTTGTCCTAGGCGCGTCATATAGTGTTCTCAAGCCACCCGTGTTGTTGTATGATGTAGAATGCAGGTTATGGTCTAATCACGTTAAACTATGCAGAATAAACCATAACAGCGTGCAATGCCGTTAAGGTTATCGAAAAGTCGTTTTTTTTTTCGTAGAGAGATAAGATACAGTAACATACAAAATGGGTCAGAGGCTCAAAATTTCAACCATGTTTCAACACATGAATGACGCACGGGCGCTTATACGCTTATACGTTGGCAGCTTAGACGCGTATTCAAGCGGGAACATAAAACACTTTCTTGTTTTTATTGTTGTCGTCTTGCTGAAATTCTTGTCTTGCTCAAATTTTTGGGCTTCTGCCGCAGCCCAGAAGTCAGGAAATCGACAGAATCATTTCGCGGCACCCTCAATTTCCTGTGGTAGGACAAAGACAAATTACTATGCGCTCCCCCCCCCCCCCCCCCACCCCCCTTCTTTCCTTGAATTTATGAGTTGTAATACTAAATGCCGAGTTGATGCTGTCCGACTTCGTACCGAATTAATCAAAGGTTGGGATAAATCGCCATTACTGTTTCACGTAGGCGCGTTCTCATAGATCACCGTGCGTCGCAGCTGGCATCACGTTGACAAGCCAGCTCATTATTCTAGCGCGTCGTACTTGAGCGCTTCTGACGCGTACGTACGTCCGATTCGAAAATAAAGGCGCGTGACTGGGACGCGAGGATGTCGCAACTACCTTTTTCGAGTCTAACAAGCGTGACGTCAAGATAAAAATATTTTCATACGGAGGTGTGTGACTTCACTGGCCGTAGCTTTCTTCACTGCGCAACGAACGCGAGCAGCCTCCCGTGACATATGCAATAAACGTATAAACAGGGCGCGGTGGGCGCGTCGAGTTTCATTTGCATGCGCATTTGGTGCGTTCCAATAGTCCACGCCGGTGCTTTTCTTAGCAGTTTGAGCTCAAAATTAAACACCCGCAGGCACAACTAAACAAAATGGTGGAGAAACATAACTGAAATTATCATTTGCTTAGTTTTCAACAAAATTTAAGGAATCAATAAGATCGACACGCACAAATTTTCCGACAGAGAAATGAATGTACCCGCACAAACAGAAGCGGCTTCACAGCACAGGAACAGCGAACGCGCCAAATGCGTTCGTTTACTCATAGCACCGCCAGTTTATTCTGCGGTCTGCCACTGTTTAATTTTGTACGCTTTTATTACTGTAAATTTGCTGCTTTACTGCTCAGGTACTGGCTTTACGTTTATAATGAGCTTAACTTTCACGTCTTTAACAGGTTTAGGCGAATAAAATCAGCAATACAATGAAAAAGAAACGCGACACTCGAGAAGGCGCTTTGATCGCACCGGATATCCGCTCCACGCGGCGCTGTCCGTGACGTCATCGAACATTAGGAGCGCACTCGGTGCGCAGAGCGCTTGGTTAGGCCTGGAAAAAAAGGCTGTTGAGCGGTACAACGCCGATGACGCTCTTGTGTTGTTAGTCGCGGACCGCGATCGTGGCGACTGAAAGTGCCCGAACAGCGTTTCTGTCTACCAGCAACGACGCTGTCGCCCCCGGAGATAAGCCAGCCGGCCCTTGTTCGTCTGCGCCGACGTGACCGTCTGCGTCGGAGCTGAGGCGTTTTCCGTGCCCTGCGTCGGCCATTGTGAGGGAGCGGGGGGTACTTTGGCGTTATGGCCAAGAAAACGTACGACCTGCTCTTCAAACTTCTCCTCATCGGCGACTCGGGCGTCGGAAAGACGTGCATTCTCTTTAGGTTTTCGGACGATGCCTTTCACACCACATTTATTTCCACCATAGGTGAGTCTTTTTTTGTGTGCGCCTCTCGCGTCCTGCGCTCTCGCCCCTCGCGTCGCCGATGTCTTCGGGATCGTTCTAGGGGGTACCACCCAAGACCGTCTTTCGTGTTTGTTTGTTCGTTCCCCGTTTCCTGCGTGCGCGCGCGTGATAACGATTTCCCCCCCTGCTACGAAGAAGCCCGCAGCTCCCGATGTTGCCCGGCGAGCGACGGGCAGCCGCTACTGGGAGGAACTGAGATTTCAGGTCGACCTTCCTTCCGCCAACGACCCTCTCGCACGTAATAAAGCGATCGCACCTTTGCAATTCATCAACGCTCGCGTCCTCCGCGTAATCTTTGGAAACGGCAGGCATAAATAACGCCCGAGTGCAGTTTGACGCGCGCTTGCCAATGAACTACAAAGACGAATCATCTGCCTGAAGGCGAACGTGAGGAGAGCAAACCTTTGTCAAAAGGCGCCGCTTTTTCTTTTTTTTTTTTTTTGTTACCCTCATCGTCGTGAAGAACGTTTGTCGCGGTCGCTGACGAAGCGACCTCGAGCTTTGAAGCGTGCGCGATGTTTGAGTGTCTGTGGCGAGCCGAGTCGGCTGATTGGAGAGCGTTCGATTGGCCGCCGCGAAACACTTGACGAAAATAAACAAAAAAGAGGGGGGGGGGGGGGGGGGTAGCTTGCTAATCTCTTGCGCACCGACGACCCCCCTTACCCTTACTGTTTTTTTGCCGGTGGCGCGGGGTTAAGGAACTAGGGGGGGTGGGGCAGCTTACCTGCCCATTTCGACGGCGCTGACGTGTTGGACGCGCTCGCAGGCGTCTAACGACTTCTTCGCCGCGAAAGAGAGACGAAAAAAAGAAAAGATGCACTGAGTGTTACCAAAATAGTTTTCGAGCCCCGTGCGCCGTTCTACAGCGTAACTAACGCGACTGGCGAGTCAGACGTAGAATGAGATGGTAAAGAATGAAATGGTAGAGGCCATTCGGGGTAGGGCGGGTCTAATTAGAAGCAGATGGTTTGACTGCGTAAAGTGTGGTCTTGATTTTGGAACGTTGTAGAGTGTTTCACCGCGCATAAAAATGTAGTGCAGAACATGGTTGCAAGGATTGAAAATGGCAGGGGGAACTTTACACTATGCGTTTAGATGAAAAAAACAAAAAAAAACACTGGTCAGGTTAGATTTATTGCGAATGGGAATTTCACGCATGCTGCTTATGGTGTCTTGATTCGATGCGTGAGTATTTTGATAATTTAACAAACCGCGCAAGTGAAGACTTTTCAAACGGATATTTGTGCATTGACGGGCTCTTTCGCAAGAAAGTAGGTAGCGGGTTGGTTGGTTTATGTGAAAGAATTGTACCGCATGTGTTTTGCTTTGGAATGTGTGTTGAGTTTGATAGTTCTTGCAGTCAGGAGGTTTTGATGGCAACTATACGACGTAAGACTTATTCATGTGATGTGTTATAGCATATATTAACGAGCTGCTACAAACTATGGAAGTTAGTTCTAAGCAGCTTTGATTCAGTTCGAAAACTGGGTTTCGCAGAGGCGAATGTCACCATTCCACAGAGTGGAATGGTGCCCTATTGCAGCTGTCAGCCTTCACAGCCGTCTGCTGCACTGGCCTTCTGCATTCATTAACTGCCACTCGCCGCGACGACTTGTACGGCAAAGTGTACAGCAGTCGAAAAAAAAGACTAGCAACATGTCTCGGAGCGGTGACGTAGCGTGACCTCGGGCTTGGGTATTAATCGTGTAATTTTATCCCGTCACCGAAGAACGCTGAGTTTGGGAATTCCCGTTTCTGACAGCTAGGTATCGGAAACGTGTGTTGCGGAGGATTTAAATGCCTGAGTGGTTTTGTGTTGCATTGGGAAGCAAAAATTCCTCCACTGACCTTTTTCTTTTTATCTCTTTGTCGCCGTTGCGCAGGTATCGACTTCAAGATCAAAACCATAGAGTTGAAAGGCAAGAAGATAAAGCTCCAGATATGGTAGGCGAGCGTGCAGTTTTGTTCTTTCACAGCTTTATTTTATTGTCCATTGGTGAACTGAACTTGTAATGACTGACTGTGTGTGTGTGTGTTTAGTCTGCAATGCTTAACTTGTAATGACTGACTGTGTGTGTGTGTGTGTTTAGTCTGCAATGCTTGCTTTTGTGTGATTGGTCATTCTCGAGGAACGGGTGCTTTTACCGGAGAGATGTAGTTTTTCATTGGTTTTTTTGGGCCTCACGGAAGCGGCGATGTTTTTGAGATGAAATAAGGCTTTGTTTGTGTGCATGGTAATGGGGATAAGGAAGTTTGGGCAGGAAAAAGGAGTGAAGTAAAAGAAATGTGAGGCTGTGGCGTGTGAAGGTCGTGTCGTGGTGTGGTTTGCATACATTGAGGAAGTTCCATAACCGCACTGCACAGTTACAACTGAACCGTGCCGCACAGTGGCTTACGTGAACAGAAATAACAAAGTATGTTCTGGCCCCTCTGTTTTTCACTTTGTGAGTCATCCGAGGGATTGCCATTTTTGCAGGAAGTAGATAAGGGGGGGGGGTGTCCGGAATGGTGCACCCTTGCAGGCAGGCAGAGGAGTAAAGTGTTTTGCTTCTGATGGTTGGAGAGAGATAAAAACTGCAGATGCAAAGTCTACCGCGGCGCGAGGTCTTTTCCTTCACGGCAGTCATGATGGTGGAGTCATGTTGTTGGTTGAAACCAATTTGAAACGTGCGTGACTTTATTACAGTAGTTGAATGGACGACTGCGAATGGCATGGAGTCTTTTCTATTGTGCCGCCCATTCCAAATGAGCGGAGGTTCAAGCCCTTGTCTAAGAATTCAAGCAATACGTTGCAAGTGTCAAACTCCACAATGGCACCGCAGTTTAATGAATTCACTTCAGTGTCCCATTAATGCCCTTCTATGACAATTAGCCTACCTGTGTTTTTGGAAGGAGCAGAGAGCAGTGGCTGCTTCGCATCATTTCGCTCTTTCATAGCAGCAGCTTTGCATCAAGGATTATATTTCGCCGCGGGAACGGAAACGGGGCTGATTCGTGAAGGCCGCTTCCTGAGCTTAGTCTCGTTTTTCACGCCGCCGCCGGCATTGCCTCACTAGGCATAGTTTCATACTAACATATACTAGAGGGAAATCTTAACAGCTAGCAACGTTCTTCTCCTCCTTGGCTTGGCTAGTGGCCACATGTCTTCTCATTTGGTCTTGAAGCTAAAATCATCAGAGGTAACATTTTTTTTTTTGTCTTGCATGAACTTCTAAATAGTCCCTGGCAAATAAATGTTTTGGAGGTTCACTTCTCCGTTAATAAAGCGAGTTTAACTTTAATTACAGCATCATTTAAAGCATCAATTACCCATTAATTAAATTGACGAATTAAAGCTTGTTGGTGGGCCATGTGCTGTGACAATAATAGTTCCTGACAAATAAATCTTCTGGTGGTTCGCTTCTCTGTTAATAGAACAAGGTTGAACAATCTGCAAGAGTAATATTGTATTTTAGCGGCCGCAGGCAACTTTTGAGGGTGTAACGACGGAATGTTTCTCCGTAGGTCATGACAACGCCGGGTAACCCCGTAGTGTATACTAGTATGAAACTCTGTCTCCAGGTGCTTACGTCGAGCTAGTCTTGTTCAGTCTCAGCGCTTTCTTTCAAAACTTGGCTGTGAATTGGCGTACTGGCCATTTTTACGAGCCGCTGTACGAGCGAGCTCGTCGTTCTCTACCAGGGACACTGCGGGCCAGGAGCGCTTCCACACGATCACCACGTCGTACTACCGGGGGGCGATGGGCATCATGCTGGTGTACGACATCACCAACACCAAGAGCTTTGACAACATCGCCAAGTGGCTGCGGTACATCGACGAGCACGCCAACGAGGACGTCGAGAAGATGATCCTCGGCAACAAGTGCGACATGGAGGACAAGCGGCTCATCTCCCGCGAGCGCGGAGAGGCGGTACGTGCACCTTGTCCCTTTTGCTGTGCCCCTTCGGTCGTCTCCTCGTCGATTTGGGAGCACGGCTGGGTGGTTTTCCTTTTACGAAATGGCGGGTTGCTTGTTAAGGACACTTGGGGGGTTGTGGATACTGTTTGATTGCTTAATGATTGGATCGGTCTTCCCGACCTTCTCTACTTGAATACACGTCCTTTTTAACAGTGGAGCTGTTTAACCCCTTAAGTGCTTTATTTTTTTTAGAATTTCCCGACCAAAAGTGCCTATTTTTTTTATTGCTGATTTCGAATCTGATTGTACTAAAAAGTAGCTAGTCGATGTTGAAAAAATATTTGTACCCCACAGTTAGTCAAATCAACACAATAAAGTTTATTTCTGAAGAATACATAGGAAACCAGGTACCTGCTGCTAACAAAATTAAAAACTTTATAAATAGAACAGTTGCAGATGCCACATCTTTCTTCACTTGTGTAGGCTAAGCACCTTTGCAATAGCTGGAGTGCAACGAATACCCACATCTCTTCCTTTGTCCCTGGTACCCATTTTTTGAGGCGGGAGTGATCACTGGGAGGAAAGCATTTCAACTTTTCAGCCGCTTTGCGATTGGTTTTGTCTACCACATATTATATAAGTTCATCGTCTAGAAACTGCTGAATATATTCCATAATGTCACCCGGCGATGACAATATGAAAGTCTTGCCTGGAATGGCCAAGAATGGAAAGCGATGAGCCTTCACAGGAGGATTGTCCACATAAAGCAGGATCCACTCGCGAGCAGTCGCGATGTTCGCTTCCCCGCTGTCTTTGTCATCACTGGAGGAGCTACTCAATTCACCGTCATCGCTGTCTTCACTTCCAGAGACAAGATAAACATCTATATCCGAATCAGCATCACTTGAAGAAGATGACGAAAATGAACAGCTTCTTTTTCTAGTTGACGGGCCAGCTATGCATGGGTCGGCGCCACCGCACGCCATATTTTCATAAAAAAAGCGCGCCTTGCCGCAGGAGAAAACTAATTCGTCGAGTAAATGCTGCCATCTAGTGGACGGCACGCAATCTAAGCCGCAGACGAGCGCTTCTCGTCCTGAACAGTATAGGGCAGTACCTATTCCGCTAAGACGAGCTCTGCTCGTCCAAAGCAGTTTGGTGACAGTTTGGGCAGGACGAGCTCTGCTCGTCCAAAGCGCTTAAGGGGTTAACCCGCCTTAAGTTGTCCCATGTGAACAGAAAATCTCCATTTGAGAAGAAAAAACACATATCCTCTAAGTGGGAATCGAACCTGGGTCCCTCGTGTTCCGAAGCCGCCGTCTATCCGATGGAGCTGTCATCACATTCCAGGTGTACAGCATTATTTCCTAATGCTAATAAGTGCAGGTGGTAGACCTGCTGCTGTACTCATTGAGTGCACCGTCTGTCTCCCCCGTCTCCTCGTGTGGGCGCATCTTATCGTGTGGGCGCATCTTCGTCTGTGAGACGGGGTGTCGCTTCATTACTCTATTTGGGTCCAGGTTCGATTCCTGGCGGCGCCTGTAATTTCTTTTATTTGTTTGCAAGAGTTATCTGTTGACACAGACAGTTGTGACAGAACCCTTGGCTGGCATAGGTATAGTGCTTCGCAGTAAAAAAACGGCAAGGTTCAAACTCCTGCCAAATAGACAAACGTGAAGTAGCAGACGGATTGTACAAGTTAAGCAACAAAATGCAGCCACAAGGGTTGGAAAGCCTTTGTTCAGTGTCCCTTTAGTAATGATGTTGACTTGCAAACTATTGACCCCACATGAACTAAACCTAGTGCACAGTCTTAAAAAATGGAAAGCAGGGGTTTTATGGGCAACCAAACCTTGCCTTGAGAGTGGTAGGCAGTCCAGCCCCAGCATTGTTTTTATTAGCATGCAGTTGGGACTAGGATCTTGGGAGGTCCGGCATGCTGTTGTACCCCTGACAAGGCAAAACACGAACCAGACTGTATGAAGCTTTGATCACATGTAATATATATTAAGCCAACTGCATGTAGTGGAAATGTCAGCGAGTACTGTTGTTGATTACTGTATTCACTGGTTCAGATCTTTGTGGTCACTAATGAACAATTCTAAACTTTGCACGAACTACCGTGTTAGTGTCGAAACACCATGATTATGCATGTGCTACTCTTACGGGTAGGCAACTTTGGATAGTTTACTGGTGTAACTTTTCTGTCTTCTAGTGGATGAACGGTGCGTTTTCTCTCGGATGTGTTTACGTTGAACCTAGCCGCTGCCATCAGCGTGGACTCAATTCTCACTCTGCATACACCGCTGAGGGCACTCTGAATGAGTTTGAGGGCATGTGTAAATGTGTTTGTCCATGTTTGCACAAAAAACACATGAAACCACCACATGTGCGCACCTCTATGTCGGCTCTGGGGCAGAAGCTTTTTGTGCGAGTGTTCCGTGCAGTGGCCCTTCCTCTTCCTATTCGGGAACATGCCTGTCAGGCATGTTCTTTCACCACTTGTGAGTGAAGGGGGTGGTAAGCGTTAGCTAAACGAAGCCTTGAGACAACGGGACAACAAATGGCATAGAACCTGCAGCTGTGATTGTAAAAAGAAAGCCCAGGCAGTGTAAATTGGTTGGCACCGCTTGGGGGCACACTTTGAGTTCATGCACTTCTACATTACACAGTGATACTATCGGCCGTATGAACCCACTTCTAATGAATGTGATCGTTATAGCTTGTTCGTTCAACCTGCGGTTTGCAGTAAATGCTATAAACATTTCCTGCATGCACGCTGTGGCTACGCTGTGGCTGTTAGTGACATGGCACTGGCTGCAGTCATGTGACGTGAGTAGCTTCAGCTTGTTACAGGCAGGTGCACAAGAACGTGCCATACCGCCAAAGTGCGTTGCTAGCAGAAGAGAGTTGCCTCCGTTCCAACAGAGGCCCAACTGTGCAATCCATGCTGAGCGGAGAGAGAAGATAATACATCGTGCTAGGGTGTGACAACGGGAGAATGGAGCCAGTGTGTTCCGTTCTCAGCCGTGCTGTTGTCTTGTAGACAGCTTGGGTGACTGCGGGGAGGCCGGCGTGCACGAGCCCTGTATTACGCTGGCTTCACTGCAGTGCGCACAACTTGTCCGCAATGCTCAGAACTTAGCCGCGACCAGCGTAGCTCGGGCGTGCAGGGGAACGGTGAAGCGCCGTGCGCTGATTCACAACAAGCTGCCGTCCGTTATGATTGGCAACAAGCTGCTATGAGCGTAAAGTGGGAACTGGGACCACACATAAGTACTGCAGACAGTTTGTTCTCAGTACACGCCTGCAGCATCTATGCACAGCGTTCACGCGGGAGAGAAGAATTGCCTAATGCTGTTTTCGAAGCTTAGCACCAGCACTTGGAAAGGGCTACATGCTGTCGAGTGCGTAGAGATGCACGCTAAGCTGAGCAAATAAAGCAGCAATGTAACTAGGAGCAATTACTAACCAGCTATAAATATCAGTCATGGCCAGCAGAATTAGCCAGGCTCGTTAAAACCCTTCGTGACAAGGCAGGTTTACTCGAAACCGTTCGTGAAATAATTCGTATTGCTGCCTAACATTTCCCCAAGACAGCTTGCACACTTTTTAATGATCGCATTTTGGTCAGTAAAAGAGTTGATACGAAATAATCCGATTAAAGGGCGGCTGTGAAACGGAAAGTCAGACCAGTTGGGCTCCGCACAGTCAGCGGCGGATTGTACACAGTAAACGGGAGCCGTCTCCCTGCTTGAGGCATTTACCTTTTTCATCAAACAGAACAAGAACAATGCATGCATGGGAATAATAAATGCCGAAATCATTTTTAAATGTATTAGATGAAAAGCTGGGATGAGGGCAGATTCGACCTCCAGGTGCTCTACTGAGTGTATTCGAAAATGCTGTGCTTCAGTCTCACCGGAGCCACATTTTTTTGTCGGCGTCGTTTTTCTTGATGGTCAAGCAGGCCGTCTGCTTATACAGGCCTGTACATCTGGCGATATTGCCTGTTTTTTTGCCGTGTTCGGCAGTGTTAAAGGCCAACTGCACTCAAAATTTCGACCTCTTGAAAACCCTATTTTCGTATGGTCTGCTTAAAAAGAAAGCAACATGCAAAATACAACAGCTCAAATACATGTGTGGACGCCGCAAGCAGCCAGCAAAAATCGGCGATTTTGAAACCGAAACCGAGTAGAGCGCGGCCATTGTAGTGACCTTGCAGCCGTCTAGCGAGCGGCCGGACGGTCACCAGCTCGGGAGAGAGCCTGCGTGCAGGCTCTACGCACACACGAGGCAGCAAATGGGTGAATCGTGCGCAGCAGATCTCGGCTGGTTCTCCAGCTGCGTGGCTGGCCAGAGGAAGAAGCTCCCGTCGGCTGGAGCATCACAGACGTGTCACGCGTCATGGCTGTTTACGCGATCTGCCAGCAGGTGCGGCGTGGTTTGCGGCAGAGCTTTTTAAACGCTTCTGAGATTAACAAGGTGTTTCACGGGGCTACCACTCGTGTCATAGCTGATTTGGGCGTACTTACTACACATTAAAAATAAATTTGGTCGAGGTGAAATTTGAGTGCAGTTGGCCTTTAATTATGCTTAGTTTGCCCGACAATGAAATCGGCTACCCTGCTATGGTGGTAGCCCTGCCAAAGGTCGCACCAAAAACAAAATTAAAAAAAAAAGGCCACTGGCACTGGCTTGGCTTAGCTACGCCAATGACCCGTTCTATACCAACAGTGCTGCCAGACCGCAGCTTCCTCGCTAAAATAAAGAAAAAGCATATCGGGTGCTGGCACTGCAGAAGTCCGCTATTGACATTCAGTCGAAACAATTTTGCCGCAAAATTTGGTCTGTATTGCCAGGTCCGTTGTGAATGGAGGGGATTCCACTCAGAATGCATGCGGACCAGACAAACCAACAGAAATGGCCTGCTGTAACCGGAAGTCCGTCGTTGCCAGATCCGCTGTAACAAGCGTAGACTGTACTTCCGCGTCGCCCTTATCTCTTGTCTCCCCCTTGTTCACATCTCCCCTTGTCCAACGCACACTGCCACAGTCTAGTGGCAAAGGATGTTGTCGGGGTGGGCAACCCGGAACTGATGATGGCTCCTTTGGTTTGCATTTTCTTTTGCCCTTCTTTTTTCCTTTCTCTGGCTGCTATCGGTACAGTTCGGAAACGGAAGACGGTTTGATTCTGCACAGTACATCCGGCTCTTCGAGTGCACAGGAAGTGGTATGCAATGGCAGCTACGAATGCTTGCCATAGTTTGCTTTACCCAAGCTGTAGTCCCGGGCTTGTTCGTTCTATCCGAAGCGTAATGCTATTGTCTAAACTCGTACCATGGTGCTCATGCAACATTCGTTACAGCCACGACCATTATAAGTGTGCTGAAACAACATTTGCTTTGGTTTTTCCTTTACTTTTTTTGCTGCTGCTGCTGTGGGAGCCTACCAGCCAACTAATCATAGCATGGCACATTAGACGGTCGATCGCAGCGTAAACAATCAAACAATCAGCTACGGCGTCGTGTATTCGTGTCAGTTTCGGTCTCGACAAAACGAATGCTGAGCGGCCGCCATGACAGGAGGGTGCCCCCGGCATCACCGTTCTTGTCAAATCGCTGCCGGGCTGTAGCGCTACAGTGGCTAGAATAGGAAAGTGTGATGACCGGGCCCTCTGCCGCGTGACTCTGCAGGAGGAAAACCCAGGTGGCGCTGTTGCACGATTACACGTTCGCTGCGACGGCGGCGGAATATGGAGTACGAATATATTTTCTTTCATGGCTATTCTACGTGGTCTCGCAAACTGAGATGCAATGAATGTCGTATTTTAAAGTACTAAAATCAAAGTTTGCAACCGACTGGGCACACTTTGACAGCCGAATATAGCCGGCTGGCTCGGACACTTATGAAGCAAATCAGAGAATTGGGAACTGGTAACTGGTAAACACGCATTTTATTTTCAACGTGGTCGTTACAAACAGACAAAAACTACTCACTTTTGGTGAATTTCTTATGATTTGTTCATAACTGCAAAGGCTCGAAGCAATCAACTTTCTTTGCTTTGCCTTTTGCTGCTATTTCTTTGTGCGTGTGTGTGTGTGTGTGTGTGTGTGTGTGTGTGTGTGTGTGTGTGTGTGAAGAAATTCAAGCATTTCGACGTTCGATTCTGCTCGACGTTCGATTCTGCTGTTACGTGAGGCAATTGAGCTTTAAATGCTTCTTCCTTTCACGAAAAGGCATGCCTTCTCCTTTTTCAATGCCTTCATGCAGCTAGGGGACCAAAACGAATTTGATAGTCATGGACGGGGAGAGTGGCAGGCTTCTTCAGTATGTCAGATGTTTTTTAAATGCTTCCAACGCTGCAAGCTTAAGGTACGTGTACGGGCTTTGGCTTTATCCTGCGCAGTGCGACACACGCTGTAAGGTACTGTGAAGGGCGAAACACTCAGCGTGTGGTTTCCCCCTTGTTGCCGAAGGTCAAGTTCTTCACAGAAAAGGAGCATGGGGTTCTTCAAACTCTGCACTCACAGAGGAGTCACCATCCTTAGCGTTTTTATTGCTGGGTGGGGCCGCGGGTGCGCTTCTCGCTTGACACTTCCTGCTCGGGGAAATTGTTTCGGCTGGTACTTTGGAAGATTGGGAAATTGCGTGGGCACAGCTTCCGGGGGCAACCGAGGCCTGCCCCTGTAGATTGAGACAACTCCGTTCACGGTATGTTCAATGTGCCGGGAGATTTACCTTACGTCGAAGTGTAGCTCGCACATAGGGGTGTTTTCCTTGAGCCGCTTCTCAGTACGTGGTATTGCTCGTCGTCACTGCGCCAATATAGACGCGCGTTCTTCGGAACGCCAAACAACGACAGTTTGTTTTCGCAGGACTTGTACACCGTGTAGAGGCCCGGCACAAAATTGTGGCTCTGCTTTGGCGGCAGTTAAACCTGCTACGGCACAGGAAACAAGCGGTCCTTCTCTCTGGTCCAAGCAGCAATCGCATTGCAGACGATCCGCGCGCGCCTCACCAGGCGACGTGTAAACGATCGCGCGCGCCCCCTCGCGGATCCCTATCGGCGGCTTCAAAGCGCCTCATAGGCGCTGCATGCCGCTAATCACACTTTCCTATTCTAGCCACTGTAGTAGCGCGCACCCAGACCGGTTGAGGTCTTCACCATCCCGACGCGCCCAGGCAGCATGGTGTCTGTCCTAAAACCATGAAGTTATACACGGTGTAGCAGAGCGCACCAACCGCAACCACCGCGTCGGCTACGTCGCGGGAGCCCCGACGTCGGAAGTTCGGGGCGAGGAGCAGATGATGTCATGCTAGCCTGCTGTGGGCTTTCTCGTGCGGGCAGAGATTAAAATGGATTTAAAATATGCTATACTGAACGGCTACTGGTGGAACTTGGTGGGAGGTATCTCCTGATGAAAAAGAAGCATTTTGCATGGCTTTCTCAGCTTGAAATTTCGTGTCGCTACTCCTTTAAAGCCATTTGCATGCCTTTGTAAAAGAGCCGGGAGGACATGGGCACTCGGAAAGACACCAGAAGCCAACGATAAATTATAAATATGAGTTAAGATGGGACATATTATATCTAACACATACTTAATGGGTTTGATCTTAAGGTTGAAAGCGTCATCACTGTTGCTATTTTTTATATCTCTATATACTGACAGTTCTTTGTTCTCATCACAAGGTGATAAAAATACACTGTTACTTAAATGTTCATTCAAATATTGCAAAGCACTAGAATCATTGGTACTATCAATAAGCGTTGAAAAATAATTATTAAATTTATCTGCAAGTTCACTTCCGGAATATGTTTTTCCATCAATCACTAGGGTGGTGCAAGACTGTTGTGCAAGAAGAGGGCAAAGCCGTGGTTGCCCCATCCACGCTTGCACTTTCAGTCTTTCATAAATGTGAACACGGAAGTAGGAACAGAAACGTACGTGTTTTGGAATTTTCACTAGGCGCCATTTAATCATGGTGTCGCTCTGCGGGTGACTAAATAAAGTTGCTTCTATCTATCTAGGTGTACAGGAAGTGATTACGGGGCCCATGTGTGACAGCAAGTGCGGGGATTGTTATGCCACTAGATTGCGCCGTTGTGTTGAATCCACATCCTGATTACAATGAGTCACGTTTATTGTTATAGAGTTGTGGTTGGCAATGAATAGGTTTTAATATCCAGTATTGCATTCTGGAAGCTTGCCTTGGCAAACAGTTGCTGGGTCTTTCTGACGTCGCTGTTCTGGCTTTTTTGTTCATTTTTTAAAAATTATTTTATATTACAGAGACTGAACTGCTGTGACAAGCAGTTCTAATCCTTTGGAGTCCGGAACTTTTACCCACTTTCCGGCCGTTCTGGTCTGCAACTATTTTTGCAGTTTCTGGCGCCGCGAAGAAAAACACAAATTGTGCAAGAAAAACTCGAAGGATATTTAATTTTTTCTCTTCCATTCTGCTTGCAACTCCTTTACTGATACTTGAGCAGCGTGTGAAACCGCCGGAAGCATTCTCCTGGGTGCAGGCCAGGGTTGTTACTGCAGGTTTTGCAGAAAAACAATTTCCCTCTTGCCTCCATTTGTTTTGCTATAACTACAAACAGCACAGTCCTTGCTGCTTCGGCCTGGGAGCTTGTAGATGAAATGGCTCATCCCATCTAGCCTTTCCTCGCACTCCATACACGCAGACAGGCCCCGCTTTTCTTGCCTGAGCCCTCAGATCACCCACCAGCTGTCGGATGAGGTTGCGGCAGTACTGCAGGTTTCCCTGCTCTTTCTCGCCATGATTCTGCAGCTGTGTGTCCCTCCAAGTAAACCTCTAGATGCCAGGGAAAAAATCTTTCGCCACATATTCATTGCAGGGGTGGAACAGCTGCCCCATTTGCGCCATTGAGCGCCAAACGTGTTTACCCGCGCCATCCCGCACTGAACCGCCCTTGTTGCGCCAAACTAGTTTATCAGCGCCGCAGCGCCT
The DNA here is from genome assembly GCF_048455015.1 of Haemaphysalis longicornis. Taxonomy (NCBI): domain Eukaryota; kingdom Metazoa; phylum Arthropoda; class Arachnida; order Ixodida; family Ixodidae; genus Haemaphysalis; species Haemaphysalis longicornis. The sequence goes on along the minus strand of NW_027526204.1, from coordinate 108,046,206 downwards.
GAATTGAGCCGCGAGATACGACCGCTGTGATTTCCCATGGTGCTAGAAACGTGGCTGAAACATCACGTTTTGGGTTTCAAAGCGGTTATGGTTTCGGTTTCATCAACGTTATGAGCGGCTATGGAAGTTCGCTTTGGCTTAGCTGTGACACACGAAGAGGGCGCGTTGCATTCCTGTGGGTTGCGTTTGCACGGTTTTGTTTGCCAGTGCCAGCCGCTGCGCCACAATCAATGGAAAAGGACCAAAAGCAAAATGTTTTTTGTCTCAGTGCAAACAGGTAGAATGAGAGAGAGAGAGAGAGAGAGAGAGAGAGAGAGAGAGAGAGAGAGAGAGAGAGAGAGAGAGAGAGAGAGAGAGAGAACTTTATTGGATCCATGCCAGTCAGGTGGCGCTTGTAGCCGGTGGCATCCACCACTCACCGGCGACTGCCACAGCCCTATCGATAAACCGGACCTTAAGGTCCAGATCGGAGCTGCAGAGCTCGGCCTCCCAGTGCTCCTCAGGGGTGATAAGTAATAATGTATTTTGTGGGCATGCCCATATGATGTGAGAAAGGGTGGCGTGATCTCCGCACAGGCAACAGGCCGCGGTTGGATAGAGAGTTGGGTGTATGTGTGTCAGACAAGCTGGGTTGGGGAAGGTATTCACTTGCAAGGTTGTAGTTTATTGGAGGTGAACATCAATTTAGTCGCCCATTTTTGACGATCCTAGCTTTGCTGCCTGCGATTTTCCGTAGCTGCATGTATTGAACAAACAGGGTATTGGATGCCTTGCCCTCGCTGGTTCGGTTCGTTTTTGTTGTGAGGTAATTACTCATTTTCACCTGCGAACTTTGGGGTTAGCTTTGTGTATGTGGAGGATGGTCCAGCATGCTTTCTAACACGCTCTAGTTGCGTAGTCTACAACGTCAGTTGATCGACTCTTGCAAACCTGAGATGGGTGAAGACAAAGCCATGTTGAGCCCCGCACGCACTGAAATCGCTGTTCAGTTAAAAAAAAATGCAAGAAAACATCTTGTTTTCCGGAATCCTGCCATGAGTTCGCACAAACTCTGCCGTTTACCAGACGCAAAGCAAAAGCCAGCGCCTGTGCTGGCTTTTTGACTACACTCCTTGCAACGTGACATGGCAGTACATCAATGAATAAATTTGAATTTGGATTTAGATTTGATCCCCTTCGACTCTGCACGTGAAGTTTGACCTTTCAAGGGTGATAGCGCGGCGTGCTCGCTGGTGCCGAAGGGAGATAACTCCGCATGTTGGAAACCTCCAGATATAGTCCAAGAACTGCGTTCCTGGTTTGGAGTAGGCTATAGTGCACGGTAGAACACCTGATGCAGTAGATAGATAAATCGTAATTAGCAGGGGGCTGGTGTGTGTGGTCCTGTAAGGAGATCAGGGACGCACCGTAATGCTGTGAAATGGCGTTAACATGTGTTCAAAATGGCATTTCTGGCTGCTCCAAAAAGCCTCTGGCGACTCCCAGCCTTGCTACAAGAGGCACTTTTGCCTGCTTCCAGGACTCCTCCCAAACCCAAGTAGCCGGTTCCACCCCTGTCATTGTCTTTTGACAAAATATGTAGCTCACAGAGTACTGATCCGCCTGGTGCTGTCTCCACCGCTGTTGTGGTCTTCGTCGCTCACATCACTAACTGATGGAGGCACGGAGTTATTTTCCTCACTGAAGTCCTCATTACTTTCTATAAGTGGGCCACCGTAGAATGCACGCGATAAGAAAGCGGCCGTGCTTTTTGGTAAGTTTGTAGTGGTGAAGTGGGCACGTGAAAACGCCCTGGAATCTACAAGGCCCTTGCTGAACATTGTGCTGCACACTAGTGCAAAAAGAATAAAACTTCAACAAAAAATGTTCCCTTATTTCTCAAGGGATGGCGCATCATGTATGCAAAGAATGCGGGCACTTCGCAGTGGGAAAGACCGCGAAATTTATCCTTGAATACCCAGCAGACTGCTACGGCCATGCCCGACAATGAACCGCAAAGGGCTAAGCAAGTCTAGTGACAACTCAATTTAGAATGCAGGCACAGAGACTTTAAACTGAAGAACATGAACTCCTTTGCTACCACACCTATTCAAAATCAGTCATGTTGATCAGAGATTTCAGTGCCCAGTTTAGTCGCATTGTAGGCGCTGAGACAAGTGACGCCGTCTGGTGAGGCCAGTAAAGCTCAGGAAGTGCCATATTGAATCTGTTTTCTTGTCGTTTGTGTGACAGAAACATGATTTTTGATGCACATTTGTGTTTCACAAGTGCAAAAAGTGGCCCTACACGATCATAAAAATTTTGAACCGCTCCCAAGTGCAGTCCATCAAGTGTGGCTTTTGTTATCGGGGTACCAGTGTGAACTGCAGGAGGATTTTCATTTGTCCGATGATTTACACTCTAGCGGTTATGTAATCGGCCAAATCGACAGTAAATATTGATGAGTGTGTGATAATAAAGCCGCTTTTGTTCGGAGCTGCTTTATGTCCATTCTGCGGGCTGTTGAAGGTCCAGTCAGAAAGTCATAAACAGTGCTCATGCTTGTCTGTTTCACTGTCCCAACTTAGTGTTTTTTTTTTTTTTTCCAGTGTGTTCAGTTTCTACCAACTAGCCCAACTTAGTAGTCTAGTGAGGACTCAATACCGATTAGCACCATTTGCAGGCTGTGCATAACCATTCATATTTGAGACTACTACAGTGAGCCGATTTGCCACGGCACCTTCATTCCACACTACCGTTTCGCGGAAAAAAAAAAGCGTGTTGCTTGTGATTTTCCCACATCCACTCATGCTTTCTGTGATAAGAGTTTCAGCTGGCAAATGAAAAATAATGCCCAGTTATCAGATATGAGCTTGAGCGAGGGCGGAGCTTCAAATCAGTCCAGAGCACCACCATCGTGTGTGCCAACGTGTTTTGTTTTTAGGTGTTTCTGGGTGTGTGGTGGTCGTTCTAAGTAAAACTGTTTTGACAGTCTCCAACAGTTGCCGTATTGTATTTGGGAAAGGGGGGGGGGGGGGGGGGGGGGGGGGGGGGCTGAGGTAATTTGCGCGACACTGCAGCGCTGTTACTGAGCCACTGTGTTGCACAACACCTTGTCAGCGAAAATGTGTCGCTCTCGATTCTAGCACTTTGCACCTCATTTCTGGCGAGTCAGCACGTGGCAGTGTGAATCACCAGTTTTGGCTTTTGACTGCCAAATTGTAGTATAAACTGATGGGAAATGTCGGGAAGTGTTCACTACTGAGTTTTGTTAAATTTCAACTCTGAACGGATATCTTGGCCTGTCTGGAGATGCGTGCTGGCCATAAATGCAAAGTCGTTCGTTGACTAGGTTTCTTAAAGACATTGGGGGGGGGGGTTCGTTGCTACCAATAATGGAAAACACCAGATTTCTTGACCGTTGAATGCCATGGTGACTCAAAAATCGAGTATCTTGCCTCACTGCATGCAACAAGTCCCATGAGTGTGATTTTTTTTTTTGTCTGAAAAACTGTTGCAGGTCAATTAATGTTTTTTTTTTTTTTTAGATAACCATTTTTGAAATATATGCCTACATAATGCATATTTTGAAATTTTTTTGTTTACAACTACCATATTTACTCTATTGTAATGCGAGGGGCGATTTTTTTTTTAAAGAAACCATCACGTGACAAGGTTTGCACGGGTAAAGGCGTGTGCTTCTGCTTTCTAGCCGCCATTCATAGATGGTCGATTCATTCACGTCGAGTCTTCCGGCAGCTGCTGAATTGTCGATTTCTTCAGCCATCAAAAAAGCGCATCTCCTGAAATGGGCGTCGCACTGAGCGTGACATGTTGCCATCGCAAGGGGAGCTGAAGAGGAGTCGTAACACTTGAGGCCTCCACACAGTACGACGCAAAAGCAAAGGCAAAAAGCGCCTGCCACGCTGTGAATGCCACCACCGCTACAAAAACACACAAAAAAGAATAAAGTGATGAGAGCTGGTCTTCACTAGTAGTGGGTCCAAATGGTTCTGTCCCATGTTGCCAACGTAGGTCGTGGAATGGCCAAAACTGTAGCCGTTTATGAGAATTGGGTGCTTCATTGCACTTTTTAGGCAACTTGGGTTTCGGTATTCAATTTTAGTGCGAGGTTGCAAAATTTAGAAAAAAACGGACTTTTGTTATAATCGTGTCAATACGGCTCCTTTCGTTAGGAGCAACTTTCAAGTGTGCATGTTTTAGTGTGCTGAATTAACGCTAAACTAACGTTTTGAGCAAGAAAAAAAAGTTTTCTTGGACAACTAAAATATGCTCAATTTTTTTGTGGTCAGAAAGGGTGAACAAATTGCTGTGTATTCCTCTTACTAGTGTGGGTGTAACATGTTCCTGTTGTAAAAACGCATATTTAACTAGGCTGACATCGCTGATGGCAGCACACTGTTCTGGGCACTACTACCTCGCCCCTTGTGGCACATAAAAGTATCTTTTTATTAGCATTCAGAATATGATTGGGGGGGGGGGGGGGGCAGTGTTGTAGAAGCCCGAGCACGCAGCAAGAGAACAAACAATTGTGGAGCATAAAGTCCGCAGAAGGATGAAGGCTCGGAATATTGGCTGGTAGCATGCAAGCCCTCTCCTCACAAGTTCTCGCCGTCAATGAGCACCTGCTCGATGACGGAATTTGGGTTTTCTCAAAGAGGCGAGACAACTCAATCTAATCACATCAGTACTCACAATGTGCACCCGGTGCTGGAGTGATCCTCTTGTGTACTTCAGTGGGTCATTAGGAAGAGAGAGCTGAGCTGGAAGACTGCACTGAATGCAGTCGTGTTTCGCTGTGCAAGCCTTTTTAAAAGCTGACGGACCCGCCGTGGTGGCGCAGTGGCTAAGGCATTGCGCTGCTGAGCATGAGGACGCGGGTTCGATTTTCGGTTGCGGCAGACGCTTTTCTGATGGAGGCGAAAAGCAAAAACTCCCGTGTGTACGAAATTTTGGCGCAAGTTAAAGATCCCCAGGTGGTCAAAATTAATCTGGAGCCCTTCACTACGTCGTGCCTCATTGCCTGCATTGCATCGGCGCGTTAAAGCCTACAATCAATCAAAAGCTGACGGAATGAGCAGACGGAATCGATTGAGGGGGGTATTTTAAAGAGGTGCGTTTTGGACAAATGCGAATAAACACAAGTGTTGCCAGTGGGCTCTTTATTACTTTCTTTTTTTAAATTGTAAACATTGAACTTCAGCTGCAAGGAACTGTAGTGTTGATCCATCTACGGCTTGAAACAGCTTGAAACATCTTGTGTTTCGGGGGAAAGGTAAGAGTTTCATTACATGCATCTGTCGCTTTATTAACCTGTTTCCCTTTTCCTTTCTTTTTACTCTCTTTGCTGCAGGTGGCAATAGACCACTCGATTCGATTCATGGAGACGAGTGCGAAGACGAACGTCAACATTGAGCGGGCCTTCACAGAGCTTGCAGAAGCCATCTTAAATAAGGTAGGCGATCCTCCTTTCATGATTACATGCCTTTATTATAGGAAGTGTGCGAGAGCAAAGCAGATTGCATTACAGTTGTGTGTGGCGTCTGCAGTGAGGGATGAAAGCAAGAAAGCCTTTACTGCCATTGCAAGACATTAGCTGAGTTCATCTTTAGTCAATTTCCAGGAAACGGGTCAAATGCAGGTGTTATTTTCTGCCACCCGTCTTGAGTGTTTTCTGCAATGTTTCACACTGCTATTGCTGGGTCTGAAAAAGAGCCGTCTGTGGGGTGTATTGCTCACTGTGGTGTTAGGGCATGGCAGTGGGTGACTACTCCATTCGATTGGTGTTTATTGTAATGAATTTAGGCATGGCAACAATCGAGGAAGCACCCTGTTTTGCGTCTTGGCAGGTTTTTGTGGGGTCATTTTGTTTTTTAAGCTTATTTCAGGTCGCAGGGCTGAACCAATATTAGTGGCTCTACGTATCGACAATACAAGTAGAGAAACTTTAGCTCAGGAATGTTAATTTAACCTTCTTGCTATCACCCCTGTTCAAAATCAGTCGTGTTGATCGACAGTTTCAGTGCCCAGTGCCCATAGAGCAACTGCAGGTAGCCTGACATTGTGTTTAGCTGGCCAACTGGAAACCGGGCTGAATGTGTCAATTTGAAACAATGACGCAAGAGCTGACAGCTCCGATGTTATACACCCGTTGTTCAGAGTTCTCCCCCAGTGGGCGGTGGTGGAAATGCCGCCCACTGCTCCTCTTCACCACCCATCTCTCTGGTTCATCGTCCACTGCTTAAATTAAGTTCGGTAGGCGACTGACCCGTTTGAAATGCGCGCCTGAGGGACTAAAAACGGCCATTGTGCGAGAGCAACCCCAGCGGCAGCGGGCGGCATGGCTTGCTGCCTGTATACAAGGAGGAGTCTGAACAAGTTGTTTATAAGTCTGAAAAATTGCCAGCTATGTGTGGTATTTGGCCAGCGGTATTTCACCCGAGTTGTTGAATCTTTGTGGTTAAAATTTGAAATTTTTGAACTTAACATCTCTCCCCCATCCCCCCCTTTTCTCAGAATGTCCACCTCTCATAAATTTCTGGGGAGAACCCTACCGTTGTTCTCCCCTGCCCCTCGGTTGCACCGCTTTCCTGCAAGTGAAACCTTTAACCCTTTGAGGGTCGAATTTTTTCGTCAAATGCGACCCCCCAGGGTTGATTTTTGTTATTGCTGATTTAAATTCAGATGAATCTATTTCGAGAAAAAATTATCGCAATTTTTTGCATAAATTTGCAAAAAAATCGTTTGTGTTGTTACATATATGGTTTATTCATGAGTAACACAAGAAAAATTCTAAATAGAAATGAGAGAGTAACAAGCCGGCACCTTTTGGGTGAATCAAAATCAGATAGACACCAGTTTCGCGGGCGCAAAAAGCGGGAAGCGATACCGGGGGACGATACCGTAACCAGCCGCTGCACCTGTGCACTGTGGCAGGTGCAAGAAGCGAGAGGTACGCGGTGGTCAGAAGGGGCCTTAGGTGGGCGGTACCCAGTGCGCCGCTGAAGTAAATCATAAAAAAAAAAAAGAAGAGCCACCGGTGCAAGAAAATAATCTGACGTGTTTTCGCAGTGTGGCAGCACATGCCAAGCGAGAGAAGTTGGCAAAAAAGGCGCGCTTTTTAAACATACAAGCGATGACGTACACGTACGTCATTGACCACTTTGAAGGTGTTTGCAGAGGGTGTACATGTGCGTCTGTGACCCTGAAAGGGTTAAAAAACACCCGCAGGAGGGGGGTACAGCTTTCTTGGCGGGATTGATGGCATAGTGTCAAAAAAACTAACGCATTTCCCCATTTACCGGTTAGTCGACCCAAAAGCTCCAAGATCTCTGGACGAATGGCACGTGCGTGAAACCAGGTTTCCGTTGTGTCAAATTGCTTACTTGGAGATCGTGAAAAAGGAACGGTTCTAGATAAGAAAATGCACGCACAGATCGTGAAGGAGGAGTACAGTAGTATGCCTTGATCTCATGAACCACAAATCGGTACACATTTAGATTGCTTGTGGACGTGTTTACGTAGTGCACAAAGAATCGTCCTCATGGGTTCGTTCTTCGCTTACCGTTTGGGTGTTTGAAGGTTTGACGACCGATTGGAGGCACCTTCAGCAAAGGTTGGACACACGCTTAGCTTTTCCTTTTCTCTCAACTTTCTTCAGTGAGGGATGGTAAATATTTTTTAAACTGCTCTGAACCTGGTTTTGCCAGAATATAATGTGATAACATAATCATCTTTTGGTTATATAAACGTGGTTGTTGAGGATCTCACTGGGCAGCTCATTTTGATATTCTACTTTGAAATTAAAGCAGCAGCAAAAAAATGACTATGCTTTGAGAGAGAGATTGCAGCGTAAGGATACTCACTCCAAACTGGAGGGGGGGGGGGGGATAAAAAAAAGCAGCAGCCAAAACACGGATATGTCACATGTGTGGAACTTTCTCCGATACTTTGTGTACACTGCAGCAACTTTTGAAGTTCAAAGGAAAAGCTTAAAGGGGCCATGAAGACAAAATGCAAGTTTGGTTCGTTCAAAAGGTTGCCTCGTTGGAATTATACTGACACCACTTTTAACCTAAACTTCGCTCAAATAAGCTATATAATTAGGAAAACAGGGAATGGCTGTGCAACCCATTAGCTCATTTCTCTCAACATAATGTATGATGTCATACCAGCCAGCTCTGCGATTGGCAGAGGTCGGCAAAAGAACGCAAATTAGGCAGACCTTATAAGCTTCCCGAATGAGCTATTTGCACTTACATTTAGGGCACATTCTTTTTATAGTAGTAAGAATGGTGGGACAAACAGGGGAAGTTACGAAAGCACATGTAAACAGAAATAGTGAGGTTACTGCGTGCACTGCGCTTGGTTTAGCTGCACAGCACTGCGGGCCTTTGGGGTTGTCTCGGACGACACTGCCCGGTTGACGCAAGCGACGACTTACGTGACCGCATTTGTTGAGCAAGCACCATGTTTCATGTACCAATTTTTTTCTCCATGAACAAAAACAAGCCAGGTTTAAACACAGTTACAAACAAACCTAAGGCAGAAAACGGCTTGCTGCAGTGTGGTGGCACCATCTAGGCTGACTAACAGTAAACAAGTCTTTGCACCACACAAGAGCTGAGAGACCTGTTCTTATGTTGTTGCAAACGTTGTTGAAACACACCTTTTGCCGTGAGTATCAAAATTTTAGCTTAAATTGATTAATTTCGCAGTGAATAAAGCATTGTTTGCTTCCGGACAAGTGCTGTGGGGCACTGTAGAACACGAAATCTTTAGAATAAAACAAACTTGTATTTTGTCCTCGTGGCCCCTTGCAAAGGAGCGAAAAATACACCTAGAAACCTTGCTATGTAGAGATAATTCCAAAAAAAAACATGGTAAACAGATGTTTCGAAGTTTAACATATGTGCGGCGGCGATCTTTACGCCTGTGGCCATGACGGGAAAATCGTATGTAGGCTCCTGAGTTGTGGCTACAGAAGTCCCACTGAAACTAGGATGTTGATGTCCTTCTTCTTCTCCTTCTTGCCTTGCAGCAACTGGCGGGCAAGGACCAGGCGGAAAACCAGGACAGGCTCAAGGTGCTGCCTCCTGAAAAGAAAGTGATGAATTGTTGCTAGGGTGAGTACTTCACTTTCACCTCTCTTGCTGGCACTAGTGAGCCCAAAGAGAGAGTGCTCGCAGTGTGTGTAAGGGCCCCACGTCATCTCCTGTGTGGTTAGCCATCACATCCCCCCATGGAGGCTTCTGTTGGCTTTGCCGTGAAACGGGTGTCGTTGCAGAAGCTTTGTATTGGTGTTTCAAGGTGGTGCTTTTTCTGCATGGAGTTATTTTCACTGAAGCAAAAATGGGTGGCTGGGTGTCGGCAGGTTAGTCGGCTCTGAACGTAGAGTGGACTCGAACTTTGAAGCTTGAAAGTAAAGCAAAGGTGACGGTAAAATTTGCCAACCATTACGATACTCTCTCATGCGAAATTTTCAGCGCAGCTGTTTACGCGTTTTGATTTCACGGGTTAATAAGGCGAAGACTTTAAAAGTGGGTTCTCCCGGCAATGGCATTTAGCTATGCTGCATTTTCAGCTTGGCCGGTGTAAACTTCTGTATTCTGCCGTCGGCAGACGAAGCACTTTAACCGGTCGTGTGTTTCATTGTTTGAAAAGAACAGGCACCGCGGTCTATTGCGTGTTATGATTGGCAGTACGCCGTGAGTAGCGCGGGTGGCACAAACTGTGTTGTATGGCGTATCACAAACTCAATCGCCTGGCGCACCAGCGTAGCTGATTGGGAGGCCATCAGAATGGAGGGGACTAGCAGGTGTTTGTGGCACAAGGGCATCTGCTGCCAAAGAGGGCCAAAACAGTACACTAGTAGTGGGTTCTGGAACGGTAGAGTGGTTGAATCATTTAGGGGCACTGCAAGCATTACTCCTGTTGGTGTAAAAGGTACAAAAAGTGGTGTAAAAGATGGGAAAAGGGCCGGCAGGGTCTATCGTATGAAGCGGACCGCAGGCACCCAAGTGTTGTGTAGACGGGGTTTTTAATGCATTGTTTCTGTGGGGAGTTCGCCGGGACCGCGCTGATCCGCCGTAAGAAGCGGGTCGTCGTGAAACCAGGGGACGTAACAGTCAAACCCCGCGATAACGAAATCTCACGGGTACGAAATTCCCGCGGCAACGAAATATTTTCTGATCCCCGGCGAACGTCCATTGACGCCCTTGTATTTCATACCTCTCGGCAGCGCAATGCTTTTGGAAAGTGATCCTGCATTAACGAAACTGAAGTCCGGTCGGCATTTTACCTACCCATTGAGGCTAACGATGTCCAAAAAGTGCTCAAATGCATTTTTTTTTTTTTTTTTTCACACATTTAAAGGAGTCCTAGATAGGCTTCTGAAGGTCGCCATTTCAAATGCGCAATCGCTAGAGTTACCCCTTCACGACAATGTATACCGAATATTACACCTCACCGTAAAACAGGGGCCTCGCAAACACTCAACAAAAATCCTTTCTTTCTTTCCTTGCTTACCTACTGCTTCCTCTCTGCCACACCACTGCGCTCTGACATGCGGCAGATTGCCTGTGACGCGGGCTCTCTGACACATGAAGCACTGAACAGTATGGCGGCGCTATTGGTGGGCCGGGAACGCTGATTGGCTACAGCATTTAAATGCTGTAGCCAATCAGCGTTCCCGGCTCTGGGGGAAACGCGGGTGCGTGCGGCAAAGAGCGCCAGAGGCATGGTATATCTCAGTAGGGACGAATGTCGATCGTCACCATCCATCACTCTAGCTTAGCTGAGTTTGTAGATAAGCGCATCCTTTACAATTTATGAATAATGTTGAAAAATACAAAGCATCTCTGCAGGCAAAAACGCCCGCTACATGCGCGACCACGGCAAGTATCTGCCTGCACGGTCGACAAGGAGCCCACTGTGCGGTGTATTCACGAAGCGGCATGCATGGTATTGTCGTGAGCGAGCATGTTGCATTTGGAACCCCCCTATCTGGCCTTCAGGTGCTTTTTTCCGCTATTATAAAACTGGCTTGCCTGCACGGGCAATGCCGGCGCGAGCAGCAGTTCGATGCGGGCTGTGCGGGCCGACCACCGGACCGGCCTCAATGAGCGGTAGCGGCTGTAGGAGGCAGAGCTGGGCCGTCGTCTGCTTAAAAAAAAAAAAAAAAGCGTGACGTACCGCCAAGTGAAGCCAATGGCTGCGCACATCTCGAACCAGCCACGTTTCTCTAGGTGGTCTTGCGCCTGGCCTGGCCAGTGACGTCACAGCTTCTACAGTGTTTTGGAGACGTGGTGAAAGGGTAAATGCGCCAGGCCTTATTGCGGGCCCTTTTTCACTCGGCTAATACTGAACGCTTTTAAACAATTTTTGCGGCAGGACGTTCTTTGAATAGTACTCCGATTGCGCACGTAAAATCGCAACCTTTGGAACCCTGTTTAGGGCCCCTTTAAAGTGCATAAACTTCTCCCAAAGCACGCTGGCATGGCTGCTGCCATGGTCGTTTACAAAAAAACCGTGCAGCAGGCGGCCGTGGAGGCAGCCTCACAGCGACACCACTAGTGGGTGACACATGGTGACTCACGGCGCAGCTGCGCGGCTTTGGCTTGGGCTACGCTAGCTCGCTACCGCTGAGCAGCTCGCATGCGTTTGTTGTGTGTACAGCGGTCGGCGTGTTTGCTCTCAATGAGATGCCTCTGCCAGCCCAAAAGCGGAAGTTTTTATCGCTGCAAGATAAGGCTCAAGTCAGTGGCCCAAGTGGAGGGAGGGAGGGAGGGAGGGAGGGAGGGAGGGAGGGAGGGAGGGGGGATAGCGTCGACGAGTTTAGAACAGCCGGAAGCTCGCTCTATCATTTTGAAAAGCAAGGCTGCCAGTCTTTAATGCCGCATCTGCTCAAAACAAAACATTGACGGCTGTGGCCTTTCTGAACGTCAACCAAGCGGTGCTCACTTAGTTTTGTGAGCAGCATTTTAACGCGGTGCACTCGCTGGAAAAGTTCGTCAACAGAAAACGCTGGACTCCGCTTGCATGCTCGGACACACCGGTGCTGAGGGCCAAGGAGGAAAACGTGCAGAGAAGGCGAACCGGCGGGATGTTTTGGATGCGTTTGACACGATCCTATCGTTCTTAGGCGCGCACGACGATTAGCAGTAAAGCGATTATTGTAGTGTGAGAGCCGAGCTGTGAAGTTGCTGCAAGGTAGGGCCCGCAAAGTAATACCCTGTGACCGACTTTCGGAAATAACTTTTCAGCTTGTAGCCGATTTTCCTGCCGTTTGTTTCATTTTCACGGCAGCAAAGTTCCTGCAAGAGCGAATTTTTTGGCTTTCCCCGTCGGTTTCGTTATTACGGGGTTCGACTGTAATTGAACCTGGGCCTCTGAGGTGCGAAGCTTGTCCTTGTCACGGTGAGTGACGGTCGCATATCATTTGCCTCGAACGAGGAAGGTGGCAACAGGTGCACTGTGTGGGCTGTCCGTTGCTAGTAGTCTAGTTGTATATCTCAATGGGAATCATTGTCTCTGCTGTAGTAAGTAGTACAGGGAATGGAGTTCTCTTTCTTGACATTGTCTGGTTGTGTGTTGTCAAGTGCAGCATTTGAGTGCCCAGCTCAGGGGTGCATCAGCCGTATTTCGATGTCGGATTCGTCGGAGTACGCAAATTGATCTGTCGGACTGAGTGGCATGTCGGATGCAGCAAGATGCGCAAATTCACGTGTCAGTCTCAATTGGATGTCGAGCGTAGTCTTAGTTGTATGTCTGATTTATAAAAACGCAAACTTAATCTTTGTGTTCAAAAGGCTTTGGCATTCCCGTACCAGATGGTACGGGGTGCCAGGCTGGGGGGCAAAAGTTTTGCAGGTGCTGTAATACTGGGTTGGGTAGATATGGTGGAAGAGGGTAGGTAATAAGCAGTTGGTGTGTGGCTGGGGGAATGTGGTCGCTTTGGCGCAGGAAAGGTGGCAGTGGGTTGGGTGGCGGGAGCCGGAAAACAAAACGAGACTGTGTTCTGCCCCTTCCCTCTGTGCAGGAATGTTCCATTTTCGGCCGTTCTGCACCGAGAGGGGGGCCAGCCACCTCTGCTGCACACACCAGCATCTCAACGAGAAGACACGAGCAAGTGAACGAACACGCATACCGCAACACCACCTGCAACGACGACGACGACGTGTGTTGCCGGCGGGACAAACTAGGCACGGGGACACGAAAGACGGTGCGAGCGGCAATTGCAGCCGCCGGCGCGTGGTGGGGAGAGCCGCGGGATGACGGAAATGCAGCAGCAGCAGCAGCAACAGGCCCAACCTCCTCTTCAGTGCCCCGCCCTCTCTTCTCGCTGGTAGAAAGTTGAGCCGGCCCTTCTTGCACTGTAGTGTGTGTTCTCCTCTCGACTTCGGAATAAGCGAAGCCACCCGTGCTTTTGTGCTTGCGACCGCGAGACGCTGGCTGACCCGGTTTCATTTCTGGCAACTGTTGCTCTCTCTCTCTCTCTTTCTCTCTGGCTCGCTCTTTTTCGCCTCTTCTACCCTGCTTTGGGGCCTCTTTTCTGGTGCCACGTTGTGATAGGTGATGACTGGAAACAAGCATCCCTGTATCGTTGCTTTTACTTTTTTTTTCTCGTCCCTTTTTCTTCTTTCTACAGTTCTTGGGAAAAAGTAGAACTGGTCACATGGCTGTTGTAGGTGCTACCGAACACACTCCCCCCTCCCCCCTTCTCACACTATCACCTGGACGTCACTAACCATGTTCACTTGCCAGCTGCGTCTGTTGACCGCGCCGGTTTTTTTTTTTGTCAAGTTTGGTTTCGTTGAGTGTCATGAATGCGCTCTGCACTCTGAAGTGGCATTGATGTGCGGATTAGAAAGTGTTTGAAGTTGTAAAAGCTTCTCTAGCGGACAGCGGGAGATTGGCGACTAAGGAATACGGCGTTTCCAGGAGGAAAGTTCTTGCAGGTTCAGCCCAGCCCGTTTCTGTCGTTCCGTAGCGAGGCCAGCTTACAACCCCACCTCCCCAGCGCTTCGCTTCTAAAACCAGTGCACGTTTAAGAAACCGCTGCCTTTAGATTTCGATGAGTTTCCTGTCTCAGTTCAACCATCTTACCTAGAGGAGAGAGAGAGAGGGGGGGTACTGATGTTTATTGCCTCGTTACGTACGTTTTTAACTTGCGGGAGTGTTGGATCCCCTCTCCCTTTTTCCAGTGCAAAGCTTGTTACACACGACTCGTGTAAAATGATACGTCGGTCAGTTTGAAAAGGGTGAAAGAGAGAAGGGGGGGACTTCGAATCAGTGAAAGTGCGAATGGAGCGTGTGTTAGTGAGTACTAAGCCCAGTTTTGCTTCAGTTCTACTATGTTTCCTTATTGGCTGGCTTTCAAAGAACCCTGTAACATTGCTTTACACTTGTCTTTCCCCGTTGGGTGCCAGTAGCGCTTGTAGACAGTGAAGACAGCTTCTTGTTTCAACCCTGTGCGGCGCTCTTGTTCTTTTTTTCCCCCCGGTTCTGCTGCGTGCGCTTGTTCTGGCGTCGCTGCTGAGATCACCACCCCGCTCCTTTGCGTTGACTCCCGCACACACACACTGGCTGCTGCTGCCAGCCACGCCTCGCATTGTTTTCTTTGTTGAAGAAGAGTCGCTTCCCCGTAAGATGATCTTTTACTGTATAATAAGCGTTTCCTTATGTTGAATAAATTGCAGTTCTTCTAGAGTCTCCGGTGTTGTTGTTGTGTGCGAAATGGTGGAAGGGGAGCGCACTTTACAGTGAGGCTGTATTGCTTGTATTCACTAGCGAGGCGTGCATGCAGGCAACCGTGTGAGTGCGCCGTCACTCGTTACGTCGGGCTCCGCGGCATGGCGGTACTTGTCCGTACTAAGCACATGACTGTGTTGCACGTTAACAAACTCTACCTTAACGAATGCAAAGTATTGCCTCGAGTCCAATGTGAGTGCGATTAATAACATCTCTGTTGACACCAACGTTGAGAATCGGGTTGAAACGGAGCAGATGACGCACGCCAGTGGTTTTTTTCTTCGGCGTGCGAGCGCAGTGACCCAAGCCGCGCCATGTCCGTGGAGCATCGTCCATGTCTGTGGCCGTTTCCAGTGTTTCCAAGCGAAGAAATTGACGGCTAAACTTTTCAATGAATACCACCTATACGCCTCGGTTTCCACATGTCTGCGAGGACAAATAAGCAAAGAACAACTTTTTCGTATTCGAGCGTTAGTGTTTTGTGTTTCCTTCCTAAAGGACACCTGGAGTGATTTTTTGGCTGGTGTCTTTCTCATCAAGCTTGAAGGGCCTCCGGAGAGCAATGTTTTGGCCGGTTTCTCTCACTCCTAAGCACGCGCACATCACCCGTCACCCTTTTTACGCATGCACGGGAAGTGTGGCATGCACGTGCAGCCAGGCTTCAAATGCTCGCCAAGATTTAAAAAATGGCCGCCTGACTGCCGCGTTTAAACTTTGGCCATCTCGCAGCCGATGTATTGGCTGTCTCACGGCGGATGCGACCTGACTGCTGTGCTCCCTGGTTGAGCAGCTTGGGTTGATCGGTTGCGCTGACAGCCTATGATGCAGGAGGGAAACAGACAGCCCAGTGTTTGTCCACTAGAATAAAACTCCAGTCGTTCCAAGTTTCATTTAGGTAATTAATGTAAAGTGCTCAATTGTAAATTGCAAATGTGTTTTGTTTTGTGTAGTGCTTGGCCTGAGGCCAGCTTTGCCGGTCATCCTTCATCCCTAAGTGGAAGGGAACTGAATTTTTTGGGATGTGTTATCTAAGTACTGCTGGCTTGAGGTTGCAAATGAGGTCATGCCTGTATGTGGAAGAGGTTATATTTTCCTGGAATCTTTTTGTTTGTGTGCACGGACATAAGGCTGCACCACGTTGACTCATTCGATGAAAAAATTTGAGAGCAATTTTGATTTTACGCGAAGGAACATTTGACATCCACCTCAATGCAGCCATATGGCTACAAAGGAAAGCTATGCAGCAGTTGAAGAAAAATTCGTCCTGGTCCAGGATTTGAACCCGCGACCAACGCTTAACTGGAGCAGTCGCTCTACCAACTGAGCTAACCAGGAGGCTAGCCGTTTGTACCGTGAGAACGAATTGATCAACAACTCGAAGTGAAGGACGGGTGTTAATTTTGATTTTAGCAGTGCACTCTAGTTCTTTCATAATGGTTTATTATAACTGTTAACTAAACTTTCAGAGAGAACTACTGCAGTTGCACAAATGCTGTTTTACCCGCCGCAGTGGCTCTGCGATGTGGCGTTGTGCCAAGGACGTGGGTTCGATCCCATCCGCGATGGCTGCTTTTCAGATGGAGGCAAAAAGCAAAAGTGCCCGTGTGTTGACGTTTCTGCTCACGTTAGAGAGGCAGGTGGTCGAAAGTAACCCGTAGACCTCCACTACGGCGCACCTCATAGCCCAGGAGTAGCTTTGGTGCTTTGGACCTAAAAAATATTGTTTTTTTTTACAAATGCTGTTTTTGCATGTGTTTTATGGGTGGGCAAGGATTAGGTGCCGTAAAATACATAACCTCCACAGGATTAATTGCCAAAAACTAAAAGCAAATTGGCATATTTTCAGCCGTGCATCTGTATTGGAAAAAAATTGGAGGCGTTCCACTCAAAGCTGTCGAAAGTGCAGGGCAGTGATTCACCATAATGGGCTGTAGCGCCGTTACCTGCTCACTGCTGCTGCCACCCAACACATTTCAAATTTCCCTCCTTCGCAGTGCTCGCGCGCTCCCTGCTTGAAGCTGCGCCAGCAGGAGTTTTGTGCTTTTCATGCTTGATTTTCCTCCCACATGTGCCGGCGTTGCACTGCCACTTTTTTTCGCTTACTGTCGTAAAAACCAACCCAACGAGCGTTGATAACTAAATGAACGTGGGCGCTGCGCCAAACAACGGGGAGACATGACAAGCGCCAGCGGCTCACAAATTTCGAACGCTTATGACTATATAAACTGCTTGGCTTTTGAAGCCTCTGCGAGACGCCACGACGACAGCGGCTACGACAGAACGCCCTGTTGCTCTACTTGGGCCCAGCGAGCGAGCTACGACGACAAGGCGAGCCCTAAAGTGCTCTGCACTTCAAATAGGAGCCAGTAATAACTGGAACTACCTGGAACTGAACTAATAACTGGAACTATGGCAGCCACTTTTCTGATGGAAGCAAAAAAGTGATGATGACTGAGTGTTTGAGATTTCCGTGCACGTTAAAGAACCCCATGTGGTCCAAAGTTATCCGGAGCTTTCCACTACGGCGCACCTCATAGCCTGTGTAGCATCGGTGTGGTAAACCTCATAATCAGCTACCCTACCTAAGAAAAAAAAAAACATCTGAATGCGTTCTGCCAGAATGTGTTTCCCCAAACTTTGCCCTCGGGTAAGAAAGCATTTCAGATCATTGTGTGCCTCAAGTTTAGAATTGTGAATGCCAGTGTAGTTGAGGGCAAAGTTTAGGGGTGCATACTCAAACTCTGTGCTGCATTTTGGGTGGCACGTCGGTGTCTGCATGTATTTGATTAAAGTAGGTTGCAATAGTACTGCAGCGACACTGTTCATTCCCGATGAAATCCAAGGTTGGACAAAACCTCGCCGGTTGGGGTGAGAGATTAATAGTTAAAAAATCATAGTTAAAAAAACTTGCAGCCTTTCTTGCATTCTTAATTAACCTTTTGTCGGTGACCACAAGTTTTTTTAAGTGTGAACTGTTGATTCCCCTCGCACCAGCACATCGCCAAGTATGCGACTTGGGTCACCGTACTCTTCCTTACAGCAATGCCACGGTGCATGGGTGTGGCAGTGTGATAGTTTTCTAAGCTTGCCATTTTAACGCAGAATGTTTATGGTACCGTGGCGCAGAAAAGCCAGCGTTGGCGGCGTTGATTGTGAGCAGAAATTCCCGTACGCCACCTGGCGGCGCCAACTGAGACGACCAGGGCTTGTTTGCTCGAACGCGAAGCGTCCAGTCATACCTCAGCACTGGCCCCGGAAATGGCACCCGATCGTTCACAGGATTAGAACGGGATCGGCAAGAACCCCACACTTTCGCGCCACAAGATTCGGCAGCCTAGATGACCCCGAGTGTTCGCGGTGCTCAGCCAATAATGACATTGCACACATCCTGTGGGACTGTCCTCGTTTTGCCGACTGTCGCGAACAAGCCTTCAAAACCGTAGGATTGGCAATCCCACCGAGCCTTAATGATTGGCTTTATCCAGGCAGTTCCAATCAGAGCGAAGAACGGCGCCTGCTCGTCGCTCTACGAAACTTCGTAGAGGACTCTGGTCTGTACCATTTCCTTTAATTCCACACCCAATTGGATGTATCCTACTTTTTCCCCAACTCCCATTACTTAATCCCTCTCCCCTAGACACCGAAATTCGCTAAAGCGTAACATGGCGTCTTTGTATGCCTTGTACATAAAATAAATGCGTGTTACCACCACCGCGATAAGTGTGGGAATAAGTTCTCAACTACGGCTTCAGCGTTGTTTAGGAAATAAGTCGTTTGCCAGAAACTGATATAAACGCTCGGTTAAAGTGGCGTTTTTGTCGGGTTTCCTGGAAACCGGTTTATTTGCCATGGCCGACTTCGACTTATTGGCGTCTTATTCGTAAGCGGGAACTTGCGCGTACGGGCAAACGGGCCCTGGATCATAAGCCACTGCCCCAACAGATGGGATGTGGGACCAGAAAGTTTACATTGCTCGTCGGTGCTGCTAGGGGTACGATGACATCAGTGCTAGGGTGTAATATGCCTTACTGTGTGCTCGCTCTTGGTACACGTGATGGATGCGCTACCATATATCAAACTCGACATGCTACAGTCTTCCTCTTCATCACGCGTGATAATGCTATTGCTCACACCTAAAGGGGCCACATAGGCAGTGTACAAATTTGGTTGATTAGAAAGACTGCTTTGTTCACAAACTGTACACAAGTAATGCAGCTATTAATTCTGACAAAACACAAGTTTGGTTCATTTGAAACATTTCCTCATTAGAATCATACTGACATCGTTTTGAACGCATACTTCGCTCTAATAAGCTATATAATTAGGAAGAAAGGGAATGGACATGCGACCCACTGGCTCATTTCCCGCAACAGAGCCTATGATCATATGCCCAGTGCACCGCGATTGGCTGAGGTCGGCAAAAGCAAACGCAAATTAGGCACGGCTTATAAGCTTGCCGAACAAGCTATTTGCGCTTAAATGTAACGCGTATTAATTTTACAGCAGTAAGAATGATGCGGTAAACAGTGGAAGTTACAAAAATATGCGTAAACGTAGAAGTACCGATGCCCACTGCTGTTGGTACTGGGCGCACTATGCTTGTTTTAGCTGCACAGCAGAGAGAGAGAGAGAGAGAAAATGACTTTATTGAATGTTCCTGCGGAGGGAGGGGGCTACGGCCACGCAGGGCCGGCCTCTCCTAGACGAGGGTCAGGTCGTCCCCGAAGCAATGCCTCGCGGGCGTCGGCGCGTTCGGCGCGCGTTGGGTGTGCGGGTGTTGACCCGTCGACCCTCCGACGACGCTTCCCTACGCTTCTGCCCTGCAAGAGCAGCCTCGAGCCGCTGGATAGTCCGTATTTGTATCTCGTGCTCACTCGAGTTCATGGCGAGAGTGGTGTCCTCGGGCATACGCCTTCCGTCGTCTGCCTCTATTAAATGTCTTTCACAGCCCCACATCAGGTGGGCTAGCGTTGCATTTGTTCTCTTGCACATACTGCACAACACGTTTTCGTAGATGTCGGGGCACACGTGGCGCGCGAGCAGCAGACTGCATATTTGGAGTTGCCTTGCACGAAACTGGTCGACTGGCATAAGCGGCGTTGCCTTACGTGACCCTGTTTGTCGAGCACACCCCATGCTTCTGGAAACGATCAATTTCTACAGTAACAAAAACAAGCCAGGTGCAAATCCGGTCAAAAACAAAGCAACGGCGGACAACGGTCTGTGGCTGAGTATGGTAGCTCCATCTGGGAGGACTAGCGGCAAGCGAGGCTGCAGAGCCGAATGACGCAGTGGTAGTTCGCCTACCCTTGCGAGTTCATGGCAGATGTCGTGAAAACACACGATTTGGTGGGAGAATCAAAGTTTTAGCCTAAATCACGGTGTAAAAATATTCTTACACCGTGGCCTAAATTGATTATTTTCTGTGTGAATACCATCGTTTGCTGCCGGACAAGCGCTGCGGGCACTACAAAACATGAAATCATTAGAATAAAACAAACTTGTATTCTGTCTGCGTGGCCTCCTTTAGAGGAACAGCACGAAACATTGGCGACTCCCCAGCAACGTGACATCACAGTCTTAATTGTTTCTGCAATTGGTGGCCGCCGTACTAACCCATCACCAGGAAACACGAATGAGTGATTGTAGTGGGGCCCGTGTAGTTCCGTTTGATCGCATCACTTGAACGCTAACGCATTAGTAACTGAAAATCTACGGGATTAGTGCTGGCAGTTATGACGTCACTCCTGCTCTTACACGTCACTATCGCGAAATTTAAAAGCTTTTTAATACTTTTCGCGTTTTTGTGGTTAAACACATTGTTTGTGGCTGGAATGAAGATGGGGGAGGTCCTGAAGTCTAATTCTGTCAAATTAAAGTTGTATTTTGCCTTGAATGCAAATTTTAAGCGCCCCCCAATTTTCTTTATATGGTAGGTGTGTCCAGCTCGGACCAGGATTCCCTGCCAGAGTGTCCATCTTTAATGTAATGCTCTCTCCAGTTTTTGTTTTACCGATTGTGTTTTGCTGATCGACTTAGGTTCGCTTAATGTATATCTGTTCTTGTTGATTTTGGGGGATTCAATTGTCGCTGCATTTCGACTGGCATAACTTAGTAGAAGTTACAGCTGGAGCAGAAATTTAACACTCAAAGCGCACCCCACAAAGATAAATGTGGAGTTCTAGAGGGCATCTATTACCTGTGATTTTAAGGGGGCACACTGGTCTTAAAGCAAACATGTTTATTTTTACAGTAACGATGACGAAAATTGGAGGACATGCGTAGTTTCTCATTCTGACTGTAGATATTAAATTTGTTTTTGTGTAAACGACTACATTAAAATTTAATGGGATTTTTATATTTGATTTTTTTGGCAGCTTTTGTAAAAAATACTGCTGGAGTGATGCAGCTGAACAAGTCACCAGTGAACTATGCACAAATCAAGTAGTGCAATAAGACTAAAAGAATAATTCTTTCTGGTCTGTAGCAGAAGTTACGACCGTTTCAAGTTTCGAATTAGAAGCCAAAACCGTTTTTTCTGGTTCCCACCTTCCAGGCCCGAAGGTGGGAACCAGACCAAGGTGGGAACCACCTTCCAAGTCCACCTTCCTTCGCAGTTTTCTGAATGAGTAAATGTAAGGGTATTGAGGAAATTTTAGCTGTTCTTAAGAGGAAAGGCATGCGGGAAAAAAAACTGCAATTTTTAGAAGTGCCACAGGCGGTCAAAAAAGGTACGCAGACTGTTTCACTCGCCATCAGAGATTTGTCCTAGCAACAAAATTTAGGTCGCTTTCTGTTATATAAACAGTACCACGTGACGTTGGTTGCGCTGTATATCTCGGTATCCACTAGTTGTTGCTAAATGCTGAAAGCGCCTTTCTGTTCACTTTCCCACACTACGATTTTGTGATATAACGGAGTCTGAATTGTGGAGCGCGTGATTGGTGGAGCATGACTAAATGACATATAGGTGTAAAATAAGTGGGCGTGAAAGGTCTGGCTGTTCATGTGCCTTTTAAATGATGCCAACCTCACTCAGCTAATGATTTAAATAACATGCCTTAGCCCAGTGGTAGTTTTTGTTTCACACATCACAAATGAAGGGAACGGAAAAGCACAGTCACAGTCAAACGAGCGAGCAGACAAGCAGTGAAATTCACCATCGTCGTCAGCTCTCCCAATACACGGTGGTGGTAGTAGCGCAAGGTGTGTGAGGCAGATCGAAACCATTCGAAAGCGGAAGTGAATCGTATAAATTCGGTGGAGGACGAAGCTTTTTGACCACACAAGGCGGAAGCAAACCATCTCAGGCATTCAACTGGACATTCGTGCTTTCTTTCACATCCACAACGCATAAAGTGCTCATTGCTTCGCTTGGTTCTGGTTTCCCGTGGTCGCCTGGATGGTCTGGGCATCGCTGGTCGCCGATACATCGCTGGTCGCCTGGATGGTCTGGGCGACTAGCGAATAGGGGAATGGGGGGCAGCTAAGTTGCGCAACTTCCGCCTTTGGAAGAGAACGAGAAAAAGCGGCGATCGGCGTTCTACCTCTTGGCTCTCTGAAGTAATTTATTCCCTTGTTGAGGGGCTGGCAATGTCCGTTGATGCCCGTCACGCCAGGAGAAGGTACCCGTTCGGCCGACAGATGGCGCCAACGCCTCGATTGCTGTCCAGTGCTTGATCTTGGATTCTTGGTTAGTGCATCAGGGCACGCGGCGCGCGTATATATGCACCGATAAACTACCAGACTACCGCGAGTCAGCTTCCAGTACGTACAGGAGTAATTCAGAGTACAGGAGTGCGTCAGAAGTAATTGGAGCACGGGAGCTGCGGCCGAACCGCATAGGAGTGCCGTGTAGCTGCCCCGGCGGTAAACAAAAGGAGCAGAACACGCATGCGCGCCTGGCGACGGCGATAGCCCACCTATACTTCTCAACCCACTTCTTTCAACGCAGCTTCGAGTAAATTATTCGCAGCACACTGCATAGAGTTCCTTACAGTGTATACTTACTAAGAAACTCTATGGCACACTGGTCACTTCACTTCAGATCCCTGCGATTGCGACGCTTCTCCAGCTAGTGTGTGACCGACATTGCCAGATACCGCGTCTGCTATTAGCGCCATCGCTGAGACCAGTATGCTGCGAATAGTTTGCTCGAAGCCGCGTTAAAAGAAGTGGGTTGAGAACGTGTGGCTTCGAGCTAGTTGGTAATCCATAGTTCAAATTTAAAGCGCAAAAAATTTAGACAGAAGACGAACGAGACAAGGACAAGCGCTTGTCCTTGTCTCGTTCGTCTTCTGTCTAAATTTTTTGCGCTTTAAATTTGCACTATGGGTTGAGAAGTATAGATGGGCTTTCACCGTCGGCAGGCGCGCATGCGTGTTCTGCTCCTTTCGTTTACCGCCGGTGCAGCTACACGGCGCTCCTATTTGGTTCGGCAACCGCTCCCGTGCTCCAATTACTTCTGGCGGCACCTGTACATACCCCGGAGACTGGCGGCGAGTGGCCGCCAGTGTGCCGAAGTCAGCTCCGAAGTTTGAATAGATTTCACAGGCGTGGAACTGGCTTTAGTCTTTTTTGTGTGATAATCACTCAAAAGAATTGCTTCTACATTTATTTTGCTAACATTACTTTGAAAGAGGCAGCGTATTGCTGTGCGTAGTACGGCAACATATATATGCATCGCGTTTCTCCATAGCTTGCATGATCGCCTGTTGCCGTCGCTCTCATATGTTTGTTGCCTCGGCGAGCGACGGGGACATGCGACTGCGGATCAGCGACGCGTAGCTTGCAAAAATCGCTCCACTTAGTTACCGCTTAATAATTACGCTTGGATGTCCTCGCCCTCTTTTATCGGGAATATGCGCACCCCAACGAAAACGAAACAGCTTCCGTAGATAATCCGCCAACTTTAGTTCGGCCCTCTAGCTCTTCTTCATTGCAATAATGAAAAGTTTGCCAAAGAACGCAATTGAGTTATTAATATATTTTGTCTAAGTTGCATCAGCCGGACACGTCATATTTGTCGGTAACATTTCCCGGGGCCCCGGAAATCTTTTACCCTTGCGTTTGTCTCTCCAGCTATCTACATAAAGCTCGGTAGGATCCGGATAAGTGACTGCAGCACCCGACGCAAAACGGCCGAGAACCTGGCGTATCACGCCGTGATTTATCCCCTGTTTCTCGCTGGGCACGTTCATGTCTGACGTCGGCATAGTGCGTGTTGGCAGAGCTCCGTATGCCGTTCCGTACATGGGTAGTCAGCGCGCGTGCTACAAACAGCGTGACGTCAGTTACTCTCAGAAGGACGCAAGCGTATCGCATTCCGCAACCTCCAGACACGGCATGTCGTGGCCCACTTTGGTACGCAGATTACTTCGCCACATGACACGCTCGCAAAGCGGAAAGACGACTCACCGGCGGAAGGTGGTTGGGATGGTTTTAACAGCGAAGGTGTTGTTCTGGCCGTAACTCCCGCGTTGCAAAAAAACTCCCCGAGAAAAAAAAAGCGTTTGCTGTAATTGTGGAACGAGAAATACACGCCATAGCGTACGCCCCTCGTTCGTTCGTCCTCGTGTCGTCGTGCACATGCGCTCGGTACGGTAGAAGAGCCCCCGCGCGCGGCAGCGTCTAAAAGACACCCTGTTTGGGAGTGGTCACCGCGGCCACCGCATTCTCTAGAAGCCATTATGGATAATTGGAGACATGGCTACGAGTGTGCCAATCCTTTCCGAGACGACTTGCAGATCCCACCACCGCTGCCTCGAGTCGATGACGAAGAGCTGGTGGAAGTCCACCACTCGCCGCGAAGGAGACGACGACCTCTTCGATGCATATGACGACGCAACTATGCAAATAAACAATGATACTGAAACTTAACTCTGTGTCCGGCAATGCTCACCTACAACAGCTCCTCCATTCAAGTCTTGCGCGTGGGTGCAAGATTCCCTGAAATTTTTGCAAGATTCCCTGAGTGCAAGATTCCCTGAAATTCCCTGAGAGCATTGCGGAATATGATTGAGTAACGTAATTGACTGGCCTATAGTTGGTGTTCCATTATGTGTGGTTCAGCGCCAAAAAAGGGACTAGAAAAGCTCTTCTGTTGTGTCTTTTCTAGTCCCTGTCTTTTTTTTTTTTTTTTCGCTTAACCGCTTACATAAAGCATTACGGACTATGTTTTGTGACTTCCACGTGCATGCGAATCTGATCCGTTAGGCCTGACTATACCCATTGCAGACTACAGACATCAGACTAAATTGACCGGGCAGCTTAATCCATTATATAGAGGGCGCAAGCGTGGGATGGGAACAAGGCGAGGAGTTCGGGACCTGTAAAGTCACGTTGGTGGTGGTGGTGACAGCATTTATTGCACCCATTTTTTGGTCGAAGAGCAGCCTCGATGAGTGGGGTCCTCAGTCCAGGGCTCCCCCCGACGGGCCCGCTAGATCAGCCGCTGCTGGTCTTGCGGGGCAGTGCTGGACAGAGCAGCCTCCCAAGAGGAGAGGGTGGGATGCGTATAGG
Source organism: Haemaphysalis longicornis (assembly GCF_048455015.1). Classification (NCBI taxonomy): domain Eukaryota; kingdom Metazoa; phylum Arthropoda; class Arachnida; order Ixodida; family Ixodidae; genus Haemaphysalis; species Haemaphysalis longicornis. The sequence goes on along the minus strand of NW_027526204.1, from coordinate 108,020,934 downwards.
GGTGAGCCTGTCTGGTGGACGCGGACACTCCCATACAGAGTGGTAGAGGGTGGGAGTGGGTCTCTTGCAAACCGGAGAAAGAAGAGGCGTTAGTGATCAGCCGCTAAGTTCTTTCATCCGCGTCCTTGCGCTGTTTGTTCAAAGGTGTTTGTGGTGTAAGTTTGGGAACGTGTGTGTCTGGAGCTGCCGCCATGACGTGGCGTCGGAGCGAGATAGGGAGTGGGGGAGTGGAGGTAGGGTTTTTCTTTGTGTGCGGTAGTAGGCGAGTGTGTGTGTGTGTATAGTTGAGAGGTTGACGGGATGGAATGCTGGAAGCTGATATCTGGGAGTCACCTTGTATCTGTCTGTCCAGAAAGCTACAGAAAACACCTCACTCTCTTACTGTCATAAAGTATTTTGCTCACAGTTAAACGTTAAGCTGATGCTTTTAATTTTTTTGTGGCCCAGAACACTTCTGCGTGGCCTAGAAAATTTTCACAAAGAGTATACATACCCAATCCATTGCGTGCAGCAGACGCCTGATAAGGTCGGATAAGGTTTATGGGTAGCAGTATGCAGTGCTGCGTAGTTTTTGCAACACTTTATATGTAGTACTTGTTTAATTTTTATTGTTCAGAAGTTCCTCCTTCATCATCCCTGTGTAAAGCGAGGTAAGTGTTCACAATCATCATCATGAGGGTTGGCCTCAGGACACGCACAAAAAAATTGAAGATGACTACCGCTTATTCAACGTAGAATTTGTAACTCTCCCGTCTGGCACAACACTCGCACTTAGTAAGCCGTCAAGAATCCCACCTCGGCGTCCATAACAAGCTCCTCAAGAGACAAAACTTTTATTCCGATGGTGGCAATTGGCTCCCTGTTATTCCTCGTCACTTACGCTTGCATCCAAGTTCATTATTAAAGCGAAGCTTTAGTCTCCACACTGATGCCGTTGTACGCCAATACACCCTGCAGAAAAGCCAACTTCCTCTGACGATGATGATCGATGATCGTGGGTGAAGTGGTGGGAATCGAACCTGGGTCCCTGGCGTTGAAGCCGGTGTCTATCCGATAGCTCCATTTGGACATGGTCCATGCGGTTTCGAGAACCCAGATGACAACCAAAGTACCCGTCACGAGAAGAATGGCGTTGCTCTGCGTGCCGTAATGTTGTTAGCCACAAGACGTTAGGCCCAACTTCCCAATTTGAGGTTCAGAGCGTTAGACCTAACGTCACAATTTGGGATTTAACACCTCAAACCGGCCCCCACTCAAATAATTGCTCACTGAACGCCAAGCAGCAGGTACCGATTCGCGCCGTACACCCCGATCCCAAACGTTAGTCCTACGGAGTGCACGCCCAAGAATTACTGTGGGTATTCTAGAAAAGTGGTGCGCATCTCCAGGGTAGCACCAGGTAGCACGTACTCGCCGTGTGGGATTGTCCAACCGAAGAATCCATCACGAGAAGAGAGAGAGAGAGAGGAATTTTATTGAAATGAAATAAACACAGAAAGGTCGGCCTGACGGTAGTATATCTGGCCAGCTATTCTGTGTGTGGGAAGAGAAAGTGAAGGAAAGAGTGTGGATAGAGGACGAGAGAGATGAAGATGGCGGAGAAATAAATGAAGGGCTATGTATAGAAGATGCCTATACCGATACGGTGTATGTGTTAAAGTTAAGCCGGACGGGCCTCAACTACAATATCTCTGAGAGGCCGCTGCTGCGCAGAAATGTCAGCACTAGTGTCACTATAACCTTATTTAGTGACTCTAGTCAGCACAGCTTTAAATGCCTTGTAGGAACGCTTCGCGTCTGGCCAAGGTCCCAGCAGCACTTCCTCCGACACCACACGACAGTCCAAACGGGCCAATGTTCTCACTAATTGTTCTCGAGGTTGCGCATAGCGTGGACAGTGGCAGAGAACATGCGAAATAGTCTCTGGTACATGACATGTCTCACAGTCGGGGTCACTCGTAAAGCCAATGAGGTGCTTGTAGCGACGGGTAAAGGCTACGCCAAGCCGTAGTCGGTGAAACAGCGTGGCGTAGTTTCGCTGAATACCAGGAGGTAACCGAAACTTGCAGTCGGGGTCCAAGCGGTGTAGTCTTCTATGACGATTGTCAGGGTGGGACCAGTGACTCGCCGAGGCGTGGCGGAGAATGGCAAACAGAAGGGCGGTCGTGTCCGTCCTTGCGAAGGGCAGACGTACAACATCTGCATTTGCAGAAACCTTAACTTTGCATTAAACCACGGTCGTCGTTAGACGGAGGGGTGCATGCTTTTTTTTTTGTTTTTACTTCTAAAATGCTCAAAGGCACTATTGAGCAACTCCGAGAACTGTGGTAGTAACTGTCAAGAAAAGGTAAAAAGTTGTCACTTCGTGGCTGTTGTGAGAAAGCCTTAAATGCGATCGACGTGTTCATCCTGCTTCATTTGTGTTTTGTTGCCTCAGGTCTGCTTTGGTTTTGTGCTATCTCTAGAAATATTTCATTTATCATTACGCTTTTTTTCACAACCTTTTCGCTGTTCCGAATGAAATAATCAAACTTGATAGATTTACAAGATGTTCTTCACCAGCGCTAATTGTAATTTCCATGGGAGAAAACGTATCTTCGCAAATGAACACTACGCCGCCAAGCAGATCTCACAGAAAGAGAGAATATATAGTACGTAACGTTGTCAATTAAGAAAACACTGCGCTAAGTTAGCATGGATGAAGGACAGTGAGACACGAGATGCACTCATACGAAAGCGCATGTCGTGTCTCACTGTCCTTCGTCCATGCTAACTTAGCGCAGTGTTTTCTTATTCAACAATACACCAGCTAGCCCACAAGTAAGCTCTTGTTGCGTAATGTTGTCAGCCTCGGCGTAGAGAATCCGTGATTCTCAAGTAAGCTCTTGTTGTCTAATGTTGTCAGCCTCGGCGTAGAGAATCCGTGATTGTCAGACCTGGATGTTGCATTTTGCGCTGTCTAAATAAAAACCACGTTTTGTCGCCAGAATCTGGCGCCAACAAAAATCCCTTCAAAACCTTGCTCTGGCCAGATCAAATTGCGCGGTAAATCTGGCCTGCTGCATCCGACACCCTGTCATAACCGGATCGGTTAAAACCGCATGTTTACGTTTGAAGCGTACGTAGACTTAACAAAACCACTCGTACGGTTCGTTCCGTTCGGATGTCCGTTATGTCGGGATCCGTTACAAAACCTTCGCAACCGCCTTCCGCCGATGATTCATCTTTCCCGCTTTGCGTTTATGTCCGGCGACGAAGCGATATGCGGTCCAAAGTGACCCGCGGCGGCAAGCTGTGGAATGCGATAGGCTTGCGGGTCTCTGCATACTTTGGAGCATAACTGACGTCACGCTGTTTGTAGCACGCGCGCTGACCACCCATGCACGCAACGGCGGGTGGAATCTGCCCTACGTGCATTACGCTGGCGTCACACACGCGCATTCCTCTGCATCGCCCAGCGATAAACGTGGAAGAAACCGCGACGCGAACCGGCACGTTTTCGGTCGTTTTACGCCGGGTGTTGCCTTATCGGGATGAGACTGAGCGTTATGTGAATAGCGGGAGCGGCAATCGAAAGGGGGATTTCCAGACCCTGGGGAAATGTTGGCGATAAAAATATGACGTTCCCGGCTGATGTATCATCAACGAAGAATTGATCACTTATATGAGCCATCTAATAATACGCTTCCAGGTTGTTACGGGGAAAAAAAAATTCAGTACCCTTATACTCTGTGAACAAAGATGACCATCGAAGCTGCGGTGCGTATTAGCGGCTAATTGTCGCGTAATTTGTTTCGGGATACTTTCGGTAACTAACACAAGAATCGGAGACGTTTTACATTGACCATACTCCCCCCGTAGAAGCATGCCATGCTCTACTGGGCAATACACATGTTGAAAAGCCAACTTACGAAGACCAAGCTTACACCAATACCCATAAACTCAGCTTCGCCTACAAAAACAAATTCGTTGCTTGGAATACATTTTTTCAGGGCGGTATAAGCCGTCTCATTTGGAAATACGAAGGCCCCAGGAGCTTTTTTCACTATTTTGTGATTTTTTTTTCTGTACTGGGAACCGGGTCTTGTGCGGCGGAGAAACCTGCCACGGGGAGAGCGTGACACGATGACTGTCGTCAGGGCAAGCCACAGAACAGCTACGCTGTTAAATATCTGTGAAGGCAAGGTTCGCCGTTACTTGAAATCAAAAAATCAATTATAACTGGAAAAAACCGTTGTCGTCACGTTTCTGTCCTAACATTGGTGGCAGCATTCGTCGTGAGAGAGAGAAAAAACAACTTTAATGAAGGCCAGCGAGGTTAGCGTGTCGGGTCAGCCGAGCCGTCGCGCTGGCTTGCTGCGCTAGATGATAGAAGAAAAAGGGAAAGGAAGCAAAAAAGATAAAAAGAAAAAAAAAAACTAAAAGTGAAAAGATGTCATTCCATGCGCTCAAAATTTTCAATCACAAAACTCTGTCTAGGGGCGGTATTTTCATGTTTTGTCCGTTTTGTGTCCGTTTCGAAAGTGTCCGTTTTGAGCAAGCCCTGACTGGCTAAAAGCGAACACCCGGATGTGACGCCATGCAAGCACGGCGGAGCTATGAGGGGCGGCCACGGTGTAAGAAGGAGCAGACGATTTGGAGCAGACGATTTTTCGTCGCGTTGTTGTTGGTTCGCTGCCGGAACAATAAACACATAAAAGATAGTTTAAAATAGGTTTACTCGTTTAAAATGTGTTTACAACAATAGTTGCGCGAAAGTTGATTCGCTGCCGGAACAATAAACACATAAAAGATAATTTAAAATAGGTTTACTCGTTTAAAATGTGTTTACAACAATAGTTAAAGTCCACCCAAAGCCCGCCTACAACTGGAAGTACGTCACAATAAAACGGACGCAAAACGGACGGTTTCAAAACGAACAAACACGAGAATACCGCCCCGGTTCTGTGCTCCTAAGACACTCCAAGAGATTTTTGATTGCACGTGCAGACTGACTGGATCCCGACCAAACACCCAAACAGCCCTCAGTTGAAGTCCCGCACCAAGCTGCCTGCACAAAGGTAATATTAGCTCCTGTCTGTGCACGGTGTGCCTTGGGCACGCGCATACATGACGAATGTCTTCTCGCGAGCCACATGTGGAACAAAAAGGTTATGATGCCTGCTGGATTTTGTAGAGGTAATGTCCGGTGTAGGCAGTATTCAAGCGCAGCCTATGCAGAATGGCTTCCTCGCGCTTGCCGAGCCCAGGTGGCGTTCTGAAGAGGCACTTGGGATCAATCGCGTGAAGAGGTACGTATTGCAGCCTTGCGTCAGTCGACAACTGAGCTTTCCATGCGGTTGATGAGGCGAGTATTACCGCATCCTTTCTCGTGAATGGAATCGCCAGAGCTTGAGTGCAGAGACTGTGTAACTGCCTCCCAGTCAACTGCTAGAAAGTTTATGCGCCTAAGGCACTATTGCGCATGATGCCAGTTAGGAAACGCGTGAAACATTTCATATTGGTAGATTAATAAAAGGCCCTCAGGCCAACATATATTCAGTTAAGACCGCTTAAATGGTTTCTGTAATGTCTCTCCAGCAACGCATTTATGCGTACCAGAGAAGCTGACTTCAAAGAGGCTCTGCTTACAGCGGAGCGGCTGGGAAGAATGCTGACGCATTATCCGATAATCCCACTCGAGAGTTCCCGATAATATTTTCGAGTTCATTATGTCCAAGATAAGATCAGACCGGGAAATCCCGTCTCCATCGCCAGCAACCCGGATCCCGCAAGACATTTTACCCAGTGCGTTGCGTACTGCCATCACTGTATTGAGAGTGTGTAAATAAATGAATAAATAAATAAATAAAGGAGGAGGAATAAACATTTATTCCTCCTGTATGAGTTCCGTTGTGGGAGGCCTCCTTAGTCCAGGAAGCCTTGGTCCTTGACTGCCCGGCGGGCTCTGTCCACCAGTCGTTGCTGGTCTTGAGGGCGTGAGCTGGTCAGCTTGTCGTCCCAAAATAAATAAATAAATAAATAAATAAATAAATAAATAAATAAACATTAGATTATTCGTATAAAAAATTGACTGGCGATTACGATACTCCCTAATGCGAAATTTGGGCGCAGCAGCAGTGCTCTGAGGCAGCACTCACTGGCGGGTTTTCTCGACGGCAGCGTTGATGAGCCTCTGCGTCGGTGGCCCAAAGTGCGTCTCAGGAAGGGACCGCGAACTGCGTCTCAAGCGAACGCACATCATAGTCACGCGCACGACCCCGGGCACAGCATACTGCCCCCTCCTCGCTCCCACCGCACACTTCGGAGAGTCCTGGCCCGCGCCGCCTTTGCGAACCGTCCTCCCTTCCCAATTTCGCGACACTCTCCTCCTTTGCTTTCTTTCATCGTTCGCTGTTTCTTTCACTCGCCGCTCCTGCCATCGTTCACTCGGTTACGCCGACAACGCGGCTCAGCCCAGAAACGGCCGCCAAAGGGCTGCGCCCTAAAATGACATTTTATTTCGCAGGGAACACCGATGTTCGCGCGACATCATTCAGCGCTGCGGAAATTAACTAGCGCAGCATCACGTGACCTGAAACAGTACAAATGAACAACTCTCATGTAGGAGCCGATATTTGCTTCTCATCCTTTGAGCGACCCTTGAAGAAACGTCGTCGTAATATTTTTATTTCTCTGTGCATTGGTGATGAATTGGTTGAGAACTCGATCACTTCAGGCAGACGCAGTGTCCCAGGGTTAGAAATTCCATGAAGGATTGTCTAGTGGAATCAACGGCTTGTAGGAAAGTTGCCATGCCGCGTAGGCAAGATGTGTAAGGACGCCCCACTAACTTCCTTCGTCACCTCGTACGCGCTTATCTATCGACAGTCTCTAAGGCAAATGTAGACGAAAATTGTATGCCGACATACTCAAACTACCTAATAAGTTCCCCGAGAAATGATCAAACGCGTGTATCAAGTGCGGGGAAATGCCTACCCTATTCCGTGAACCCTGAGGTTGCCCTATTACGTGGCTCTCAGTAAACAACGACGACTCGAATGAGCTTTGGGAGGCAGTTCTTGTCTTCTCCCTTTTCTAGCTGTCTACCTGTGTTTCCCATTCCCCACTCCCTCACACCAACAGGCGTTCCGGTGTCCAGCCTTAGGTGAGACAAACTACGCCTGCTGGTGGCCTTTACTTTCCATTTTAACAATAAATTCATACATTCATTAAGCTTTGGCCATCCGCGACCTAGGAAGCCTACATATGCGCGCCTCCGGGCACGGAGGCGCGCACATGTAAGCTCTTTACCCCGGCCGTGGCGTTCAGAAGGACCTGATCCTTAGAGCCAGAAGTGGGCAGAGGGGATACTGTGGCCCTGGAAAGAGTGAAGATTTTTTATTTTCAATAATTTTTTCGTCACTTTGCCTTTCCCCCTCTCTCTCACCCTCTTTGCCCGCTGTGATGCCTCGTATCAGCACAAACTTCGGCCAAAGTGGCACGTAATGCTTGCGTTAGATGTATAGGTCAGCCTATCCGAAATGGCCTCAGCTTTTCGCTTTGTGATTGCGGCGTCAGCGCTTCATCGTATACGTGCGTGTCGGATGAACGAGGAAGTACACCTTGCGCGTTATGACCTTTGCGCGCCTTGTAGATAAGCGCGACCGGCAGCAATGAGTGCAGTGCGACGTCTCTGGAAGAACAAGCGTTGCTGAAGTACCCGGGGGAAAAAAGAAACTAAATGAAGACGCGAAGCCACTGCCGTCGGATTTTTAGGCCGCCCAGACACAACAAGAAAGAGGAGAGGACCTAAAACTGATCCCTGGGGAACTCCAGAGGAAACGGGGCACAGAGAAGAATGGCAGTAAATAATAGAGCAAAGGACAGTGGGAACGTCCAGTTTAGAGGAAACTCAGGCGAAGTAACTTGAGTTTGAGTGACTTCCTCCGCCAAGTGCCGGGTGAGAAGCCTTGAAGGGAATTTTAACAGCGGAGTTGTTGTAGGTCGAGTACGTCTGGTGTAGGTCGTGCGTGACGCAGGTGTAGGAACAGGTTCCCAGAACCAGCGATAGATGGCGCAGTGGTCTCGCAGAGGCGGGTTCCTCTCCCTTCTCCTATGGGAGGGGGAAGAGAGGGACCCTCCCGCCGCTGACGTCTAGCTGCCGATATCTTTGCGCGAACCGCAGAACTTGAGCGGCGACGGCGCCACGTTCGAGGCGTTCGAGCCCACACAAGAGAGCTACAGCTGCGCTGTTTCAGCAGATTTCACACTCTGTGGAACTAGGCCTAATTCTTTAAGTGAGCCCTTCTATGATATAAACCAACCGCCCGTACACCAGCAGTTTAAGGTGACAGCCGTATCGGAGAGACATTCTCTGAAGTTCAGGACAGGAATGAATGTCCGCCGTCTTCCGGCGGCAGCCTGCCCTACAGTAGATGTACTTTAATGATGCATAGAAGTCAGCCGAGCAGCGAGCTTGGTTTGACACCTCGATGATATCTTGAAGAGAGTCGCTTTGTTACCTTCGGAGCATGCTTGTCGCGGGGCCAGTTTTATAGGTGGCATTCGTTGAAAAGTTTAGCTACCAGTTTCTTCGCTTGGCAACACTGGAAACGGCCACAGACATGGCCGCTGCGCCACGGACATGGCGCGGCTTGGGCCACTGCACCCGCACGCCGAAGAAAAAAAAAAAAAACACCGGCGTTCGTCGTCTGCTCCGTTTCAACCCGATTCTCAACGGTGGTGTCAACAGAGAATTATTAATCGCACTCACATTGAACTCGAGGCAATACTTTGCATTCGGTGAGGTAGAGTTTGTTAACCTGCAACAAACTCATGTGCTTAGCACGGACAAGTACCGCCATCCCGCGGAGCCCGACGTAACCAGTGACGGCGCACTCACACGGTTGTCTGCATGCGCGCCTCGCCAGTGATTACAAGCAATACAAGCAATTGGCTTCTGGAAACCAATTTCGAGGCCTATTCGAATTGTTTGCAGTGGCCTGTGGCGTTACCATCTGGAAACCCACGAACATTTGCCTTGCGCACAGAGTCGTGAATGGAAGGGGAAGACAATAGAGAGTTCTGGCTGACCTTTTCTGACGGTGCGCTCCGCTGCCGACGGCAGAAACACTTTTAGCTAAGCGGTAACCGTGTCTCCCTCGGCGGGGAATCGTACGCGTCACTGCTCGTGCCCTATACGCGTGTAAACCACAACGTCATCCAAAGGAAATATAAGAATTGCTATGCTAGGCACTCACAAAAAAATGGCAGCCTCTCCACTCTGTGGGTGATGCGAGGGTGTGGAGTACGAGGACTCGAAATGACATCCAAGTTGCGCCCCGAGTGACATCCGATTTGCGCACCGACCGTCATTCGATTTGAGCCGTGAGTTGCACCTTGATTATTCCCTAGATGAAACTGCAACTCACGGCTCAAATCGAATTTCGCTTGATTTTCTCTCGATGGTGGTGCGCGCACGGATGGACGTGGACGGACATTGGGAGGTCCTAAGGTACTCCGCACCGTTACAGGCGAGGGAGTAACCCGTTTGACCCTCGGGTACTAACTCACGGTCGTAGCCAAATGGGTAAGACGACTGACGCTAACTCTGTCTGGTCTATCAGGTACAGGCTCGAATCCTGCGGGTGCCGGTGCCGGTGTGATTTTTTGCGATTCTAACTGCCATGAGCACAGTCGTGGACGGACATTGTGTGGTCCTAAGGTGCTCCGCACCTAAAAAAAGGACGCACGACGAAGACAAGAGCGAAAGTTAGCCCCCTTAGCCGCGCAACCAGCCGATAGCGGCAACTGCAGCGCCCCTGCTGGGCCACGCGCCTGCTCCAGCCGCGGTCGCCGTGGCCTACAACGTTTTGATAGAGACTGCACGTGGGTGGCAACGTATGCACTCTAAGAAACACGAAAAGAGTACTAGTGCATAAATGAAGATGTGCAAAAACGCGTTCTAGTTCATATAATATTCTATTGCATGCATGGCTTCGCGGTAGGGGAATACAACTGTGGGACTCTTGGGATTAAACTATTGGCGTTTGGATTCACTTTCATGCCACTTGGTGTATGTTTCCGCTTGGGATTAATTCACTGGCGTTTGGTTTCGATCGAGGTATGAAACATGGAGCGGAATGGATATAATATAACTGGGCGGGGGGCTTATGGTGTGTGCATGATTAAACAGTATGATTCCAAGACGGACGGAGTCGTGCTCAGCGTGGTTCCAATTAAGGTTCTACATCGTTCCGCCACTCTGTTCAAACGCAAACGCTCTAGCGTTGTTGTTTGTCACTTCACTGTCACGTGCGTGTCTCTTCCACTCTCTACCCGCCGCGGTTGCTCAGTGGCCAAGGCGTTACGCTGCTGGGCACGAGGGCGCGGGTTCGATTCCCGGCTGTGGCGGCCGCTTTTCTGGTGGAGGCGAAAAGCAAAAAAACGCACGTGTATACGAGATTTCGGCGCACGTTAGAGATCCCCAGGTAGTCAAAATTAATCCGGAGCGCTCCACTACGGCAAGCCTCATCGCCTGCGTTGCGTCAGCGTACTAAACCCAACAATCAATCGATCTTCCACTCTCTGGGTACGATTGATCGTGGAATATCAGCTGGCGTTAAGGGAAGTTTGTATCTTTAGAAAGGCGGGAAACTCCGATCAAGGTTAAACGAATGTGCTGGGAATTTCAGTGACAGTATCACGATATTGCAAATTATGTGAGTGTGACACTTTCATATGTGTAGTGTTGGGTTAGAGATAGGAGGCACAGGGGCGATCATGAGTCCACTGTCTGCTCGTATACATCGGGTTGGAGTGGACTGGAAGAACGTTTAATTTTAGGACCATTTAGCAGGGTTTGGCGGCACTCCAGCGGTGTCTTCTGCCGTGATTGCCTCAGCTCCCGACGGGGTGCAGCTGGGGTGGTAGCCCTGCATGGCTCGAGTGGCCTCCGCTGCTTTGTGTGGCCTCTGCACCAGACCGATCTGGTCTTCGCAGCGGTCGCTGGCAAGCAGTGCTTCCTATTACTCCGCTTGAGGTTAGGTTAACGTCAACCTAGTAGGCTTTCGCGTCTTCTGGTAATCGTCTGCAGTAGCTCAAGTTATCACAAATGGTGACCATCTCACGACAGGTGGCGACTAGCGTGCACGAGGAGAGGAATTTCAGGATATTCGATGTGTGCAACGGATTTGTTATCTAGTCCATGTCAGTACGAACATCTCCGGGATGTCCCCGTGCGGTTGCCCGTGTCGACGCAATCCCACTTTAGATAACTCCGGCGCATCATTCAGTCTTTCTTCCGCTGTCGTGGGCCCTTCCATCCAAGCAGCAGCCCATTCATAGCTCGAAAAGGTCGTACCTACTTTCGTCCGACATTCGGTGCTTTGAAGTGATTTCAACGGGAAAAGATAAGAGAGTCCACAAAACGTAGGGGATAAGGGTCGAGAACTACGGTGGTATCAGCACACGACACACCTCTCGAAGCAAGTGGGCCATCCAGATGAATTTCCTCGCGTATCGGCGCTTTGGCGCCTTTAATTTCCCGCCAAATCTTTCGGGTTCCGTATGCCCAAGAAACACAGTCGTGGCGAAGTTGAATGAACGAACGGCCCGCCACTTTTCTGACACTGCTTCGTTTCGTTTCCTGCTATCACGCCGGCCTTTTCCGGAGGTGCTATCAGGAGCCACGCCTGCTCTCAGTGCCAGGCATTGTAGTCCAGGCGGTGTTCGCAGTATCATGATACGTGCGGCCGCGAGCGTCGCCGCATGGAAAGCGAGAACCTCGCGCCGCCGCCCCACGTGCTGGTGGCATCCCAATGAAAGGCGATAAAACGCAATACAAAGGCAACCCAACCTGAGCGCCGCCGGCGGGGACGAACAGCAAGATGGCGAGGGGGGAGCATTCAGTGACGCCAGGCAAAGTGCGCGATAAAGGATAGGTGCGCTGCGTAATCTGATTTGCGCCGGAGCGAGCGGCGCGCCGTGGCTTGAGGCGGCGTCGACGCAACGAAGAGGTGGGAGGGGGGAAGAAGCCAGGCTAGCGCGCCTGATCCCACGGCAGAGGGTCCAGTGTCGGAGCCCTCGATCGGCCGTCGCGACCAGCGCTCGTTCATTGGCCCCTCCGCCTTCCTCCTTCAGTCGGCGTGCTCGTAGGAGCCTAGTTCACCGGCTTCGCTGCCTGCATTCATTGTCTGCGCCGCCACCAGCCGGCCTCCTGACTAGCGGGCCCCGGGGTTGTGTTCCAGTCGTGCCGCCGTGCTTCGAGACCCCGTGAGAACAAGACTTGGCTTTGCCAGGAAGTTAGCCGAAGGGGACACCAGCGTGTTGCGCGGTCACACGGCCGGTACGTAAACAAGTTCTTGTTCTTTCCTGGCGGTGCTCCGCTTCAGTGTATGCTATACCCGTTAGTACAGCCCTCTTGGAAAAAACAAACTGTTTATTAGTGTCTTTTTGCGGAGATAGTTTGTCCCGCGGCTTCGCCACAGGTTAACGGGAGGACAGTTCTTCGCTCCCGTTTTTCACGCGAACGCGTTCGCGTTGGCAATGTCCGCGTTATCGAGGTTCTAACCGCCATCTCTGTTTAAGGAATTGCTCGAAGATACGGCGTTCATTTTGCGAACTGAAGCTTGGAAGAGTTGTCCCATGCGGCCAAAGTTTGATGTCTGCCTGGGCAACGCCCACCGGCTCAAGAGGAACTGCTTAACGGATCCCCAGGCGTCTGCCTTTCTGCGGTCCTCCGGCGGAGCCGCTGGCTTGTTGACGTTGGGGCGCTCATCCTTAAACGCAGAAAGAAAAAAAACAAAAAAAACTGCTCGGCAGGCAGCATGCTTTCCGTAAACGGAGCTGCTTAACGCATGGGGCGGGTTGCGCAGCAGGAAATTCGCAGTTCCAACGGCGTCGCCGCTGCGGTGTTGAAAGAAGAGGCTCATTGCCAGCCAAGGCGGCAACAGAGAACACGTGGTTTGGCCATGCGGAACGTGCATGTCGCGTATTAGTTATGGCCGGGTTATTCTTCGTCATCTTGATTGACGGCGGCGAGGAAAGGAAGGGGCGGCTGTTCCTCCGGTAACGGCTCCGTTTGCACGCAGGGTGAAGCAACGGCCCAAGACAAAAGGAGTGTGCGTCTCGCCCGCTGCCGCCGGTCGCCTCTTCCTGTCGGGGCCGTTCACTGCTCTTCGCAAGGAGTGCCGTCCCGCGCGCGACTCCTGCTCCCCGTGCTGAACCGTTTCGAATTTCCCGCCCTCCACAATACCGTTCGAAATGGGGCTGCTGGAATTCCGGCCCGCTCAACTGCTGGTCCTGCTGTGTTCAGCGACGCTTCTGGCGCAGGTGGTTTCGGCGGACACCAATTCATCCGGTGAGCGTTCTCTGTCGCCTGAAATTTGCGAGTATTTTAACCCGCAGGTTTTTTGTTAAAGGTGCCGGAAGTAAAAAAAAAAAAAAAAGGGGCAGATATTCGGAAAGTTTTCTACTCGTGCGTAGCATTCTCGTGCCTCTTGTCTCCGCCAACCACGCGATTTGTGTAAATGCAGCGGCGTCGCACGGTTAAATCCGTTTTCGCGATTTTTTTGTTTGCTTTTCCGTCGTTCTTTGCGTCGCTTTAAGATGGTTAAGTTCGTAAGTTCACTTTTATCGCTTCCTATTTTCTTTTTGAATTTCTTGTTTTTAAAATTCTGCTGTACCAAATATCCCATTTACGCTATTGTAACGATGAAATGTGCGAACTGCGCCCATGCGAATTTGAGCGAATTCGGGGCGTTATACGGTCCCGGCTCTGGGGATGCTCGGCTGAGAATGCTATACGCGTGAGTACAAGTTTGGTTCGTTGAAAAGACCGCGTTGATTCGAGGACAATGATGCCAATTTTTACACTGAATTCCGCCACGGAACATGACTACGATTGCACTGGTGTCTGTGTTCCCGTTTGATCGTGTCCCTCCAACGCTAACCTCCAGTTAAACCAGTAGAGCTCTTCGATTTAGTCCGCGACTCACCGCGGAGAGTCCGCGAGTGGGAACACCTAGAGCTCCTCTATATAGCTCCCGCAGGGAGCTCCTGCGGGAGCTATATAGAGGAACTCTAGGAACACCGAATGGCGGTCTGCTTCTCGGGGAGTCCGCGGTGGTTCCGGGACTGCAAATCGAACAGCCCCAGTAGTGACCCTTTTTAGAATCCCCACCCAATATTCCGCCACCTCCAACGGCGTGCCGCGCGAAATTGGAGTTTCTAAACATATCATATTTTTTCGCTTAAAAAAAAAAAAAAAAAAACGTCCTTCGGGGTTGTGTAGTTGAGTGACTTACCAAAAAGTTGCCTAAATTTGTTTTGCCGTCAGCATCGCGAAGTCGACCGATCGCTAAGCGCGCTTTTTCGTCGCTTTTTTCTATCAGCCACGTGGCTGCTCACCTTTGATTGTGCCGGATCGAACTGAACCGCGAAGGAGCGCTTTTTTGCTCCTTCTAGAAACTTCATGTTCATCCCGAACCAGTTGAAGGGGTTCGTCCCACGAGATTCACACGATCTATGACGGATTATGACCGGTCATTGCCGTTATTCGCATTACTCTGCGCTCCCGGCATAAATGCTACACGAAGACTAAGGTTGCTACAATTTTGAGTACTATTTTGACTTGCTTCACGTTCTGGGGTAATGCGCTATTTTAACCTTTTTTTTTCGCAAGGAATTTGTTCGCCTCTATAGTTAGGTTTTTTTTTTCTTGTCGTTCTCCCACCAAAATTTGTACAGGTGCCGTCAGAAGTAATTGGAGCGCGGGAACTGTATCCGAACCGCATAGGAGCGCCGTGTAGCTGCAAGCACCGGCGGCAAACGAAAGGACAACGCGCATGCGCGCCTGGCGACGACGATAGCCCACCTATACATTTCAAAACTCTTGTTTTAACCTGTATTCGAGAATTCTTCGCAACATACTGGTCTCGGCGATGGCGCTGATAGCATGCGCACCTACAAATATTTGACGAAAAACAAATAACTGTCACTGCAGATCCCTGTGAGAGCGCCGCTTCTCCGGCAGCTCGCGTGCGCTGAACTGTCAAAGACGTTGTCAGATGTCTCTGCTATCAGCGCTATCGCAAAGACCAGTATGCTGCTCAGAATGCTCGAAGCCAGGTTATAGTTGTTTCGGATTAATGAATGGGCTATCGCCGTCGGCAGGCGCGCATGCGTGTTCTCGTCCTTTCGTCTGCCGTCGGTGCATGCAGCTACACGGCGCTCCTATGCGGTTCGGCCACAGCTCCTGTGCTCCAGTTACTTCTGACGGCACCTGTACAGTCTTGCATATCCAGAGAAACTCGTATCCACGGGGGTAGGTGTTGGCCAACGCTTTGACGCTAGGCCTAACGTTACGTTTTTTGCCCGAAATGCGTTCCGAAATGCGCGATTGTGTGCGGCACGTGGGGACTGGGATTACAAGTTTGGTTCACGTCGTCCTGTTCGCATTACTTAAGCGCGAAAATTGCGCTTATCCCGCACGAGTAGGATATTCAGCGGAATCCAGTTGACACTGCTTATATGTATAAATCGCAAAGGGATGTAATTTATTGGATTGTACTTCTGCTGTGTTTATGATTTTACAGCGAAGATGTAAGCGACAATAAATGTTGGGAGCTCGAAACAAAGGGAAAGCGGTGACCCTCTGGAAGCTGCCTTTGGGCAAAAGGCCACAGTAACGATTTTATAGTTGCATAGTTTTCAGTTGCACAGCGGTCTACTTTTGCCGGCTTGAACGTTGAGGGCGGCATTGCGCAACACTGGCGGTTTCTCGGCCCATCGTTCAGATTAGATACTACAACACCGGAAAGGAATAGCAAAAGTCGGTCTCGGGGCGTTCAAGAAGCGGGGACAATAGGTTCGAGATTAGTTGCGCCTACACGTGTATTTCCCGTCGAACGGCGCATGCGTGTGCTTTGGAAGCATTGGCTCTGCTCAGATTGCCCTTAATCAAGTCGCAGTTGTTGCTTTCACGAACTTTTGGTAATTTTTATCGCGAAAACAGGTCATGAATTACTTACGCCATTTGTTTTTGGTCTCAAATTTTCTTGCCATGATCCTGCGAGGTCGAAACGTTTGAGAATCGTTTGAGCAGCGGCCGGCAACGTTTGAGAAACGTTGCCGGCCGCTGCTATAGGCCATATCCACAGCCCGCCGTCACGATAACTGGCGTTCATATCTATTACACCTATACAACGAAGTTCGTAACCGGAGAAAGCGCGCGCGCAATCGAATTTATGTAAATCTGGGGGTGTACTGCGTTGTCAGCTTTACTCTTGCATCTGTCAAGAAGTCTTGTGTTTGTGTCACGAGTTCCCCGTGCGGAGAGGCTGGCGGTTCCTTTCCTCATTCCAACGGTACTACCAGCGTTTGCGTGCAGCGGGAGTATCCACCAGCAGGAGACGGGTGCACTTGTGTACGGGTCGCA
Source organism: Haemaphysalis longicornis (assembly GCF_048455015.1). Taxonomy (NCBI): domain Eukaryota; kingdom Metazoa; phylum Arthropoda; class Arachnida; order Ixodida; family Ixodidae; genus Haemaphysalis; species Haemaphysalis longicornis. The sequence goes on along the minus strand of NW_027526204.1, from coordinate 108,004,514 downwards.
TTAGGTGGCAATACTTGTAATCATCCTTACGATAGAAATGCGCCGGGAAGTACAACCGGCGGCAAAACAATCCTGTGGACGCAGGCGATTACAAAGCTCAATGACGCATTGTCTCAAGTGGCACTTCTGGAGCCTGAGACATAATGCAGTGCGCGTCCTTTCATGTTCGGAGTGCAAAGCCCGGCTATACTCGGTGACAACTTAAGAACGGCACCGGAAGTTGCCGCTGTGCCTTATCACCGTAGCTGGATGTTCTTCCGCGCGGCGCAAGTAGGCGTTACTGGGAATATTTTGAACATGGCGTGAGCCGTTCCCGTGATTTTTTGGACTTAATATGCTTATAAATGACTCCAGTGACGACAAACAAACTGCGTGAGACAAGGCAGGCGATATCACGCATTCGTAGCAAACCCCTTTCAAAACGCGCGCGCACTGACGTCACGGGTCCGGCGCTTTGGCGGAGTGATACACTACATGAGGTGGTGCCGTTCTTGAGTTGTAACCGAGTATAGTTGAAAATGGTGGGCACTGGAACCGCGTACAAAAAACGGAAGTTTTTTTGTGCGCAGTTTGTCTTTCATGTTCGCTGCTCTGCCTTTTTCTTCGCTTGCAGCCGACAAACAGATTACATGCAGTGGGTTGCCGCTATAGGGTTCGCTTCCTTTATTCGCCACGCTGGTCAGTGACTGGTTCAGTGCCGTTCTACAGGTTTTCTTTTAGTTGATGTTAAGCACCCTTAAGGTGTTTGCTACCATTATTCTGATATCTGATACCATTCTACCATTATTTCAAATAAGTTGTTTGAAGAGCTTAGAAATGTTTTTCAGCCTACACTCTTAATCTGGATCCACATAAGATCCACTTAGTAACTGGAACTTTTTTGCAAAAAAGTTCCACTTATATATTTGGAACCGTGTTCCACATACCCTGAAAATGTAAGTGGAACAGTGCACCACATATTTTTGCAGCTAAATTATCTGGATCGGCGTTCCAAATAAAAGTATACGGATCACTGTTCCAAATAAACGGGTAGTGTAAGTTACTGGAACACTGATCCACGTAAAAGGATTATGGATTTATCCGGTGCGCCGTTCCAGGTACCTTCAGACCAGCTGTTTATATAAAACGGTGTTCCGATAGACGTTGAGAAGCTGTCTATGGGACTCCACTTTTCCAATATATCTGCTTTCCTGTTGGTATAAACTGAGGTCATTTGCCAGGCTGGCGGATGCATTGGTATCAGAAGGAAACCGCAAGTACCATTCTAACGCAGCCTTGACATATGGCCCACAGTGATACCAACAATGGGAAAACAGAAACCGCCGCAGCAGTGTGGTCCCTGACAGTTCCCAACAGTTGCCTATCGGAGCACAGTTCTATATAAAAGCTGGTCTGAAATACCTGGAGCGGCACACAGAGACTTTGGCTTCACCCGCCGCATCCTGTTCTGGGTTTTGGCTGAAACAAGACTCGCATTAAAATACATACCATACCAACTATTAGCACTGATACAATGCTTTTCAAAACACCAAGCAAATTTTATTCGCTCGTATTATTGCGTACATTTGAGATACGGAGACATATCTGTTTCCACTTGGGCAGAAAATGACCAGCGTACAGGATCAAATACCAAAACGATATCAAGTGGCCAAAACGATCTAAGTGGCATTTTTCTATTTTCGCTAATATTTACCATTCTTTTTTGCTAAAAAAACACGGGTAATATAGATGGCTTTAAGCGCAACCGCGTCACAAACGGACCTGTACATCTACCCTCGCACTAACTCAAAAAGCATTACACAACAGTGAGCATAAAATATGCTGTTTTATGACATGAAATCAGGTACCGCAAATGCGGAAGTACCCACAGCGCTTGCCATACCATGTTTACGCATCTCGGTTCCAAAATATGCAGTTTGCTAATAAATTGTAGGGAAAAGCCAAAAATACAAGCCATACACGGTTGGATTATCACAAGACCTGCAAGAGTGTAGGAAAAGAACACCGGAGCCAATACTAACATAACATTTGCACAGAAAAACTTATCGGAAGCATGTGGCACTATTGCACAACTAAAACACACCATATATCAATATCAAGCTAACTGTAGCCAAAACCGACTATATACGCGCCCTGAAAAAGCCTTTCACTGAAGCCGCGTTGCTTCCCCGACAATTTGTAGCTATTTAAAATAACTTATCAAAAAAAAAAAAGCTCATAGCACCCAGTGTGAATCTTACAAAATTTTACAGACCAGATAGCTCGGAGCATGTTACGCATTTTAAAATTTAACAAGCAGCCTAACTCTAAAGACGTTATTAATTCCCTCAAGAACAATTCAGACATCCCAAATAACCAAGTCAGGTAGCGTTGAAACATACACGTAACCAATTTTACCAAGCGAACTTGGAAGCATTTTTCCAGCCGGAACATTTATCTCAGGTAAAATTCACAGTTGTGTGCTATACAAACCCTACTATCATGACGACAGTATGCTTGTGACCAAAGCACTGCCTCTAACAAGCAAGAAATGCAACTTAGTCCAAAGTAAACAACTTTTTCAAGCCAAATATGTATATTTCGCATTCTTCTAGGGCTTAGGTGTCAGCTAAGATACAGTACAAAAATTGATTAATAAAGCCCCAAACCGTCTGTGTAAATAATTACTCTCACGTTTGCATCCATCAACAGCAGCACTGCCATGGAAACAAATTTCGAGCTGCACTTGAATAATAAAAACGTTACAGTGCAGTGCCATTAACTACATTAACAGAGTAACAGAGTAGCTGCAAAGGCAGCCTGCGCTTTGTGCCAATGAAAAATTGCAAAGGAAAGCATGACTTCACTTTTGCAATTGACATGCCGCTTGCATCTACCAATCATTTGAACCACGACATATCTTTCCAAATAGGCTTCAACGTCTAACAATAATTTAAAACCCCAAGTAGAGTGACCACATCAAGTCTTTCAACAGAGCTTTCAACTTAAATGACACCAGGCCTCTGTTAAATGGCCAAGAACTCTGCAAAAGTCCCAAGAACTCTCCAAAGTCGCATAAGTTTCAGGAGATTAAGATGAAATATACGGCGAGGAGGATGACCACATCTTGATGTGACAACGCAGGCGGAAAATCCATGACGTGTTTCTTGCAGACAATATTTACGCTGCCATTTTCTTCTCTCAAAATAACTGGACCTCGAGAATAACTGGACCACGTCATGTACCTTTAAGGAAGGAAGAAGAAAATTTTGTTAGACGATGGCTTTAAAGGAGTGAGTTGCTTAGGATACCCCTTTTATAGCACAGTAATCGATTGAAATATCAGTGATTTCTTGGTTTCTTTTCTGGGAATGCTGCTAACAATGTACAAAAAATATTAGCACAGACTGTCAATGGCCGTTCTCTAATTCTGGAAAGCCACCGCACTGGGCGTGGCCGTGGTGCCGCATTATCACAGCAGCAACTCTCAATGTGAAAGCAAAATGTTAGCAAAACTTGAATGCAAAATATAAGTTTTTTTTTGTCCACATGTTCCAGCATCCGAAACAGGCTGAATGTGAAGGTATTTCCCAATATTGGAGTTCACGATTTATTTTTACAGTAAGATTTTGCTACAAAAAAAACTACCACAAATTCAGTCCCGCAAAAATAAAATGCCAGCTTCAATAAACACTACCATAAATTGAGTCCCACAAAAATAAAATGCCAACTTACCCAACTAAAATTAAGATGCAGGCGTTCCTGGCAGGGCCTCCTCGGAGTGCATTTCCAGGAAAGTTTTGCCAACGTGTTCCCAAAAGCTTACTGTCGTTTTCACCTACAGGTCAAGTTGTCACTGAAACGGTGTTCCCAAGCCATTAGTATATTGCAACTACCTAAAAAGGGACCATCAAAGTTCCAGAACTGGGAGTGCGTACTTACTTGTAGAATGCAATGATTTCATCCCGTACAACGGCTTTCATGTGTTTCCTTTTTGTGAACACAGCCTTCAATAACCAGGAAAATGGCAGTATGCATTCCTTGTTCCATTGTTTGAAGTCCCGGTCCGCCCTATTTCCTAGAAAATAAAAACAGTATAAAAATATCGAAGCATAAATTTACGCTTCCCTCTAAGAAGGGAGTACTACAAGATCTCGTACAATGCCTGATTAGTTGTGCTAAAATTTATTTTGCAGCACGAGCCCTGGTAACGTTTTCAGGCGAAACAAAAATATTTGAACATTTTTAGGCTCACCTGTCATTGCTCCATGCGGTGTGGTGAACGTCTGTATAATACGCAACACTCAAGGGGCACTCTTTCGTGGCTTTATGACTTCCACAATGCATTCATAATCTGCCACACTAGTCACGACGACGCCTCGGCGTGGCGAAGATGTCTTCAGCCACAGTGAATGACACAGCCATGATTTCAGAGGTATATGTAAGGAATGGAAATAATTCGTTTTAATTTCTGTTCTTCAGACAAAGGAAAGCAATTGTCGCAAACTACCAGTGTAGAGACAAATGTCTTCACAGTCAGCCATCTGGACAGATTATACAGATCGAATACAGAATGTAGCAATCTGCTTTCGCAGTATATTTTCTAAGTTCAAGGAAGCACAGAAATGGGTTAATGTTGGGTGCACATAGTGATGCAAGAACTTATCACCTGAGCGTTGTCTGAAATTATTTCGACTCTCGGGTTAGCACCGACATTGACGGCATAAAAATGCAAGAGTGGCTTATTTCTAACGCGTATTGATACAAGAACTTATCACCTGAGCGTTGTCGGAAATTATTTCGACTCTCCGGTTACCACCGACATTGACGGCATAAAAATGCAAGAGTGGCTTATTTCTAACGCGGTTCTTGAAGTAGCAACCACTAATTATGGATATTGGATAATTATCCTGAAGTCTCAAGTTGCCACTGACATTAACAGCATAGAAACGGCAGCACGCTTTCTATATACCCGCTGCGTGTTTCCACATTTCTTGCCCTCTACAAAAGAAACGTTTGTTACTGCGGTACTGCTAAGACAACAACTGTCCCTTCCATTTCTCTACACTTCAGGCAATGTTATTTAAAATAGATCATCTCAATTGGTCAAAGGAATTGGAAGAAACATGGAACATAAACATGAAACATGGAATCATGGAACAGATAAACGTAAGATGACGCCTTGAAAACACATCAACACAACTCGATATAGCGTCTACCTTGCGCACAACGGGCAAGGTCGAAGACTCCCGGTCTGGTAAGCACAGTAAATGCATTCTACTCAGCAGACTAACACAACGCCGCAATTACCACGCAAGTTTTAAACATACCAATAAATCTAAGGACGGACGCTCCGACAAACTTGCTTGGAAGTTGTACACGTGTGCACGCGCGATTATCGCGAGCGACTAACCTGAGAAGATTCGCTACCGCAGAGAGCAACCTTCAATATCAACTAAGCAAAGCCACACAGTAAGGGAAAATCCAATCATGAAACGCGCAAACCAGCAACTTCCTTATAGCAATGGCTAACGCACGCAGTCAGAAATGTCCAGCCGACTCTGACCCACGAACACGGAAGTTTTGGTAAATTACGGCTGCAAACGTTTCTACAACACAAAATGTTACACGCCGCGACCACAAGCATGGACGACACACGAATAACGGGCAGAGAAGCGGTATGTTTATCGGACGCAGTTAACAAGGATGTCACTGAACAACAACCGTTACCAGCACATAAATAAGCAGCACTGACCTTTTTTGCGCCTCCTGGCAAAACTCCACTTCGTCGAACAGGAAATACAGCCCGGGGATATAAAAAAATTCCCAGTTGCACGCCGCAATCAACCCATTCAAACTGTTCAAACTGCTAACGGGACGGCGGTAACGGTTCTCGCCAGCGTGACCGAGAATTTCTTTAGTAAATATCAGGCGCATCGCACGAGCAATTGAGAAACCCGCTTGGGAATGCCACTGGTGGCGCTGCATGCGGAAGACCATAAATTTAGCGGAGGGAATCCTGGAAGATACGAGCGCTGCTGTCGTTTAAAGTGTTGACGCAGTCCCGATTTTCATACGTCGTCGTCGTACCCGTTGCAGCCCCACTTTACCGTGAATCAACGCAAAAACAGCTCTGCCGTGCTGCTGCTGACGCATGCGCATGGAATCCGCTACTGGAGTGGCGGTCTTTTCCTCATGGCTTCGGCAAACTTTCGTTCTCGCGGAGGCTTTGGCGATGCGCCCCCATAAGAGCTCATACAAACTCGGCTCACGTGATGGCTTTAATTTGATTCGGAAAACGGGCATATGCGTCTAAGCGGACGTTTACGCCCGCTGAGGCCGAAACAAAGCTCAGATAATAGCCGCGTTAGCGCGTAAATACTGGCTGAAGTTGTTTCTCGCGGAGGGCCGTGAGTGCGCGCGATATCCGAGCTTAACTTTGGATGACAATTTCTGCGTTAGTGTTTACAATGAACGCAAAAGGGCGTGGCTTCATTTACTGCTTTTCTTGACAACAAGCCTTTCCGTAGTCAATAAAATATACTGCGACGCTCTTAGATACCCACGTTATATAAAGCTACTTACAGCTAATTAGCGAGTAATAATACATCGGCCCGTTTCCCAGCCCTTTTCCCTCCTGAACACCAATGCTACAGGAAAACAGCAACTGGGGAAGCAGCTGGAGAAGGCGGATCATTCAATGAACTTCAATTACTATGACAAGACACAACAACAGCAAGTTAACTCTGCGCATTTTTGCCGTTACTGCACAGCATAATTAGGAATTACAATGTCATTTCAGCATTAATACATACAAAATAATGCAGGTATCACGTGGTATATTTAGTTGTCCAAGTTTAGTTCCGTTCACCCAATCAACCGCTCCCTGCAAAGGGGCTTTTGTTTTTGCTTGTGGAAATTAAAAGAGACTCACCTGTTAGCATTCCTATCGGACTTACTACGTCATGACCAACGGACTTAAAAACCATCGTGCACCAATATGAATAGTTTTACAAATACATACCGATATTCACAACGGCCTAGTTTGCTTATTTTAGATATATGTCGCTTCTCTACTGAAACAAAGAAATAAAACTCTCGCATGGTAGACCGCTAGCGCCTTCCAGTGAAGACTGGATAAACCAAAATGCGTTTCTTGTTTTTTTTTTATCTCTGCAAAGAAATGATATACAGCAGACTCCCGTTAAGACGAACCCGATGGGAACGTAAAAATGTATTCGTATTATCCGAAATTCGTCTTAAGCGGAGGTGTTATGCATTGTGGACGTTACAAGAGAAAAATGTTGGGGTTCTTAATCAGTGTTCGTTTTTACTAAGTACGTCTTAACGAGGGTCTTCTGTATTTCTAGAAGAAGCAAACCGAGTCGTTAGTGTCATTTCTGTGAATTTGTAAAACTTCTTGTATCGGTACATGGTGCTTTTGAATTAGTAAGTCTCATGAATTTGCGTCATGAATTAGTGACTCCCATATGAATTGGATCAGGTGAGTCACCCTTAATAGCATGCACGAGACGAAAAATGCTAACGAACATCCAAGCATATATAACTGCATGCGTGACATGCTGCGTGCAGTGTGAAATGCGGCACAGTCGGTTAACACTATGTATATACCGCATCAGGGCATAAATAACGTGGACTAAGTACCTATTTTACAGCAGATTGTAGCCATTTATACGTTCCTGTAAAGCACTTAAAATTGTGCACGTACTACAACACAGCGAGTTGATGGCTGAGCATTGAGCAAAAAACAATGTTTCTGCGACGCTTTGTGAACCAAATGCAGAACATACAATAGTCTCAACAACTATATATATTTCTTTATGAGGTATCCACAAAAGCCCAATGAATTCTTCAGCACTACCGCGGCTCTGTCCCAAACGCAGAAGGAGAACCTGAGGACATCTGGTCATTCTCAAATTCAAGTCATTGGTGATTTCGGACGTACTGCGCGTCTGCAATTAGCAAAAGACGATATTCACTAAAGCGGTTTGAGCGCCGCAGACAACCTGAGAGGGGTTCGTGGAATTTCTATTTTCGCTACGATACCCTTTTCTCGCACCTTTCATGCTTTGTACGGTGTTGTTATAGCAGTGGACACATTTTTTTCTGTCAAATAACGTCACTAAAAATACGTCTTAGCCGTCTTATATAAGTAAACTGCTCTAAGACAGTTCCATAGATATCGACGAAGTTTATTAAATTTTATGTGGTGCGTGCGTGTGTGCGTGTGTGACTGCATGCATGTGTGTGTGTATGTGTGGGTGCGCGGGTGTGCATTCGTGTTTGTATCGATGTTTGTGGGCGTGTGCATGCAAGTGCGTGCGCTTGTGCGCCAAAGCGCGTCAAATATATATGTGGTTCATTGTTCCAGTTAATGCACGATTCAGTGCATACTTCACTGCAGCGCACAAGTTATGTGGAACAAGACACGAACAAAAAATATACAAAAGCACTGTCTAAACTTTTTACTGGGACATAAGTGGAACAGTAACTGGAACGGCCGACAGCGCATCCCCTCATTTATTCGGTTCCACATAATAACCACAAACCTAAAGAAAACAAATGCACAGTTCCAGATAAGATCCACTTATATCTCTCGTTCCAGTTATTCTTCGTTTAGATCCAGATAAAAATATGTGGATCGCCCCGTTTAACTGGAACTTACATGGAACCAGATTAAGAGTGTACCTATACAAACGTCGCCTTCGTGGTGAGCCGGTGCACCGACCGTCAGCGACAGCAGCAACATTTGTCGCTGAGCGAGTTGGTTCACACTTGGAAAAAAAAAAAAAAACGCGCCGTTAAGCAGTCGTGGACGAAGACAAGGTAGGACAGATACAGGCGCCCTTATCTGTCGTATCTTGTGTTCGTCGACTTTTGGTTTTTTTTTTTCGTCAGCTACAACTTTCGCGGCGGTATATTACCCGCTGAGTCGTGCGTTCCTTCGACGCCGGCATGACCAACGTTAGGTGCGATCACGCGCTGCCTGCTCTTACCCCGGACACGCAGTTGCCACGGCTTCACTGCTACCGCAGAACAGAGTCGATTTCGGCCACCTCGTAGCTCGTAGACGTGTTAATGCGTAGTGAAAAAAGCAAATCACGAAAACCGCTTAATAATCCAATTGTCATGCCAAGCCCAAGCCAGAAATGCGAGTCTTCTCATAAACCCGAGTCTTTCATTGTCAGCGCAATGAAAGTAGGCTGGACAAGGTTCAGTGAGCCTCTAAACGAGCTGTTAGGCATCGAGGAAGTCGTGTCAATCACCGTGAGTGGCACGCACCTGGCGCGGAACAAATGCGGGTGAAGGTGCTTGGAAAACGAAACTATGCCAGACGCTACATGACGGAGGCGGAACTCCTCATCCGGGACACTTGCCCGCCGTGGCGGAGCTTGTCTGCGGAACGTTGACCTCTCGCTCGTTGACCGAACGAGAGGTCCTGTTTAGGTGCTTCCAGTGTGATAAGCCTACCTTCGGCTAATAGGAGCTAGCGGGGCAGGTTGTTGAATATTAGATTGTTGATTTAGGCTAGACGATACTGATTGACGCCCGCTGGAAGGACTCCGAAATTTCGCGAGAACTTGCCTTCCCCGTCCCCATGACCAAATAAGCCAATGAATAGGATGAGAGCGCAGCGGTGCTTCTTTTTAAAGCTCGTGTCAAACGTTACCCGTGTTCCGTTTTCTGTTTTCTATTTTCTATTTCTATTTTCGACTTTGCCTTCTACGATCCTCTCCCTCTTCGATCTTGAACCACATAGAATGCTTCACATGTCCGTTAGATTAAACTTTCAAGAAAATGGGTTTCGAGTATTGATAAACTTTGACTTTTTATTAACTCACGAGGACGTCAATAAACTTCTTATTGCGCAAACTCGACCATTTTATTGCCTTCAGGACATTGAGTTTTATTATACTTCATATTGCGTTTCTATAGAGTGAACCAAAACTTCCACCTCAAACTGCGACCAATAGAAAGTAAACTTTTTATTGAAAAAATGCAACAAGCGTTTTATTTCCTTCAATATATAGTTTTAGCAAACTCTTTATTGCCTTTCGGTAGGGTCAAACTCCTAAATAGTGGACTGGGGTCATTATACAGGCAATAAACCTTTTTATTACGAACACGCAGTAAGCATCTTATTGCCTGTATTATACCGAGTTTTAAGACTGAATTGCGTTTCTATAGCCCACCCACAGAGGTCTAATTGTTTATCGGTGCATATATGTTGGGTCATTAAGGGTAACACAGTGGATCCCTAGAGAAGCAAGCGTTGCAGGGGCGGCAGAAAGTTAGATGGGCAGATGAGATCAAGAAGTTTGCGGGAATAAATTGGTCGCAGTTAGGAAAGGACCGGGGTAATGGAGAATAATGGGAGAGACTTTTTCCCTGCAGTGGGCGTAGGGAGGCTGTGATGATGATGATGATGATGATAAGGATGATGTGTGGGGTGCTACTGCGCCGCCTGCTCCGCCGCATGAACCGAGATCGCGTGATGGACGTCCCGTCACTTCGTCTTGAGAGCACTTGGGAGTGGTGGCGCCTTGGGTGGCGGACATCACCGCCGGACATGCGAGCCCCTGGAAAGCTCCCACGTTGAAACTTGCCAGAAAACCTGATTCACAGGCAATAGGGTATTACGACTATACTCAAAGAATTTTATAGAAAGCTAATGGAAATTAATTTAATAAACCCGTAAGAAAATGTCTTCAAACCTGACTCGGACGCAACAAGATGTTACTATATTAAATATAGAAAACTCAGACAAATTTAATGAAAACCTGTCAGAAGCTCTATTCAAACCTGACTCACACGTCTGTTACAGCTGTACTCAGTAAGAATTGTATAGAAAGCTTGTTGAAAATATTTTATAAAAGCCCCACAAGAAGCTATAAACTACATTCAGAACGGGTAAGGTTTGACTTGGCTCTATAGACTTTTAACTCGTTGGCCGATTTGTAATGGAAACGCAATAGAAATGTTGTGTAAAATGTTAACAAAATGTTTGTAGGACTCTTTTGAGAAATCTCCATAGCAAGTTTGTTAAATCTTTATAAACAATTTATGCATGAAAAAGCGTTCTTGCAGAATGTTTCTCAAATGCTGTTTTGTATACTGTTTGAATGCATTTTGCGACCCAACAAGCTGGGGTAATTTTTTAAAAATTATCTGGGTTTGTTTAAGACGTGTACGGTGATTCCACGGAGTAATATCTTTGTCCGTGGGTGATGCCCTGAGCGGAAATTTCGTGACCACGACCACGATCCCCTCGCCTTATCGCAGCAATTCGTAGCGGCGTGCAGTCATTCTTAGCTACCGGTGTATACAATCCACAGATAAGGCGTTTAGGGAAGCCGTCGAATAGCCCCGTCATGCGATAATGTCTGGATTCCTCTAATTCTTTCGACCTTGCCGCTGTCGGTCAACTGGGCAGCCGGATAACGCTTAGTTTATTTTTTTTTCCCCTCCAAGAGTTCGCCGGATTCTTCCAGGAATTTCGAAAAGCGTTCCGTCGTTTTTGTTCTCGAACAAAACTGATTCATCGATGAAAAGCTGCACAGTTTAGGGACTTAGTGCTGGAACGAACACCAGCTGGAATTTCGCACAAGCGTCATCCACTCTGGCATCAGTGCGGCGGAAGCGTCTAATTTTCGCGGGTGTAGCCTATGCGAACAGCTTTACAGGACTATTTCCTATTGCCAGGTCTCCTTAGGGTAGTGACCTTAAAACTCCGCAGTGGCGTTGTGCTGCTGATTCGATTCCCGCAATTCATTCGATTCGAATTTGCGTACGAATTCGATTCGATTCGTACGCAACTTCGATTCCCGGCCGCGGCGGCCGCGTTTCTGATGGGGGGGGGGGGGGGGGGGGGGAGCGATAACGCCTGTGTGTTCGAGATTTCGGGGCGCGTTAAAGATCCCCGGGTGGTCAAAATTAATCCGGAGCCCTCCACTACGGCGCGCCTCATCGCCTGTGTAGCGTCTGCGCGTTAAACCTCATAATCGGGCTTTGAAACAGCAGGTAAAAAATTCCCTCGAGAACCCTACCCTCTCTGTAATAACTTCGACCATTGGCGCAACTGTAATGCTTAGAGGAGGCTGCAAACCGTTGCTACCCTCTTCAAGTCAATCGCGTTCGTAGTGGTGGGGGTACTGATATCTCGTGCTAAATACGAGCATTAATGCAAATCGTGGTCGGACGCGATAGCCGAGATTCACCCACACGCGTGGCCACTTATACGTTACGCTGATATGCATGCGTAAATACGGCGTAATCGGGCAGTGCACTTGACAGCTTGACGGTGGCACGCTATCGGCGCCGGAACGAACTTTATCGGCCTGTAGATTTTTATAAATGGCTCGTTTCGGCGGCATAAAGTGGCTCGCTCCGCTTTTGGATGCCTCTTATTGTGTGAAGTGGGTTTTTTTCCACTCTGAGTAGTTTTTTCATCACGCAGAATTTTCTTCAATCCTTCACTTGGTTAACGTCGTTTCGGTTGGACACTAACAAGCGCTAAGCCAACCGCTGCGAAAGAGCTTTTCTTTTGCGGACCCACGACGTGCCAATTCGTCTTGACAGGTGTCAAAAACACGCACCTTTGTTTAGACGCAACAACGAAACTTGTGACAATGTAGGACAAAGAAACTGTTTTTACCTCCGCTTGTCGATGGCTATGTTGTGCGTGTTCTATGCAGTGCGGGAGCTACGCGGCGTCAGCCCGAACACTCCGTCCCAGTTTCTGTGAACACTAACTTGGGGAGCCAGCGAAATCTGTTTTCTTTATTGCGATATCTTCGGGCACATCCATTGTTTCTTTATTGTTGCGCGACATCTAGAAGTGTTATTTAAGCTGGCTACGTGCTCCTGGCAACGCTTACTCGAGCTGGAGAATGTACAGTCATCAAAAGTGTTAACAAAGAATGAGGTGCCACCGTATACGCACAGAGCGGCAGGTTGCTATAGCGCCCTGGGTAATATCAGCGAAGCTGCGCGCATGCGCTGGAGCTGCGGAGTACAGCAAGTCAGCCTAAGGAGCTCCAATTATCAATCGCCGAAGATGCGTCGGTGGCTATCGTAATGTGCCGCTCTATGCATAGGGCGCACCCGCTTCTTCGTTATTGTTAACACTTTTGACGACTGTACTCGTAAAATTTGTACCACTTCAGAAAGGAGAGGGGGAGGGGGGTATACAGCCCGCTGTGCCGTACCCTCTTAAAAAAAGGTTGGGGCATTTACTAATGGAACACTAACAAGTTACTTGTCCCAGTATAGACTAGGTTCTTAGCAACTAGTAGCAAATGCAGCACTAGTCATGGTTACTAACTGAAGCAGGCACAACTGCCTTCACTAGAAAGTCTAGCCATGACACCCTTCTGAACTCCATGCGTTTACCAGCTGGCCATGCATAACCTGTCTTAAGTCCGACCTTAATCTAGTGTGCATATACTACTTCCTACACCCAGTTAATTTCCTAACCATGCAGTTGCTAGTGGAAGAGCCTACGTACCGTACTGCGGGGTAGTAAGGTTCGTAAGGAGTTGGTAAATATGGCCGTTACTACCCTCTTACGACCTTTTTTTATTAAGTGTGTAGTTAGCTCCAGCGGCACCAGTGTCCCAGTGTCACCCTGATTTCCGGCGTGCAATGGCTTGAAGTGCATGGCTAAAGGCCCTCGCAGCCACCGCTATAGCCACCGCAACATTGCTGCGTGCGTGCGATTCGGGCCAACTTCGTGTTCCGTAGCGTGACGCGCCTTGTTGGGCGTGTATTGGATCACAAATTTCAAACTGGACGGTCCGGAACAAATCCGGGAAATATAGCTGTTCCGACAGTGACGGCGGAGGACTCGATCGGGACGCTGTAGAAAGGTCGGGGCAGTCCCGCAAAATCCGGGACGGTTGGTAACCCTATAGTCCACGTCATTGACGATTAAACGGCGTGCGGGTGCAAGTTCCTTCACTTCCATGGATCAAATTTTGTAGGACTAGTCTAGTTTGCTCAATCGGTCCCCCGAATTCTGTTCTGCAAATACACATGATCACGCCCACGGAGTTCGAGGTGTTCGACGCCCGCGGTGTTTCACCTTATACGGAGCCTAGGACCGGCCTTCTTTTAAACGCTTACGAGGTCGTCTAAAGAAAAATAGAACTTGAGTGGGTAGCGGCACATATCGCGATATGCAAACACCCATAGTTTCTTACTAAGAAACTCTATGGCAAACACCGACCGAGCACCACTCGAACGTTCCTCCGTTATTATTTTTTCTTGCACCTGCTGTTATCTGCCTTCGACTCCGGTGAGCTCTGTGTAAACTTCCTGTTTTGCATAGAAAGCGGGGCGTCGAGACGGTCGCGGCCGAAGTGACTGATATCTGCATATGCTACGTTTCGCGCGTGCGATAACGCCCGGAATTTTTTTTTTTTTTTTTTTTTACGGCCCTTTCTTTTGCCCTTCGGGCCGAACGCTCACCAGTGGACGCTCGTAATAGCGCTTTCTCCGATTCAAATTAGTTTAACGCGCCAAAGCTGCACTAGCTGGGCTGTGAGGCGACGCGTAGCGGAGGGCTCCGGATTAATTTAGACCACGCGGAGATCTTTGACGTGCGCCGAAATCTCGACGCACGGGCGTTTTCGCTTTGCGCCTCCACCTGGAAAGCGGCCGCCGCGGCCGGGAATCGAACGCACGACCATGGGCTGAGCAGCGCAACGCCTTAGCCACTGAGCCACCGCGATGGGTCTTCCTTCGATTTGGCTGCACTGGTTGCACACCGGGGCAGGTAGTGCAGCACTGGTGCAGTGAGTGAAGGGCTTGACGCAAAGGCTTGACCTCCTTGTTCCGCACTTTTTAAGGATCAAGTGACCTCGGTATTTAACTGTGCACTGTTTTTGAAGACCCCGGTGTTCACGTCCAAAAGCTGGCGTCATGACACACCGAGGCCTAGAACTAATACCCGCGCGGTGATCACTGTAGGCGATAAATAACCGTCCAAATTGTTTCCAAGATCCGTTATGGGGCGGCTTCTTATTTAAGAATACGTTTTTTTCAGCGCAAGTTTCAGACCGCAATGTCGGTTGCGTGGTTGTACCATAGTATAGGTAGTATATATAGTAGTATATATATAGTATATTATAGTATATATGGTATACTATATATGTATAAAACTGGAGTATATGTGAAGGTGGATGCTGGTCATCTACTTTTGTTTTTACGCTACCCGAAGTTATATGCTAACGCATGTGAAACATGCGTTAGCATATTCTTTAGATTGATTCTTTACATTGATTCTTCAGAAGGCTGTAGTGCCATGAAGTGTAAAACTCCAGGGAAAAGTGGACTAACAGTGTTGTCTACCTTAATATTTTATTCCATTTCACTCCGTTCTACGCCTTCAAATGCCTTTAAACATAGATTAACCTACAAAATACACCTTGATGACTTACGGCCACTGACAAACGAAACGTCAGCATAGATGTGAACTGGAATGCTCTAAATCGATTACTTTGGCTCCCAGAAGTTGCAAATTTCGCTTTTCGGGTAGAAGGTTATTACCATAATTATTATACATAATTGAACGGGTGCGGAAAGAAGTCGCGTTGTCTGTGCGTTGTTTCACGTTTTTGTGTAAGCGTTTATTTGGCCATTAATGCGTGTTTTCTGTGCGCTATACCTCACAGGTTTGGTACAAATTAATCTCTCATGCCTTTCAACTATTAACTACTTTCAGCTTACAACTACTATACGACACATTTGTCCACTTAATGTGTACATATGCGCACTATTAGGCGTCTAGGCAACGCCTACTCAAAACTTTTGAGTATATTTCTTGCGTGTAAAAGAACCCAATTTTAGATCAATTCAGCAGCAGGACAGAGCCGCTGCAATATTAACCCTTTCATGCCCAAAACTTTATTATTTTGCTTTACCGTGTGAGAAGTTTCTTATGATCTTAAAGTACTTCCGACATCACAAATATGAAGTGAGAAAGTTTGGGTTCATTAGGGCGGACACTAGGACACACTGGACACTAGGACACACTGGACACTAGGACACAATGGAAACTGGCTGCCCATATATCGCTCGAACAAGAGATCACCATGATTTATGGTTTAAGTGAAGGCAATACGGTAAAATTTGTATTGCTATCATTTGTAATAGCAACGAACTGCACAATTTCGGTTACCTTTCACTAGTCCATTGACCCACCCGGGCTCGATGCTAGTTGACGCGGCACGCATAAACAATCTTTTCTTTAGCACACAAAAGTGGGTGCTGCCCTCTCTTTTTTTTTAATTTTTGGAGGTCCGGGATCCTTTGTCTGTCGATAGATGGTCTTAAATGTCCAAAAACCAGAAAATGCTATAAAAAATATTGTTTCAGTTCGGACGTTTGGTCGGACGTTTGCGTACATGTGCCCAATTTCTTCAACGCCTTCACACTAACCAACACCTCAACTAACTTGTGCCGTTTTTTGTTTTTCAGCTTACTCTCGTGCTAAACGTAGCTCAGCGCAGATAGCGCACCACACTGAGCTTCCTTACATCAGGGGTATGCACCACGTTTGAAGTCTAACCCTTTGTGCCCTCGTTCGTCCTCCTCCTCGCCCTGCCCGACGTGTTACTAACTTATCGTCTGCTTTTCCCACCTTGTTGTTTAACACTTCACGCTAACTTTTCACTAACACTTTACGCTAACTTGCGCTCCTACTGTTGTCTCCTCTTTGTGTCGTCGTTCCGCGCAATCCTCATGGCGTTTCAAGTATCAGACCAACTAGCCGTCAACAAGTCTTGCCAACTTACTAAAACCTGTTTTCTTTTATTGTGCGGCAACTACTTCTGTCATCTTTTGATGCCAAGCTGTAGCGATGTGCTGTTGCGCGCCCAAGGGACACCCGTGCAAGAAATCACCTCAAGACCAACGGCAACTAAAGAACAATGAGATCGACGCGAGAGTAGGGGGTTAAATTGTACTGAGAAACAGATAACCCGTGATGTTTATCTTGGCGAAGACAGGATAGGGAAGCTTACTTCGTGTTTAGAATGCTTCAATTACAATTCCTCAGACTAATTTCCATCGTCTTGCATGGTTGCGTAGATTTATGAACGAACAATATGGCAAAGAAACTCCTTGTGCCGAATGAAGCCCGGAATCCCGTATTCGTGCTCGCCAGTAACGGTTTGTGCCACGCCCTAAATTTTTCTTTCCTGGGCACAGACGGGTACTGTACGGCGTACCCGTCGTAGGGCGTCCCGCAGAGGCTTCAAAAACCAAGCGGTTTAGTCATAACCGTTAGAAACTCGTGAAACGATGACGCTTGTCCTCGACAAGGTCTTACAGCCCTTCTGGCCAATACGCAACGTTAAATTAGGACTACCTCTGAGTTTTCGGCTCTCAGAGAATGCGGCCGAAGCTTTACGCCTACACCGCGTTCCAAAGAGTGTAGGCGTGAATTGGCTGGGGTTTGCTTACATCACTATAGTGAAGCGATCGGTCAGCCTACGTTCAGCCTCTAGTGCTTCGCTGCACAAACGGTGTGGCCAGCGGCGTGACTGTTTTGTTTTGAGTACGGCTTGACTATACGTACTCGGAGGCCAGCAGTCAGACCGCCAGGGTAAACAAAGGGGAAGGAATTTCCCGCGAGCTCAACCCGAACCCGCCACTTTCATGGTCGTGGGTGTGGGTAATCCCCGGGGGCTGTTTTTTTTTAATTTCTTTCTTT
Source organism: Haemaphysalis longicornis (assembly GCF_048455015.1). Lineage (NCBI taxonomy): Eukaryota > Metazoa > Arthropoda > Arachnida > Ixodida > Ixodidae > Haemaphysalis > Haemaphysalis longicornis. The sequence goes on along the minus strand of NW_027526204.1, from coordinate 107,986,798 downwards.
AATTTCAAAAAAAATGTACTTCAATTCAAAGGCTTTATACATTCCTTCCCCCTGGTCTTGACTGCTGCTGACCTCTTCGGGTTCATTAACGATCCACTCATTTCCAAATGCTCGGTATATGTTTAGTGTAAACAAGCGTTTTTAGCGCTCCGTATATGTTCAATGTAAACAAGCGTTTTTAGCATTGTCAGCGCAGGCACTAGTGCTGGAACGAGAAGCCTTACCGTCGATCAAAAGAAGCAAGGAGGAAAACGAAGAGAAAAACAGAAAATGAGACTAGGACACCACATACTGACCCGCCGCGGTGGCTCAGTGGCTAAGGCGTTGCGCTGCTGAGCACGAGGTCGCGGGTTCGATTTCCGGCCGTGGTGGACGCTTTTCTGATGGAGGCGAAAAGCAAAAACGCCTGTGTGTACGAGATTTCGGCGCACTTTAAAGATCCCCAGGTGGTCAAAATTAATCCGGAGCCATCCACTACGGCGCGCCTCATCGCCTGCGTTACGTCGGCGCGTTAAACCCCTACAATCAATCGAGACCACATACTGCTGTTGTGAAGGTAATGTAAGGCGAAGGGTTGACACGACTGATACAAATCACTGAGGCTACTGGTGAAAGGGGATGAGCAGACTGGGGTCATTAGATGGAGTGATCAGAAGAGAAAACTCGGGGAGAGACGGATTCAGTCGGCTCGTCCAGTTTGGAGGCTCCTGCCCAGGACCTCCACCCGCTTCTGCCTTGCAATAGATGCCCGAAAGCTGTTGGTGTTTCCTTAAAACAAGACTGAATATGCTTGAGTCACTACGCTTTCTAACCTCTGTTTCTTGCAATACAGTTGAACCTCGTTATAACGAACACTGATATAGTGAATTATCGGCTATAGCGAAGTAAATGCAAACTTTGGTTGGTCGGGCTTTATTTCAATGACACTTACTCTTTTAGATCGAAATTGAAACCGTGAGATCCCCGATATCGGTTATAACGAAGAAATATTTGACCAGGAGGCTGAGAAGCCACTGTGAAAAACCACCCGTAGTCCGAAACTCCAGAAGTATAAAGGCCCTTTTGTTCGTGGACACTAAAAATTTCATCTTGCTCAGTGCTGTGAGTGGCCACCAGACGAAGATAACATCCTTCATCAAATAAGGACGCAGGCCTGTTTTGTCGAGTGAACTTCGTTCTGTTTTAATTTCGCGTGCTCCTGTCCCAGTTCATTGAGCTTGAAATGCAACAAGGAGAAAGGTAAGGGTTAACTTGTAAGTTTGTAGTGGGTTCGGAGCCTTAAAAAAATGCATTTTTGTATCTAGTATTTTTGCGCGAGCCTAATTGGCGATCGGTTATATATATCCTATTTTTAACTGTACTGTTGTAACGAATATCTGTTATAACGAACTAATTTGCTGTCCCGGTACAACTGCGTTATAACGAGGTTCGACTTACTGACACCGTAGCGCAGCGCCGATTTTACGATCTGTCTCATTGTTTCTCTTCCACCGCTGCAGCGGGCGCTTTGATGTAGTACGGATGTCTTTCGGTCGCTCTTGAAAGAAAGCCCCGGCTTTGCTTGTCGTTTCCCAATCGCATCGCGCAGCGTCGCATTCGCTAAACCCTTCGGCATTTCGCGCTCTTTTCAGATCCCGTGGATCCGTCAAACGATGTTTCACCACTTGGCGGTAAGTTATTGCCACGAATTGTCTCTGGGTTCGTTTTAAGTGCAGAGCCCTTTAGGGACTCGCCTTTTCGTCGCTGGTGCTCGCTGTAACGCTCGATGTCAAGCGACTGCCGGAATCAGGCGGCGCAACGACATAACGGGCCCAAGTAGAGCCCGGCGTACCCGTCGTAGGGCGTCCCGCCGAGGTTTCGAAAACCACGCGGCTTAAAGGAGCCATGAAGACAAAATACAAGTTGGGTTTATTAGAAAGACTGCTTAGTCCCGATAACAATGATGCCAATATCATCGCAATCTTCGATCAAATAACGGAGATATTAAAGAAAACGTTTGAAGCAGTCGCGACCCCCCTAGCCAATTTCCCGCAACTTTTCCATGACGTCACGGAACCTTGTTTGTGCGATTGGCGGCCACCTAACTGACCTGTCGCGACGACACATGAGTGGACGTCTGCAATGGGGTCTCTAGTTCCATTTGACTGCATCACTTGAATGCTAACGTGCAGTTAACGCACTGAAAATTATGTTTTATTGTTGGCCCGTATGACGTCATTCTTGCTCATAACGCGTCACTGTGGCGGAAAATTTGAAAGTTTTTAAATACTTCTTGCTTTTTTTCGTTAAAAAAAAGTCTTTTGTGGCTCTAATGGAGCTGAGTGAGATACTGAATCCTAGTTCTTTCAAATTAAACGAAGTTGTATTTTCTCTTCATGGCTCCTTTAAATACTCATAACCGTTCGAAACACGTGAACCGCTGGCGCTGGTCGTACATCTCCCCGTTGTTTAGCGCGAACAAAACTGCAGGTATATTTGAGGCGAAATATACGTAATTAATCGGCAGCACCTGCGTTTATATAGTTCGGAACGCTCGTTGGGTTGGTTTTTGCGGTAGGCAGTGCTACGCCGGCACGTGCAGGAGAAAAAGCAAGCACAAAAAGAACAGAACTTCTACTGGCGCTGTTTCAGGCAGAGAGCGCGAGCACTGCGGAGGCGGGAAATTTGAATTGCATTAGGTGGTAGCAGCGAGCGGCTAACGGCGCTACAGCCCATTATGTCGAATCACTGCTCTGCACTTCCGACAGCTTTAACGTTGAGTGGAACGGCTTTAATTTTTTTGTTTGTTTGTGTTACCAGTTGCTCGAGGTTGCGCCCGGTTTTCTTGCATATTTTTCAAGAAGAGCGTTCGATTTCTGCTTTTGTCGCATGCCACGGTGGGCGACCTTGTTTAATAGTGAAACGGTGTCTTCATCCTTCAAAAACAGACTGTGTTTTAGGCAATTTTCTCAATTTAATTGAATCGTTCCGGAGAGTAGTGTTCCAAAATGCGCGCGTACTTCTGAGGGCACTCAAAGTTGCTGTTGTGACCGCCTTCCTTTTTTTTGTTCCTTGCTGGTAGGTAACGATGATGGCGCTGAAGCTCCGCCAAGCACTGACGCACTCTCAAACGCCACTGACGGTACGTATCTTAAAAATCTGCTTTGATCTTTGACCCGATCGGCGCACCGCTGCGGAAGCCAGTTTATCTACAAGCATAACAGACAAGACAAGCCAAGCCAATCCTTGTCGATCGAGGCGAAAAGAAAATGGCGCATGCTGTAGTTGCTGCTTACTGCTTTGACTGACTCTGCTAATAAGTCATTTAGGAAGACTGCAACTGAGCGAGCAGGCTTTCAATTGCGTGTCCTGTCTTCCCGCCGTCAGTTCGTTCTCGCGATGACTTGAATTCTAAATGCGCATTTTAATAAAGGATTTCGTAACTCTTTAAAGAAGTGAGGCGGATTTAAAACAAGGAAGTTTGGGATTCTGTCGCAGCGTGTATATTTTAATAAGTGTGACTGAAAATGACAAATTTCGCGAAGAGCGGTATCGCGGATAACTTTTGCTCGTTAGATAACCTCATTTCTTGTACTTCATGCACGGCTTTTTTTACGAAGAATCGCCTGGTTGTAAAGAAGTTTAGTTCATCCTTTTTAACCTAACCAGCTTCAAATAGTGTTCGGACCGGCACATCTTGATCATATAGCGACCGAAACGCTTCTCAACTAAATACCAATTCCTTCGTTGTCAGTGAAATAGCTGATCTACTTAGAGGATGGCAAGGCTTGGAATTAATGCCGCATGGCTTAAGGCGTTTCAGTGTCATGCAGCTTGGACGTTCTTTCACGAACATATAAATATGCCCGGACCTGTAGAAACTGACACTGATCTCAGTAGTCTTAATTAAGGAGTTTCTGAGAAGGACAAATGGTCATCCACGCAAAGTCCACGAAACAAACCTATACAGTAAATTCGAATATTTCAAGCTTAAATCCAAAATGCCCTTGGTCAGGTGTTCGAACTCGCCACAACGTCTTGTCGGGAGATTGATCAGCAGAACTGGTGTTGTCGGTCAACCCAGCAGGATAGAGAACGCACAGACACCACATTGGTTTCCTCCAATTCCTTGTAATCTGGCTTTGTGTGGCATTTTAGAACGCAGCCTGAATGTCAAGGGCATTTTTTTTTGTAAATACTAGTGTAGTTTTGGTCGCCATAAAGTTTGTCCCTCTTTCTCGTCCTGAATTGGGAATAACTTAAGCACTATGCCTCTGAGAGCGTGAGCGAATTGGTGTTAGTGTACACGCGTACCTAGCTTTGCAGTGAGCGCCGGCCATTTCTCCGCCGACTAAACTATTAAAATCACCACAAGTCCCACAGGTTTGTCCTTCAAAACTGGAGGACCAGGTGCAATATGCCCCGCCAGTGATCCGGTGCCTCTTCGGAAAGAGAACGTTTAATTGGTGATGATGGCAATGTATAGGTCGTATTCGTTGAAAAATTTAGCGGTCAATTTTTTCGCTTGGCAACACTGGAAACAGCCACAGACATGGCGCGGCTTGGGCCACTGCGCCCTCACGCCGAAAAAAAACAAACACTGGCGTTCGTCGTCTGCTCCGTTTCAACCCGATTCTCAGCGGTGATGTCAATAGAGATGTTATTAATCGCCCTCGCATTGGACTCGAGGCATTACTTTGCGTTCGGTGAGGTAGAGTTTGTTAACGTGCAACGCAGTCATGTGCTCAGCACGGACAAGTACCGCCATCCCGCGGAGCCCGACGTAACGAGTGACGGCGCACTCACACGGTTGCCTGAATGCGCGGCTCGCCAGTGAATACAGGCAATGCCTGTCCAGCTTCTGCATGCCTAGCTGGGGTCAATCTTCCCTGCTCCTTATATCTGTGGAAACAAGATTTCTATTGCGTTATCTTTTCCTCTTACCTCAGAATCCAACAACGAGGACAACAACGTGGGCCCCGTCGACCAACTCGATATGGAGGAAATTTCCGGCAGAGTTTTGCCCATTGCTTTACAGACCATAGGTAAGCCTGAAAAGAGCTTCTCCCTTGACAACTAACTAGAGCCGAGTGATCTCAAAGGTATACTTGTTAAAGGCACAGAAACGATTTTTTGTGCGGTGCGTGTTCTTTAGCGCATATGAAAGTCAGCGTTTATACTGTGCTAACTACGAGGAATTTCTGAAATAAGCAGGCGGAAATAATAATTTTGCACTAAAATTTCTGAATGGTGGAGACACCTAGCGTCTAAACGTGACACTACAGTGTAAGTGTCCCATCAACTCCGTCGATTTCAAAGCGGGATTCAAAGACCACACGAAGGAATAGGAAAGGTTGCACATCATTGTTCTACATGGGGACAAGATTTTAAATCCCTCTTTTAAACTCGCGGGCAGTTAAGTGTTGCCGCACTTCTCACTGCCATGGTTGCCAGAATTCCATTTGACGGGGCACGTATGGCTGGTGCAGTTGAACCTCGTCATAACGAACACTGATATAGCGAATTATCGGCTGTAGCGAATTAAATACAAACATTGGTTGGTAATGCTTTATTTCAATGACACTTGTTCTTTTATAATCAAACTGGAACCGTGAGGGCCTTCGCGATGTCGAATATAACGAAATATTTGACCGTGAGGCGGAGAAGCTACTCGCAAAAACAGCCGTAGTCTGAAAGTGCAGAAGTGTAAGGGCCCTTTTTGTTTGTGGACACTGTGGAAAACTTGATCTTGGCCAGCGCTGTGAGTTGAATATCACATCCTTCATGAAATAAGGACGCAAACGAGGTCGCGGGTTCGATTTCCGGCCGCGGCGGCCGCTTTTCTGATGGAGGCGAAAAACAAAAACGGCCGTGTGGACGGATTTCGGCGCAGGTTAGATCCCCAGGTGGTCAAAATTAATCCGGAGCCCTCCACTACGGCGCGCCTCATCGCCTGCGTTGCGTCGGCGCGTTAAACCATACAATCAAACCAGTCAGAAATGAAAGAATCGATGTTAAGTATTGCTATCGAAACCAGGTTCTATCATGGCTCTGAAGATCACAGCGTTGCTTACGACACGCTGCAGCAGCGTTAGATTTCGCGTAGTTCTGTTTTACGTATTTTGCAAGGTCGACACAATTAGCTGCGTATAGTCACGTCTGTACGGATTTCGAAGTAATTAAAAATGTATTATCTCGGTTCATTCTCATGAAAAGTCGCGTGCATATCAGCAGTGCATATAGCGACACGGCGAAATGCAGCACTCCACTGTTTGTTACGACTGCTGATAGCTTTAATTATTCGTGGTGATAACGGCCACTTCACTTGGTTATGACGCCACTGTAAATAAGTTTCAACTGAAACAGTGCTGAACTCATCGTGGACTTTAGCTTTCCGGAAACACGAAATGTACCATTTTTTGTATTGTGCTTCATTTACTTATTTTTTTCTCTCTGTATTGCTGGATCTTATTGCTAAGCACGCATATTTGATTTGAACGTGTCCTCTGCTGTGAACTCCTCTGTTGTGAACTCCTGAGGGTCAAGGGCCCTCGTCAGGCACTCAATGCCTTTAGCTGCTGCCCCTTCAGCAGGAATTGTAACAACGTCTGCTGGAAAATAGTTTTATTCTTCTTAAAATAAGATGAGGCACAATTGCGCAATAACCTTGGTCGAAGGCGCCGGAGGAAAAGCTACCGCTCTGGCTTGCTACATGCCAACGTTTGGCGTGCGCGTTCCAGTGCCCCATTTGACGATTGGCCGTTCGCCCGTCTATCCAGAGCATCCGCCTTCTCCACCCTCCTACGGCGCGTCGCGTCCGTTCCCCGGGCTGCCCTCGACACCCGACTACGGAGGTGAGTTTCCCGTGCTCCAGAGTTATCGCTTACGGAAAAACTTCGATGAGCCGGAAAGTTTGAACGGCCGCGCAGTAACTTACTGGCATTGTCAAACGTTTCCTATTGACTCGTTGGCTTTGGGCTGTAGTGTGCCGGTACACCTTACCTGGAACATGATATGGTTTTAGTAATTCAGGGCCACCATATATGCGACCGAGTGTGTGCTGCTCGTGTCTTAGAATTCACTTCTGCAGGAAGCTACGCTTCTTATCTCAAACGCCGAGTTCAAACGCATCGTAACATGTAAATGTAGACACATTCCCATTTGCCTAATGTTTTGCACCATGTCACGATGCATGACTCGTTTTTAGTCGATTTGCACCCTGTATGCTATTGTTAGACTTCTGTCTCCTAGACTTCTGTCTCCTAGACTTCTGTTTTCTGTTTTCTAGACTGCTGTTAAGCTGGTGTTACGCTGTTACGCTGGGATTGCAAATAGCCTGCAATCCAATCTCATTGTTCCGGTTTAGCTGCATTGGCTCCATAACTACTCTTATCCGTAGCTTTCCAACACGTTGCGCCTTCTAAACTTTTGGTGCGCATCACGTGATCTGTTTTCATCTGCGCGAGAACATTTCAGTGATGCCAACTGTTGTTTTCGAACTCTCGACCCGGCTTGTCGTCGCAGCTCGTCCAGAATCGCGGTATCTAGCCACCGTTAGAGTAACGCGGCCTCGCGCACCCAAGCAGAGGCTTCGAAAAGATTACCGCTTCCCCCGGTCCGGATCGAGCGCGAGTCCCTCGTGTTACGAAGCCGATGTCAATCCCAACGCGCCACGCAGGCGCACGTTTATCATACGCGAAGTGTTTGGAGTTGATCTTTGCGCTGCGCCGTCGCACGGGAGCTGCCGTTGCTAAAGCGCAAATAAGTGCAAAATGGTACAAAACGAGCAATCATACCCAGCTTTCTCGCTCAAAAATTCTTACCTCTCAGGAACCCAGCAAAACCACTTCACCAGGAAAGTGATATTTGGCATAAACCAAGAATTCAACGTGAAGATGAAAATACTAAAAGAACACTTTCTCGGATTATGAATGTTTTGTGTACTTCGCTGCCAAATCTTTATCCCCGTGCATTTCTATGGGGTAGTTTCCACGGCTCAGGAACTTGGTCGCGCAGCGTGCGAGACTTGAAACTCTGTGCACGAAGCAATATTTCACCCCCCAATATTAGCCGCGCAAAATAACGTTACGTTTCGGTAAATACCTACAAAGTAATCACTCTTCAAAGGACTGCCATGAGCTGGAAAGCTGCACATGTATCATAAATCAGTGCATAATTACCCGAAATTAATGAGAACTCAATCCAGAGTCTTTTTATAGCCTTTCCAGGGGCTGCGGCGCCCTCTTGACTACTCTCGGTATCAACGCCAGGCTGATACTGAAACTTGTCGCGAGAGGGCGCCACATCCCATTTGTCGAACCACTGCTCCGCCTTTGACAACTTTCACGTTGAGTGGAATTGATTTAATGTTTTTTTTTTCCGCCTGAAGTGAGAACATTCCAGTGTACTTTCGAGGACCACACGTGCGGAATGCGGAACCAGAAAAACATCGGACCGAACTTCAAGCTCGTCACCAACAGCATCGCCAGCCGGCGAGGTGAGTGCGACACTCTTTATCATGAACGTGAAACACTAACCACGCGTCTGTCGTCGATATGGCAGAACGTCTGTAAAATTGGGCCTTAACGTACACGTCGTAACTGGTTGGGTTTAGTACGCTGTAGTGTATTACAGTCGAACCTCGTTATAGCGAAGTAATATCGGGACAGTAATTTGGTTCGTTAAATCCGATATTCGTTCTAACAGTAGAGCTAACATCGGTTCAAACCAATCGGTAATGTGGCTCCCGCAAACATCCTCGACACAAAAACGCATTATTTTAATGTTCGAACATAATTTAACACAAGTAACCCTTCTTTCTCCTTGTGGCATTTCAAGCTCAATGAACCAGAACACGAAACGGGAAATTACAACAGAACAAAGTTCATTTCACAAAAATTTCCCCGCATTTCCCCGAGGGGAAGAATGTGAAAGTGCGAATACAGGAGTTGAATTTGCGCGGTTCGGTAATGTTCGCGAAAGAGAGATCACACACACACACACACACAACTGCAAAGAAAGATGCATTTATTCACAGACACCTATTTGTGTTGTCGTTGTACTTGATTGCTAGAGCGTGTGTATGTGTGTATATATATTGTGTGTATATGTGTGCTAGATATGTGTGTATATATATGTGTGTATATATATATGTGTGTATATATATATATATATATATATATACATATATATATATATATATCAGAACAGAGAGATACGGGACGAGGGACTCGGTAAAGATACATATCAAGGTTGCAGTCGTCATTGCCAGTGCTATTCGGCTTTTTTTCGAAATATTTAATAGGGCCGAATGACGTGTGCTTGTCACGTTTCTTTTGATTCATTGATAAATAAGCGAAAATATAAGTCGAGAAAAAATCCGCCGTTTTCCGGGAGCGGGACGGCGGATTTTTTCTCGACTTATATTTTCGCTTATTTATCAATGAATCAAAAGAAACGTGACAAGCACACGTCATTCGGCCCTATTAAATATTTCGAAAAAAAGCCGAATAGCACTGGCAATGACGACTGCAACCTTGATATGTATCTTTACCGAGTCCCTCGTCCCGTATCTCTCTGTTCTGCTACATGCATTACGAGGCACTGGCTCCAGCAGTTCGGATATGCCAATTGCTAACCCCCGACCTCCGACCACGTTCTACGTGGCGGCCGCTGGGAAAGAAGACGTTCTACGTCTCCCGCGGTAGTCGAGGGGCGGCGCTAGTTGACCGGCCTCAGAGCTCTTGTAAATATAAACCCCCGCTTTAAAGCCGAGAGAGAAGCCGCTGTGGGGATAGCGTAATGGCTAACGCACCGCACCGGTTATGCGGAGATGTGGTCCCGCTCCCGGAAAACGGCGGATTTTTTCTCGACTTATATTTTCGCTTATTTATCAATGAATCAAAAGAAACGTGACAAGCACACGTCATTCGGCCCTATTAAATATTTCGAAAAAAAGCCGAATAGCACTGGCAATGACGACTGCAACCTTGATATGTATATATATATATATATATATATATATATATATATATATATATATATATATATATATATATATTACCGTTAGTCACGTTACTATATTTTTTATTATTCATTACGTGAGAAAAAAAGAAAAACACGCGCCCAGAGTGGGGACCGAACCCACGTCTTTCGATTAGATCTCGAATGCCTTACCAATTCGGCTATCTGGGCGACTGTGTTCTCCTTCACTTTCTGGGGTATTTATATTTACTACAACTGTATCTGACGCTTGAGGGCGGTAGCCAGCGCAACGCAGACTACACGGGGAGAAGGGGACCTTCTTTTCAACCCCCGAGGCGTGACGCGAACGTCTACAGCCTGTCATAAGGTGGTAACTGGCGGGAAACCCTCTTATGCTACCTTGGCATCAAGGCTGCCAGAACCGAGGCCCTCGCTAAGCTTTCGCACGATAATAGGGTTTGGAAATGAGGGGCTCGTTAGGAAATACAGAAAGAAATGCCAGCAGTCTACAACGCCAAAGAAGGCATAGGGAAATGGTTACACTACTTTTACCGTTAGTGACGATAATATATATATATATATATATATATATATATATATATATATATATATATATATATATATACAACGTAGTCGACGCACGTATCAATAGAATAGGTTTACTAACGTTCCGACTAAAGGACCAGACTTAATCGGAGTAACGATAGTTACCCCGATGAAGACTGGTCCTCCAGTCGAAACGTTAGTAAACCTTTGTTTGCTTTTTCAGACGTGCGTCGGGCTCTACTTTTTAATATTTCTTTTGGGACCATTGGAAACTTTTCTTCCTCCTGTGTGTGTGTGTGTGTGTGTGTGTGTGTGTGTGTGTGTGTGTGTGTATACATGTATATGCATTACCACACAACGCACATACAGCTATTACAAAGTCCTTTGCTACTAGCAGGCAGCGTACAAACATTTTGTGCCACAGGTCCGTTCATTACGGTGACCGCTCGCCTTCTCTCACGTCTCCAGGAAGCTACATGGCAGTGGACGCCGCGGCCGTCGGCTACGGCGTGTCCCGCCTCATCACGCCCTACCTGCCGGGCCGCCCGAACGCCTTAACCTGCTTGCGACTCACCTACATCATTAACGGGCCCGGGGCCGAGCGGATCGAGCTCGTGGCGCAGGACACCGGAAACCGGCACCTCTTCATTCTGGAGAACCACGGCCCTGTCTGGAGGACGTTCGGCATCAACATGACCGTCACCCAGGACGTGCGGGTCAGTGTCCCCACAAGGGCTGCATGTCGATGAGTGTGGGTAACATGACACGTCATTACACCGTTACAAAGGGGATACTACGAGCAATCAATCGATGGGGCTGTCCCGCAAATGTTATCTTGAAGATCTTACTTTGTTGCTTGAAGAATCGTTTAGGAACATTTTTAAGTGCGATGCACTTCTTAAGCGACCCTGAACCTGCGTCCACCGGCGATGTCCGCATAGCATACCCACGTGGGGGATTGGCCAGGAATCTCCTCGTCTTCCTTGGCAACGGGGGGAGATGGGCGCGCACTGCCTGGCCGCTGACATGGCACATACCCACGTAGGGGATTGGCCAGGAATCGGGCGTGAGAAGGGCTAATGCACCCGCTTAAAGGAGTACTGACACGAAATTTCAAAGCTGAGATCCCCTCTAGCAATCAAGTACAACGACAACACAAATAGGTGTCTGTGAATAAATGCACCTTCCTTTCTTTGTAGTTGTGTGTGTGTGTGTAATCTCTGTCTCGCGAACATTACCGAACCGCGCAAATTCAACTCGTGCATTCGCACTTTCACATTCTTCCCCTCGGGGAAATGCGGGGAATTTTTTGTAGAGCAGCGCATGGTAAGCAGACAATGGAGGCAATGGTAAGGGCGAAAAAACGGGTACACGAGAAAGAATACCTTACACAGGATGAGCGCCCACCCAGAGGTTTTAAAAACCATTGTGTTTCTTGGGCTGCTTGAACGCGGAAATTTTGGTCTCTCTGTTCCTCGATTCAGCTACCCGGCCAAAGTGAAACAGAAGCTGCACAAAAGGTTTACATACACGCAGCCAAATCTAAACGTCTCAGCCCGGTGGCAATAATGTTCAAATTTACCAACATTGTTAAACAAGAAAAAAGCATTATGCAAATATGAGGCAGAAAATTAATACGTAAGGGATATCCCAGTGTACCTTTAACAAAATATTCATGGATGCTTGATTTTTTTCGATACCAAATGAAATGTTTTATCCACTGCAGAAAAAAATCCCTCCGTCGCCTGCCGTCACCCGCGCCACTTTAGCTCCTGGCGGCATTTTAAGAAATCACACGCCAACAGTAACGAAAGGTTCCACTAGATAGTTTTCACGTTCAGCTTGGAATGCACGTGGAGTGGGGTGCCTCGATTCACCCGCGTCTCCGCAGTACGGCAGCGCTGGCATCGAGGCATTCGGCGTGGAGCAGTGCAACGCGGTAAATTTAAATTGAGTTGAGCAAACCTCTAGCGTGTTTATCTTTGGTAGAAGCAGTGCGGGACAGGAACAGCATAAGAGATGTGCGGGAAAGAGAAGGAAGGCGTTTACTTGGCAGGGACGCCAGACGACTATCGTCTTTCGTCGACATTTGCAACGAAGTGAACAGAGATATGCGGCCAATTTTTTGTACCGTTTTTTTTTTTTGCGAAATCGAAACTTTGTCGCCAGCTAGCCCAAATTTCTGCTTAGAGAGAAAATACAGCCTTGTTTTATTTCCAAGAACTGGCCTTCAGTAACTTTAACTCTTTCCCGGCATTGGACGACGTTTTTTTCCCCCACAACAGGTAATATTAAAGTACAAGGATCACAAGCGCCATATTCATAACTATCCCTAGGAAAGTTAACTCACTGAGCAGGCGTTAGGACCAACTACGACTTTATTTATTGCAGGGTTCTTTGAAAACACTTGCCGCTTTCTTTCTGTCCCCGCAGTTTTTCATCGAGGCCTACACTAACCGGCATCCGGGCGTCATTGCCGTCGACGACTTCACCTACAGCTTTGACCCGTGCCCTCCCAGGTTCCGCCCTTGATAGCCTGGGTAAGTGAACTTCACTGCAACCATATCCCGGCTGCCGTTTGCTCGGGGCCATGATACTGATCGCTCGCAGATTTTATTGATACCCTCACCGGACTTTGCCAGGGTTACCGGGACGTCCCCATACTTGCTGCAAGCTCGTCGGCAGCGGAGGGGTTATGCGGCACATTTTACGATAGTTAAGCCGGCATGGTCACTTCTAATGCTTGCGCCAATGACAAAGCGTTGACAGACCCGCAACGGGGAAAAGAAAGCTTTAAACTTATAATTTACGCGAGAACTACGACATTTCGAGGTGTGAGAGCAAAACGCTAACCACTACTTCAGCATTTTTAATATTAAAGTAGTTTGTAAAAGCAGTAGTGGCACTTGTAATGTTTTTTTTTTGTGGAATCAATGGAGTTCGAAAAAAACTCTTCTTCTAACCGATCAAGTGGAATACACGCGTAATAGCACCATGGAACCATTGCACCAGACACGGTAGCACCATGGCACAAAGCACCGCAAGGGACGAGATGAGAGCAAGCAGACGAGGACGGGCGCTGTCTGTTTGCTCTCTTCACGTCCCCTGCGTTGTTTTCTCCCATGGAAACTGTAATGCGTTTCAAGTTTATTCACTTTCCAATTGTGGAAAGTGAAGCAAGAGCTAAAGGCTACCGCCTGACAGAGGCTCTTGCTTCACGGGGAAATCCAGCAGTACAGAAATCAGCACAATAACATTCAATTTCATACACACAAAAAATACACTCGAAGTGTGAGTAGGGGTAGGGGAGTGGGGATGAATACGTATATTCACAGGCTCTCCCGTACAGCTGTAGAATACTTAAATACAACAGAAAATAGTTTGTCGCTTGGAAACACACAACTTATTGTTAAAAGTACATCTTGTATACGTACAGTAACTATAAAATACAATACATTTACAGACAAAAATATCAATAACAGGTAGATTAACAAATTCATCAAAAATGCTGCTATAAATTTGTATGGAATACTCTTAGACAAGTCTGCTACAATCAGTTTTCCTCAATTTTATTTAAGAGCCTGGAAATCAGTATGTTTTTTAGCGTAATTAGTACGGATCTGTGGATTATTCTGTTAATCCGTTAATCAGGAGGTGAATGTATTGTCTCCTTGCTTTTTTTTTCGTCCCTTGTGCATGTTTTCAATACATGGACCCTTACCGGCTGGCCCAGCTTTGAACGCTAGTTAATAGCTGAGTAACGGGTTTAGTTGGCCTCGCATACCCAACGTGTTTTAGCATAAAAGACAATGAAATGGAAAGAGGACGATGTCTGCATTGCCCTTCTTTTTTTTCGCCCCGTTCACGTTTCCTCGAAGAAGGTGAAGCCCTATCAACGACACGTCCTGGGCTTCCCAGGAGAGGCGTGGCGGTCACTGCACCCCGCATTACTTCATCACGTCGTGCTCTTTTCTTTCACATTTATTCTCGACGCCCAATTTAGCCAATGGCAGCCTTTCCCTGGGACGTCAGTCCGGGCTTTGATAGAGCGGTCCTTTCGAAATAGAGAGTAGGGGATTGCTTCTCTAGCCAATTTGAGTTCATCACTACATGCGGAGTTGGCCTATTTGGCTCGGATATTTCTGGCATTGCGGTATTGAGATTGCATAATTACGTTACTCAATTCGGAACCCGTTTCAAAGTTCTTTTTTTCTCTTTCTCAAGCGTACCTTCACGGGAGGCAGTTCAGCCCTGCTAGGTGGATCGGGGGCGAGGCCTAACCCTATCGGTGCCGACAATTGTCAGCCGGGTTTTTAGTACAGCAAATATCGGTCTGTAATTGCCGTACTGACTTCAGTTGTATGAACCATAGTTTCATGCTAATATACACTAGAGGGAAATCTGGCGCCACTGTCTAGGGGACCCGCGCTTCAGCGAGCGTTCCTTGGTGTGCCGGGCAGGGACGTTCCACTTGTCCTTGGCATGGCTCATGAACAGGCTGAAAAGTTGGCTCTGGCTGCAAAAAAGCAACAATATTGCTGTAGAAGGTTCATGAAATTTGTTTTGATATTTTAAAATTGAACCTCCAAAAAGATTGATTTGTCATTAATTATTCAGAAGCTTCATGTACGAGGAACAAGAAAAAATGCTACCCTTTTTTGTTGATTTTGGCTTCGCGAACAAAAAAGCCATATGGCTAGTTAAGCCAAGTAGGCGAGGAACGTCGCTAGCGGCAATGGCGCCGCCCACGGCGGCCCGCGACGACAGCGACAGATTTCCCTCAGTAGGTTAGTATGAAACTCTGATATTACATTCAGGGCTGAGTTGATCTTTGCCGAGACACTTCTGCGTAGTACTGTAATGATCGCTTTTTTTTTTCTTCGGGGACTTCTAAAAATGCACGCAGCTGACGCGGCATTTCAAAAGATTGAATCTGCCCAATCGCACAGTCTGTGATGACGGGGTACATTTGTCGTATTGGAGAGGAACCGCGCAGCCTGAAAATAAAGGACGCTTAACAAGGGAAATGAAAGGGTCTCCGACAAGACTGACCGACGTCTTTAGTGTTTGTCTTCACACACGCTTCGTCTTGTCCGCGTTCTTTCCCTTGTTTGGCGTCTTGCCTTTAGTTCAACAGTGCGTGGTTCGCACAAAATCCGAAGTGAGAATTAGCTGCGGTTCCAATAAACGGCTGCGTATGCCAGCACGTGCACACGTAGCTTAGACACGCTGGAAGCTCTTGGGCTACAAAAACGCAGAAATTTTGGTCTATCTGTCTGTGTCTGTCTGTCTGGCCGGGTGGCTGAATTGAGGCAGACAAAGTGGGACTCAATCTGCGCAATAGTCTTATACACTCGCAGCCAAATCTGAACAAGTCCGGTGTCAGTGTTCATAGTAGCCAACATTGTTGACAACAATGAACTTGCGCCTTGACCAAGTGACGTAAATGCGCAAGAAAAAGAAATCTGTTTATTCCGGGACAACAAAACTAAGAATGACATGCACAGAAACAGCAGCTTGAAACACATACCGGTAATGGGAACAACGCGGCAGCGGACGGTGCCTCAATTCATGCGCGTACGTCCCCCGTTCACGAACGCGCTGGCATCGAGGAGCCAACTGCCGGCGCTCATTAGCGTCATGATGCGCTACTTCGCTTCGCCTCTCCTAGGCAGCAGCACCATCTGAATGACTCGTAGTGAAGGACGCCAGACGCGTTCGTAGAGCTGCCAACGTCTCTGTTCATAGCACAGTTGGTAGAGCGCCACGTTGTGGCGAGAGGCGAGAGTTCGTGGGCTCGAATCCGGGCGCCGCCTAAATTGCACTTTTTCTAGCGACGTCACTTCAATGACGGATATGACGTCAGTGAGATCTTGGTGTACCCGGGCATAAAACACTTTCGTGTTAAAAAATGAACCGCGACACCAAAAACGCACGTTTTTTTTTTTCAAGCTGCAACCCAAAGTGTGGTGGTGGAAGAGCACACTGCAGCTCATATGGGGAAAAAACGCGACATTAAGAAAACTAGCTTTCACACGGCGACGCACGCAGTAAGGCACCGGGACTTTGTGGTCAACGTTCCTCGTTATGTTCGACATCCTCTGTTTCACATGTCTAATTGACCTGCCGCCCACTTTGCAGCCACACCGGCACCTTTTGGTTGCACGTGGACCCTGGAACTTCAATGCCCGCTGGACGGGCGCGGCCCAAGCCTGGCTCCCGGCGAATGGAGTTTTCGTTTCTTCTCTTCTGTAAATATGCCGAAGGCCTTTGTATAGAGAAAATAAATTGTGTTCACTATCCCGGGTCTTTCCTTCCGTCTCCGCAAGCTTACTTGGCACGAAGTTTCACCAGTATTATTCGTACATTTTATAAAAATGCTCATGCGTATCTTGTTTTGTACCTTGTTGTGACTCCCCCGTCTTCACAGGTTCTAGCAGGCAACGCTGATCATCATTTAATTCTGCTTTTCACGAGGTGTCGTATGCTCTCGTGGCTGCGCCGGCTCGCGCCCTTTTTCTAGTAGATTCCATAAAAGCTCCGTCCCATCAAGACGTGTCGCTCAGATTTCTGAGCATCGCGCCGCAACTGGAGGAGCCAGAGGTCCACCACGGGAAGGGGCGAAGCATGCAGTGTATGAGTCTATTCTTGGCGTTTTTGCCAACGGAGATGAACCGTTGGGGGGTAGAGGTATACAGCTATGCTGTAAGTCTTGTCTTTAAAGCCCGAAGTTCTCCAGCGCGAGACGTAAACCAGTGTCCCGGTGTTTTTTTTAACACGCGTTACGTTCTTGCACGAGGCGTAAACGAGTATCCCGGTGTTTTAGTACCGGGACTACATGAGACGATTACGACGACGACGGGACTATCCCAGCCTCAGCCCCTAAGGAGCTTCGCCCACAAAACCCAGTAATCGTATGTTATTCTTTCAGTACACAGTCCGGAAAAGGAGTCCTGAAAAAATATCGAGGCCTGCGTTTTGCATTACATTGTGAAAATAGAACTTAATCTGACAAGCACCCCCCCCCCTCCCCCTTTTTTACTTCCCCGAGACGGAGCCGCTGGTAACGTATGCAGTAATCCGGGCCCACTAACACCAAGGCAGTATATTCGCCGGCCCGCATTCCCAGTTATTCACACAACATACCACCCTTCGAGCACTGCTGAGACTCCTAAACTCACGGCACCACCCCTTTTCAAGCCATCTACTCTACCGAGAACCCAGTCGCCCGTAATTTGTCGTTTCCGGCACCCTGTCGGGTATGGGGGTTCCATGAAACACACTACCCACCCCCAATCCCGTCCATGTCTTCCGACCAGGGGGTCAACCCGATGTCAAGTTTTACCATGGGAATTAAAGCAATCTGACCCCCCTAAACTAATTCGTTTTCGCGAGTTTTTTTTCGTTGTCTTTATTGCTGGGGCTTTTAAAGCACACATTAATGCGAAAGAATGCCCCCGTAACGTTCAAAACCACTCGTATCTCGTATCGGACGGCTGAAAACGTCAACGTAGCGCGCGTGGTCCACCACAAAAATAACCATTTCCACATAACGTTTAGAGAACTGCGAAAGCTTTGTAAAAAAAAAACTGCGTCAAAAGTGTGCAAATTTTTCTGACTGCATCAAATCCATCGTCAAGCCTTCAAAGACCCAACTCACAAACTAAGAACGAACTCCTGCGACGATTTCTCGCGCATGTGTTCGTTCTTCGTTTGCGAGTAGACGCACATACGAACAATTACAATGTATACAGAGACCTGGCTTATGAGATAATGGTATGCTATTATTACCTAAAACTAGGACTAATTACGGCAAACAATCGGCCACTTATCAAGCACCACATGTCTTGAACATCCTAGCGGATAATTTAAAATTTAGCACCAGTGCAACCGTATTTAAGACTGAAACCAAGGGCATGTTTATAGAAAAGAAAGTGAGATATGACAATCACTTGGCGTGTCTCACTCTAAGGAATGTAAACTGTGTTGTTTGAAGACTTGATTTTTTTCATAGACATGGGGAACAATCAGCAAGGAAATATGTCGTGTTCTATTGTATCTGCTGGTAACAGGTATTGCAAAAAAAGGTTTTACGTATATTGTATAACTTAGCATTCTCATGATTGGAAATGTAGGATTTTTTGCATTTTTCCTAATTTACTTATTTTTTCTCTCTATTGCTGGATCTCATTGCTAAGCACGCATATTTGATTTGAACATGTCCTCTGTTGTGAACTCCAGAGGGTCAGGAGCCCTCGTCAGGCACTCAATGCCTTTAGCTCCTGCCCCTTCAGCAGGAATTGTAACAACTTCTGCTGAAAATAAAGTATTCTTCTTCTTCTGCTTCTAATCCTTCATGATCGATCGTGTGTTGTCTTATCTGGAAGCGTTCCTTTTTGTGGCGGTTTTTAATTAGCCGTTTTGCCACAACGGAAGTCCTGTTACGCGCGCGCGCCGTGTATCCAGGGATCTTATCAGAGCTTTTCGGTCGACCAACCGGTCTATGAACAAATGCATTAGTTTTTTGCCACGACGTCATCGGTCCCACTACGAAAGCTATCGCTTAAAAAAAAAATCGCGGGAAGATGGGAATCGAATCCATGGTGACAGGCAAGGTGGCAGGGGGACCACCCCACTTCTTCACTCCGAACTCTCATGGAATACGACTTTCGGCGCGCTTTCTTTCACATTAAAGTAGCTCTGGAGTCGAAATAAAACACGAGAGCGCGCTCATGAGGACTTCGTATAGCGCAGCAGGGGATACCGTTACGCTTTCACTTTTAAAGCACGTAATTTCGTTGGGAATGTACTATCAGCGTCAGATGAAACGCGAACACGAACATATGAACCGGACCGCGCAAAATAAAAATACTGTTCGTAGAGATCATGTAATGACTTACTATTGGTATGTTTGAAAATCCACTTTTCCCAACTTTGTTTTTGTAACTAAGCCACGCGTAATTTTGGCTTGTCATGGAAAGAAATCGCGCTATTTGTGTGTTCAGGTTCCTATCTTCGTGTTCGCGTTTCATTTGACGCCGATAGTGCATTCGCTAACGGTATATGTTTGATCTTACGGCTATGGCTACGTTCAGCATCAAGGAATTTAAGATTTTCGCTAATTGAAGGCGTGTGTCTACATTTCGGCTTCAGACTAACCACGATGGAGGCGTCGGGGCGGTACTGACTCGGGGGAATTGGCGGGGGATTGGCCAAGAAGTGTGCTGCAGCACCGTCGACTTCTTCTCCCTTTCACTGAAGAAAAAGGTCATCTGCTGGCTCCAATGACGTCCCAGAGGAAGCGCGTAGCACGGCCTCTGGTATGTCATTCGCTATCACAGCTTCGGTTTCAATCCACGCCGCCATTTTGAGCATTTTCTTCACACAAGTCGGTGCTCTGCACTCTGGCTTGCGAACCAATCGCTACTGCCACGGACATCAACATCTGCTTCCGCCTGCCCCCAACGGTTCAAGCGGAACTTCCACTCTACCCAATGCACTGACGTTCGCCCTGTAAGCTGCCTTGACGCACGGGGAAGTTCTTAGACCACTTGTTCCCCCTCCCAGACGGAAAACAAAAAAAATCTAGTAACTCGAGCTGGGCCTCAGCCGAAGTACATGGGGTCCAAACGTCCCTGCCTCGCGTTCCTCATGCTAGTGCTGCTTAGAAACTGTGTCGCCTTGTCCGTGGAGGAAGAGGCGCTCTACAACCAAGTCCTGGTACCCGGGTGAGTGCGCTGCGCGCATAGGTCTATGAATATGCTCGGTCACTGGTGGTGTACCAATTGGTCGTCTGTCACTTCTCAGCTGTGAATATGCCGAGTCATTGGTATTTTTCGTTACATATCATCCGCATGAATAGGGAATAGCCGCAAGTTGTTGTAGCGCCCTGTTGTATCGCGGGTGGTGGCCGACGACAGGGGCCCGGCGACTGCAGCGAAGCGAGGTGCGACGTGCGCCGGCACACCAGACCGCGGCACGAGCAGGAAAGTACGAGATCCGACCCACTTCAGCCCAAACAACCAACTGAGCCGACAAGCGACCGTTTATTCGCGACGACCCATGACGACACGCATACACATGTGATTGGCTGACTCCAATCACGTGTGCCGTTTGACAACGACATCTATCGCTTTCCAGCGCAGGAACCACGGCCTCCGCGATCGGCTGCCGGCAGCCGATCGCGGAGGCCGTGCAGAGGCCGTGGCCTCCGCGATCGGCTGCCGGCGGCGCCGCCGGCACCCGATCGCGGAGGCCACGCAGAGGCACACCTAGTGCAAATGTACTCCGAAGGAGGGCGCCACTGACCCACACCACACGTCCATTCAAGTTTCGCGCACCCTGATAGGGACAGAAAAGGAACATCTAGAGTGAGATGGCGAGAACGGTTTAATGTACTGACGAGGTCCGCGTGGCCGGCTGTGTGATTGTCTACATTGTCTACATCAGGTGGGGTGGTGATGCCAACAAAATAGGGCAAGAAATAAAATAAGAAAAATACGAGCATTCACACACGTAGATAAGGAAATGACTTGTGTCTTAGTCTACAAAGTCTTCATAAGGGTACGGCCGCGGAAGGTACGGCCGCGAAAAGCAAATTACAGCGCTTTTATATCGTGTTTCCCGAGCGTATACACGCAAAGAAACCGTAACCACCGGTATTGAAATTGTTTAGCGAGGACACAGGCAAAATATAGTTGACGTCTTCGCGAGCTGAGCGCTTCTGGCACAGAAGAGTCGAAGCTTGCCCGATTTCAAACAGGCATTTTTTATAGTCCCCTTTCTAAACGGAGCGCCTTCACTTCGCTCGCAAATACCACCATGAATCACAAACTTAGCAGTCGAGATCAATGAAACACAAAAAGTTGGTCAGTTAAGTTTTGTCCAAATTGACCCCTGTGAGCTTCTCGCATATGAACTGGCGAGAGTGGCAGCCTCTGATCCTGTAAAAAATAAAAATGACAAGTGAGAGCTCTTGTCAGGGTCGGACAAGGCAGCTCGGCGCCCTGGACGTTACCTGTCGCTCCACAGCGACCCGCGGGCGCCACTGAAGCACAGTAATGGGGCTACTCGATTTAAAGTCCCGATCTCGCCGCGGACTCCCCGAGAAGCAGTCCGGCATTCGCTTTTAAGTTAAGAGCACTTTAAGTTAAGAGCTCGCCTTGTCACCGTAGCTCGCCCCACGGAATACCGTCGTCACGGCGTTCCACAGAGGCTTCGAAAAACGAGCGGTTTGTATAGTCATAAGTTCATAACCATTCGAAACTCGTGAACCGCTGGCGCTTGTCGTACATCTCCCCGTTGTTTAGCGCAAAGAAAACTGCAGGTGCATTTGAGGCAAGATCTGTTTATATAACCGGCAGCCCCGGCGTCCATTTAGTCAAGAACGCCCGGTTTTTACGATAATAAGCGAAAAAAGTGGCTGCCAGAAACGACGTGTTCCAAACTGTGCAGTAAGACGCCGGCACGTGCGGGATGAAAGGAAGCACAAGAAGAACAGAACTCCCGCTGGCGAAGTTTCAGCGAGGGGGCGCGCGAGCTCTGCAAAGGCGGGAAATTTGAATTGCATTGGACAGACCTCCGTTCACTCCGTCAGGAGAGAAGTGAGACAGGGCGGCGAAGAGCGTGGCGGGTGGTAAGAGTGAGCGGATAACGGCGCCAGAGCCCATTATGGCGAATCACTGCTCTGCACTTCCGACAGCTTGCACGTTGAGTGGAACGGCTTTATTAACACCAAAGTGTTTTGTTCCGGGGTCCACCAATATCTAAGTGACGTCATATCCGACACGGAAATGACATCGCCAGAAAAACTTTGATGCAACATCTGGAAGAATAAATTTGAGATGTTCGAGATGGGCCATCTTTGGTACGGGCGGGAAATCGCCTTTAACACAAGCGTTGTATGTGTTTCAGGTTAAAATTGATGAGAGTTTTCCCCCTTTCAAATACACGTCACCTTGCCGGGACCAATGGGCTAGCTTGAATCATCCGTGTGTTCGAATTATGCGACTTCGGATTAAAGAAGTTAGTCTATGCTATGATTTTGCAGTTACAGCAAGTCTTCGCCGCCCCGAACAGCCGACAACAAGACCGACGTGTTCATCCAACTGGAGGTCATCTTCGTGGGTGACGTACGGGAGAGCTGGCTCGACTTCAAGCTCAACGCGTGGGTGTCGCTGCTTTGGCGTGACTCCCGGGTGGACGCGACGTTGCTGCGCCAACTAGGCCACCGCACCATGCCAGAGTTCCTCGCCCGAAGCGTGTGGCAGCCAAGCGTGGTCTTCGAGAGCGCCGGACAGGTGACGCGGTTCGACGAGTCGGACGTCTACGTCAGGGATGACGACTTCTTGCTCTTGCGCCAGAGGATTGTCTTTCACGTACGTTGGCCATCGTGCGCTGAACCCTCTTCTGCATTGGCTTGTAATACGGGAGATGCTTATTGCTCTTCATTGTGCTATCGTGAAAACTGACTTTGAATTGAAAGAAACACTGGCGTTCACCCTTGCGTAATTCGCTTGAAATGCGTCAGTGCGCTTTTAATGTGGCCATGAACGAGCCGTGGAAGCAGTTTGAGTAGTACGGAATGGTTTTGCCGATATATACTTTGTGGTCCGCTCTCGTCTTGTCCCTTAAAGGAGCCATGAAGACAAACTCAAGTTGGGTTTATTAAAAAGACGGCTTAGTCCCGATAACAATGATACCAATATCATCGCAATCTTCAAACAAATAACGGATATATTAAAGAAAACGTGTGAAGCAGTCGCGACCCCCTAGCCAATTTCCCGCAACGTTTCTATGACGTCACGTAACCTTGTTTGTGCGATTGGCGGCCGCCTAACTGACCTGTCGCGACGACACATGACTGGACGTCTGTAATGGGGCCTCTAGTTCCATTTGACCGAATCACTTGAATGCTAACGTGTGGTTAACGCACTGAAAATTGTTTCATTGTTGGCCCGTATGACGTCATTCTTGCTCATAACACGTCACTGTGGCGCAAAATTTGAGTTTTTAAATACTTCTTGCTTTTTTTCGTTAAAAAAACATCTTTCGGGGCTGTAATGGAGCTGAGTGAGATACTGAATCATAGTTATTTCGAATTAAACGAAGTTGTATTTCCTCTTCATGGCTCCTTTAATGTTACACCCATCATCTTCCGTTCCATTGCGCGCTGAGTCGTCCTCAATTTAAGTTCAACCCTCTTCGTGAGCCACCAAGTTTATGCCCCGTAGGTGAGCACCGGTAAGATGCAGCTGTCATACACTTTCTTCTTCAGAAATAATCAGAACGATAGGACTGGGGTGGAGTGCATTCGGCGGCCATTCTTAGATAATGAATGGCAGCCTACCATTGCCCCTGAAGAAGAAAGTGTATGAGAGCTGCATCTTACCGGTACCCACCTACGCGGCAGAAACTTGGAGGCTCACTAAGAGGGTTCAGCTTAAATTGAGGAAGACTGAGCGCGCAATGGAAGGGAAGATGATAGGTGTAACACTAAGGGACAAGAAGAGAGCGGAGTGGGTCAAAGAACAAACGCGTCTCAAGGAAATATCAGTAAAAATTAAGAAGAAATGGATGTGGGCAGGGCATGTAATGCGAGGGCAAGATAACCGCTGGTCATTAAGGATAACAGAGCGGATTCCTAGAGAAAGCAAGCGTTGCAGGGGGCGGCAGAAAGTTAGATGAGCAGACGAGATCAAGAAGTTTGCGGGGATAAATTGGTCGCAGTTAGCGCAGGACCATGATAATTGGAGAATAATGGGAGAGGCCTTTGCCCTGCAGTGGGCGTAGACAGGCTGGCGATGATGATGATGACTTTGGGGTAAAGAAGTCTTCAGACTGTTTCTTGGTCGGGCAGTTGAATGTTCAAGGGCAGACAGACGGATGGACGGACGTTACTATTATTTTCCTAGGCATACAGCCAATAGGTAAACAATAAGGAGGGTGCGATAAGAGGGTGGAGGAAGAGAAAGAGGCAAAAAAGGACGGTTACGATGGTGAGAGAACACGTTGGGCACTCGGACAATGATTGTTTCGCTTTCACTGCATCTCGTATTCTCGCCCGCGCAGGTTCTGTGCCTGGCCCAAGAGGACACCTTCATTCTGGGCGGCACCGTCTGCAGCCTGGTGGTGAAGCTGGTGCACAACGCCGACAGCGCAGCCAGCCTCGTCTGGGTGGGCGACGACAGCGCCAGCCCGTTCTTCGGCCAGCACGAGAGCATCGTCCTGCAGGAAGGCATCCGCCCCCTGTCCTACAGGCTCGTGAAGGTGGAGCCTTCCCAGCACGAGCACGAAGAGTCCTCCAGGGCCATCGGCCACCCGCCGGCCGTTACGGCCAGCTTCCACTTCTCCAAGGTGACGTGGTCCTTCCTGCTGTCCACCTACGTCCCGTCCACCCTGGTTGTCGTGGTGTCTTGGATGGCCTTTTGGGTGGATGTCGGCGCGGCCGCCTCTAGGGTCACGCTGGGCGTCTCCTGCCTCCTCACGCTGGCGGCGCAGGTAAGCGGTGTTGCCACGTCCGTGTCAAAACTTTTCGCCAGGACAGGTCCAACAATCCTTTGACAGCACCCAAATATTTCGGGAGGAAACGCTCTCGCACTTTACCTGCTCAATCACAATTCAGGCAGTGTAATGCCTGCAGGGCAGAATCGCATACACAAATGGTATGGGACAACGCCAACCTGCCTGCCTTTAAAGGGACCCTGCAACACTTTCGATAAACGCTTTCCCTCTTTCCTTCGCGTCTGGGACCAATGCGAAAGCTACAGTTATCGCCAGCACGGAGAGGCACTGCGTGATCTGCTCGTCGCACCGGGTACGCCTTCCATTTCTGCTTTGTTCTTGTGGCTTTCTTTTTGTTGCTGTCGAAAAGCGTTCATTGCTGCAACTGAAGGAAAACCGGCCAACAGCCGCTGCATGGCCTTAGTGATGGAATTCGAGCCGTCGAAGAACGTAAAGACCGGGAAAGAAAAACCTTTTGAGCGAGTGTACGAGTTATCTGATGGGCATAGAGCAGTAATTTTTGGCTGAGGTACTTTGCGACCCCCTAATCTAAGTACTGGGTGTGTTGGGTGACTACGTTCTGCAACATTGACATTGTTTTGACATTGTTTTTTATTAAGTAGTTGGGTACAGTTTTTACAAAAACAGGGTTTTACAGAAGGAGGTCCAATGGAAAAAATCCGACAGGGGGACCTCCCGTTTCATAATGCAAACAAAAATATTATTGGGTAGGCGGTATACACAGCGATTAAAAATAGAACACAAATGAACAAATTCATGCAAATAGTTATACATTGGTAGCAAAATTCGAGTACTGCGCATGTGCGCAGTAAGTAGTTCAAGAAGTTATCATCTATTTTTTTTTCTTCTGACGAAAGTACGAAGCAGGCGATCGGAGTGAATGAAGCAGGCGATCAGAGTTTGATTATGAGAGTGTACCAAGTATGAATTTTCTTACAGACCTATAAAAAGAGCACTGGGAGGGGTACGATTTAAGGGCAGGGGGTAGGCATTCCAAATGGTGGCAGCAGAAAATAACAGTGTTTGTTTTCCGTAGTTTGAACGGACAGTTGGAAGTAATATATTATGTTGCATTGAAAACCTGGTGTTGTTTGTGTTAAGCAAACACGTTCTGTCAAAGGACGGGAGAAATTCAGGATTATCTCGTAAACGGGAAATAAGTACACACAGCTTAAGATGTTCGATAGAGAGGGGTAGGATGCCAAGGTTGTGGAAGATGGGTTTTACAGTAGATCGGCAATCACTGAAAGTAAGCAGACGAACGGCTTGATTTTGAAGACGACGCAGAGGTGCAAGATGGGTATTATACGTGTTGCCCCAAGAAGACAAGCAATACGTAAGGTGGCTGTGAATGAACGAGAAATATAACGATCGTAGAAGGGACAATTGGAAAAAATAGCGGGTTTTAATTAGGACACGAATGCCGAATGCAATTTTAGATGTGACCGATCTTATGTGTTTGTCAAATTTCATGTTTTTGTCTAGGATAACTCCAAGAAACGTAGTAGAATCTGATGAAGAGATGACGTGATTGTCAAAAATGATATATGGTGTGTTTGTAAGTTCTTTATGAGCGGAATGAAAGATCATGAAAGTGGTTTTTAGCCTGTTAATTTGTAACAGGTTGTTTTGGCACCAGCAGTTAACCTTTTCAAGATCGGTCGTTAACTTTGCTGTTAGATTAGAGATATCGTTGTCGCAAGAAAATATTGTCGTATCGTCCGCATAGAGGATACAGTTACTGTTGTTGAGGCAGGTAGGGAGGTCATTGATATATACAAGGAATAATAGGGGACCTAAAATAGAACCCTGAGGAACACCCTGATTGACGATTCTTGGTTCAGACATAGCGCTGCCGAATTTCACAGATTGGCTTCGGTTGCTTAGGTAATTTTTTTGTGAGTAAATGCGCCGGGCCGCATACACCAAGCGATTCTAGTTTTTGCAACAAGATATTATGATTGATAGTGTCGAATGCTTTTGTAAGATCAATGAATACGGCACCCGCGAAAAGGCGATTATCTAAACTCTGTTTGATATAGTCTGTAAGCTGAATAGGTGCAAGTTCAGTAGAATAATTAGGCCTGAAGCCAAACTGTTGGGGTGTTAAAAGACCGAATTTTGTGAAGTAGGTCATTAACCTCGACACAATCAGCTTTTCAATCAGTTTACTGAAAAAGGGCAATATTGTTATGGGGTGGTAGTTGGATAAGATATTTCGGTCACCCTTTTTGAACACTGGTACTATCTTACCTTTCTTTAGTTCTTCGGGAAAGACGTCGCTTTTGAATATTGTGTTGATTAACTGCACAAGAACGGTCGAAATATCGCCAGCTACAGCCTTTACTTTAGCAGGGCAGATGTTGTCAAACCCGGCACCGCTGCTTTTCATGGTGATAAGAGTTTGAAATTCTTCTTCGTATGACGTAGGCCGTAAGTAGAAGGAATGGGAACAGCGAGTGAAGCTTTGTTTTCGTTGACTGGTAGCGGAAGAATTAAGGGAAAAATACGAGTTGAAGGCATTTGCGATGTCGCTGTCGTTAGAATAGACTGCGGTTCCATCAGTGATAAAATTGGGATTAGGTTCCGGGGCATCCTGGTTAAGAAATTCTTTGATAAGCTGCCAGTTCTTGCGGGTGTTATTCCCATTTTTGACAATTTGAGCTAGCCCAACAACATGCTGTAATAGTTTCTTTTAGCTACATAAAGTAAAACCGACAATTGTTGGGAATACGTCTTGTAGCGTTTAAGCAGAGTAGAGCTAAATGGTTTGGCCCTTAGTTTTTTATGCAAGCTATTTTTTTTTTACGGATGGAGCGTAAAAGACCATTTGATATCCAAGTATTTCTTGGGGCCGTAAACCACTTTGTTTCAGTTGTCGTTGTTGTGCAAATTTTTAGGTTTTGAGATATTTCGGAACTGAATTTTTTGAAGGCACTGTTAGCGGAGTCGTCCGACAAAATGTCAACCCAGTCTGTTTCCTTAATGTTCTGGCGGAATTGACGGTAATCGAATGAGCTTTTCTGGATCAGTTTCGGCCCATTTGTGTTTGCGGATTCGACCAGCAGGAAAATAGGGTAATGATCCGTGATACTAAATTCTATGATTCCAGCGGTTTGTGATGTAGTGACGTTGGATAAAATATGATCAATCAATGTGCTCGGTCCCTGAGGAATATAACGTGTGGGAAATTTTAACAAAGATTCAAGGCCATGACATAGCACATTAGTAGCGTAATCTAGACACGTACTATCAGAATTGTCTAATATGTTTATGTTAATATCTCCCACAGTAACGATGTTTTTATTTTCCTTGTTAAGTCGAGTCATAACTTCATCAAATTCATGGCAGCACTCTGGGTAAGAGGATGACGGAGAGCGATAGATGCATCCGATTATAGTGTTTGTTTTCGAAAGAAAAGACTTATCTAGTTCAATCCAGACCGATTCACATTTGCTAGTTGTGATTGAGATATCATATCGGCGGGTGTATGGTAATGTGTTGGCAACGAAAATAGCAGATCCGCCACAACGACTGTGCACACGGTTCGCAAACTCTGCTCGATAGTTATGCAAAGAAAACAGGCAGGCATCGGTTGATGTTAGCCAAGTCTCGGAAAGACACACTAGGGAAAAATTGTGACCAATTAAGGTTAAAAAGTTTACCAAGTCATCGTAATGCTTGGTTAAGCTACGAATGTTTAGATGAACAAGGGATTTATGATTTATAGCGTTATTCTGAAGAAGATTTGAAAACTGATCGATGGAATGATAGGCCATAACTCAGACTGTGGTATATGTTACATGACCTAAGCAATGACGTGCAGGTCCTCGGCGCAAGAAATGCGAAAGACCCGACTGTCCTCCGATTTCCGCGCCAGGATCCTGCAGTTTTGCACCCAAAGAAATTGCCATCCTTTTTCCCTTTTTCAATTCCAGGGCTTGAGCAAATAGGCGCTTGTTTTCAGGTGGCAAGTGATCGTTAATGTACACGGGTTTGTGTTGCTGAAGTTGCATGCCGATCGACTCAGTTGTTAAGCGAGCTTTCCTTGCCTTCGCAGCGAATTCCGCCTTTTTTTCGCGCGAGCAGAACCTAACAATGATGTTAGATTCTTTTTTTGCAGGAACCCGATGAACAACGTCCAAGTCATTGCTTGTGATGGGGCAGTTCACTTTCTCGCCAATTCTCTTCAGAATTTCGGAGCAATCTTCACCCTTTGTGGCTGGTACACCTTTAATTTCAACGTTGTTTAGCCTTGAATACTGCTCTAAGGCTGCAACGCTTTCCGTTAGCTGTTGGTTCCTTTTGCCCAAATCCTTGTTTTCTTTTACAAGGGATTCCTGGTTTTCTTTGACTGATTCATATAGCTCATTGGACAGGCTGAGACTAGACTTAAGTTCACCGATTTCCGCGTGTAGTGTTTCTATTTCTTTTGTAAGTTCCGCGTTAGTTGGCATGGTCACTTGGAAAAAGGGAGCGAAAGAGCGGAAAGGCCGAACACATAAATGCTGAGACACTCACACACGCAAAATTTAACAGTAGCAGTCTGGCAGCAGTTTGAGCGGCAAAACTTATACAAAATGTGCTAGGCAGTGCCTATAACGTGTGACTAACCTGCACGCAAGGCAGACGGAGATTAGTTGCGCAGTCCTTCGCCGCAACCGCTGCTGCCTCGACTGTGGAGGGGTTGAGGTGGGATCGGTCCTTATATATGCCTTGAAGCGGGGATGGTGGCGAGGGTTTCGGTGACGATTGATGGCGTGCTGATGATAGGTCGGTCTGGTAACCTTCACGTGCCAAGCTGTTGACACGTGGACGTCCGGATATGAGCTGGTCCTGCACGCAAGGCAGACGGAGATTAGTTGCGCAGTCCTTCGCCGCAACCGCTGCTGCCTCGACTGTGGAGGGGTTGAGGTGGGATCGGTCCTTATATATGCCTTGAAGCGGGGATGGTGGCGAGGGTTTCGGTGACGATTGATGGCGTGCTGGTGATAGGTCGGTCTGGTAACTTTCACGTGCCAAGCTGTTGACACGTGAACGTCCGGATATGAGCTGGTCCTGCACGCAAGGCAGACGGAGATTAGTTGCGCAGTCCTTCGCCGCAACCGCTGCTGCCTCGACCATTTAAGATTTCAAATAAACTAGAAAAAAGTATTGCAGGGTCCCTTTAATTGTTTCAGTGAGGTTTCACACGCCACCAAACTCACACAAATGGAAGCCAATCAATCAATCAATCAATCAATCAATCAATCAATCAATCAATCAATCAATCAATCAATCAATCAATCAATCAATCAATCAATCAATCAATCAATCAATCAATCAATCAATCAATCAATCAATCAATCAATCAATCAATGAGTGAGCGAATCAGGCATTCCGCAAATAAAGACTAGTTAATCAGATAACTTAATTATTCTTTATTTATTTATTAGCCCACATATAGAGGTGGGAACCTGAACAAAATTCGCCTGCGTCCCTATAGAGCTCGTATCCTACACCCCGTGCCTAGAAATCGTCCATGCCAAACATGTTTCTCATTCTGCGCGAGCTTTTCCTTGCGGGTTCGAAGTTTGAAGTTTGTTAGGAAGTTTGCAAATAATTGATTACATGAATTGGTAAGGAATACAGAAAGAGGTCCCATAGTTTATCACTTTATCAAGTAGTTTATCAAGTACATAAAAACAGGTGAAACGTGGTCAGTCAGAACAAATAAGCAGCAATATAACGTAGATCCATACACAAAGCATTTGGACATTTAAAAAGGAGCACAGTTTGATTATAATCGGTCATTACTGATTAGCCCAAAAATTCAGAGTGGTGGTTAAAAAAACAAGACGCATCACTGGGGTTATCGGCGAAAATCAGCCTTTTTAAGGAACTAAAATTGTATTAGAGCGAAATCACTAGTTAACCATGCTGGTCGAGACTGCGGCGTGCATGGCAAAAAAATTGATTGATTGTGGGGTTTTACGCGCCGACGCAACGCAGGCGATGAGGCGCACCGTAGTGGAGGGCTCCGGATTAATTTTGACCACCTGGGGATCTTTATCGTGCGCCGAAATCGTACGACACGGGCGTTTTGGCTTTTCGCCTCCATCAGAAAAGCGGCCGCCGCGGCCGGGAATCGAACCCGCGACCTTGTGCTCAGCAGCGCAACGCCTTAGCCACTGAGCCACCGCGGCGGGTCATGGCAAAAAATTTCCCCGCATTTCCCCGAGGGGAAGAATGTGAAAGTGCGAATGCATGAGTTGAATTTGCGCGGTTCGGTAATGTTCGCGAAAGAGAGATCACACACACACACACACAACTACAAAGAAAGAAAGATGCATTTATTCACAGACACTTTGTGTTGTCGTTGTACTTGATTGCTAGAGCGGATCTCAGCTTTGAAATTTCGTGTCAGTACTCCTTTAAGCGGGTGCATTAGCCCTTCTTACGCCCGATTCCTGGCCAATCCCCCACGTGGGTATGTGCCATGTCAGTGGCCAGGCAGCGCGCGCCCATTTCCCCCCGTTGCCAAGGAAGACGAGGAGCGCGCGCACCCGCAGCTGTTGCTATGTGGACGGACGGCGGTCACCGGAATTCAGGGTCACTTATAAAGTGCATTCGCACTTAAAAAATTAGCAGTGGCTTAGGTCGGCTATGCCAGGATATACGTAGCGTGAGATGAGGCTTAGCTGGTTATTCTTAGGTTTCTTGATTGTCTTGGATTAGCTGATTATCATGCTTACTGCTGCTAAAACAGTTTCCAATCCAATCCAGTCCAGTCCAGTCCGGTACAGTCCAGTCACTGTTCCTCGCGCATGCGCAGCACGGCCATCCAGGAGCCACGCTAAGCGGCTATCAAGCGGCTCCGGCGCAGCGTCAGACTTGGCTACTGCGCAACGGAGGCGCACAGCTGGGCACGCGCCGGCGCCAGTGCGTCTGCCGCGGCTATGATGTCATTCCTCTGGAATGCGCATACCGGCGAATGTGCAGACCCAGTTCTCTACACACCCGTACTCCAATTAGATTGCATTTCCAATCCAATCCAATCCAATTTAATCCAATCCAATCCATATCCAATCGAATAATGCTCCTCGCGCTTGCGCAGCACGGCCCTTCAAGGTCCACGCGAAACTGCTCAACCTCGGCCAGTGTAGTTTACGCTACAAAGATATGACCGACGGCAGAGAAGAGTGTAAGAGTGTGCCACTTTTCAGAGGCTCGGTGTTGCGTTCTTCTTGAAGGGCTCCTGAAGCGACGTTTTGGATGGTGTCGTTCCCGCCCAGGCACGCGCGCCTCACAAGCGGTCGGCCATTCATGCGTGCCCGAAGGGGGGGACCGGTGGAGGGGGCGTGCACGCGCGAGCACGCTTCTCGCGCTCAGCTACATTCAAGAGCCTGTGTACGGTTGCTGGGAAAACGCAGACGGTGCCGCCTGCCACGGTTCGAAACTTCACGGTAACATGTCACTATGCAATTCGCCTTTTTCTAGTAGCAAATTATGTCCTCGCTGTATGTCATCTTTGCTTGGTGATGCGAATTCAGGGGGGGGGGGGGGGGGGGGCTAAACCATGGCTATAGAAGGAAGAAAAAAGTTTGGTTGATTTCCCTGTCATAGAAATTGGTAAAAAAAGAAAGTGAAATGTGCAGGTCAGCATGATTTGCGGGTCGGTGGCTGTTTTGTGGGTGTGCTTGGTCAGTAACGTCCTGCTTGCGGGTCGCTTCGGCAAGGGTGTACTGGCGTCATTTCCGTGACGGATATGACGTCAGTGAAATCTTGGCGTCCGGCATAAAACACTTTCGTGTTAAAATATAAAACCCGAAAACGAACAACCCTAAGTATAACGTACTCTTTGGTTCTAAAGGATCACTTCCCCGCAAGAAGACCCTGTGTGCAGTGGTGCAGCCTTTACAGGTCGCATGCTTCGTTGTACTGGCGTCACTTCCGTGACGAATATGACGCAAGCGAACTCTTCGTGAATCCCGGAATAAAATGTTTTCACGTTAAAATACACATAATTGAGGATAAAGTGACCAGACATGTGAGCACTCATGCTTTCGCAATCCCTACATTATAAGGAGTACTCGTAGGGTGCGCTCGTAATTTTTTGTTTCTTCATGGACCCTTTGGCGTGACGTTTATGTATAGGCGCTGGCGCTTTGTTAAGGTTGCGTTTCTGCTCACCCAGGTTTACCTTAAAGAGACACTGTAGAGAATTTGTCAAACTTCTGTTCTTGTTTGCATTGCGTAGGAATATAGGAAATATAAAGTATAATCGTGCAGGGTGTTTTTTTTTTATTTTCAGCATTTGCAGAAGCTCAGATGAGTATTCGTGCCTTAAGTGTTCCTCAAATCCCCACGGATATCTTATCTGTGGTGACGGTGTTCCTTAGGCAAAAGATGCAATCGCCAATGTGTGGTCGCGCTGCGGACCGCTGCGCTCGTTTGCCCTGCGAAAACGTTTCTCCAGTATATTGGTTTTACACTTTACAATAAAAGTTTCGGTTGATTTTAATTCCGTATTACCTATTGTATGTTCGCTGACTCTTCTCCCGCCTTTAAGAAACCTTAAAGTTTCTAGGAGCAGTCGCACATGCATATGTGCAGCTTACAGCTCCAGTGAAGCGAAGTTAGCGAAGCGTCGCATGTGCGCTTGTGTGGAGCTACTTTGACTTCATTGACTTTACGAAGCTTGATACAGTCCACAAAACAGCAAACTAAAGTCACATTCGTTCGGGAACAAACCTTGCCATGGATTAGTTTTAACTGAGCGAACGAATTGCGACGAGCCGCCAGCAGCTGGCCGACTGACTGTCGGAGGGTCGGCGAGCCGCGCAGTCAAGCCAAGCCCGCCTCGAGTAAGCGTCACACGAAACGTGATAGGAAATCGGCAAGGAGGGTGAAGAGAGGAGGACAACTCTTTCAAATGGATTGTTAAAGAAGATAGTCTTTCTTGGGCTACTTTAAACGCAGAAATGTTTGGCCTGTCTGTCTGTCTCTGTGTCTGTCTCTGTGTCTGTCTGTCTGTCTGTCTGTCTGTCTGTCTGTCTGTCTGTCTGTCTGTCTGTCTGCCTCTGACTCAATTCAGCCACCCCACCAAAGTGAAACAGAAGCTGCGCAATAAGTTTATATACTTACAGCCAAATCTAATCGACTAAGACCGGTGGCAATGTTGATACTTGTCAACATTTTTGTACAAGAACAAGGGATTAAGCAAATATGAGGCAGTAAATCAACACATACGTTATATTTGAAGTTTTCCTTTATCAAAATAGAACGAATGTTCTGTTTTTATACTACATCAACTGCGGAAAAAAAGATTCACTCCGTCGGCTGCTGTCGCCCGCGGCACTATAGCTTTTGACGGTATTTTGAGAAATCTAACGGCAACAGTAACGGAAGGTTCTACTAGATAGGTTCCACGTTCCGCTTGGAACACACGTGGAGTAGGGCAACGGCGTTCTATAAACGCGAGAGTAGGTGCCTCGATTCACACACGCCTCCTCCGTACGGCAGCGCTGCATTGAGGTACCCGGCATGGAGCGGTGGAGTGCGGTAAATTTAAATTGACGTGAGCAAACCTCTAGCGTGTTATCTTGGGAGGAACGAGACAATGGAGCGGAACAGCATGAGAGGTGAGTGGGAAAGAGAAGGGAGGCGTTTACTTCGCAGGGGCGCCAGTCGACAATCGTCCTTCGTCGACATTTGCACGGAAAGGAGCCGATGCGCAGTCATTTTTTTTCTAATAAATAAAGTCGCGCAAGCGCGCCAAGAATGGTCGAGACATGGCCTACGGACTGCAGACTTCCACTTGCAAAGTCGTGCCACAATGATTGCAGATCACCTCAGTGTCCCTTCAACCGATTCCTGTCGGAACGTGGCCCGATGTGCAGGTCCGCCACAACCGCATCGCGAGCCCCTACTCGAGCCAGCTTCAACCGGGGGACGTGTGGTTCTTCATGAGCGCCGTCATGGTCTTCTGCAGCCTGCTGGAGTTCGTGGTGGCCCACAACGCGTACCGGGCACAGGTCAGGGCCCAGAACGCGGGTGTGACCAGCGCCTCTGCCTCCTCCACGTCCATCGCCGACCCTCGCTACCACGTGTACCGCAAGCCTCCGGCCATGGTCGCGCTGACGGTTATGTGCGACGTCGGCAGCCAGACGAACCGGTCGTACCTAGCCTACCGCCCCAACGACGTGGACATGCTCGCTAGGGTCATATTTCCCGTAGCGTTCGTCCTGGTGGCCTCCGGCTATTTTCTCTGGTACGCGGCCTCGGACAAGTGACCCACCAGACTGGCAACCTTGCGGGTACCGCTTCCGGGAGAATGTCGCTGACGTCACTTCGTTGCTCCGGTTTGTTTCGTTCCTTCTTCTAAAGACGTGGCTTGTTTTTGTTTTATGTTCGCTCCTCGCATCGTGCCTCTCCCAGTTAGCAGGTTGCAAGTATTCACACTGTCCAGTTTTCGTAAAACTTTGTGAACTTCTTCGCTGCACGATTTTCTGGAAATGGGCGAGAAGACGGGACGACGTCTCTGCGTTGCTTAAATGCTGGATTTATTCGTTCTTTCTTTTGATGACCTGGTTTTGTTCGTGTTCACTTTTGGCATCGTCCATGCTCCTTCTGCGTCCGTCGAGCAGCCTGCACGTACTTATTCACGCGGTTCGGTTTTGTAAAACTTTGTGAACTCGTTCGCTACGTCGTGCGCTGTACAGATTGTGTTCGGAGTAGCTCAGTTTTTGTTCTGAGGTATGTCTTTGTGTATTTTTGGAATTCTAGCGAGAGCCGTTAGTTACTTTTTTAAAGACATTGCTACGGGCGGATTGCATAGCGGTGTGCCTTGAGTGTGCCTTGAGTTGTACAGTAACTGATGGGCACAGCAACGCTCATACAACTAAGCCTTATTACAAATTGCCTTCGTGTCTTTTGTTTCCTCGCCTTTCGGGTTTGTACAGCTTCTCACAGATGCAAATAAATTTTAATGCTTGTGTGTTACTGTGCGTCTCTTGTACTCTCGTTTGAAATTGTCAAATGCGGTAAAGCTCTTAATGCGCCGTATTTCGCTTGTAAAAGTATCAAAAATGCATATTTTTGTATGGTTATTGCAGTTAAAATATGTAAAAAATCCCTGAACAGAACAAGAATGAGCTTTGTTGCAAATGAAAACTGTCAGAAGCAATGAGGAATCGTGTAGTTAGTAATTTGAAGCTTTTATTTGGCAGGAAGGCCAAAGACAATAGAGGGTTTGGGGTTGGGATGGGATGGGAAGATGTCACGAAGACAAGGACAATGCAGTTGTGTTGAATGAGAAACACGTTTATTGGAGCGAACTTGTGCTCCCCTAACAACTCAAAAGAATACAGAGGCGGCGAAGCAGCGGTCAACAAAGTGACTTGCACAGGCGAGTGTCGTCGAATCGAATGCCCCGGCGTCCGCACTGCAGGCTTTTTATCTTTTGGCGCGCGTGGTTCTCGAAACGTCGATTCGCATCGAGAACATAGTAGATCCAAGAAGATTATTCTGGGCTGTTCACGTTAGATCGGAATGCTCTCCCTATCACAACAGATAACACATGCGGCCCAGAAAAAAAGAATGGAACACGCGCTTCCCTTGGCGCAGAGATAACACAGACCGGCGCAGCCGGGCGGTAAAAGCAAAACACAAATAAACAAACCCAATGTATGGTTCGCGGCAATATATAGAGATGAACATTTTCAGTTCGTAGTTCACTCTTCAAACTGAGTTCACATTTAACAGTTTTTCAGTCAGTGTGACGGACTAGGCGTCGCAATGCTAGACGGCCCGTGCCAGACCACTCTTAATTGCAAAGCTAGCAAGCTCCGAAAGGAGCTTACCGCGGTCTATGTTGTCTGATATTTCAGAGGCGGTAAACTGGGTGTGACGTAATAGAAGCTGTGTTCGATGCTTCTAGAAGTATGCGCATGACCCAATAAGATGGTGTGAATCAGATTTGACCCCCAGATTGCAATAAGACCCGTCCTTCAGGTCTGCGGGGCCATTTCTGAATTATATGGGGAGAATACGCAGCGTCACCACAAAACATATTTATGTACAGTTCAGCCACTAAAGGACTGTGAACACGAGATTTGTGTGTGTGATTAATAAAACGTTCGTTGCTCGATTCCGCTTCGCATTTGTACATAGTGCCCCCTTCCCTCCCCCCCATCTATGTTTCGCGAAATAGCATTGCATTTCGCATTTCGGTCTGGTGAACCCTGATTGATTGATTGTAGGGTTTAACGCGCCGACGCAACGCAGGCGATGAGGCACGCCGTAGTGGAGGGCTCCGGAATTTTTGTGATCACCTGGGGATCTTTAGCGCGCGCCGAAATCTCGAACACACGTTTTCGCTTTTCGCCTCCATCTGAAAAGCGGCCGCCGAGGCCAATAGACGCTTGAATCACCTACTGCCTGTAAAAAAAATCAGGAAATAATAAATTCAAGGTAATTTATCTTCCGGATGAGTTAGTATGAACATAGCTTGTGATGACAACTGTTTTTACAGCGTGCAATCGCGCGCACGCACAGACACATACATACACAAACAAACACACGCACGCACTCACTCACGCTTTGGATTGAAGAGGAGAAAACGGGGGCATTCGGGCATATTCTGGATCCCGAGGCGGTCGCTTCGACTACGGTATACCTGAACAGACCGCGCGTGCCAAAGCTTGTAAACGCGTCGCGCCTTTCTTTACTCGCGGGCACGTTACGACGCTGCCGAGTGCGAACTGAACGAGCCGCCATGCAAATTCGCGGACGCATTTGAGTGTGCACGTAACATGTGCTCAGCGCGTCTTTTGTTGCGCTCTCGAGTTGCGCTCTTGATTCGTTTTTTCCAACCTTCCTAGAGCGAACCTCGGGCAGCAGCTGTTGCTCAGTCCGAACCGACACGCGTGCGCGGCAGGTGCTGTGAGAGGGCAAACAGCTGTTTGTTTGTTTCTTTGTTTGTTTGTTTGTTTGTTTTTTGCAAAGGCGCTTTGCGGTCGGCGTTTGCAAATGGGGTTTCTTCGCTGTGCCCGTGTCTCAAGCCCGTGTGTGTGCGTGATTCTTCGTTCTTATTGCAAAATAATTGAGTGGTCCAAAGAGCTATGCTAGATGCGAACGAGCGAGTCCCCCCTTCTTCTCCCCCTCTCCCTCTCGTCAATTTCGACAGACTGGCTGGCCAAGTGGTTTCAGTTCGTGTTGCCGCATTTTTCTTTCTATTTTTTTACGAGACTTCCAATCTGGGATTCTTTCTTTAAGATACCCCGCGTTGTGGATAGATTGGACACTGGTCGGTGTCTCCTCATTCGCGTAGACTGTTTCACAATATTTGGTGAATCTCACCATCTTACGCCCCCTCGCTTTACGAAGAAACTAATTTTGCGCTTGCTACGGGCGGCGAACTTAAACACCAGACTATAGACTGAAATACTGCAATGACAATCACTGAACTTAAACGTTTAGTGCTTCAGCTCTGGGCATACCTGTCTGCTCCAACTTTTCTTCATTCTTTGCTTCCTCTTTTTTGCCTATTTTCCCTTTCCCACGTGCAGGATACCAAACTAGGTTTTAGCCAGGTTAACTTTCCTGCATCCCTTCAACATCCTTCCTTCTTCCTTCATTTTCCTGCCTTCCTTCAACATCCTTCCTTCCTTCCTTCCTTCCTTCCTTCCTTCCTTCCTTCCTTCCTTCCTTCCTTCCTTCCTTCTTCCTTCCTTCCTTCCTTCCTTCCTTCCTTCCTTCCTTCCTTCCTTCCTTCCTTTCTTCCTTCCTTCCTTCCTTCCTTCCTTCCTTCCTTCCTTTCTTCTTCCTTCCTTCCTTCCTTCCCCTTCCTTCCTTCCTTCCTTCCTTCCTTCCTTCCTTCCTTCTTCCTTCCTTCCTTCCTTTCTTCCTTCCTTCCTTCCTTCCTTCCTCCCTTCCTTCCTTCCTTCCTTCCTTCCTTCCTTCCTCCCTTCCTTCCTTCCTTCTTCCTTCCTTCCTTCCTTCCTTCCTTCCTTCCTTCCTTTCCTTCCTTCCTTCCTTCCTTCTTCCTTCCTTCCTTCCTTCCTTCCTTCCTTCCTTCCTTCCTTCCTTTCTTCTTCCTTCCTTCCTTCCTTCCTTCCTTCCTTCCTTCCTTCTTTCCTTCCTTCCTTCCTTCCTTCCTTCCCCTTCCTTCCTTCCTTCCTTCCTTCCTTCCTTTCTTCTTCCTTCCTTCCTTCCTTCCCCTTCCTTCCTTCCTTCCTTCCTTCCTTCCTTCCTTCCTTCCTTCTTCCTTCCTTCCTTCCTTCCTTCCTTCCTTCCTTCCTTCCTTCCTTCCTTCCTTCCTTTCTTCCTTCCTTCCTTCCTTCCTTCCTTCCTTCCTCCCTTCCTTCCTTCCTTCCTTCCTTCCTTCCTTCCTTCCTCCCTTCCTTCCTTCCTTCCTTTCCTTCCTTCCTTCCTTCCTTCCTTCCTTCCTTCCTTAAACTTTGATGCGGCCATATGTTTGCTCACTAGCTCCATCTAAATCTAGTTCGACAGAAACATGGTCTTTTGTTAAGTTGCCCAGATGCTGCATGCTGTTTTATCGTATACGACGAACCGAAGAGGTTTGCCTTGTTTGTTTCACGGCTTCTTTTCGAGGTTTTGCCCCTAACGTTTGGCTCGAAAGTGGTAGGAATGAAAGCTGGAGAGTACGGAACCATGCCATAAGGTTTGGGGTGTATAAAACTATATAGGTGCGCGCCCCATAACGCCATGTCATAAACAACTTCGACTTGCGCTTCCTTTGAGGTATAACTGTTTCAGTATGGTAAATCAATCGAGGCTCTACTAGGCAGATTGAACTCCGTGTAGAACAATCGCCTCTCTTTGAGATGTATGGCGAAGGCCGCTGCTGTATAGCGTACAGATATTGGTTCATTTC
This sequence comes from Haemaphysalis longicornis, assembly GCF_048455015.1. Lineage (NCBI taxonomy): Eukaryota > Metazoa > Arthropoda > Arachnida > Ixodida > Ixodidae > Haemaphysalis > Haemaphysalis longicornis. The sequence goes on along the minus strand of NW_027526204.1, from coordinate 107,946,888 downwards.
AGTATGTCATAAATGAACAAAACTGGAGTTCCCCAGCACGTGTCACGCTCTCGCTATTTCTCCGCATTAGTCAGTGAGGAAATATTACAGAAAACTCTACAAATGTCCACCAGATTGCCTCCAATATCGCTACGTTAAACCACAATGTCCGAAACAATATGTCAATGGTCTATCGCTCGGTATTGTCCGGCAGCCGATGGTGATGACGTGTTCTCCGCTTCGTATACTTACAAAAAGAGAGACACCAAGTCGCGGAGACAATGCAAGTCGGCCAAGACAAATCCGTTTTCCACGCCCCGCCACCAACTCTCCATCTGTGCATCACAGGCTGTCGCCATACGTTTTTCTGTGGTCTCGCATGCGCTTTTGGGGAACACGTTTGCGCGCGCAACGTCGACTGACTTGACAACTGCGCGCGAGCTGCGCCTTGGAGTCGAGAATACGCCAGCGAGCGGCCGAGAAGGCGGCGGCTGCCTTGCTCGCCGGAGGCCATGGCGTAGCAGACGACATGCACGCAGACGATCTTCGTGTGTTCGCGCAGACGACAAGGATACCGCCAACGACACCGTCGTCAACGGCACCGACGGGGCCAGTGAATCTTTCATCATGTTTCCTTCAACATTTGGTGCTTTCGTGATTTTGATATTCGCGTCGTCTTTGTTGGAGCAGCAGCGAGGCCTGTGCAACGCAGACGATTGGGACAAGAGGATCATCGTCAGCCCCGCGGGGGCGACTCAAGAAAAAAACGACGACCGTGAGCCCGGGTTCTGGCCCTCGTTTAGGACTTACGTATTGGGAGAGCACGACGTGGAGAGACGTAAGTTTATTGTAAAGGTGGAACGCTGAAATTTTGTTTCTGCTGCGGCCAAAAATGTGCGAGGGGCGGGTGTTTGAATTGTTTGAATGATTCATGAGTGCAGTGTCCTGAAAGCTCACGGCAAGTGCTGGGATCTCCGAACCCACTACGCGCCCATGCCCACTTTGCACTACTTCAATATGCTCAATTTGCGGTAATTAATCTAGCAGACATATGGACTGTGACCTTTCATGCTTAGTTCAGACGAGGAAATTTACGCCTATTTTAGTTCTCAATTTTATTTTGTTCATACCTGTGTAAGGATCGCAGATACAGTCTTTGGTTCGGCGTGGTGCGTCAGGTCAGAGCAGTAGTGACGCCACAGAGGTGACGTCACTTACTGAGTCGCGTAAATACATCACCTTTACGATGATGGTTTTCCAACGTACACGGTACTGTCGCACTGCTTATTTTATTGCCGCGTTCACGCCTCGTCTGAAATTTACGAGTTCGCGGGTCGATCTACGACAGTGAGAAGCGCGAACACTTTTACGTTCAAATGTTTTGGAGCACTTTGTTACCGTTACTTCACCATCAGTGTTTTTAGTGAAACCTTAACTTGAGTTAGTAAGTGCTCTATACTTAAAAAGAAGCTTGTGCTGCCGGAACTAGTTTAACAGTGACTTAACAAGCGGGAATGCAAGATAACTGCGTTAGGAATTGTGGCATAGTTTAGGCAATTAGAGTGGGTGAGCCATAGCCTCAAAGCTTTTAAACTAGTTAAAAAATTTTTTTTAATGTGTTAGTAAGACCTGTTAACGATGTTCCCGGTGTCCTTTTTTTCTTATTTACGTCGCTGGCGCCGCACAGTTAAGGGTGACATTGGGCGGCGTGCAAAATACGTTGGGTATCAATTTACTGCGCCCGTTCTTAATGGAAGTTTCTGTGAATTCTCGGCCCACTTCTATAACCTAGTGTAGCTACGGGAAAAGCACTTGCAGATATTCCACAATATGTATAAGCAGCATGAACACATTGGGCAGGGCACACTGAAACGCTACTCACTTATTGCAATGTACAAACTTCGAGGGAGCGTCCAATTTTTTAAAGTACGTGCAGAAGGCTACGTTCTCTACACCAGCGGTTCTCAAACGGGTAGTAGGCGTATCTGAAGGGGTCCGCGAGGTATTCCAAGTGGCCAAAGAAGCACTTTGCGAAAGACCCCAGCCACTTCCTTCTGCGGGTACCCTTGTTGGTATCTTCGCTGGTATCGCAAGAAAGTGGCTTCGCCGCAAGAACTTTTTGTTTAACGCCTCCGGCTGGCTTTGTTTTTTAAGACAGCTTTTTGCACGACATTTCAGCTATGCGATAAAAATGAAGGAAGCTCACACTAACCGTAATACTTCAAGGTAGCGAAGCTGTACGAAACCTTCACGACCATCACGACGGTTTAAGTCCACGATTGCAGCCGATTTCCTTCTATTTCGCTGCCGCAACGGCATTCACTCCATCATTGTTGTTGTGTGAGCTTCCTTCATTTTCTTGTACGTGATAATCACAAGCATCACCTTAGAGCGGCGTACGCTATGACGTGTCCTTCTCGTTCCGCCGAGAAAGTATTGGCACAGTACAGAGAACGCTGGAGTTTTTTTTTTTTTTTTTGGGGGGGGGGGGGGGGCAGTCTTGGTAATTCCCCTCAAGTGGGTACGTTTGGCTTGAGAAACGTGCGCCGGGGACGCTGGGTAGTAGTCGTGAGACACGCACACATGAGCGCTCGGCATCCACTTGGTTTCGTTAACTGCCGGACGGTCATCGCGCGCTCGCTAATTTCTTGGTATTTTTAACTGCGGAAACGAAAAATTTTGATTTATTAAGCGGCTTCGCCGTTAAAGGCCAGACATAGAAGAGGTGGACACGGGATAGGAGTATGTGTGGCTTTCACTGCAAGCAAAATTGTTTGAAAACATGGCAGGCATCAGCATGCTTCCTCGTGGGGTTCCCCAATGCGTTCGCGACGGCAGACAGGATCCTTGACAAACTTGTGGTCGAGAGCCGCAGCTCTATGCGATTGAAATCACTTTCGGGGAGAGTGTGCCGCATGCACTGCCGCAAGTATCTTTGGGCTCAGAGCAATTTTACAACGGGAAAAGTACAACATACCTAAATACTTGCATCAGAAAGCCCAAAAATCCTGCTGAAGGTTCAGCTAGTTTCAACGTCTGAAGCCATGAAGGCCGATGTGGCTGTACGTCGTATGTAGACGATGCTGAGGTGTTGTAGGTACACCGTAAATGAGTGACGTAGTAATTTGAACGGCCGACACGTAAATAAGAAGCCGTCACGAGTGTCTTCACACGGACAAGTTCGCGATTTTTCGTTCCCCAATTCATTTTCTCTAGTGTAACTTTAGCGCGTCCGTACGCGCGCGTGCGTGTCCGGGCGCGTCCGTGCGTGTGTCCATGCGTGTGTGTGAGTGGATCCCTTCTGGCTACATCATTAGCATTGGTACGCGTTAATATGTGTGCTGTGATTAATCCATTCATTTCATCTTTATTTACTTTAAAACATTGGATGGTACAAGAGTGAAAGTTTAATGTGGGCCCTTAGCAATACTGCTAGTACTGGACCCACGCAGCTAATACACTATAAACATTGCAAGCACATATAATTACTTTAAAGTGGAAAGTACAATGATAAAACGCACAATATAAAATATGCAAATTACACGGTTTTCACAGTTGACGCCACAAAAAACATCTCGTCAATAAGCTAAACACAATACGTGCGTACAAAGTTCACCTTAAACGGACACTGAAGTAAATTTCTCAGGCTTCTGTTTTTGTTTCAATTGTGTAGACTAGTCAGGGAACAAAAGTGTTCCCTGACCCACTCCGGAACAATATTAGTAGAATTAGTAGGGAACAATATTAGTATAAATTAAGAATAAATGGACGTGGGCAGGGAATGTAATGCGAAGACAAGAAGGGTAACAGAGTGGATCCCTAGAGGAGGCAAGCGTTGCAAGGGGCGGCAGAAAGTTAGAAGGGCAGATGAGATCAAGAAGTTTGCGGGGATAAATTGGTCGCAGAGAGCACAGGGCCGGGATAATTGGAGATCAATGGGAGACCTTTGCCCTGCAGTGGGCGTAGATAGGCTGGTGATGATGATGACAGTCTACAAACTAACAAACTAAAAGCACATTCATCAAGGCGGAAATCGTGTGGTGGCTTAGTTTCAACTGAGCGAAAGAATTGGAACGACCCACCGGCGGACGCGACCAACTAAACGCGGGGCCTACTGATTCTGTCGGAGGGTCGGCGAGCCGTGCAGTAGCGCAATCAAGCCGAACCATGGGTCTCGTTTCGACGTCATATGAAATCAGCACAGAAGATGTAGAGAGGACAGCATTGTCGAATTGATTTTTCGACTGAATGAAGTCGCATAAACACAGCGGGAGGGGTCGAAACAAGGCCTAGAGACTCCAGGCTACACATTGCACTGGTAATCCCGCAATGTTTACAAATAACGTCAGCGTCTGTTTAATGGAACTGCAGGATTTATAGAGAAGACTTATGAAAAGCACGTCGTAAGACTAAAAATATATATTACGTCGTTCACAACTGGTTACAAAAATAAAACGTCAACAATTAGATAAGCGATGCAAGATCGTTGCATTGCATATACTTCTTTAGTGCGCTTGAAAAAATTTTACTACGTTTAATGTAAAGTAGTATAATATTCCATATTTTAGCTCAAATATATTGCACAGTCTGTTTACTACAACAGGTATACGTACCATAGGAAGGTTTCAAGTTGTAACCTGATTGATTTCTTCTGTTTCTGGCCGGTGTTATAAATTTTAGGGATAGTAAGAGGTTGTGGTTTGACAATATGTTGTGGGTAACACAAGCCGTTTTATAATCGCATGCAAGTAAAAAGGGCTTTATTTCTAACTGTTTAAAGAGCAGGCCCGAGTGACCCGTGCATGTAGAGAACGTCATAATTCGCAGCGTTCTTTTTTGCAGCGTCATAACCGGTTAAAGACTCCAATGATGAGTATCACCCCTTGTTTCGACGCAATATGCCAGGTGCAGGCGCTGAAATAAATAGCTTTTAGGTTGATTAAAGAAATGGTAGCCTGCCTGATATAGGAAGAAACAGGAGTGGCTCAATTTGCTGCAGGCGATTTTTATATGTTTTTATAGTGCACGGATACATCTACGGTGGCGCCGAGATATTTACTGGTTTCACCAATAACGCTCGTTAGCTCATATAGTATCACTGGTCATGGTCATTCCTTGTAACTAAATTATGCGTGTCGACAGTTCGGGGCTGTTTCGTCTTTGAAGCGTTTCAAACGGGCCAGACTATCCCCACTGTACTGATAAACCATTACTTACTGGCCCAATTACTCTTACCCAAATGATAAATTTTAGCTAATTCGCCAAGCGGTCACTACTCTGCGATCGAACTGTTGAAAATCTCCCCCTGTCCCGACTCTATAAACTGATAAGCGATAGCCAACTGGCCCGACCCTCGCTACTTTGCTCGTACACCTGCGGGCCACACGCGGTAGCCTATAACGCTCTCCCTTCCATTTACTGCTGTGGTATCGCTCCTGTTTCATCTATATCTTCGTCTAATCTCACGCCAGCCGTGAAAATAGCCTCCGGGAAATTCTCACGGCAGTTTCGATAAAAGCTGGCTGGCCTAAAATTTGCAGAATAATATTACGTCCCAAGGTAACCTAACCGAAGGCGTCATAACCTGCTCAAATCCAGCCAAACTACAACAAACGTAATCTAACCCAACCCAACGACACAGAACACAACCTATATTAAACGTAATTCAACCCATCCTAGAAGTCATGTGCGTCGATCTCTTAATATAGTAAAAACTACAGCAAAAAAAAAGCATTAACAAAATCACGATGACCGAAAAATTCCGAAAGCTAAAAAAAATAATAATAATAAACATCCCATAGTTGGATTCGAACCTGAGCTTTGCCGTTTAAAACGAACTACTAACCACAGAGATATAGGGGCTTTTTTTTCTTTATTGCATGGGAAACTAGCCCGAATAGCTTAAAGTCCCACCCTAACTACAATAACGGTACATTCACGAATACATTTTAAAAGTCCGGCAGGCACACACACGCCTCAAGAAGATGCAACCAGTCCGGCGGCTGCGATTGCGCCGCATAGACACTGTACACAAGCGCACATTGTTCGCGACAAATTGACTTAGTTCCACGAGGTTCCTCGGCATGGCGGTCAATCATGCGACACTTCCATAGGCTAAACAATCCTATCAGCACGAAAAGGTCATATGGCACGGAACAGTTCTTCATCACTGGCAGGAATCGTATACTGTAAGGGGTGATGTCTATGTCCTTTTTAAGAGTCCGCTGCATACAGCTGCAAACACAGCTTTTCAGGAAATATTTATCCCACACAATCACCGTATAGCGTGCTTAGCCAATGAGAGGCGACTGCCGTGAGAAATTTCTGACGGTAATTCTCCGGGTTGCCGTGGTAATAGACACTACCTTCATCTACCGTCGTGTGTACCGTGAGAATGATGATTACACATCTCACTGCACGCCTTCTACGACTATATGAGGCTAAGGTCATCCAGTTTCTTTTTCCGTTTCTGCATTCTTTTTTTATTCTTTGCTGCAGATGGGTGGCACCACCGGTTCTTCAACCGTTACATACCTCTGTTCGGCGTCATAACACTGACTCTGGTGGCAGTGGCGCTCTGCCTCAGTTACTGGTGAGTGTTTGATGAACCACGTGTACATACTTAAAAACCGGTGCAACTCGCATAGGGCATAGAACGCACGAGGTGCTCACAATGATCGTGTACGGATATGAAGTCCTGTTGAATGTAATAGATCTTTCTCTGATGAAATGTTGCCAATTGTGTACGGTCCTGGTGGTCGCGTGTTTGCTAAAATGAAGTAATCGACATAATATGATAACCCTAACACACGGCAAATCTAATGTAATTCAGTAAAATGTGCTGTTGGGCTAGTTGGTGCATTAAGAATTACGAAAATTGCGCTAAAAGGACAAACCGAGTCTGTCTGCCGTCCTTCCTCGGTTTGTCCTTTCAGCGCAATTTTCGTAATTCATAATGTAATTCAAAGTGAATGACATTAGTTGTTAATGACATTCGCTTTGGTCGTGCTGGTCTTCACGGCGAAACAAATGTTATTTGATAGTGACATATCAGTGACGATTAGCAAGCTCGGGAAACGGCGAAATTGTGTTTCAAGTGCATCTAGAATTTTTTCATACATGATATATTTTTAAAATAACAAACGATTATTTTAAAAATAAAAATAAGACAATCACCGGTTTTGGTGACATCAGTGGATATCACAAGTCGAGACAAGCCCGCAAAAAATACGTATGAGGGTGGCGCGCTCGTTCGGGATGAGATTTTTTTTTGTTAGTACTTTTTCTTTATTTGAAAACAACATGAAGGGTGAAATATGTTTACTAACAGTTCTTAGAAACAGTATTATTTGGTTTATTACTGAACTTTCTTCTCTAGTGACCCCACTGCTGTTGAGGCTACTAATTTGGCTGCTGAATGAGCTCACGAACCTTACTTAGCCTCTAAATGTCATTCGCCTCAAATGTCATTCGTTGTTCTCGTGTATCGCCGAATTAATGACATTTAGAGCGAATGACATTCGCTCTAAATGTCATTATATCTGCCGTATTGCAGGGGTATCAGATTACATATAAATTTGATGCCATTTTCAATTTATTTATACGATAAGCACATAACTTCCGCAACAAGGCGCCCGACTGCAGTTTCGTTAAGCCACTACCGCAGCCCTTCCAGAGACCGCACTGTTTTCGATATAGCGTATAACGAGTCACCGCCACTCGATGAAAGGGAGATCCATCGAGCGGCCGCGAACGAGTTCTCATTAAAACCAAAGCAGTTCGCCTACAGCGGTAAGTTCCGGATGAACTTGAGTAGCTCGCTACAAAACGAGTTTTAAAAGGACCCTGCAGCACTTTTTTTAACTTTTTTAAAATTCTTAAATGCTTGCCTAACGTAGTCACCCAACACACCCAGTACTTAGATTGGGGGGTCGCATAGTTCCTCAGCCAAAAATTACTGCTCAATGCCCAACTTGGAAACCTACTCAAAAATTTTTCTCTCTTTCCCGGTCTTGACGTTCTTCGACGGCTTGGATTACGTCACTAAGGCTATGTAGGTGCTGTTGGCCGGTTTTCCTTCAGCTGCAGCAATGAACGCTTTTCGATAGCAACTTTTAAAAAAAGCAACAAGAACAAAGCAGAAATGGAAGCCGTATCTGGTGCGCGAAGAGCAAATCACGCAGTGCCGCTCTGTGCTGGCGATAACTGCTTAGCTTTCGCAGTGGTCCCAGACGCGAAGGAAAGAGTGAAAGCGCTTATCGAAAGTGTTTCAGGGTCCCTTTAAGGCGAAAATAAAGGACAGCTTCATCGATCGCGTAAAAACCAATCTGGGCCTATAACTTTACTAAGTTTAATTACGCTGATCACCCAGTAAGCCCGCTCAGTCGTAAAATTAAAAACAGCATTACTTATTTATTCGAAAGTTTGCCCTGCGGCAGAAAACAATCATAATTCATCGTTCCCAAAGGGGCCGTGAAAGCAAAACACAAGCTGCGTTCATTAGAAAGACCACTTCGCAAACTTCCAACAAACAATAAAGACGACAGGTGAAGCTGCGGTACGCCCTGGTGACTTTCTCCATGACGTCACGGATTCTTGTTGCTGCAATTGGCCGCCACCTGCCGAAGCCACCGGCAAGAAACGTGACCGGGCAATTGTAGTGGGGGATCTAGTGTTGTTTGATCGTACCACTGGAATTCTATCGGGCATGTACGTAACACGCTGACAACTATGGGCATCCTCGATTTATCAGTCATGGACCCTGGACAGTCCGCGGGCAGTTCAAGGACTGCCTTCGGGCTGGATGTCCCATTGGAATACATGAGAAAATCGAGCTCCGGATCGCGTTCCTGGGAGTCCGCGGTCGATCCGGAACTTTGCGACCCCCCAATCTAAGTACTGGGTGTGTTGGGTGACTACGTTAGGCAAGCATTTCAGAATTTAAAATGAGTTAAAAAAAACTGTTGCAGGGTCCCTTTAAAACTCGTTGTGTAGCGAGCTACTCAAGTTCATCCGGAACTTACTGCTTTGGGCAAACTGCCTTGGTTTTCATGACAACTCGTTGTGTGCGGCCGCTCGATGAATCTCCCTTTCATCAAGTGGGGGTGACTCGTTATACGCTCTATCGACAAGAGTGCGGTCTCTGGAAGGAGGCCCTATGTTTGAAGTGCAGGGCCCTTTAGAGGCTCGCCTTGCCGTCGTTGCTCGCTCGCTGGACCCAAGTAGAGCCACAACGGCGTTCCGTCGCAGCCGCTGTCATCGCAGCGTCCCAGAGAGGCTTCGAAAGCCAAGCGGTTTATATAGTCATAAGCGTTCGAAAATCGTTACCACTGGCGCTTGTCATACATCTCTCCGTTGTTTAGCGCAAAGAAAACTGCAGGTACAATTGAGGCAAAATATACGTAATTATCCGCAGCGCCCGCGTTCATTTAGTTAGGAATGCCCGTTGGGTGGTCTTTACGATAGTCAGCGAAAAAAGGTGGCAGTGCAACGCCGGCACGGGCGGGAGGAAAAGCAAGCACAAAAAGAACCGAACTCCCGCTGTCGCAGTTTCAGGCAGGGAGCGCGCGATCACTGCGAAGGCGGGAAATTTGAATTACATTGGGTGGTAGCAGTGAGCGGATAACGGCGCCACAGCCCATCATGGCGAATCACTGCTCTGCACTTCCGACAGCTTTCACACGGAGTGGAACGGCTTTAATTTTTTAGTGCTGGCGCATAATACCAGGCCATTTGACATCACTGTAGCGTGAAAGTTGAAACTTGCCCTATATTGCTTGCTTTTTTCGGTTAAAAACGCCTTGCCTGGCTGAAATGGAGCTAACCGAGTTACCAAGGACTAGCTCTTTCCAACAGAACAAAGCGGTGTTTGGTTTTTTCGGCCCTTTGAACAAGCTCGGTACGACCATATATGGCTGCGACGGCATTACCGGTGATCTTGGCGGCAGTTCACACCAGCCCAAACAGGCCTTGCAGCACGTCTAATTGGATCGGGATTGCCATAAAGATGACAGCGAAGCTCCTTGCGCGCACGTGGGCATCGTATCAACGCCAACGCCGACGACGGGCAGACACTGAGTCACGCGAACGGGAGGTTGCGGGCGAGACGGCAAAAGTACAAGGAAGAAAAGCGCCGGAAAGACGGATGCTTAGAAAGGAGCTGTGTTTGGCCGCCATTGCAGTGCGCGAATTCTATTGTAATTATACGGGGTATCACAGTAACACGTCAACAAAAAATAATCACGAACAATTTTACTCTGTCCCCCTTTTTAGCACACAGCGTAGATGTGGTGCAGAATTTAAACGAACCCGCCGCGGTGGCTCAGTGGCTAAAGGCGCTGCGCTGCTGAGCACGAGGTCGCGGTTTCGATTCCCGGCCGTGGCGGCCTCTTTTCTGATGGAGGCGAAAAGCAAAAACGCCCGTGTGTACGAGATTTCGGCTCACGTTAAAGATCCCCAGGTGGTAAAAATTAATCCGGAGCCCTCCACTACGACGCGCCTCACCGCCTGCGCTGCATCGGCGCGTTAAACCCTACAATCAATCGATCGATTTAAATGAAAGGTGCTAGCAAATTTTATTTCTCTTGAGCGTTCACGGCGGTCATCCCTAAGTGAAACGCGCAGTTTTTATTTGGACTCGACTAACTTGTTTCGACTGCCTTAATTAAAACGTATTTCCAAGTGAGTAGGTGTCAAAGCTTGACGTCTAATTCATGTTCTGATCTTGAAAATTGTGCTATTGTTAACTAATTTACTCAAGGTGCATCTCCAAGTGATGAGACGTACAAGATGGAGGTATCAGCCAAGTTTTGATCTCGAAAGTGGGGCCTGTTATTGACCAATCTTGTCAAGATGCATATCCAAATCACCAGACGCATAAGCTTGACGCTCAAATTACGCTGGAACGGAGTGCGACTGCGTGCCAATAGCGCACACACCGGGACGCTCGTTTTCCAACGCCTCGCCTTATATAGGACCCTTAAGTATGAGGAGTACAGATTCCTGCAGTCGTGTACGGAAATGGGAAGAATATATCTCGACATATTGCTGAGAAGCGCCGGCACGAGATCTGAGCGTGCCGCCCGCTACCGCAACGGCCGAGCAGCTGTTTTGCTGCGTGCCTTCTCGGAAGCGAGTGACGTAGATTTCTCTTAGCTGAAGGTTTCGCTTACAGCTGCGCAAGCAGACACTGTATTGCGTCTGGTTAGACCAGGCGCCGCCTGCTCTCAGCTATCGTTTGTCTTTCTCCTCAACGCAAAATTTCGGCTCTTTTAGGGCTGGGGAACTTCTCGGCTAAACGTTGTTATGTCAATTTTACAATGTCTTAACAACCAGTAAAGGGGCTATGGAGACAAAATACAAGTTTGGTTCATTAGAACGACCGCTTTGTCTCGATAACAATAATATAGTTTATTTGGAAGTTTAAAATAAACAATGTAGACCTTAAAGAAGATGTGTGAAGCAGTGGCGACTTACCAACCACTTTCCGCCAACTTTTCTATGACGTCACAGAATATTGTTTGTGCTATTGGCGGGCTTCGACCTAAACCACCGCTAAGACACATGACTGGACAATTCTAACAACTCCCTAGTTCCGTCTGATCGCATCACTTGAATGCTAATGTGCAGTTAACGCACTGAAAACTATGTTTTTCGGGCTGACCCTTATGACGTCACTCCTACCCAAAACACGTCACTGTAGCGCGAAATTTGAAAGTTTGCAAAAAAATATTTATACTTCTTGCATTCTTTCGGTTAAAAAACGTCTTTCGTGGCTAGAATTGAGCTTAGTGGGGTTCTGTCGAGTTGTTTCAGATTAAACAAAGTTGTAATTGGTCTTCATGTACCCTTTGAGGGATCTCATAAGGAATGTGCATCTACCAAAGTTTGGCTGAGAGAGAGAGAGAGAGACAGCTTATTTATTGGAGAGGTTAGCTGCAAACAAACGAGAAGCTCGCAACTCCAGACTCTGGAGTAAGGGAAAGGCCAGCGGCCTTTTTGAAGATAAACGAGGTAATAAAAATTACATCAAAAATGATCATGTCGTCTGCTATCAGTGATCAATTTCGGGTGATTTACCTGTAATTCACGAGCGGTTGAGTATATGCAGCGGGTGCCGAAATTCTGAACTCGATGGCCGAGGGTACAAACCTATACGCGGAGAAAAAACAATTTGAACAAACTGCAAAAAGAATTACGAAGGGATTCTTAGGGGAGCTTTGATAGGAGTTCGCTATGTGCGGTCACGAATAATGAAAGCAAATTTGCGGAACGGATAAAAAATTCCTCGGAGTGCTTCAATGACTTGAAGGCGAAAGCCTAGTGGCATGCAACTGACCACAATTCATGCGATAGCTCTCTTCTACGCGCACCTGTTTTACCAACGAGCTGTCACGCGGCACTCACGAGTCGTCGTGCGGGGAAATGTGTTCAGCGGCATGCCATGATGCAAGTTGATGTCACTCTCGTATTCGAGTTTGAATACATTTCACGCCCTTTGCATCTTCAAAAGCAAGGCTGTGTTAAGGTGTGCGCCACTTTTCACCGCTTCTTTGCCACCACTCATCAATGTTTGGTCGTTCCGAATCTTGAGTACGGATAGCGACGTGTTTGCTCCAAACAGTATGAGCAAGTGTAACTCAAACCCAACGCCTGGCCATGTCCACGCAGGTGTCAGGACCGGAACTCTGTCGATACGGAGTCCTCGAGGGCTTACCTGGAGGAGCTGCGGCGCATACAGCAGGGCGAGAGGGTGGCCATGTATCCGATTCCACAGGGAGGCCATTCTTACGGAGCTCCACCCGACTACCGCAGACAGGTGAGGTCACACGCATGGACCACATTCGCGAGCTATGTCTAATCGGCTCTTCTTAGCTCAAGGTGCCAGACCCAGTAGGAAGCGTGATCTTCCCACATCGCAACCGGAGACTGACACAGACACTCCGCTGTGTCTGTGTCCTCCTTTTTATTTAACCTTTTGCTTTCGGATGCGGTGTACTTACTATCGATGTATACCCACATGGCCAGCTTTGGGCACTCATGAAGCAGAATTTCGTTGATGATGCGCATTGGATGCGACACAAACAAGGACCGAAGTGAATGTGTCGAATTATTATTGTGCCTACTTTGTGTATTTCTAATATAATGTCCTTTTTTATTTCACGATGCGCTAAAAATACTAAGCTGAAGTTAATTGGTAAGACTTAGACACATAACAAACGGGCGGCCCATCAGGCAGCCTCTCTGAAAATTGCCATGAAGACATGCTGATTTGCAGGGTGGGTAGGCGCTGTCTTAGAACTTGTAATTGTCTCTTTTTTTTTGTCTCACCGTTCCGCCTATGGGGGGGGGGGGACTGGGCAATGATTATTTTCTCGGTAATATAATCTATCGAGAAATTGTTGGTTTGTCTTCGAACTTTTCGTTGTGCATACATGCCAAGTTGCCAACCTTTGCAGATGTGTGAGCATTTTAGTCGCTTTTGTATACACAATTTAAGAGAGGGGATTGGAATGAGCCTAACTGATCATACAAATATGCCTCCCCGATGTAAATTGGGATATTTCGCAGTACTTAACGGCACGTCAGTAACACCTCAGAGACACGTTGAACGCATTCTTATAATCCCATCGAAGAAATGGCAGATGCTGGCTGTGCGTGCTTGGTCATTCGAACGATTCTCTCGGATGTAGCTGTTTATGCACTTTTTGGAAAAACACTTTCACCATTAATCAATGCAGAAAATCTTAACGTAGGCTTACCACATCGCGTATCGCCTTGAGTAGTCATCCAGCGACGCTGATGAAGACGGTTAGGGCCTGCTTATTTTTTTAGCTACACATTAATGTCTTTATACATCGAAAGTTTAGGCTACCTGTCCCTCTGGTTTATAGGTTGGTATACTTTATGTCGAATAGGTCAAAGGGAGCCCCGAAGACAAATTTCCAGTTAGGTTTATTTGAAAAGTTACCTCGCTAGAACAACACCGACACCACCTTTAATGCAAACTGGGCTCAAGTAAGATATGTGATGAGGAAAACAAAGAACAGGCATGCGACTCAGCCGCTACTTCCCCGCACTATTTGCATATGACGTATAATGGGTCGTTGGTTGCGATTGGCTCAGGGCGACAAAATGCAATGGAAAGTAAACAATGATTATAAACTTGCAGAAGCAGCTATTTACGCTTAAATTTAGTGCGTGCTATTTTTTAGCAGTGAGAATGCTCGGGTGCACAATGGGGGTTAGAAGGGAACACTTAAATACGAAGTATTTAGTGTGTCTATATGCCAGCCGACGCTGCTTATCACAGCCGTCGTGCACGTTGGGCTTGTAGGACATGAGACAGGCCAACTGGCATAAGCGACACTGCCACTTACGTGACCCTGTTTGTCGACTAATACCCAAGTTCTCACGAAAAGATTATAACCAACCGTAATAAAAATACGACAGATACAAATCCTGCAAGAAGCAAAACTAGTGTGAACAGTGGACCTTGAAAGGGGACGCAGCGCCATCTAGGCCGGGGGACGGTAACCATGGTCGCCAAAAGACCGGTTTGTAGACAGCGGCATCCTTAGTCGCCACACTAACGTTTGTTTTGCCTGCCTGCCCAGAATACGTCATTGCTGACGTCACGAACACACGATACAACGTGAGAATGGAAATTAACGCATGCGAATAAAGCATCGCTTGCAGCCGGACAAGCGCTGAAGGCACTGTAAAACACCGAACCTTTTGAGTTAGACAAACTTATATTCTGTCTTTATGGTCCCTTTAAGCTATATTGTCGCCGTATTCAAGCAAAAATATTTCTCTTTGTTTATGTTTTCACAGGACTACTACTACCCTCCACCGCAGTACAACTATGCCACGTTCGATGGAGGAGCCAAGCCACCACCGAGCGCTCCTCCCCCTGCGTACCAGCCACATTGAGTCGACAGTGAAGCTAATGAACGTATCATCTCGAGTGCATTCGCCAGACGTGACATGAATACGCTTGGAGGCACCCTAAGCGACGTTAGCACCTTCATTGAGTGTTAATTGCCTCTACTGCATTGTCGACCTTTGAAATGCTTCAGGAGGGCTCTACTACCTCATCACTTTCTGGGTACTCGGACTGCTGGCTGAGTGTTTTCGGAAAACGGCGTAGCATTTGAACGAAAACAACGTTGACTTTCGAAAACAAGTGGCCAATCTGTTTTATTGAATGCATGTGTTGCGAGAAGTGCATAGTAATTTCCCCTTAAAATTTTCGACTTTGAACGACTAGAACGCAGTTACGGCGCATTTCTAGGGAAACGCAATTGTCGTTTAGATACCAACATTATTTAGCGTTTTAAAGTACAGTGATCAGGCTTTTATCATGTACATATAAAATAGCTAACATTTTAATGCACCAGTTCAGAATTCCTACTCAGGACACGTTGATGGACGTGGTTCTGAGTTCCAGTGGACGTACCTAGAGCAAGAAGGGTTGCCTTTTCCGTAGCTGTGCAACAGGGCGCCTGTCCATCTTCAAGAAAACCTCAACTTTTCAAGTTTTGGAAGCCCAGTTTTCTTCGTTCGAACCGACCAGCTAAACATTTAGACATGTCGAATACATCATTTCAGAGAGAAGGGAGATTTCTGAGATTTCATTGTAGTGCTAAGTGCCATAGCCCTGCATTCAACAGTTTTCCATTGGCAAACACTTGGCGCCACAAAAGACTAGAAATGGAGAAAAAAAAAGCGTAGGCACGTAAACCAAAATAGGGGCAACCAGTTGGCTGCCCTAGCTGTTGTACACGGGAAAATTAGGCGGATAAAACAGCAGGAAAGAGTAAAAATACCATAAAAGGATGAAAGAAAACGTCATAATCGGTGAATTCCGAACAATGCACGCTTACAATGTCCCCACAATTGTTCCTATAAGCTTGAGCATTTCAGGAAGGGAAGTTGTGCTTTCATGTCCTCAGTGGCTGCAGCCGACAATACCTGTCTCCATAGGATAACATTCATCGTAAATGGATGGTTATAAAGTTCGTGGAGTGTTGTTGACAATTCCATGACTTCTAATGCACACATCACATACTGACTCTCAGATCTAAGAGATTGCACATACTTAGTAGCTGAGTGATAATGAGTGATAAGTCGAATAGAACAAGCACAGCGGTTCTAGCCCTCAGAACAGCTGTTGACGTGACGTTTGAAGCCTTTATTTGCTTGATGTTCTTGCCGAAGTTACAGGTGGCAACGTATGATTGCGCACGCATTTTTGAGACGGAGCTCCGAAGAGGCAAAATACCCATCGAACATAATGCACCATTCCGGGGTCGTCTTTCACGCGTATACCAGAGTGTTTCATAAATAAAACACCAACTTTCACTTTACATGGGCTTTGAACTGTCGGTTTTCTGAGATGTGCTTTCTAAAGCCTTTAACCCAATGCTGCTTGGTTCGTGGTTGTTTGCGAACTACTGAAAGTTACCTCGTCAGCAGAAAAGTTGAAATAAAAAATGACGCCACATATAACCACCTATTGCCTGTGCTGTCAAATGCCTTTGAAGGGACCCTGCAACACTTCCTTCCATTTTCTTCGAATTCCTAAATGATTGCAGAGCGCAGTTAACCAACACATCCAGAATGCTATTCCAGAAGGCCCGAGATTGAGCGAAACTGGGGAGACACGAGCTCTGGCGACACCCACGTAACATGATGATAATATTTCGAGGCGGAGTTCAAGTGCTTTAAAAATGCGATTCATGCTATTTGCTGATTATTGAGGTGACGTAACCGGTCCTGGGCAGCGATGTCCAAGGACGCCCAGCTAAGGCGTGGCACGTTTTTCACTGCGTTGTCTCGCTCCACTGTTGCACTGGTGGCTACTGGGGCCAACAAATCTAACTAATTTACTTCATTGCGCTTTTATTTTATTAATCTGTATTTCACTACAAAGTTCATTGATTTTTTTTAATTCCAGGCGTTCATATGAGCTTTTAGTTTGAAATTTTTCGTCCTACGAAGCAGTTTCTGCTGTCGGCGGCAGACAATGCAACTACGTGATTCTGTCCGACTGGCAAAAAAATAAAGAAAGCGGGTGATTTAAACGCGCCACATTCAAAATAATTGTTGCTCCGTATCACGCTATCGAAATCCTCCGTCCGCTTTTCGAAACAAATGTCCTCTGGGCACTTAGTATGCGTTCGTGCTTTGAAGGTGAAAGCTTGCGGATGCTTTTTCGCAACTTCTTTACTGATACATTGTACTTGTGTCTTATACCACGCGTTTATTTCTTTGTCTTATGGCATGAATTACACCGACCGGCTTCTTTTCTGCTACCCCGTGTTTGGGTCAGTGTCTCCCCTTTCATTTCTTAGTGAATGCCGTCAGCAAGAAGACTAGCACACACCACAGCGTCCCTAGAATAGTGGTTCTGCGCGTCTACTGTGCACCTGTTCGTCTCACCCGCCATCACGTTAACGAGTCCATACGGCACGCGTTATTCTACAACTTTGTTTATGTTCTTGGGATCCTCAGATTTTTTCTCCTAGTGCTGTAAATTTTTTCTACGTTCCGAACTGATTTTATTTTCTTCTCCCTCTTATTCTTTGTCGGTGCGCACTTCTTCCCCTCTTCTTTTTTTTTTCACCTCACTATGTTCACCCCCATCTGAAGTAGCAAGCCCCGCCGTTTGAGGGGCTAACCTCTTCAGTATTCATTAAAGTTTTCTCTCTCTCTTGTTTCCCAATTCACAGTTGAATTTTGAAGACTGGGCACATAAGCTCCTGTAAGGTCCCAATTGCGGGATCATCGCCCAAGAGGGCATGTGATACCAAGAAAGCAATATCAACAACCACAACTTTTCACATTTGTTTTTTGTATTGTTTTCTCTTCCCCACTCTTGTTCGACAAAGATCTCCACAGTAGTTGGGTTCCTTATAGAGTCTAATCCCCTCGCTTTCCTCTCTTCCTCTCCTTTTTTCCGCTCTCGCTCACCCCTCTTCTGACGTCACGCTGTTACTTTCCGCCTCAACTCTCCCCTTCACAAGATTTGCGTGCCCTGCTTCCTGCAAGACGACGACGACTCTGTACAAAACCCGTTGAAACGTGTAGAGATCGTATCGGACAAGAGATACGCGCCGTTGGCTGTATCCTGGTAGTAACGTTATCACAAGGAATCTGCGTCACGCAATGGCTCAAGCGGAACTGTCTGCCTCGCTGACTATAAATGAAACGCACGGTCATGCAACGCCTCGTTCGAAACTGTTTCGCGAGCAGACGATAACTGAAGCGCACGTTATTGCTGCAGACGGATAGACGCGCAGTAGAACCTGCGGAAGCCATGTCCGGAAAACCACCTAGAAGAAAGGTGAAGTTAGGGAAACACGTCGCCAGCGATCATACAGCGCATACGCCGACTGACTGTCGACTGATGGCGGTCGATGGTGCGGACGCTGTATACCACCGCTTCCGTAGAAGCTGCCCGTCGCGTAAAGCAGCAGCGCACAGAACACATTATCCTCGACGGTCATGGAGCGAAAGCCACCTCTGACTCGTCGGTCGCAAACGGGGGCTGTAGGCAGATGACTGCACAGCAAACGCGCAGTACTTTTCGAGAGATAAAAACGAGCTCGAAATTCCTTCTCCGTTTAAAATATCATTCGGGGTTCAAATGTGCTTGCAACGGGGACCATGAACAATAAACCATGACGATGCACGAGCGCCACAAGTTCAGCTCTGCCGTGAAAAACCATTCCCGAGTTTCCTCCGAGTTGTAATGTTAACCAAACACACCCGTCCGTTTGTGGGCGCGGTGTAGCGACTGAAGCCACACCTGACCATGGCGTCGGATTTTTTGATGGCGTAGCGTCGCAGCCACGAAGTCGTCATATAATGCCCGTCAGCAGCGACAATAACTTACCATCAAACAAAGCTTAAGTCCCCAGGCCACCATCAGCCAATGAATGGTGCCAAAGCCGCGGGGGTGCTCGATCCGAAATGGAGTTCACTCTTGTACTAGCCGATAGGAGCGGCCAAGACAACAAGCTTTTCCCACGGGAGCTGTTTTCGTATCCCGTGAAAACACGGTCGCTGACAAATCACACAACTTCACCGTCTAAAATGCACTCGCCAATGCACAAACACGATCGTGACACGCTGAATTGGGACGACTACTGATAAGCGCCCGACGTGCCCACTGGTGCCCACTCAACCAAGCCGCAAACAAAAGCGAAATTTGAAAGTCGGGAGTAGGGTGCGTTCCGTTCTTACTTGGTTTGTGTTTGCGCAGAGCTGCGCTGGGTCTACGCTTAAGCGACGAAGCAAACATAAGTCAGTAGAAGAACCGAACACCGAGAAAAGCGAACCGCCCCGTGCCCTGCGTGACCAACAGCCAGGCTGAGGATTTCAAAGTAGTAGCTGGGTTATGTAGTTTATACTATATTGCAGCTCGATTTCAGATGGCATTGCGTGCGGATGATAGCACAAGCCGTACTTTCTCAACGTAAGCGGCCCAGTACAGCGCGCTGAATATGCCAGGCGTGCTGCGCGCGATTGTGCCGATTTCGCTCGAGGTGTATCGGATGCTCCGCTATCACTACTTTCATAACCCGAGCAGCTGGAAACTCGGGAGTAGTCAGAACTAGGGCCTTCTGAAATAGCGCCCCAGTACTTAGATTAGGGGTTCGCAATGTAACTCGGACACAAATTACTGCTTTATGCATGCCCATCAGACAACTTTGAAACTTGCTCAAAAACATCTTTCTCCCTTTCCAAGTCTTGGAATTTTTCGACCGATGTAATTGTGTCATTACAGCGGTGTAGCAGCTATTGGCTGGCTTCTCTTAAAGTTGCAGCAATGAATGCTTCGATAGCCACTTTAACAAGAAAGCTCAAGAAGCGCAAGGCGTATCTGGTGCTGTCAGCAAATCACGCGGTGTCGCCCCGGGCTGGCAATAACTGTCGCCTTTGCATTGCTTCCAGATGCGAAAGAAAGAGTAAAAGCGTTTATAGATAGTGTTGCAGAGTCCTTTTAACTTCAAACAGCAGTGGGGAAGACGGCCTGGTGAAAACATTGTAAGCGTACTTGTCGTGTAAGCGTACTTGTTCTCGTTTGTGCCGTTATTGTTTATGTAACTGCTTGTCTTGTTGGTTATCCAACTATTTCTCTTTTTTGTGTGTGGCAATGGTAAGAAAGCACAGTCCCGTACATTATTCCGCTACAACAGCTGGGCCAGTGGCCCCATTCTTGGAGCTGTGCCAACATTAATCGCCGATCTTCATACACCCGCGACATGAATGTTTAATGTTAGAACATATAGGTCATCCTGAAAGTCGATAGTTCCTTTATCGTGGTGAGTGCGACGGGTAGCTCTCAAGGGGGGGGGCCACACGCTTGGTTATGCACGGTAGCGGACGGCACGCTTCCAATGCTCTCGCCGAAGCGCCACACACCGGCTATCATGGGTGTTGCCTAGCAACGTGTTTTCTTGCTCGCCCGGCGCTCCTTTACTATATGACCTTGACTGAGAAAGTTCACTCTATGGTAGAACGACGTTGACTTGCTACGCGCTTTCTTGGCTGCCACGTTGCACTGATGCTTTCCGCCTGAGTGGTCGCGCCGTTTTACGCATCATATTTTTCGTGGGAAAGATCGCGTGTTCGTCGCTACCTCTGCTCCTAAAATTCAACCTACGTAAGTTTCACCGCCCAGCTGCAATGATCAACAGCCACTTTTGTCACGCGTGAAGAGACCAACCCCTACATAAGAAAGTCATCAAATGGGGAAACAGTGAGATGACAAAAGCCAGGAGATGGTTTGTATAAGTGGCGAAGATCACGAGACTTGAGTGTCGGATTTTGTAGCTAGCCAATCAGGTTGTAAATACAGAAAAGAAAGAACGGTGACTTCACCCTTGCAAATAATTTTTCTGCTCGGTGTGTCCTATTAAGCTACACTCTAGTGCGGGTCCATCGAAACATAAGCACGGAGCGCCAGATACCGGGTGATAACTGCCTAAGCAAATGCCACTCGTTTACCGCAGCCTTAGCGTGCTCTTCAAGCAGATTCAATAGGCAAAGTGGTGCCCCCTTCGGTGGTCTCTGTGCATTGCGGGTGCGTAATAACACATTGTGGTCAAATGCTGGCGTTGTCACGGCAAGTACGCCAACACCCCGCCGGCGGTCGGGGCAATGAGGCTCTTGAATACTGCACATTTAAAACGGGGGGTCGTTATCAGGCAATCGTGGCGATGACTCACGATTTCGTGAGCTTTGTCTCTTTGCGTGGAAGCAGGGGATATCCCCGCCTTGTTGCGTATAATTGTGAGCTGCTTGCAATGTTTGACCCTAACGTGCGACCTGTGCCCCCAGAGCCACCGCAAAGTGACCCCACAGCCCTCGCGGTCATGGTACGAAAGTACCTCATATTTCTTGTGTAATGTATGCTAACTTGTAGCAGTTAAAAGACGTCGTTAGACGCTGTGCGACGGAGCTAGCGATCGTGAAATTTTGCATCGCCAATGATTTATTAGCGGCGAAGCCTCTTAGGGGCTGGGGCTGTTAGCATCTCCTGTCGTCGTCGTAATCATCGTCTGATGTAGTCACGGCACTAAAATACCCGGAAACTCGTTCACGCCTCGCGCTAGAACGTAACGCCTACTAAAAAAAAAAAAAACACCGGGACACTCGTTTACGCCTCGCGCTAGAGAGCTTCGTGCTTCAAAGACAAGAGACTTTTACAGCAAAGCTGTATACCTCTACCCTACAACGGTTTCATCTCCGTGGGCAAAAACGCCAAGCCGCCAAAAATACACTTGTACGCTGCATGCTTCGCCCCTCGCCAGGTTTTACGTGAGTGGAGATGGCGCGGGATTTTTTTTTTTTTGATGTTACATCTGTCATGAAGGCATTAGCCTCACTCTATTGATTGTAGAATTTAACGCACTGACACAATGGAGGCGATGAGGCTCGGCGTAGTCGAGGGCTCCGGATTAATTTTGACCTCCTGGGAATCTTTAACATGCGCCGAAATTTCGTACACACGGGCATTTTTGCTGTTCGCCTCCATCAGAATAGCGACCGCCGTGGCCGGGAATCGAACCCGCGTCCTCGGGCTCAGCAGCAGAACGCCTTAGCCACTGAGCAACCGCGGCGGGTGCATTATTTCCAAGTTTTTTGCGCTAGAGTCACGTGATTTCCCATACTCAGAGAGGCCCAGTGGCGCAAATGTCGGCTTCTAAAAAACAAGCTCTTTTAGGTGATGTTGACTCCCCTCCCCTCGCTCTCTCTATCATATCTTTAGAGGTCTTTTCATATTTTCCTTTATTCGTACGCTTGATGATGTTTGCCTTTTTGCCTTTTCGCGACCTTGTCTTCATTTAGAGTCGAACGACATGTTTCGTAGAATGTATTAGGTGCCTGCGCCACTGCAGGCAGAATGACCATTGTTTATCAGAAAGAGCCCGTCGATTTGCTAGCTAACCTTTCCTTTTTCCCCTTTCACAACATACAGGCAAGACGATAACGGTGATATGGCACGTCCGCTACTGACTGGCAATCATTTATAATGGCTTGTACGACGATTGAACTCCCAGCAGCAACGTCAGACGCACGGAAATGGTCAGTGTGCCAAGTTCGCTCCCAACTGAGCTGCGCTTGGTGAACGCGTGGTCGTGGCTCGTCCTGGCGGGAAGTTTAAACAAGAGGGCTGAGGAGCTGACGGGATGCGACTTCATACGTTCAATTCAGCGAGGTCGTTCCGCGCAAACATGGTTTAGCCCGCTTCGCGCATATGTTCTTGCGGCGAAAGTGGACCCGTTCGTCGAGCTCGCGGTTTTGACTTCTGCCAAGCGTCTTGCGTCTATTTTTACGTCGCTTCCCGTCGTCCCATATGGCTCAATCTGCCCTGCGTCACAAGGGCCGTGTTACCTTGAGCTATTGGACCCGTCGACACGCTATGGTTGCTAAAAGCTTTGAAGACTCTGGTCGAAAGCGCTGCTACGGGTGCTACTCGTTTTAACAGTTCAGTGAAAATAAAAGCTGAGGCAGACATGAACTGTGGCCATTGCATGTATATACTTCGTTGTTTGATAAAGTACAGTACGTGTGTTGTCTGAAATATACTATAACTTCGTTTACGACCGGGAGAGAAAAAATTATAAATTCCAACTTGTAGTTGCCTGAGAACTGTAAAATCCGCTCTGCTATGCAACGAACCCTGTTAAAGTCGGCTTCACTATTGTGCAGAAATACGTTACTGGGAAGACATTTTGGAGAGAATATTAGCATGCTGATACTAAAATGTGAAGGCATCAGGGCCTTTGACTAAATACCTCGATAAGACTCCATGTATACCATAAGAGCTCTGTTCACCGAGCCCCTTCAAAGCCGGTTTCACTTTCTTACGCAAAAGCATTGCTGTGAAGATACTTTTAGGGGCACTGTAGCGATATGCTATCGAGGTATTGAGGCTTCATCGCCCTATAATGAATACCTGTACAAGACCCATGTATTCTTAAAGGGCGCTATACAATGCGGTCTTTGTTATTGGTTCCACAACTTCGCACGAACGCAGTGCTGCGAAGGTATTCTATAGAAGCAATTTAATTGGTTTGTAACGAAAGATTGTAGGCCTTAAAGCCTTCAATGCATAAACATTTCTTTGCAGCGAAGCTGTTACAGATAATCTCCTGTGATCGTCTTTCAGTGCATGATCGTTCTTTGGTTTGTGATAACTTGTGCGCAGTGATGTTCCGTACTAGGAAGGAAAATTCCCATTTCTAGGTACAGAAATTCCCTATTTTGTAGCATATTTTCTTGCAAAGAAAAATTCCCATTTCTAGGTACAGAAATTCCCTATTTTGAGAATTCCGTGGAAATTTCTCTGCATTCTCGTTTTGTAGATGATAGATGTTTACCTGGAGTTGGGAGCTGGACAGCGCCACCTACGCCTACTTTGTCCACCTGTGTCTCCGGACTCAGATACCGTTCGGAGAATCAAGGTATCAGCGTGAATTAAATTCTACTACGTCTGTCGTGTAGCAGCTTTTGAGCATGCATTGCGCGTTTTGTACTAAGCAGCGTGTTTACTTTGCATGCTTACTTTGCGTGCTTACAGCCATAGTAATGCCTATATTTCATTAACAAAAGAGTTCTAGCCTCGGTTACGGACTAATGTTTTGCTGAAGATGTGTTACTGTTTCCTTTGGGCCGAATTATGTTGACAGATAGGAGCCGGGCCACCGATAATACAGTTGAGCGGCGTTATAACAAACACGAATATAGCGAATTACCGGTTGTAGCGAACTAAATAATAACTTTGGTTGGACGCGCTTTATTTCAATGACACTTGTTTTTTTATAACGAAACTGAAACCGTGAAAGCCGCTCGCGATATCGGATATAGCGAAGACATTTTTGACCAGGAGTCTGAAAAGCTACATGAAAAAAAAAAAAAAAACGCCGTCCGAAAGCGCAGTAGTGTAAAAGCCCTTTTGTTCGTGGACACTCTGGAAAACCCAATCCTACTCAGTGCTGTGAGTAGCCACCAGACGAGGATCACATCCTTCACGAAATAAATATGGACGCAGGCCTGTTTTGTCGAGTGAACTTTGTTCAGTTGTAATTTCACGTACTCTTGTTCCGGTTCATTGAGGTTGAAATACAACAAGAAGACAAGTAAGGGTTGCGTGTCTATGGTAGATTCGAAGCTTTAAAAAACTTCATTTTTGTATCAAGTATTCTTGTGCGAGCCAGATTTTCGCTTTTTTTAGAGCCGATTTTTACCCCTACTGTTACAACGAATATCGGATATAACGAACTAAGTGGCCATCCCGATACCACTTCGCTATAACGAGGTTCGTCTGTAGCTCGGAAACGCGTTTGCCTCTACTTGGGATAGGAGACCGGAAAGCCACCCAACCAGGTCATCAAAACGTAGGCTAGTATGCAAGGAACGTTGTTTCGTATTAAAAGGCGTAGCGTGCACCATGGCATTGTCCCAACGCAGTGTACCCCAGTGGGCGCCAAAATTTCCTATACCCGCCATGTGTTTTCGTCGTTTGCCTCCATCAGAAACCAATCTTCCGCAGCGGAGAATCGAACCTGCTAACTCTTGCGTTCCTGCATGACCCCTATAGGAACCAGGAAAAGCACCGCGGCAAACCACGTAAGGGCATACTCGTCGCACTTATAATTATAAAAAAAGAAAACACGAAAACCGACACATATTAGGGAACAACAACGTTTTTATTCGAGCTTCTATTCGCTTCCCAAGGCATGAAAATATCAGCCCAGCTGATTTAGGGAATCACTCAACAAAATTATCCTCCACTTCAGGTCGCACGCAATTGTAGCTGCAACAGTTTCCCGGGCTCGAAAAACGCCCAGGCTCCGAAACATGCATGCGGTAGTTTCAAATAATGTACACTTGCAAGAGAAACACACTCGAACGACTCTTCTTACAACACACAATTGGGTAATGTACAAGCACAACGATCTTTCAAGGTACAGGCCTGCCAGCGACTGCGGATTATTATCGGTTAATTGTGACCTGCGTTTATACAAAATTACCGCTCCTCTGGGCAGTTATCAGTTCCATTTCTGCGAGGACCGGCTCAAGGCCGCAAATTAGAACTGGAGGCTTTGCATCGCTTACCCCCGCCATTGCCACTACTCTGTGGGAGCTTTGTTGATTTCGTCCAAGAGCTAAGGGTGCTTTGGCAATGGCCGGGAACAGCCAGCGCTCATGATCCCTGAAGATGGTTAGATGACGTGGCAGACGCGCCAAAAAGCCAGCGATGACAAGTAATTAATCGCTGCTGCTGCGTTTAATGAATGCTTCTTAGTGGCTTCCAGTGCCAGCTCTGCGAAATACACTCTGGCAAGCGATGAGTATGTATGCGCGCACATAAACGATACCCTGTTCTCAATGTTTTTTTTTTGGCCAAGCACTAAACGTTAGCATTGGTCTTGTCAGGGTACTGCGACATCTTGATAGGCTGCACGTTGCAAGAATAGTTTGTGTAAGTGATGAGCAGGGTGATTGCAGATCAAGTAGTGTGCGCTGTCATATGTAATTAACTCAAGGGTAGACAAAAGTTGAAGGCCCATCTGGTTAACCAGTCCATTCGTACAGAACAGCACAGCATTCGTCCCCAGTTTACACAACCGTTCATCGTCCGTCGCGGAAGGTGCCCAATGTGTCACTGTCACACACAAGTCTGTGGACGTCGGTACGTCGAACGGCCGACGTCCAGAAAAGGACTGGTCGATGACTGGTAGGACTGGTCGATGGCTTACGAAGTCACGTCGTACAGTCAGCGTCCCAAGATTCTTGTTATTTTTGTCCTTATCGTCTGACTAAGCAGGCTTCAGCCATTGGTGGTGTGATAAGACGTGGACAGTGACATCTTCCCTGATCCGGGAGTAGGGCTTTGTTTCATCCCAAATCAGAAAAAAAACACCCATGGTGTAAACACCTTCGTTTTCACACAGAGGCTCAAAAGTCACTCGTTTTAAGCTGCTTGAGTGAGCCCGTGGATCTCGCATCACCATGGCTTCGAAGAGGACCCATTTCGGGCTTGGGCCATGCGCTGAATAAAAAAACGCGTTGTATGATGGTGGCCCGCGCCGGAAGCGGATCCAAGTTGACTTCTCAGGTGGACGGAGTGGAAGGCAACACTTTGGAAGTATGTCCAGTAGAGGGGTATGATCACAACCCTTGCCGTGAGGCAATCAAGAGTCCTCGCGCGTAGCACAACCCGTACCAGCGGGTACGCCTGACTTGGATGTAGGGCTTCTCTTTCTGTGTGTGGGAACTTGGTCTTGGCAAAAATACATAAATACCAGTTCTCCGCCCACTTCAAGCATTGGACCCGTTCCGCAGTGTGTAATCTGAAGCGCTCGACCACCGGGCTGGAAGTATTGCGTTCCAGCGTATCAACCTGCATAAGAACAGAAAAACAGAAGCATAAACGTAAATCCCGTCAACCAGCTCTGTAATGTTGAACGAGAGATAACAGCGCGACAGGTTCAAGAAGAATTACAAAGACACACACAAGTGCTTCCTGTGTAGTTGTTAGTCTTCGTCAACGTTTCGCGCTGCTTTTTATTGTTTAGCAGAGTACCGACATGCCCAACAATGTATCTTTTACAGCGTTGCTATGCGTGAGGATGAGTGATCGTAATGTGCGATATGTCGGATGAGTCACGAGCCTTCAGTGGTACAAATGACACTCTTTATGAACAAACTGAAGTTTAAATTACATCAATAGGAAGGGAATACCATATCGTCTTATAGAATTCCCTATCCGAATTAGCCATTATGCTCCCACTACGTCAAGCAACCCTCTTCTAAGAAATTATCAGCCCAACTTTGATCGGGATCATACTATACAAATCAGAAAAATCAGGTGTCTGCGATGTTCCCATGTACCATGCTACACAGTCATTGCATATTCCCCGTGAGTGTTAAACATATGACTGTCCCCTCTGCGCTCACGTAGCTGATTTACGCGTGTGGAATGAAGAAAGCGAGAATTCAACCTGCTTCAAAAAATTACACCATCTCTCCGAAGGGAACTATGTGGTGATGCAAAGCAGGGGGGTTCCGCGTAGGTTCCACACCGGAGCAGAACGGTGTGGAACCTACACGGAGTGGAACCCACAATGGAGCAGGCGGTGTCTCGGAGCAGATCGAACGCCGCGCAGCGCGCGCACCTGCTTTTATACAGCTGGAGGAGAGGAGAATGGAGGAGAGACGCGCATGCGCAGTGGGGGTGTGGACGGCGCAATAAGGGAGGGACATAGCCCCGACCATGAGATGGCTCCTGGAGCGACAGCGTCGCCGGTGTCTTCCTGGGCCGGCACGAGACGAGCACGCTTCCCATTTAACGGCTCCTGGAGCGACAGTGTTGCCGGTGTCTTCCTGAGCCGACGAGCTCAGCCGGCACGAGACGAGCCGAGCGGCGAGGAGGAGAGCGGCGTTATTACAGCTGGCGTGGAGAGGGGGCCGAGAAGGAGAGATGGACGCCGGACAACGGAGGGACAAGGCGAGCTCAAAAGATGCTTTGCATCTAAAAAACTTTCTCTCCTACATGCTCACGTCGTTCCCTTTACCAAGAATGTCTTATATGATGCTGTCTAAGCAAGACTGTTGTGAGGAAGCGCTCGTGCTGAGGTCGGAAAGAAAAAAGAGGGCGTGGGGAAGAAGAAGGAGGAAGAGGGGGGAAGCGGAAGCGAGGTGGCAAGTTGGAGGCAGGAGGAACGCCAGTTCTCTGCTGGACGCGAAGGCCCTGGAGACTCAGAGCCGAGCCACATCCTCGTCCTGGCATCCAAGGCTCACGACACCTGTACAGCGACCGCAACTAAGCCCTTTTCTGTGAGCAGGGAAGCAGCGTCGGCAAGCCGCTCGGGTGTCAGAAGGAACGAGGTGTTCGAAAGTTACCGGCTGGGCACCAACGCCCAGGGTACCTCCACTGCCAGCCACACCTCCTTTATGATCTTCGAGACTGGCAAAGTCTCGTTCATTTGCAAAGTAGAGCTCCTCGGGGACCAACGAGTGAACAGGCAACAGCGCCGCTTCATGATTTGAAGGGACAGCGCTAAGGACAAAGGCACCGCTCCAGAGCTTCGAAGTCGACTTCACACGTGAGCGAGAACTATTTTGAGTGGGACGTTCTCACGGGATGTTTATTCTATCGATTTGATTAGTGTGTGTTCCTAATTTGTGTATTTGTTTATGTACTTGCCTCGACAATGCAGTCCGTGTCTGACGTCACCTGCTGCGCCTCATTCGCAATAACCTCCTCATCAAAAAATAACCTGATTCACAATTGTGTTACTACGTAACTAGTAAACTGCGACGATGTTTACGCGTGCCAAAAGTCCCCACAACATTTACAATGTTCACGAATGAAAAGTGCTTGAACGCTCTTCAGTGACATCAGGGACGAAAAGCGGCCGAATTCGTCAAACTGGTCCACCATAATGATCAACTTATACTGCGCCAGTGTTGTGTGGGCTGTGCCACTAAAACTCTGTTTTTAAATACGTTAGCGCTTGTTGGTCTAAGAAAAGAGTATAAATGGGTATTTCATGAGGTAAGCAGGGTGCACATATGACGAACACCACAGCCCAAATCATATGCAGCAAGTGATTCTTTATGTGATGGCCCTGATGTTGTTTGGAGGGTCATATGGCGCTTTTTTGTCCTGTCCACGTTAGACACATCAGTTTGAGCCGAATCACAACCTTAAAAATTGTTTTTTTTTTGTTTTCGGTGACATTGTACTGCAGCTTTGTTAATCCTTTCACCACATAGAAGTCCCTCTAGAGGATAAAGAACAAAACCAAAAGTGCCAGTTTTCTGAGGAATTTTCTGTCAAGAATTACGGTTGCTATAGGCGTTGCCATTGTTTCTTTTAGGCGGTGGCTGGACGCTACAAAAAAAAGAAAAAGCTCGGATAAATTCAAAATTACGACGTCGGGGCTAAAGAAAACAGAGACCCTACGTTTATTCCCAAGCTTGTGTAAATCATAACCACGTGCACTGCGAAGTTCAATTTTGGCTTGTAGGCTCATGTGGTCATAAAATTGAGAAAAACACGTAAAAAAATTTCTGTTTAACTTACCCTTTTTAATTGCCAGACGCCCTAATTATTTGTTAATTAATAAATCTGTTAATATTTGCACTACCAGCTCTATTTTTGTTTTTGAGCTTATGGGAGCCGTAAAATTTAGTAGAACCCACCGAAAACATTTTCTTTCTAGGAAAAAAATATCAGGACTGAAAGTGCCAGTTCTAGTGTTGGGCACCACCGCCCTCCGTGCAGGAGATAAACAGCCAGAATAAACTCCCGTAGCACTTCACTCAAGCCCAGCGTGTGACGTACCCCTGGTCCAGCTCAACGGTGATCTCCTCGAGGGTCTTGTGCTTGGTCTCCGGCACGCACAGGAATATGAAGCACACCGCCAGAAAGCACACTCCAGAGTACATCAGTAGCGTGTCGCCGACACCCAGAGTGTCTGCAGAGAGATTGGTCACCATTTGAGGATGGGGTTGTTCGCCGATGAAGTTTATGTAGATGCGTTTGCGTAGTGCACCGAGAAATTTTCAAAACCACTCAGTAGGATAAAGCAAAAGGCTCTACGTTTCTGTTGAAAATTTAAATAATGGTTAGCATGTCGTCATGTACATGCTCCTTTGGTGAATTGATTGATTGATTGATTGATTGGTGGACAGACAGACAGACAGACAGACAGACAGACAGACAGACAGACAGACAGACAGACAGACAGATAGATAGATAGATAGATAGATAGATAGATAGATAGATAGATAGATAGATAGATAGATAGATAGATAGATAGATAGATAGATAGATAGACAGACAGACAGACAGACAGACAGACAGACAGACAGACAGACAGACAGATAGACAGACAGACAGATAGATAGATAGATAGATAGATAGATAGATAGATAGATAGATAGATAGATAGATAGATAGATAGATAGATAATTTAATCATTGATTGATTGATTGATTGATTGATTGATTGATTGATTGATTGATTGATTGATTGATTGATTGATTGATTGATTGATTGATTGATTGATTGATTGACTGCAACTCACCGAGCACCGTGAGGAAAGAAGCGGACACGCACACGTTGGCGGCCCAGTTGGCGGATGTGGCAATTGCTATGGCGCGGCCCCTCACAGCTGCCGGGAAGATCTCACTCAGGATGAGCCACGTTGCTGCGCAAAAAAAACGTTTTTGTGCCTTTACACTACCCATCAAAAAAGTCCATCTTTGCATAGCGTCAAATTACGCAACATGGAGCATACTACGTGCAAGTGGTACTGGCCTTGGTAACCTTGGTATCCAAAGCCCACATGGGAAACATGCGCTCCTCGTGCACTTACTTGCAGCAATGGATTATGGCGAAAAAATATATTTTATACTGTTAACGTTTGCTTTGCAATAAAGGATAGCCCTGATGCATGCTTTCGTACACTTTTTTCCTCTTTTACTGAGAGTATCAACTAACAGAATTTCGTGCATACAAATCACAACAAAAACATCGCTGCCGAACATTGAGTTCTAGACTGCAAGCCCATGTCCTGGCTATAAATATAACGAGAAAAATCGAATAGGGTGAGCAATACTTTCTTTGCAAACAGAACTTCAATGACTGTCATGACAGGAGAGCTCTGCGAAATCTTGCACACGCATGCATACCGACGAAGGCGAGTTGGTAAGCAAGCGGATGGTTTGTCTGTTTGCGCAAAGTGCAAAAACTACTCATGTCTAGCCAGCATATACGATTAGGGATTGCTAAGTACAAAGAAAGGCAAGCATTTCAACCAACCTATTTAGACCTCAGAATGTGAGGTACTTTTACTAAGCATGGTGCAGAGGGTGTGGCACAAGAGAACTTACTTGTGCCGAAGCCGACTCCATAAGCGAACACGTAGCACATGAGTGCCGACAGCGTGAGGGCCCTCTGGACGGGGGACCCTTGGGGCACGCCCGAGCACTGAGACTCCTCATTCGCCGCGCTGACCACGGTGCGGCTGTCACTAGACTCTTCGGCTTCCCAGTGGTGCTCGTTATCGACAGCGGCGTAGGGCGGCGTCGAAATTTCAGTGGATCCCGTGTCGGTCGACTTCACTGCGGACAACGATGGAAGCGGCCGCCCATTGGAGCTCTCCCGCATTCCGTAGACTTTCCCGAGAAGGTCGTTGGACAGAAGCGGATTGTTCAACGAGTAAGCACCCATTGTGGGCACAGCGTTGTCTCCTGCGGGAGCTGGCAGCAACTCAAAGTGAACAGGATCTTCATCGCTCCGGAATTGATGCTGGATGTCCCGCGAATCGTCATCGGGGCCAGCGTCACGTCCTTGCGGTACAGCCCAGGACTCGGGTTTATCAGCGACTCCCCCCGTAGCAGGCCGTCCAAATGTGTCCGATGCCTGAGAAGGCGGCGGTGCCGTACGCACGTGGTAGTTCGTCGACCGATCAGCGTGGTTAGGTCTTCCAGATGTTTTGATGGTTAATAAAGACTCCAACGTCTTTGATGGCTCGGTAACCATGCGTAGAGGTATGCTCGCTGAAGATGAAGCAACATCTGGCGTGTTCTCTCTCCGAGACCGTCGGCTCTCAGAGCGTGGGGACACAGAAGTCAGTGGCAGCGTCGTTGCCGTTGTGTCGCTGTGCGCTGTCACGTAGGCGCGGTACATCGATGTATTAAAGGCGTTACTGCGGTCTCGGCAGCGCAGGGCGATCACTTGACCGGAGCCACCATAGGAAAACTTGGCCAGCATTCCTAGAGCGAATATGCTGACTCCCATGAGCAGCACTCCGGAGCAGAGGCACACGCGACGACCCAGGCGGTCCAGAAGCAGCAGGGCGAACAGAGAAGCAGCGACCTGGAACAGGGGAGACAACGAAGAAGGACCACTGAAAACCACGCTGTTTTACCGTGCGCGTTGTTAAAACACAATGCACGAACTATATCCGTGATGCCGTTTTGGATACGGTTCAACGATATGTACGGCCAAAGTGTAGCCTAAGAAAGGTTTGGGGTGATAAAAAGACGATTACAGCGGAGAGTTGGGCGAGTATATATATAGGTTAATAATTTTTTTTGTTTGTGTATTGGCAAATACTGCAGTCCTTTAAGGGCTATAGCAGGAATGGTTAATAATAAAAGGTTGTGAGTGGAGGATCAACACTTGAGGAAACGGGGGGGAAAGGCTCATACACACACATGCACGCCGTGCCGTACAAATAATGCCCCTAGAAAGAGAACACAATGCAATTACATTCAATACACACGTGCCCAATCCTGTATATGCCAATATACATGGAATACGATAATCGCCGTTACACAGCCAATTGGGGAATGTAGGATGGGGGCACACATACAAACAAAACAAAACAAGGAACTCTTGTTTAAACATGAGTTTCAATACTCAGAAAGTGATTTATCGGTGAGTGCCTAATCGAGTCATAGTGCCAGCGAACGGGACACTGGACGACGGAAGGAAAGGACAGCGGGCGATAGGTGACTGGTGTGCACGCGGGGCAACAAAGTACATGTCCTGTAATATGTGCCGGCACTGTGCTTGTGCTTTAGTGATGAATTGGTGATAGCAAGTGTGAACATTACGGCATCTTGTTTATACGTACGAATTTTTCTGTTCGTCTTCCCGCATTTCACGTACAGTTTTCGACAAAATTTTGTGGGCCACGGTGTCGGTGGCCCGAGAAGGCGCGTGACCGAGCAGGGGCGCTGCACTTGCCCCTGTCGGCTGGTTACGCGCCCAAAAAGAGTGAGGGCAACTTTCGCGCTTCTTTTCGTGGTATGGCTGGCGCGATAAGGGCAGCGGGGCCGATTTCTCAGAGCAGGCGCACTTCGCTTCAGCGCAAGCACTTTGCGCAGAGCTTGTTGCGCCGGACACACTACAAAAGCAAGAGCAAAAGTTCCCCTCGCTCTCTTTAGCCGCGAAAACAGCCGAGAGTGGCAAGCGCAGCGCCCCTGTACGGCCGTGTGCCTGCTCTGGCCATGGTCGCCGTGGCCCACAACATTTTGAAGAAGACAGTGCATGTGTGCGTGTTTGCTTGTTTCTTATGGCATCAACTGTGTTTTAGTACAAGCAGTATGAGAAGTATGTTGTTCACTAGCAGTATGAGTTCATTAGTGAGAAAACGGCTGTGACTAAGCCGTGTTGCACGATTGTGGGAAAAAATCGCTGAAGGAATCAGCAAATTATCTCAGCCGCCGTGCAGGAGGGATATCCGTTCAAAATATTAGCCAGCTCTCAAACGTCACAGTGCAAAAGTGCATGCGCATAGTGCAGGCCCCCCGACAGCCAGAAACGCGGTGTGTAAAAGACTGCATTTTGATGGCTGTTCTTTGCTGCACTGCATGTTTTTTTAATGATGAAAACGCGAATGAAACATTTTTCCCTCTGGCAGTATAGTTAGAGCGTTATTAAATGCTACATTTCAGCTCTTCGGGCATATTTTTGCGTGTGTTTTTCCCTTTGGCTAATTCTCAGTTTTGGGCGTAGTAAACTCATTGACCATTCTTATGTGCACACACTAATTGTGATATATTTTGTAGAAAATCTCCGCTTGCTTACCTTCACGACTCCTAATCCGACAGAAGCGAGAGTGGCCGCAACATTGGTGCAAAACCCCAGATGCTTGAGCAACGTTGGCGCATAGTAGATCACGTTCGTCTGCCCCGTGCACTGCAAGTGTATACAAGTAAAAACATGTGAAAGATGAAAACGCCACTGCCAATTTCGGCGCCCACCCGAAAAGCGGCAAGCATTGCATACAACTATTCTGCCATAATTATTCTACACCCTCTACTCAAGAACCACTCTTTGCAGTGAAAAATTTTATTTACCCATGTATCAACCATTCTCACCTGCTGCAGAACGACTAGGCCGACACCAACTATCATCCTTCCTCTGAGACCAGGTGCGAACAAGTCACGGTAGCGATAGGTCTGCAAGAAAAGAAAGGCCTAAATGAAGGGCTAGTTATTCACGCTCGCTTGCTAAGAAATGCGAGGTCAGCTCAGCCCTTTACGTGCTGTAGTAATGTGTCACAGAGAGAGATACAAACACTCATCACTAAGCATGAAGATATTGCGCGGTGGCTCTGTGTAGGCTGGTTCTGTGCGAGTCTGTACACACACGAGCTTGTGTGCGTGTACTAGTGTGTATGTGAGCCGAAACTCTGTCACACAACTTGGTTGCAAACTGAACGTACCTTCTCCTCCATCAATGACTTGTGCATGCGGCTTAGCTCTTGGGATGCCGCCTCCTTGCCGTGGATAACCGTTAGCACTTTGTGGGCCTGCAGGGAAGAATCGATCTTTCATTTTTCCTCCGCCATTATGGGCCCGTGACAGAGACAGACACTTCTGTACTGATACAATGCGAAAAAAGAAACGCGCTGAGCAAGCACTGGTTGGTACCACACACTCAAGTAACTGCTCTCGCGAAGACGCAGATAGCAGGTGTCCTGCGAGCCTGAGTCGATTTCCCCTACCCCATCTGTGGCTGCAATGTATTCTTTTTAACCAAACCAGTCTCGCTGCCTTTTGTTTGGGTACCGAGTCTAATTATCCTCAAGCTGGAAAAGAACGTTAATGACAGGCACAGCAACTACTAATTACAGAAATAACGGTGAACCATTGCTCCCAATAACATTAGCCCAACCTACATCTTGCGTCCGCCTCTTCCGCCCATTGTAATCGTAGTTTCTGATTTCGCCTGTCACCTATTTGTTCTTATCTCACTTCGGTAGCAGCACTAACACTTTTTTCATCCATCTGTTGTCCATACTTCGCGTTGCAGCGTTTCCGCATTGCTGAGCATTGCTTGCTATCCGTAGCCGGAACTTTACGACCACGCTTTATCCGTAAGGAATCTGAGCCGTTTGGCACCGCGGATGTTCCCGGATGGGCCTGTGCAAGCAGCAGCCTACCTCGTCTTGACGTCCCTTGAGTACCAGGAAGTGGGGGCTCTGGGGAAGGCACAGTGTCCCCAGGAACATCAGCAAGGCCGGGCACATCGCCGCGGCGAACATGAACTGCCTTCGCGGAGGGGAAGACAGTGGTCGACGCATGTAGACGGCATCACTGTTACTCGCCTTTCGCGTAGGCACACGGCACATCGTAGACACAGCGTAGGCACACGGCACATTAAACACATCGTACAAGTGGCATTATAAGAAGGTGTGCGCTTCATGAGTCCGTTTAACACCCCGCGCTAACGTTTAAAAACTATGCGTTCATGCAGCGAAGATGGCTGCGTGCGTTCGAACCAGTTCAGTCTACCTTGAAGTATGTGTTCCGCAGCTCATCTCAGCAGTGCGCGAGCACTTTGGCGGGCGCTACTGTGGTTTGGTGGCGGCGGTGACGACGGCGATGGCCTCGGCGTTGTAACCGAGCGAACAAAGAGAGAAATAATTGATTGGTTGTAGGGTTTAACGCGCCGACGCAATTGCGATGAGGCGCGCCGTAGTGGAGGGCTACGGATTAATTTTGACACCTGGGGATCTCTAATGTGCGCCGAAATCTTGTACACACGGGCATCTAAAAGACAGAAATAAAAAGGCGAAGGAAAGTTCGGCGAAAGCGTAAGGAGGAGGACGGCACGTACGCGCTTCTATGGGGTCACTCTCATTGCCTCCCCCTGACACTTTCGCTAGACGCTACTCCTCTGTGAGTGGCTCATCCTAACCACGTGAAACTTGCGTGGGAGGTTCCACGATTTCCAACAACATGCTCGCCGGCGGCAGCCCCACGCTGCGAGATAACGGCACAGTACAGAACTCGCGGCTGTGCGTTCTCATCACGTGATCACTTTCTGAGACTCAGCAGATATGCGCCGTGACAGAAAAGACTGCAGTTCGCGCTGTGCACAAATCTCGAATTGGGGAGTATAGTAATCGTCAGTGCATTTTTTTTTGTTAATTATTTAGGAAACAGGTGTAGCACATGTTTCTGAAGTACTTCCCTTGAAATAGGCTTATTGTGTCTATTTGCACTCTTTACCTGTCAGCCGACGATTGCGCTATGACAGTGGTGAAGTATTCGCATCCCGCCACTCCGAATGAGCCCCGCGTCGCGTGATTACGAGAAGCCTCACGATTGTATGACAGCTCTGCAGCAATGGCCTTGCCAACAGCGACGTCGGTGATCAAACCTACTTCCAGTGGCTGTATAACAATAGTGGATTGATTCATTCAATTACGAAGATTGAGCTTCCTCAGAGAGGTATTCCAGTTTGACTCCTATGATGCCGGAACGAGATTTATGACGACCGTCTAATAGCTTTTTTATGGGTGGTATAAGTGGTAGATGGACGGCATTCCCGGACGGCATTTTTACTAAAAGAATTATAGCTAAAACCCTGTAAGAATACTAAATCATGTATTTGTAACCGCGAAGCCGTCCTAAAAAGGACGAAGACCAGTATGCCGGTTTCGTTGAGCCGTACCGTTCTCAGCGACTCTCGTGGGCTCATTGCGCATAAAGACTTACATTTTCTATTGGAAAACAGGTGTATATATACGAAGAGCACTGCGTACAATGAACCTGAAAGAAGAAGTGAGCGCATATACGGACCAGCCATTGGCGTAGGAGATGAAGGCGTAGTTGACCGTGTAGGCCAGGAGGAAACCGACGGTGATGCCCACTTCCTTGAGGGACATGAGCAACCCGCGGTGGACCTGCGATAATCATACATGTTAGCGGTTACTGCACGTTGGAGCCCTTGAACGTCATTTGTAGCAGATAAAAAGAGCGCAGCCCGAATCACACAGTATTTCGCTTAAAAAACACAATAGTATATCTTTCACTACCAAGGTAGTGCGTACCAATCAATGGGTCCTTGTGTTTGTAATAGACATGCTGTTTTACAAGAAATTTCGTGAGCCACCGACATTTCGTTCTGTGCTTGATCTACTGCGATCGCTTTCGGCTGTATCATCAATGTAATTGCTTTCTTCCGTTCGATACTTCGAAAATGCGTGTCTTTATGGTTGGCTCTGTGGTGGCTTCAACCTGCCAGCAGTGCTCGCGCAATTTAAGTACTGTTTCTTTATCGGTGATGACAGCTTTGCATGCAGACCGCTCTCACAAAATACCCCAACATTTCAGAAATCGCAGACTAGCAAAAATATATTTTCTGGTGCATTTTTTCGCAATTAACGTTCCTGCAAATGTGACTGAGATACCCATTTACCACGTTGAACTGTCAATAGGGATCACTTGGTACAATCACAACAGGAACAAGACAACTTGAAAATTCTCGCCTACGCATATATTACCAAGTTTTACAAAGGTACACGCATGCGTCGGAGGAAGTCAATTCAGTTGTTCGTGTGGTATTATCCGCGTAAAGTTGCATGACAAGCCTTCGACTGCATGGAGGGATTCCCTGCGCCATTTCAAACAGTTTTTCTTTCGCCTACAGGTGAAGTCAACAAATACAAGATACTCCCCTCCTTGACAACCAGCAGCGCTTATATTCTGGGGCCGTAGCGCGTCTTGAGGCGGGCTGTTTCCCTAGGTACGTCGTAAAGTACACGTGAAACGCTTTCCACTGCACACCTCTGCGATAACCTAACGGCACCCACACAATACGCTGGAGCACTTTGCCGGCCGTATGTCGCTGTTACGCCACACAGCTGAGCCGACCTTTTCCTACGTCAACTCCATAAACGCGTGAATGGCCCTTGCAACATTACCACGAAGGCACAGTAGAAACAACTGCAGGACGTGAAGCAATGTCCACGTGACATTTTACCGATGTCGCTTCGTGCTAGCACCAAGTACTTGCTCCTTCATGGCGCCACCAATGGGCCTTTTCTACCAGGGTAGCTTCCAAAACCCCATCTCAGCCAGCCCGTTTTACAATGTCGGACGGATAAACGGACAACGTATAAACACATTCAGAAATTCGCCGCGTCATCTGGCACAAAAAACGCTCCACTCAGGGAACGTCACGAGTACGGAGGATAGAATTAATGTGACCCTATAAAGTAATATATTTTATTCAGAGAAGCGGCCGGACAACTTACACGTGGTCGGCTGGCGTACCAAAATGGTCTTTTTAGTGTTTCGATTGCATATGTCGTCTGTCTTGTCGGGAGCGGAATTTGCCGGCGTATATAGCTTATATCAAGGCAAATAAACTACAGAGTCAGCGTTCATATTCAGTTTTTCTACTCTTTTTTTTCCACCATGCACTGTCAGGGCTTAAAGCCTGCTCAATGTAGTTCCAGATAACAAAGCTGTGATCCACTTCCTCGAGCCCAAAAACGTGCTACACTTTCGGATTTGATGCTCTCAGATATCTCTCATTGCATACTGGAACAAAGCCTATGTGTGCCATAGCTGAACTTAGCAGCTGCAATCACGCTTTGATACTTTTGTTCCTGGTACTACGAACTAGTCCATTTTTTTCTTTAAGGCAGTTGAAATGAGAAGAAACTCTGACGCAAAGCATTTCATGGCGTGAAGAGTTTCCATACGTCAGGACACCTGACATCTTTGCTGAACAGCACAGGATTAGCCTTCTTGAAACGGCTAGCCGACGTGCCCTTTAACCACGTGCGATTACAGCAGTACCTGGTGAAGGGCATGTCCTCGAACTGCCTGAGCAATTACCTTGTCTACCTTAATAGATGGGGCACATCTCGTCAGTACGTTTTGCTGCCTTTAAAGCGCGAATGTGCAACCTCCGACCGGTTAAGAGCCATGTGACCCCCTGACCTTCTTTTCTGTTAGCGGCACGGACACTCAATTTAGTGCCCTACGTCGGTTGCAAGACTTGCTAACCTCTCCAGTCAGCTGATCAATCGCACTACCTGCCTGACGACGGCAGAGATGTCCGTTTCTACCGTATAGGTGCAATTACGCAGTTTCCATAAGCAGAGAGGAAACACTTGAGCAAAGGTGCGCTTTCTACTATGCAAGCACAGATCTTTCTACTCGAAGGTTCCCGTGCACACACATAATTACGAGTGGCGAAATTTTGTCATTGACCACGGCCATTTTATGTCATTCCATTACTAGTAACTATTGCCTGTGTCCGATTGCAAATAGCACGCCAGTTGGCGTACAATCGAGAAAGCGGCGTTTTGTATCATGCCAGAAATCCATGTTATTGAATCAGCAATGAGTCACTTCGCAACATTCGCGCACTTTCTTAACTACTATTGAGTGACGTGTTGTGCAATTTACCACCGTTGGCCGGTTCTAAGAAACCATTAAAAATCTCTCGGGCTCATTCGAAGCTTATCGTACCTGAGGCGTTTAAAGTGACGTAATTTCGATTGTCGGGAAAAAGGGAACAAATTCAGATGAAAATCTTATGAAAATTTTATTTCTTTTGTTCTGCATTAAAGTGTCGCCCAATTCTGGTATGAGTGGGCCTACGTTAGCACCCTTTGCAACCAGTATACAAGAGACTGGGATATGAACGCAGTTCAAGGAGCCACGAAGATAAAAACAACCTTGTAAAATAAGAGAGAACTAGCCTTTGGTAACTCACAAAGCTCTCGACCCGTAAAAAATGTTTTTAACCAATGAAAAGACGCAAGATATTGCCGCGAACCGTGCAATGCGTTTGTGCATTTATGTTTTCGCTTTTACCGCACGGCTCAGGCTGTGTTACCTGTGTCCCAAGTGATGAACATGTTCCTTTCTTTCTTTCTTATGCCACACGGGTTATCTCATTTGATAGGGGGAATGTTTCGCCCTAACGCCACTAGCCTAGAATAGTCTTCTTTGATCTACAGTGTTCTCGATGTAAACCGACGATTCGAGAAACACCCGCGCCAAACGATAAATTCCCGCAGAGCGGATGCCGCGGAATTCAATTCGCCGACACTCGCCTGCGCACGTCACTCTGTTAACAAGGGAAAGACAAAGTCGGGGATGCCTTTTCAGATTTACCACGAAACAGAAATCGTGGTTGACGCCTTTATTCCACGGAGGTGTTAAAACGGAAAGGGAAGGGTGGATGGTTTGTAGCTTGGCTACAAACCATAATAACTTAGACTACAAACCATAATAATAAAGAATAAATTTGGCTCTTAGTAAAATGACCCCTACAAACGTGGGAGTTCCGCTTCAGCTCTCAGGCTCCGATGCTGTCACTCAAGAAAACCGACGGAAGAGTAAAAAAACAGAAGGAAGAGTAAACTACCGCGATGTTTCCATGGCCACACTCTAATCGATCTCGCACGTAAGTGCCTTTCTCTTCAAAGCACACGTATCGAGGTATCACAGCCTCATAGGGCTCGCGTAAAACCCGTAGTCGTTGAAACCAGTGCGGCTAATTTAAATTAGTAGAAATTAATACTCAAATAATAGTTTTATACCTGCTCAGATAGCGCGGAGCCAGGCGCAGAGCGCCGCAAAAAGTGCTCATGTCAATGTAGCCCGTTCCCAACCTTAAAAGCGTCCAGTAAGTTTACGTAGCCGTTAGTTGCATTTAAGAAGAAATGGATACTAATAATAGTACTTTTATTCGTACTTAGATCAGATGGAGCTAAGCGTAGTTCGCTGCAAAAAGTGCTCATGTTATTACAGCCACGGCCGCTCAATGAAAAAGTCTCATTTCCATCGAGCGGCAGTGTTGTAGCCCATACCCAACTTTAGAAGCGTCCGGCAAATTTACGCAGCCGTTACTGCATCTAAGAACCCAACACATCTGTCTAGACTTCGTCTCACCGCACGTACCCGCTCACAACACCACCAAAACATTCAACGCACTGAAGCAAACACGGCAAATACAACGGAAAGCTGCATAGTCCAATGCACCGGCTCATTCCACTAACGAGGGGAGCGCCGAGTGGTGGCGCCACCCGTCCAACTGCCCGGTCCCTATATTAGTTTATTTTGAACCAGTTTTATTCATTACGCAGTTGTTGTTTTTTTCTACCATTGTTCAACAACTTGATTTACCGCGACGACAGGAGACACCGACAGCTCAAGCCCCTAAGGTGCTCCGCCCCTAAATAGCGTTTTTCCTCCAGAACTAGGTGAGTTAGGGTACTTACGGCTGGAGATATCTCGGCGATGTAGGTGCACACGGCGGTCGTAGACAGCGAGACTGCGACGCCCGTGACGAACCTTCCACAGACGAGCATTGTGAGATCCACGCTCATGCTCTGCACCGCAGCGCCGCTCAGGAAGAAGACGCTAGCCAGAAGCAGGGCCCTCTTGCGGCCGATGTAGTCGACCAGGATGCCTGCACGCAGTTCAGGAAGTAACTAAAGAGAACACCAACACCAATGGCCGTATAGCAAAACACTTGTCGACGTCAAAGACAAGTAGCACAAGCGAGATCTAAGCTGGAGCACACAACTCCGATATCTCAAGGTGCGGAGTTAGAAACCATGATAGCCTAATGCCAGTTGCGACACTGAAACCTTCTTGGCTTAACTTTCCTTCGGTTTGCATTCAGCCTCTCGTCCAGTCGGCGAGGGAGAGTGTCTTGTGCTATCCGAATGTCGTGTTTACTGCTAAAAATCGAAGTACGTTTCATAGGCGACATTCCAATGACTCTCCTTGGATATCTGCACAACCTTACTCTTATGTTTGTTATGAAAGCAGTTACTTTCAATGATTACATATTCTAGAATTTTATTTTTTTCTGCAGCACGTACGGCAAAGTGATCACTGAAGAATTAATTTTTCCAGTGTTAGTTATATCTGTCTTTCAGGAATGATTTATCTAAGTACATGACACGGTATTGGGGAATCCTTTCGTAAGTGTTTTTAACGACTGTGTGCGCATACGTTTCGTGGGGTTCTGAGAAGAGCTAAATGATAATCTTCGTCGTCATTATCCCATACAGACCGTATCCTATCAGATAAACAGTCGCCGTCACAAACCACCATGTTTGACATACAGCTCCGCAAGGTTTCGGAGAGTTTCTTTCACAGCCCGAAATAAAGGTTAAGACGATGCGCAGTGCGGTACTAACCTCCGAAAAAGGATGACACGAATGCGCTGAGGAAGAGACTTCCGACCACCAGCTGTTGAACGACGCAGGGAAGATCGAAGATCTCCCTGACTTGTAGGAGGGCCCCCGATATGATCCCTGCGAAAGAAATTTCGATATGTACAAATATAAAAAAAATACGCCCAGTTCCACCCAGTGTGAAATCCGCTGAAACAGCGGAGTTGTGGTTTCCTTGTGTCGGCTCGAACGTCAACGGGCGTTTCCCAAGAACGGCAGCGCTGTCTCCGCGCAAATTGTACGGTTTGCGCGAAGAAATCGGCAGGTAAACGTAAGCTGGAGGACTCTGCCCTCTCCCTCCCCCAGCGCGAGGGAGAGGAACCAGCCCATGATGATGATGATCCTTGATGATTGCTATTGGTTTCCCATTTGTAGCAGGGTGATGACGTGTCATCTTACCAAAAAGGACTAATATATATCTATGCTTTATACTCTTGGCTTAATACTAGCGCTGCTTAGGGCAGGTACAAAAAACTTATTAGGCACAAAATACTTTTTTTTCCTGTTACAGGTGGTAACTGTCCTAGGCAATTTTCGCCTCTTTGCTTTTCGTCCACCAGCATTCTAATCCTGTTTTCGTCGCCAGCTCGACAGCCTTGAAGTTAACTTCTTCTGTGTTACTTTTAAATCCTAGGGCTTCTGGAAGCCGAATATTTCCCTCATGTAGATTTGGATGGATACCCTCGCATTCTAACACTA
Source organism: Haemaphysalis longicornis (assembly GCF_048455015.1). NCBI lineage: Eukaryota > Metazoa > Arthropoda > Arachnida > Ixodida > Ixodidae > Haemaphysalis > Haemaphysalis longicornis. The sequence goes on along the minus strand of NW_027526204.1, from coordinate 107,903,662 downwards.
TGAGCCGCATAGTTACTGTTACTTTTCCGCAGACCACGCATACTCCGTCATTTTGTGAATACTTCCCCACAAAACTCTTAGTTCGCAAGCAACCTGCTCTAGCCTCAAAAATCAAAGCACTGCCCCGGTAATTATCGTAGAAATTTTCCTTTCTGATGTCCAATTTCTCCGCCCTGTACATCTCTAACGACGTTTTAGCGTCCATTTTTTCTCTCCATTTATCCGTTTCTATATGCCTTGCCTCTTTTTTGGTTACCTTGGCTGTTTTGGATTCTCCCCTGTTCTTTCCGTATTTCATCGTCAGCCGCCCCTGCGAGACCACTGCGCCCGCTATCGGTGGGTCTGGAAACCTGTTCCTACCCCTGCGTGACACAGGACCTTCAGCAGACGGACGAAAAGGCCCGACCTGCGACAGCTCCGCTGTTAACAACTCGAATAAGGTGGAGAGGATTGACGTTGAAGGAACGAATCTGTTTCTGACACAGCCTCAGGAAAATTCGCCGGACTAACCTGCTTCCCCCTGCCATCAACGCTTTACGTTCTTCACGTGGTTGAAGGCGCAAAATGCTTTTATTGACGACACAAATATAATACAGTACAAGAAAACGGTCCTGCCAAAGCCGCGGTGGGCTTGAACGGCAGTGTTTGGCAGGCAGCGATAAAACGATCACAAAGAAGTAATTTGATTGTAAATACTACAGAAACAGAATTTTTAAAACACAACAAGAAATCGCAAACTCATTTACGTGCCAAGAGCCTTTCTGAGAATGTATTTGTTTTAATGTATTGTAGGCAGTGGAGCAATTCATTAAACACTGCAGGAACATATAGTTGCGTATCCTTCAAATGTATCTAATATTACAGGTGGTTTAACATAAAGATTTGTTTGTCTTGTGCAGCAAGTAAGCAGGTACAGGATTTTGAGAACTTTTTCAAAACAATATTTTCTTACAGCAGAAAACTAAAATGAGGTAAAGAAAATGCTTTAAACTCACCAAATTTGGTGAAATTAACATTCCTTATAATACCACCAAGATTCGAATTCCCCCGTTTGCGTCCGTGGCTAAGTCCATGGTTACGCGTTTCCCACGTAATCTTAGTAAAGTTTCATCTTTTTCAGCGCCTAAATTGTTGTCCGGGCCATCATCGATGGTAACACACCAATTGCCAATTTTAGTACTGCACTCTAATCTAAAACATGTCGTGGGTAGCCGCGAACGTAGATACTCCAGCGGAGGCGTTCACCAAACTATAGCGTTAAACGACTGACCGTAGTCTCCTGTAAGGACTGTGCTGCAATTGAGACCGCATGCATCTACCACGCCGTCTTCTTCTCCGCCTCCATTCGAAACGACACCAAGATTGCTATGGTCAGCCTCCAGGCAATGCGCCTCCGGCAAGAATAAACCCGGAAGGGACGGAGAGCACAGAAAGCTGCCGATACCCTATAGAAACGTAATAGCGCTGTGACAGGTTAATGCGTGTGCTTTGGTTAGAAAACGTCGCCGCGTGACTGAGCCGCGTATACGGCTTGTATGGCCTTGCCAGGCAAGTGGCACTAAGTGCTTTCGACAGAAAAAGCGCGCGCATGTTGCGGCATGTCTAAACAACACATACAGGAAGAACTGCGATCGTTCAAGTGGTTTGACCTTCCGATATAAGTATCTCAGAGCGTTTGCACGATAGATGTCTGCGTAGTTTGCTTGCTCCGCGCATAACAATTTGGCGCGCGCCGTTGCGTATGCGTGCCCAGGCATTTACCCGGAAGAGTAAACGAGATTAAAGCGTTCCATGAGACGGTCGCTGACGTTAGCATCGTCGTATCGAACGCGCCATTAGAAGGGAGTGTAGACCACCATTAGTCGGTTTAAAGTGTCCCCAGGTTCACGACTCCGGTATCGATGTAGGTAACGTGCCGTGAATATCGTTATCCTTGTATCGTTCAAGTATGCACCTGCGCATCCTGCTGTTGTGCGTACACCGAGGTATACGCGTAGCGCTGATCAATCACTGGTGAGAAGATTCGAAGACTCGGTTGCATTAATTCTACGAGAGCGATGCTTGTGTCGACAACTGGCAGGACCGTAGGTTATCGCCGGCTACGTGACTGGTTTTGTGAGGAATCGCCGATGAGCTGGCCATTAACGCGCTTTTCAAGAGCTGCCGACGGTTTTAGAAAAAGATAGGAATATGAAACAGAGGTGGTAAGGAATGAAACAGTACTTAGCCGGTAGTTCGGGAGAGATAGTGAGAAAGAAGAAGATGGAGCTCTATGCACTTGCAACCGATTTTCTTGACTACCATGTTATTATCGAGCGGATAACGGCTGACTCATGCCTCATTCAAACCAGACCAAGATATGTGTGGAAAGAGGGAGGGGGGACTTGAAAGTGCTTTTTAATGCAGGGCGAAGTGAAAGAATAAGAGGCGTAAATGAGAGACAATGGCTGTCGTTCTATAACAATTGAAACAATCGACGCAGACGTAATCGTGGTTGTATTGCTAGTTCAACAACAACAACAAAATTGTGGCTACAACAATCGCCGTTTAAAAAAAAAACTCGATTGCCGAAATTGCAATGACTCTTTCTTGCACCTCTCCACCCCCCCCTCCCCCCCCCCCCACATCCCCGGACCCAAAATCTATGCACGAGGAACGTCTCTCTCCATAGCACAAACCTGAATCGTAGCCGAAGAGGATGCCTCCCAGGGAGGCGATGCACGCCGCCAGGAGGACGTGTAAGAAGGCTCCGGCATTGGCTTTGGCTTCGGCTGGAGACTGGCTTGTAGTGCCGGGCTGCACACCCGTGGCCAACGCCTGCTTTGCATCCTGCCCTTTCTCGCTGCTGCCAGGGAGCTTCAACGAGGAATCCCCACACAGAGATTGGGCCTTAGGAGTAGCAGCTGGAGAACAAAAAAAGCGAAAGTAAAACCCTTAAAAGGTGTCAGTTGGCGGGAGGAGGTTTAATATCGTAATAAGCGACCAGATGAATGATTGTGTCTTAGCACAGCAGCGATAAATACTTGCAGAAACCTATCTGGGGGTGTCATGTGTAGCATTATACAAAAAAGGACCGCTGATGGAGGTTTGAAAAGTAGTAGCCTTCTCTGCAAGTGGCACTGCATCATTATTCCACCTCATCTAGTAAATGCCCTGGAAATTGTCGCGCAGCAATGGGTGATACACACTAAGATGCTCCGTGGTTCAGTTTACCCACTGTGCTCTCAATTGACTAATTCACGCTGCCAATTATAAATCGGTCCACGCTGTGGCACCAGGCAATGCGAGCATGACATTCTACTCTGCGGAGATGACATTTTTTAGTGAAATGGTACGCACGCCTCTGTCATTCGTCGAATTTGCTTTGTCGGCGGCATGTTATTGTGCACTGTGGTGAAACTGATCCACAGGATCGGCTTGCAGTGATGGGCAACAAACTTACGCATTTATCCTAACCACCAACATATGCTGTAATTTGTTTGAATAAATTTTGCGTTACGCGCGCTTGGTGGCCGTCTGTCCGAAGCCACATGGCCAACCATACGGCAGAGGGAGAGCTAGCATCATTTCATCCGTTTTATAAATGTAGCCTCAAAGAAATGAAGCGTGGTTGTGTATTCGTTTCAGTGGTGCTTTTAAAGCGAAATCTTTCTTCGTGGGACCGATGGCGTCCTGCCAAAAAAGCTAATGCATTTCCCCATAGACCGGTTGGTCGACCGAAAAGCTCTGATAAGATCTCTGAAGACAACGCGCGTGCGTGGGACCGGGCTTTCATGTGCCCAAACGGTTACTTGAACATCCCAAGGAATTAACGGCACTAGATAAGACAATACACGCATCGATCATGAAGAGGTCTTCAATAGTATACACCTTTTCTTGACACCTTTTAACCGGTCATGAAAACGTGTACAATAGTACACCTTTATCTCATAAACCACCGATCGGTATAGATTTATAGTGTTCCAGGTGCGTTTACTTAGTGCGCAATAAATCGTCCCACCGGTTCGTCCTTCGCATGCGATTGAGCTCTTTGAAGGTTTGAAGATCAGTTGGACGAACTTTTAGCGAAGAATTTGACGCACTTCTGACGCGATGTTGATGTGAGAGAGGTTTTCACGCCTATGTCAACTTACTTTAGGAACGGATGGTAAAGTTTTTAATATACGCGTATTAGAAAGTGAGTAACCGTCGTTTTCTGAGAACAAGGTATAGGGGATAGGAACGCGAGCTCCCAACTTCAGCCCCATTCACATTCGTCCGTGCTGTAACACTGCAGTAATCGCAGCTTTTGTGCTTCTGTATTCACCCGAAACAAAGGCATTGAAGACTACAATACTCCAGCACATTATTTGAAATGCATGGCCTTAAAGACCACTTCATGGCTACAAGAACAACACCAAATTCATATTACGTATGACAGCGTTTCTCAGAAACATCAGGACTAATCGTAATTGATAATAATGTTTTCTTCTATCTGGAGAAGAAATATATATCAGTCAATAAATGCAGAATTTCTCCAGCACAGGAGACGAAACTGAAAGAAACGCACATTCTTTGGGACGTTCTTTAGATAATACGCAAAAGGTTGTAGAAAAGCCGGCTACAGGGAAAATCTTCTACTCAAGAAACTATACCGCAGAAGACATCATACCTTAACTTGCTCATTTTTTGGGGGTGAACTAATATTCCAATTCGAATCTAATAGTTTCTCGTAATCGACTCGTATTCGATTCTACATGTCCACGTTCGATGTCAAGGAGTGTTCAGTTCTGGGCCAATGTCCACGTGTGTTTTAAATTGCGGTATTAATAGTATTCACTGCCAAAAGTTCGGTAGCCCCCAAAATTCTGCATCCGAAAACTAGACATGCCGGTTCAGTCCATTTTCGACCGTGGGAACATGAACACATCTTGTAGAAAGCCTTTCTTTTTTTTTCGTTCACGTGTATTGCGACCCCATGCCTACCTGCACACAAGGTGGCCGTGAAGACATGAAAAAAAAACTGCTTAATTCTGAGGAACTATCCTTTGGTAACTCACCACAGACATAACGCTGCTTGCACGAGAAATCGCCGCTATAAAATGAGATGGCTGGATTTTTTTCCCCTACTCCAGCCAAGAAAGGTGTTTTTTAACCAAATAAACAGAAAACAAAATACTTAACACTTTCAAATTTCGCGCCACCCAACGCCAGCTGTGAAGCAATACAGAGAGTGCTAATAACACAGTTATTAGTGTGCTAATGGCGCGCTAGTTTTGACGTGGTTGCATTGCTACAATGGCACAGTCATGTTTCTTGTCGAGGCCTTGAACCGCACAAAGAAGATTTTAAGGACATGGCGAGAAAGGGAGTAATAAGCCGCCACTTCTTCATCGGGCAAGCTTGATCCACACCTTTTAGCCCCAGCCCAATCCTCCCAAAGGAAAATTGAGAATTTAATTGAATTTATAACGTAACCTCGTTATTGGAACCTCGCGCTAAAACTGGCATGATTGTAATTTGGTCAGTTCACTTTTTTAATGAACAAATGAATCGAACGTGCATTTTCTCTTGACGTCTCCTTTAAGCATTGCATGTCTTGTTTTGGCAAATACGTTTCTGTAACACAAAAATATTACTCATTCGATGACACGTTCGAGGAGTGGTTATGATTTTTTAATAGTCGTTTTCAGCTCAATTTCAAAACTTCGGTATTTGAAGTCACCACCTACTTATTGTATTGCTTTGATTTAAAAAAAGACGCCCCTTGGCTTTAATTTCGTGGTGTTATGTTATGTACGTTCCAGACACAAAGTTAGCTGCGCTCAATTGGCTAATCTTACGACATCTTCGTTTTCGTGCACGGCCACGTCTCGTGTTATACGCCCTTCAAGGTGAACGATGACCCAGTTATCGCGAGGCTACGTCGTCAATACTCTTTTCCGCCTCGAACCGCTCCAAAGCACTTTCATTCCAAGCGGTCTCGAGGTTGCGCAACGTATCGGAGCGTATCGAACAAGTGGGGGGAATCTTTGGCACGAACACGTCGGCGTGCTATACTCACAACTTCCTAGGAATGGCTCGCTCGCTGGAGGATCTTCGAAGACACGCAGAGATTGCGCCTCTACCTCGGCTGGAGCGTTGCTCATGGCTCACAACTGGACCGGACAGCAAACGGGAGCCAGGTGTTGCGGTAAACAAAACAGATGCGAAGAATAGATGCTAGTATACACGGTGAGGCATTCGCTGCTTGTGTTCGATGTGTTGGGAGAACGGTGCGCCGATGCTAGCCGCGTGAATCCGTCGATGGAGGGTCTCAATTCAGCTCCTTTTGTTCATCCAGCTTCTTTTCAGCTGTTTTTGTTTGTTTTGTTTGTAAGTTGCTGGCGGATGTCCACTGTCAACGTGGGCTTTTGAGCAATGCAACTTTCCTTGGGTGGATGTTCTCGGACGATGTGTACGGTTGACTTTCTCCTCAAAGTTGCTTTCTTCCCTCTTCCTTGGTTTTGAATTTGTGATGTTTTCTTTTTCCAGCTAATAGCGGGCATCGTATACACGGCTGTTGGGGGAGGCTTGGTGTAGCAGTGAGGTTTAAGCAGTCCGCTGACCTATTCCTTCGCAAACACCGCAATACTTTTGAAGCACTTTGTGGAGAACACAACCGCTCATCAGATAAATATCTGAAGCACGGGGGACACTTTCATCTCAAGTGAAACTTCAACCATGACGAAACATGGAACTTTGCGTCCACCACACCTGCTGGTTACGGGGACAAAACCGTGGTAATGCCGGTATCGTACCAGCTGTACCGGTGCAATCAATTTCTTTGCTTCCTGGATCCGGAAAGACGAGCTCGCAATACTCACGTTTTCTTTTTCTGAGCACCTAGAAATCAGCGCGTCCTATGAAGCATCTTGCGATGGGACAAGTTGGTGGCCGCTTGAACTTTTCTTCTGCTCACAAAAAGTAATGACTCTTTGGGAGCAATTCATTCCCACAGCTTCCTCCACAGTAGAACATCCGGCACAGGGGTTCTTTCACCCGCAAGCTGGATGCCGTGCACGTGGTCCTGCCTCTTTTTTTCTTCTGGGCTTGTCACTTCATTGGTTTCACTTGTAATTCCCTAAACACTTGCGCAAAAAGTCGGCGGCCCGCAGGTTGCGTTCTAGTTCCAACGCTGTTCTTTTTTTCTCATGCAGATTTAACAGCTTTCGTTTGTTCTCATTTACTTTTATTTTTATTCTCATAAAAACCACGACCTTTCAGTTAATTCGCTTCAACTGTCTCACTCTCCCCGCCGCCCCTCTCCGTGAACTCAATGGTAGCTGAGGCGTTCATAACATCGAATGTGCCAAGCGATTATTACCGCTATACTATCCGTCAACGTTTCCTCACTTTCAAACCCCTTCACAATGGGAGCTCGGCTAGAATTTCCACAATGACTTGCCTCACCGTCCACGTTGCGTTCACTTCAACGTCGGTCTCTTGCAAGGTGTTTCTTGTAGCACACGTCCTGCAGAGTATTCAACGATGTTTTGCTCATGTGCAACTTTCCTCGCTGCTGTAAATGCGGCAAACTTTTCTTGCGATAATGGCGCGATGACCGCCCCAGACATACTGTCTCCAAAACCAACAGGATAGATGACGCTTCGGATTAAGACACCGGGACCGAAGCAGCTTTCTGTATTCCAACAGGGGTGATTCGGCGATACTTCAGAGGTACAGAGACGGTACTTCGTAAGGGCGCAGGCGATACTTCGCAGATACTTCAGGGATAGTTTTAGGAAACTTCAGGACTGCTTCGGGGATACTTCAGGCGGATCTTCAAGAATACCAGGACAAATGCCTCCCGGCCCTAAGACTCCAGGTCTGAAGCAACGTACACTAATCCCACTGAGATGAGTCTGGGATAACTGGGAGATACACAGGCGATACTCCGCGGATACTTCGGAGATACTTTGGCGGTACCTTGGAATACTTCAGGCGTGTACCTCGGCGATACCGTATACCTTCTTTAACTCCGGCGGTACATTGGTGACAGTTGGCAGCCCACGCTGATGCTCTTCTGGTCACAGGGCAAACAGTCGCTTCCGCCAACGAAAATAGGCTTCGTAAAACAACACAGGCGCGTCCACGTCGAGATCATCCACCGCTCGACTCCAGAACGGCGCACTGGCACGTTCAAGCGTTCCCTTCCTTGCACCACATGACTTGCTTTGTTGGCACACACGACTGAATTGCCTGCTTAAAGCCGAAAAGCAAGCAGTTGGGAAGGCGGGCGACGACTGCTCAATGCACGCGTTCTTCGCCTTGTGCACTATCGGGGAGGTAGGGGAGGGGAGGCCTTTTTTTTCTCTTGATTCCCGCTATTTCTTGGCACTCATGCTTTGCGAGCGAGAACAGCCGCCGTATCAGCGACTGCGGTGGCGAGCTCTTGAGTGTTCTCCAAGGAGGCGGTCCGGGTTACGAGGCAGCATACGCAACCGGGGCATCGGTCAAGCGGTTCGCGAGAGAAAAAAAGCTGACCGCCGTAGGAGGCTCGCGATATAAAGAAGATAACGACTATGCAAACTAAGGATAACCGCGTGCTTTTTCCTCTTTATTTGTTGATTCCGAAGCAGAAAAGTTGCCGTGCAACAGAGCTCATGACGCGTGGTTTTCGAGGCCGCCAGAGGCTTTTTTTGGTGCGTCAGTCGACCGTGGCCGGGTTAGCTACAGGGGTGGTGTGAAATCTGCAACGGCGTTAAAGATACGGGGGAAAGCACTTTGCTGCAAAAGCTTGCTGTTATGTTCCAGTTTCTTATCAGCGTTTTTAACCCGGTCAGGTGCGACGCACCAAGGACGTAAGTACGTTTCCACTCTTTCGAGCGAGTTACGTGCCTATTTTAGTAGGGATACCAAGGTTAGGAGGGGTTCCAGGTTAATGCAAGAGTGTCGCAGTAGTCATAAAGTCGCTGCACTATGTGTGAAGGGGATGATGATGATGATGACGATTGATTGATTGATTGATTGATTGATTGATTGATTGATTGATTGATTGATTGATTGATTGATTGATTGATTGATTGATTGATTGATTGATTGATTGATTGATTGATTGATTGATTGATTGATTGATTGATTGTGGTGATGAGTGCAGCGGTGACGGCGACGACTTTGACAATGATGACGTCTAGTTGGGATCTGGCGTGTACGCCAACCTGTGGGGAAAGGATCCCACCTAAAACCTAAGCTTCGTAGCATTTTTGCTTACATGCATTTGAAATTACCAATAAGGCATCTTCAAGCCGATAGTGTATACTTCCCTACCCTTTTCTAGGAACTGCAACCGTGACGTCACACAATAACACAAAAATTTCCCAGAGATTTCCCATGCGGGATAGAAATAACAATCTTCTCAACGAATTTTTCAGGTTATCCAGCTTCTCCGGACGTGCTCACAGCAGGTCTTAAAATGGTTTCAGAAGTAAAAAAAGAGTTGAATAGTGCGTTTCTGGGGCTCTTTAATGACACTTATTGTTCGTGCGCCTCAGCCTAGCAACATGGCAACCAGGACGCATTCCGTCCCGATTTTTGACATAGGTTAGGCAAGCTGCGCAGCGAGCCTGAGCCCGTTGCGTAGCACAAATTGGCAAGGTTCCCTTCGCAGGTCGCAACAACACTTCCATACAACTGTCGTCTGTTCTGCTTCATTTTTTAGTTAAAAATGTGAAAGAGAGAGCAGTATTGCCTGTGTGGTATACAAACATGTAACAAGAGGCTCCGCAATCGTGTGGTGTACAGAAAAATGAACGACCGGAAACCATATCACAACACGGTAATCGTCGCTTTTAAGCAACAAAACAGCGAACATAAGCTGCAGGGGGCGCCGACCGCAACACCGACTTACAATACTTAAAAGCGCCCCAAAACTCGGTCCTTCACCGGCTGCCGAACACGTGAACAGGCGGTGCAACAGCAGCAAGACAACTGAGAATGCAAATTCCATCCTATCCTGTGTACAACAACATGATGCGCCAGTATCCTCTGTCAGAAGCACCGTTCCAGTCTGTGCTCGTCTCATTGTTTGCGAACGCTAGTTGAGTATGCACGGTGTCGTATACCTCTTGGTGCATTCCCGGCGCATGTGTTCACCTGTTTACACTTTGCAGAGTTGAGTTATACCCCTGTTACGCGGACGTTTTAAATGGCATTCGAATCAAATGTTCGAATCCCGGAAATGGCCTCGGAAATTTCAAGTGTGTGACATTTGAAATTTCGAAGGCAATTTAAAGGGACCATGCAACACTTTCTTCAACTTTTTTTTGAAATCTTAAGTGATTGCAGAACGTAGTCACCACACACGCCCAGTACTTAGATTAGGGGGTGGCAAAGTACATCAGCCAAAAATTACTGCTCTATGCCCATCAGATGGTAACTTGTGAACTCGCTCAAGAGATTTTTCTCTCTTTCTCGGTCTTGACGTTCTTCAACAACTCGAATTACGTCACTAAGGCCATGTGGCGGTTGTTGGCCGGTTTTCCTTCAGTTGCGGCAATGAACGCTTTTCGATAGCAATTTAAAAAAAAAGCCCATAAAAACAAAGCAGATTGGGAAGGCGTATCTGTTGCGACAACCAAATCACGAAGTGCCGCTCCGTGCTGGCGATAACTGTAGCTTTCGCAGTGATTTCAAACGCTATGGAAAGAGTGAAAGCGCTTATCGAAAGTGTTGCAGGGTCCCTTTAACTCGAATATGATTTCAAATGCCCCTGTAACTGACGTAGTGTCAAGTGCGAAGCACAGCGACAGTAGCGACTATGCAGCGTGCGGAAGACTGTGTAGCTGGGCTTCAAAGGATTCCAGGTTACACATGCCAACTTTCGAGCAGACCGATTGCTTTCATCGCCAGCTTTTTCGGGGATGATTAGCTTTGGTTTCATTTCTTATCGTCCACTACTCCCCATTTCGCTCGTACCGTAACACTCCCGACACCTGTCTTGCTTTCGTCGCAGACTCCAAACACTTTTCCTTTTAGGGCCAAAGCCCCTTAGGGACTGGGGCTGTGGCGTCTCCTGTCGTCGTAATCGTCGTCTGATGTAGTCACAGAATTAAAGCACCGCGAAACTAGTTTATGCCTCGCGCTAGAACGTAACGCGTGCTAAAAAACACTGGGACACTCGTTTACGCCTCGCGCTAGAGAGCTTCGTTCTTCAAAATCCCGAGACTTTTACACCAAATCTGTATACCTCTACCCTCCAATGGTTTCATCTCCGTTGGCAAAAACGCCAAGGCGCCAAGAATACACTTATACACTGCCTGCTTCGTCCCTCACCAGGTTTCACGTTAGTGGAGGTGGCCCGGGATTTTTATGCCACATCTCTTCCATACAATACTTCAACTGCCCCTCTCGTCAGACTCCCTGAATCCAATAGTACCACATCTTGTGGGAATGCCCCACCACCAAACATCCGTTCCTTCCCGTCACCGGAGCAGTGGGAGGGCGAACTGAACAGCTCACGGCCCGAAGGACAAGAACGATTGGTCACACGGGCCCCATTAGCGGCAGCAGCTCACAGCTTTCTGGACAACATGGCAAACAAACTTTATTGCAGCATGCCCGTGTCTGTACAACAGGAACATTGCGTTCGCAATAGCTGGCATCGGCGAGCCTCTCAGTGGAGGCTTCGTCTTTGCAGCTATTCGCTTCCTGAAGCTTTCGCTCGCTCGTCCCGCTTGGTTAGTCGACCGTGCGCCAAATGCATGCGCTCGCCAGAAAGTATACAAACGGGACTGACTGTATGGGAAACTTTACCAAACCTAACTACTAAACGAGCCATGCGCGTGCAAGGATTAACAATTGCTCCGCTCTCCTTCCTCTCGCCTTCCTCCCCTCGTTTTTCTTTCGACAAACGAAAACTTCAAAATTCAAATATGTGCGAATTTGGAGTTACGCGAGTTGCATACGGAGCGTGTGACGCACGCGAGTAGGTTTAAGGACGTGCAGCAGAGAGAAACCTGGCAGGGGGACATCTTTCGAGGTCGCGCGATCTTTGTCTAACCTTGACACGTAAACTGCGCTCTCGGAGGTGCTGAGGGCCTAAGTTACTGGTATACCGCGCTTACTCGAACACAGGTGGACAACTAGTGCCCCTGCTGCTGCACGGGCGTTTGAAACGGCATTCGAGTCAATGAAATTGAAATTTTCTATGGGCATTGGACTGCAATGTCACTTCAAAGGTCCGTGTAGCAGGGGAATTAGATAATCACAAAGTTTGCAGCTGAGGGAACGGGAAACGAATTTGGATGATGTTTTCCCGGATGACGCAAACTTTCGGGTATGAAATGCAAACGAAAACCGCCGTCTGTGTGTTTTGAGTTTGCTATTACATGCATAAGCATGGCCCAGAAGAACCGTTCGTAATAATTTATCTTAAATGCCTGCAAAGGCGTAAACAGCCTTTATAGGCATTATATAAGAAGAGAAAACTTTGAACAAGGTAAAAACACGATTGCTGCCAAATCGTGCTTTTACAATCGTGCTTTTACCGTGTTCAAAGTTTTCTCTTCTTGTGTTCTCTACCATCTTCAAAAGTTCAACTGCTCCCTATATATATATATATATATATATATATATATATATATATATATATATATATATATATATATATATATATATATATATATATATATATATATATATATATTAAAATTTGAGGCCTTGAGCACATAATGTCATTTTTCGTGTACGTGTGGAACGGGTACGAGATAACACGATCATTATTTGCATTGCTGCATTTGCATTATCGGAAGTGTTGCAGACTCGATATAAGCGGAGTTTTCTCTGTCTATAACTACCACCCTTACGCCCTAGCAAAAACCAAAAGTAACTCTCTTTTTCAGGGTGTTTTGTCGTATATAACACCCCTGGTGTTATAGAGGGTGTTAGTTTTTTTTTTTTTTTTGATTGTAGGGTTTAACGCGCCGACGCAACGCAGGCGATGAGGCGCGCCGTAGTGGAGGGCTCCGGATTAATTTTGACCACCTGGGGATCTTTAACGTGCGCCGAAATCTCGCACACACGGGCGTTTTTGCTTTTCGCCTCCATCAGAAAAGCGGCCGCCGCGGCCGGGAATCGAACCCGCGACCTCGTGCTCAGCAGCGCAACGCCTTAGCCACTGAGCCACCGCGGCGGGTAGAGGGTGTTAGTTATACACCATGAAAACTCCCCTTAATGGTGTAAATCCTTTTACGGTGCGCCCTGAAGACGCAAGTTCGATCCCCTTGCGCACCACACCGTAGTGAATTTTCTTTTGGAACTACAGTCTAACCTCGCTAAATGAAGTAGCATCGGGGTAGATTTTAGTTCGATATCTCCGTTATTCGTTGTAACAGTAGAGCAATGAATAAGTTCAAACCAATCGGTAATCCGGCTCCCACAAAAATACTTTATCCAGAAACGCCTCATTTTAAGCGTCGAACCTACTATAAACTAGGTAACACTCATCTTTCTCCTTGTGGCATTTTAAGCTCATTAAACCAGAACATGAAACTGGAAATTACAACAGAACGAAGTTCATTTGACACAACAGGCCTGCGTTCCTATTTTTTCCAGGAAGGATGTGATATTTGTCTGGTGTCTATTCGCAGCACTAAGCAGGATGAACTTTTCCACAGTGTCCGCAAACAAAGGGGCCTTTTCTACTTCCACAGTTTCGGACGCCGGGAGTTTTTTCAAGTAGCTTCTCAGCCTACCGGTCAAATATTTCTTCGGTATATCCGATAGTGCGCGCTACCCTCTCTGTTTCACTTTCGTTATAAAAGAATAAGTATAATTGAAATGAAGCCTGAACAACCAATGTCCGTATTTAGTTCGCTATGGCCGATAATTCCCTATATCAGTGTTCGTTATAATGAGGTTCAACTGTATTTAATTCTCTCTATCCTTATTAGTCCCCATACTCACTTTGGCTGAAACGTGCACAAGTATGTGTTTTTTTTTTTTCCATTTGCAGGTGCGGAAGTTCGGTGCCAGACAGCGGCAACGCTTGTTTTTCGCACAATAAGGCATTTCTTATTAGCCCAGCCCGCTTATAACGAACACATCGGGAAACGGAAATCAGTTCGTTATATCCGTTTTTCGCTATATCTGAACATAAAATATATCGTAACGGGAAACGATGCTTTGTTCTTTATAGACGGGATTTCTTCAAAACCTGGTTCGTTATAAGTGGGTTATGCTTTATACCACGTCGATCACGAATAGGCGGTGGTCCCGGGTTCGAATCCTGGACCAGAACGAAACGTTTGGGAGAAAGTTGTGAAGCTTTCCTTTGCAGCCTTGCGGCTACATTTAGGGTGGATGTCGTATTTTCTCCGCAGAACGGGCAATTTAATGCCTTGACATTAAAACGTGGTGGCCTCACGAGGTTAACTTTAAAGGGACCCTGCAACACTTTCTTCAACTTTTTTTTGAAATCTTAAATGCTTGCAGAACGTAGTCACCCAACACACCCAGTACTTAGATTGGGGGGTGGCAAAGTACCCCAGCCAAAAATTACTGCGCTATGCCCCTCAAATAACTTGTAAACTCGCTCAAAAGATTTTTCTCTTTCCCGGTCTTGACGTTCCTCGACCGCCCGAATTACATCACTAAGGCCATAGTGCGGCTATTGGCCGGTTTTCCTTCAGTTGCAGCAATGAACGCTTTTCGGTGGTAACTTAAAAAAAAAGAAACAAAAACAAGGCACAAACGGAAGGCGTATCTGGTGCGACGAGCAAATCACGCAGTGCCGCTCCGTGGTGGCGATAACTCTAGCTTTCGCAGTGCTTCCAGACGCGAAGGAAGGAGTGAAAGCGTTTATCGAAAATGTTGCAGGGTCCCTTTAAGACAGGCCGGTCAGAGTCGACATAACCGCATCAAAAATCAACTCACCGTGCTCCCGAGCCATTGTTAAATTACAGGTGTGTTGAACTCGGACGATGAGCGTCGCAGTCAACCGCGAGTCCTGTGCGCTTGGGGACGGCACCGTGAAATGGAGAGCATTATGTCTAGCCGACGCCATTCCCACACCTGGTTTTCCTTCCATTCCCTCCTCTTTTCGCCCTCGCCCTTTCCGGGTGTTACCGGAACTGTCCCCTCCCCCTCTCAGTGTGTATACCCCGACACGCCGATCGCATCCCGCCGACTACCTGTGCAAGCCATCAGCTTATACAGTACAAGGCGCAGATAATGCATTAATTACTTCTCTGTTTTATTGTTTTTGTTTTTTCATCCTTCAGCGTTGCTGGGATACTAATCAGAGATTTGTGGCGTTCGTAGGCACCTGCGCGAACGTACGCATTCTTGATTGATTGATTGATTGATTGATTGATTGATTGATTGATTGATTGATTGATTGATTGATTGATTGATTGATTGATTGATTGATTGATTGATTGATTGATTGATTGATTGATTGATTGGTTGATTGATTGATTGATTGTAGGGTTTAACGCGCCCACGCAGCGCAGGCGATGAGGCGCGCTGGAGTGGAGGGCTCCGGATTAATTTTGACCACCTGGGGATCTTTAACGTGCGCCGCAATCTTGTGCACACGGGCGTTTTTGCTGTTCGCATCTATCAGAAAATCGGCCGCCGCGCCTGGGAATCAAACCCGCGACCTCGTGCTAACGTACGCGTTATGAATTTGCGTCTGAGTTTGAGTCCGAGTGTGGGTCTGGGGATGACCCGCATGCAGACTCAGACTGAAGGTCCCTCTTATTTGCCAGCTTACACTGCTCAAAACTGGTACAGAGCAATTCCGCACTTATTTTTTTATTTTTTTGCTCGTGGGATTTGTATTGCGAGAGCTTTTCGAACTACCAGTAGTGTTCAGGGCAGGCAAATTAAAGAGACCACGAGTCTGGGTCTCGAGCTGATTCTGAGCGAGAGTCTGGAATATGATTCAGTCCGGCATATGATTTACTTCTGTACCGCCTTCTGGAAAAACAAAATCAGCGGTGTATTGAAATCAGTCCTTAGGTCTGTAATGTACGGCGTATCGCTTGAGTCGCATGTAGACGTTTTTCAGTTATCAAGAATGCCCGATTTCTGTGTGTTGTTTAAACAGACAGTGGTGCTGAAATATATTTGGTTCCATGAACATTGTATACTGCACACGCCTGAACGTGACCTCCGCTTACGAGATATATCTATGTTGTGCGGAGGGTCGCACTAAGTATGGTGAGCAGTTGCGTACTTTCTACATCCCTTCTATCCTCAGCACACTTCCCTCCGAACTGTTTTCTCTTAGCACCCGTATACTGAAGTTAGGGACGCTGTTTTTGTATTACGTGGCTGAATGTTGAATGTTTGAAGCTGTTGAATCTATTCTCTGGTGCTTGTTTTATTCCCAAACTCTTTTTTGTACATTATTTTTACCTTTTCTTTATTTTTTTCCTTTACAGACGACATAATGTTTGTATCGCTGCGTCTGCGATGTGCATCAACTGCCGGGCACGGCCCCACAAGCCTTTTTTGGCTTAATTTGGCTGGCCCGCACATGTATTCAGTGACTTGTGAAATAAATATTTTGTTATTACTATTATTATTAACGTAATGTACTGGCCTAGTTGGTGTTCCTTTATGTACAGTTCAGCGCAAAAATAGACAGGGACTAGAAAAGACGCAACACAAGAGCGCTGAATCTGGGTCTGGGGCTGATTCGGAGTTTAGTGTTCCGTTCTGCCTGGGTTTGGATATCTCCAGTCCAGCGAATTTGGAGTAGCGCTAACATTGTGTGTAGAAAACGCGACGGGCTCGAAGTGTCTCAGGTGACTTATCAGCGAGGCTGTTTTAAGGTCCTTCGGCGGTTTTCTTCGCGACCTCGTCGCCGAATACACGCTAAGATGACCTCTGTGCTGATCCATATAGGCTCGCAAAAATATTGGCTAAGAAACTCGGAAACGAAGTTTTGCGAGGAATTGTCTGCGAAACCTAGTTGTACGCCATTTGCAGCAAGTCTGTGCTAGTATTTACGAATTGCAAATGCGAACTACGCAAAACGCAAACTATGAATTCCAAACGCGAAGGTTGTAGAGTAGTGCGTGCCGCCTTACACGTGAGCGTGATGCCACGTGATTAGAACAGGTGTTTACCAGCCGCGCAGAACCCTTATTCCAGGGAAGCTTTTGCGGTGTGTGCGTTTGCTTGCTGGTTTATTTTTTTACTGCAAGGCGAACCACCGTATTCTAAATCCATCCTTCACTCGAGCCTGCAGTTGAGGCGATCCTTGAAAACCATTTTCACGGAGGAAGTTATTGCAGTATCCTCCATTCAGCCGAGAAGATGAAATGCATGGAATGGAGGACACACTCAGAATACGATCAGAAGAAACGAGAGCGAAGACAGAGGCGTAAATACGATGTATCGGTAAACAAGATGTTCGTAAGCATCGCCAGACTTTCCCCTTCAAAGCACGTAATCACCGCTTTTCTGGTGGAGGCGAAAAACTAAAACGCCCTTCACAGTGGGCGGCGGCGCTGACCAGCTCTGACCCCTGCTCCAAGCTTCGGCTGGTGAATAGGGCACGGAAGGCCGGCTACAGCCAGGGAGTCCTGGACTAAAGACACCCCCCACTGGTCCGGAGTGACTGCACTCTACGGATGGGTTAAATAAAGTTTTTCCTCCACCTCCTCCGTGTGTGTGAGATTCCGGCGCACGATTAAGATACCCAGGTGGTCAAAATTAATCCGGAGCCCTCCACTATCCTCATCGCCTGCGTTACTACCATCAATCAATCAAGGCACGTAATCACACTTAAGTGTCCCGCGGAGTTTGTTTGTGTGCAGCTGTGCTGTCTTGTTTGCTACTCCGGTTTTCAAAAACAGCGGCTATTCTTCCTTGCCCTTGCCGTGCGCGAGCGAACGCCGCTGTCTGCGCAACGACAAGACCAACAGTCTATCCGGGCGTGACGGTCATTCGTGGCTCACTTGGAGCGCGACCACCGGTCACGACGCCAAAGAAGACGCTCTATCGCATCTACGGGGAAGCTCCTCGCGTGCTTACACCAACTGTAGGCTGGCCCAGGAAGACCTTTCTTCACGGTTGACGCTTAGCTGCACTTAGACGGTCACCCTAATTGACCATCTCTTCGGTGGCATCACATGCGAGCTCGCCTTCCGCACGCGTGCACTATGCCGCTTCAAAGGCAACACGTCTCGCTCTGAGGCTTCTGAAAGCGCTCGGCACTTTCTTGAACACGACCCCGTATTGGGTATTCCCTATTCACGACGATAGCGCATTAAGGTATTAACGCTGATTTGCGCGTCATTCGCTCGCCAATGCATTACCCTCGTCACGACTGATGCGGCTCAACCAGCTGTTAAAGACGCTCACGGTTTCCATTTCAAATCTTCGGGGTGGTTTATCTCGTATCGCGCTGCCAAGCAATTATTTCGCTCCCACACGAGGGTACTTTTCTTAAATCGGTCGGTCTAACAGTGCGTTTCACTCAATCCCTGTAATTTCGTCAGAGGAGGTAGGTAGAAGACTGCGTGTCTCAATTGTGGCGCCGCGTCGCTGCGCAATAGTCGGGTTCTTAGCGTTTTGTTAACGTCGAAGTCCAACCGTTTGTTATGCTCCACAAAACTGGCCGCGCAGCCTCTTACGTTGCAGCCCGCCGGAAATCGCACTGACCACATGTGCCGGTTGCGCGCTGTTTGGCCCGCTGCTTTCGCGTGATGGCGATGCCAAACGCAGTTGTTGGCCGTTACAACACCCGTGTTGCGAAACAAGCTGGACACAACTACTAGCATCATTCGGGCGCGTTTCTTGAGAGACCGAGGCCAACTTTCCCGTGCAGTGACACATATCGGAGCTCGTAACACTCACCAGTTTGTGCGTAGGCTTAGTCTAACATCTCGCTGATTGATTGATTGATTGATTGATTGATTGATTGATTGATTGATTGATTGATTGATTGATTGATTGATTGATTGATTGATTGATTGATTGATTGATTGATTGATTGATTGATTGATCTGTCAAGCCTGAAGCGTTCCTCTGCAGAAACCCCGAAAATTGCCGCCCTCGCAGTTAGCCCTCCTCGCGCAGGAGCTCAATTTTGCTCAAACGAATGTGTAAGCTTCAACCTGCTGCCCCTTGGCCCTCGTCCTCTATCACAAGGCTGGTGCCATTCGATTCCCGGCCGTATTCACGCCTGTCGCGTGGAAAAGTACCGCACTTTGTGCATCCGGAAGTATGCCCGCCTTCTTCACGCCTCCTGAACGGGAACGCACAGATGCAGGGGTCACTCGACCGTGCCGTTGGAATGCGTTGGTTCTCTTATGCTCATGGCTGCGCGTATACGCACATTACGGGTCAGGCGATGTATAATATCTGGGCCGAGGACCATGGAGGATTCGCGCACTTTCACGCATCAGTCACGCGGTTAGTCTGGCGGCCGCCTCACCAGAGGGTTTCCCCCCGAACTGTGAGGTATAGAAACAGCTGAACTTAAACACCAAGCATGCAGACCTTGCAAAACTAGGTCCCATTTGCTGTGCCAAGGGACATCCTAACGACTGGACAAGGTATAACAGTAGGTGGAAAGGGCGGGGATCTGATGAGTGCAAAACAACGGATGCCGAGAGCAACACCGATGGTTGCGGCTAAGCCACGGGGCTCAGTTTATTGGTTCACAAAGGATATACCCCTGAACCGAGCCGCACGCCAAATCTGGAGCACGAAGGGTAACCTCGGCGCGCAACTAAGTCACGGTTATGTCAAGGCCGACCGAACGAGCGGAAGTCTAGTACAGCACCGTAGGAAGGTGACTTCCGGGAGCAACGGGAAGTCGCAAGGGAGGAGAAATGTAGTGCAGCCCTTGAACCACAGCCGTAGCGGCTCGTACGCCTAACTCTTTTCAGTTCACGGACACTTTGACGAAGTGAATATTTTTGTAATGCTTAACTTTACAAGGAAACTCGCCTGTGCGTCTGTTACAGACGCTTGATGTGTCGCGCATTCGCCACATACAAAAACGCTAGTAACGAGATGTCTTCATACTTTAATATGAAGTACTAAGGGACCAACAGACAAGGAGCCAACAGACACAGACTAGGCGCCTTATCTGTGTCTGCGTGTTTCTTCTGGTCCCCATTGTTTAGCGCCTCAAATTATTCAGTATGTTCAACCAACTAGCCCTGGTCAGGCTTTTGTTATGTAAATATATAGTCAGAGGCGAGTTGGCTATATAATACATTAATATCGGTCTACTTTACTGCCCCTAAAATGCCTCCCAGGCAATGCATTTTGTGCGTTGTAGCGAAGCCAGGTTTATAGTTCCTCGCTGTATTGCGCGTTATAGAACATAGGGGTTCATAGATGTACTTAATTTATTGCCTTAGGGCGTTATAATAAATACTACTTTATCAATAGGCCTCCACATTAAATATTCCTCGCTATCGAAATGTTCATTAGACATCTTATATATCCCTGAAAAAGAGACTTCCAAGCAAAGCATCCGTGTATTGAAGTAAAACCGACTTTAAAGTTTCTCAGCATACAGCAGTTTATAGGCGTACGTGGGGCCTTCTGGGGGTATTTAGCAAAAATTACCCAAGCCTCACTGACAAGTCCTGAGCGCTGGTGTTACCAGCAACGTTTTTGGGAGTTTCCTATTCGCAAGGCTAACCCTGGTTTTCTGAATCGTTCATCCACTCGAGCCTCCAGTCCAGAAGATCCTTGAAAGCCCTTTTCTCGTTAAACATTCATTGCGGAATCCTCCCCTCAGCCGCATCGAGGGAGCACATGGAGTGGAGGACGGACCCAGAATATTTCTGAGTCTCTCTTTTTTATTTATTTATTTGTAAATACTGCAGTCTATCTCGAGACTTTGCAAATACATACAAGATAAGGCAACAAACAATAGAACATAAACTGCACCCTCTTCCCCTCCAATTTCTACCTCTACTCGGCTGAGGGGAGAGAGAGAGAGAGAAGGCTCTTTATTGAAAAAGCAGAGAGTTTTGCCGGCGTTTGTGATCACCTACATGCTTCTCTGCTAGGGGTCGGGGATGTAGGGAGAACAGGCCCTAGAGAGAGGTGGGCAGAAAAGAAGAAAAAAAAAATAGAGCGAAAGAAAAAACGAAGAAGCAAAAAAAAAAAAACACTGGCGTGGTTTGGCGGGCTTGGCGGACTATTTTTCAGATTGTGTTACAGAATTTACAATTTTGAAATGTGGCCAATGTCCTCCAAATATGAAAACAAACTTTTTAGGGCCTGACGCTGCGGATGATTCCGCAAAGCTTATTATGCACGGGGACATCGATTTTAGGGATCTCTTCCACTGCAGGCTCAAGTGGGGGAACTATTCAGAATACCATCGTAAGCTTCGTAGGACTTCTCAAAGTCAGAAGATCGATTCTCGGGAGCGCCAATTCGTTTTTGCAGTGTTCCACTGCCCGCGTCATCTATACTAGAACATTGTTTTTTACTTTTGAACTTGGAACACTGTCACAAGAACGCGCCACGAGCGCTTTGTTGTTTTTTCGTGGCTTATTTGTTTTATTTGCTAACTAAAAATTAAGCAGCCATGTATTTTGACTAAACAAACAATGCGAATATCACTTATCCATTGATGTCTTGCCTAAAATATGCTTAATGTTTCCCCTTTGCTTTTTTCGCGCGTATAACTCACACCGAAAAATCCTGAAGAAATTCAGAGAATTATCTACTAATGTGTAGCATTCTTATGCCGCCTGTCTTGAGTGTGAGTTTTTTTTTTCTAGCCACTTTTTTGTTTTGTTTTTCTGAATCATATATCCGACTAATAATCTCCAATTACGCTATTATAACGATTACAGGTGGAACGTTCGCGAAGTATTCCTGATTGTTCGCCATTTTCCGTAATTATTTTAAATTTTTCCTTTTTTTTAATTTTTGGAAATTTTGTTCGACCGAATATCTCCATTTCCGCTTTTATAACGATTACGTGAAATATTTCGCGAAATCTGCATTATTGTGGAAATGTCGTGAGTTAAACGTTTTTTTTCCATTTTCCGTAGTTTTTCTATGTTTTTTCTTATTTTTTAGATTTTCCAAATTTCGTCCGACCAGTTATCTCCATTTAAACGCCATTACACCTATTACAGGTGGAATTTCCGCGATATCTACATTTTTGTGAAAATTCAGGGCGTTATACGGTCCTGGCTGGGGTGGTTCTCGGCAAAGAACACTGCGTATTAAAATGCGAAAATTTCAGTTGCAAAGTAGGGGCGCGGATAACAGACGGGGTTTTCTTGTTTGGTGCAGCTTCACGGCAATGCGCGCTGTGCCGTGAAGCTCCTACGCAGAGACACTGACTAAGCCTTCCGTGGCAGCGATTGCGCAAAACAAACAAGGACAAGGAAGAAAAAACAAGGACGAGCGCACGTTAACAACCGAATTGTTGTAGTGAGTTGTGACTTTCGCCAAGCAGTCAGTGTATTCTACTTGCTAAATATACGCTTTTTCTGTCTGCATAGCATGTGATGTGTTGCTTGAGCAGTAGCTTTGGTGCAGCCTTTCCTGTACCAAATGTCCGGCCAATACGCGAGGATTTTTTTTTCCGGTGGGCTGAAAGTGGGGGGTACGGATTATATGCAGGGGCGAGCTATGCGCGCGAAGACACGGTATCTAAAAAACATCTGACTTACACTTGCTAAATGTCGCAGACGAAACTATTTTTGTTGTATTTGCCCTGTACGCACTGTTCTCCAAGTAACCGGGGAATGAAGCTGTGTTAAGCTGCAGTAATGCAGCTTTCTTTTTTTTTTACCAATTCCCATCATGTACTTGTACATGAAATAAAGTCAATCTGAATCTGAGTTACGGACATTAATCTATTGATTACGTACACCAGCGCCGGGCCATGTGCCGTGCGAAGACACGGACGGAGTCGTATCGACTGCCGACGTCCTGTATGTGTAGCACGTGCAGGCAGTCGTAGCAAGCGCGGGAAGTACGTGCCGACCATCAAAAACTTCGCATTCGGCACGACGACGCACTCAGACGGCGTGTATCCGGCATTCTTTCTTTTTGCCGTTTTGGGGATCAATGCCGAAGTAGAAATTTCAGTGTGCTTCTCTTCCTACTTCTTCTTCCTACTGTTTGCGGCACTGAGAAAAATAGCAGAGCTGATGTAATTTTGCATTCCGAAGTATGCCGTTCCCTGGCATCCACTACTCGTGCACGGCCTAAGCATTAAATGCCTCGCATTTGTTTTTCCAACTTTTTACGACTTGTATTTCGGAATTCGCGCCTGAAACCCTTTTCGCTTCTCCATGGTCGTCCGCTAACTGTCGTCGTGTGGTTGGCTGCAGCAGCGGGTGGTTCGAACACTAAAATTCCATCCTTGTTTCGCATCGCGATACATGCGATAAATACACACAAAAGCGAAGAAAACACATTCCTTTCGACGAACGCCGAGTCATTTAAGCAAAAAGAGGCCAAATAAGCGAAGAATTGCGCGACACATGCTACGTAATGCAAGCGGCAGCGGAAAGAAAGAAAGAAAAAATAACGCAACAGGGGAAGACAAGCGCGTGAAATTCAAATACAGGAAAACAAAAACGATATGAGCCTACTAAGAAACGTTGATACATGTTTGGGGTACTATATACTCAGTCCGGTAAATTGAATACACCGAGAAATTCAGTACACTCGGACTAGATTGATTGCAGGGTTTAACGCGCCGACGCCCCTAGCCCTCTCCACCATCCCTAAGATGGTGGAGAGGGCCAGGGGCGAAGGAGACCTTTAAAAGATATAGATCCGTAGTTAAGGCACTCAATCTTTTGTGCGAGTTGATTTCTTTCCTGGATTTATGCCGGACACTCTAGAAGGACGTGCTCTACTGTTTCCGGCAATGCACAATAGGGATTTGCTGTCAGACCGAGGTGATGGCGGTAAGACTTCGTGAGTGCTGCGTTGAGACGCATCCGGTGGTAAAAGGTTTTAAACTTACGTGGAATCAGCTCTGGTAGCCTCATTCTGAGTCGAAAGTCTATATTAGAGCACTGCACGGGCCCGGGCCCGACCCGGCCCGGCCCGAAGTCAATTATCGGCGGGCCCGGGACGGGCCAGGGTTCAATGCCGCGGGCCCGGGCCACGCTCGGGCTCGACGCCGTGGGCCTGGGCCGAGCTCGGGCTTGAATTCATAGGCACGGCCGTTAATAGGTCCGAGAGTGAAGTGTATAAAAGAGCATCAAAATGAATATTCTTGGTTTATTTTTGCGCGCTTCTTGCTGTTATTTGTGCGCGTTGTTTTAAAAACGTGTTTTGCTATGTCAGATGGTCACTATAGTGCAATTTTAATGACGTTTCTTGTACTGCATCAAGATTTTATATTTTGGTGTAAACATACCAAAGATACAATTACAAGGAATGCCCAAGAGGGGAAGGAATTAATTCAGACATCCTGAAGCTGTGCACCTATGTCTATGTATATACACGTGTGTTTTAGATGTCGCACCAATCAAAATGCGGCTGCCGTGGTCGGGAATCAAACTCGCGTACCACAGAAACACCACCGCTTAACAATCACTGGAGGGGAAGTATTTCAACGCGCGTACATACTCGCTGATTCAAATGCGGATCAGAAAATTTAAGCGATACCAACTTGCGGCCGAGACAACCACGTGAAGTTGCCAAGAGTCTGGTCTTCAAAAGTGATGGTGTTTCTCAGGTAACAATACGAGCTATTATTAAGTCGATGTGGCGTGAACTGCAGATGGTGAAAGCTAAACTACGTGCACTTTAAATCCTTATTTTTTGCGTTTCAGTTCATGACGTGCTTGCACAGACTAGATGCTCCGTCTGATCACCCGGAATATAATAAACAAACTTCCTTCAGCGTCAAAGACCGGGCCTGGTCACACACGCGCGGGCCCTCCCTAGACCAAAAAATAAATAAATTATCGGACCGGGCCGGGCCTGGGCTTGAGATGACGGGCCCGGGCCGGGCTTGGGCCAGGCCCACTAATGATTGCCCGGGCCCGGACCGGGCTCGGGCTAGGTGTTACGGGCCCTGGTCGGGCTCGGGCTTCGCGAAGCGGGCTAGGGCCGGGCTCGGGCCTTAAAATCTGGACCGTGCAGTGCTCTAGTCTATATCGTGCAGGAAAGGGTGCTGATGCAAAGCTAGCATAGGGCGTTTAACTGAATGTGTAATTATATTAGGTGCGGAGTACCCTAGGACCGCACAATGCCCGTCCGCATCCATGCGCATAGCATTTACAATCGCAAAAAAATTACACAGGCACCGGCAGGATTCGAGCCTGTGTCCGGAAGACCAGACAGAGCTAGTGTCAGTGGTTTTGCGTCGGGAGGGGCGCAGGCGGTTTTATCAGTGACAGACCAAAACAGACAGCCATAGTGACAAACAAATAGGCGTAAGAGCGCCGTCTGGGGAACGCCGGACCAACTGTCAACTATTTTGCATAGTTTCCGAGTAGCGGCGCTGGCTGGTGGGCATGAAAGCACGCAGGAAGGCTACGAAGCGGGAAAGGGTAGGAGAGAGCAGCAAGAGAGTGGCTGTTCGGACATTTTTAGCTCACGCGTTAGGCAGTGATTATACAGGCGGCGTTGGCTGGTCACACCAGATGCGCCTTCCATTTCTGCGTTGTTTTCGTTGCCTTTTCTTTAAAGTTGCTATCGAGAAGCGTTCATTTCCGCAACTGAAAGAAAACCGGCCAACAGCCGCTACATGGCCTTAGTGACGTAATTCGAGCCGCCGAAGAACGTCAAGACCGGGAAAGAAAGAAAAATCTTTTGAACGAGTTTTGAAGTTATCTGATGGGTATGGAGCAGTAATTTTCGGCTGAGTTACCTTGCGACCCCGTAATCTAAATACTAGGGGTGTTGGAGGACTGCGTTCTGCAAGCATTTAGGATTTTAGAACAAGTTGAATAATGTGTTACAGGGTCCCTTTAAAATAAGGGAGCAAGCATTGACATGTGCATGCAGGCCTTGCAGCAACTAAAAGGCTTATCTGTTCTGTTACTATGAAAAACTGTGGGTTCTACTGCCCGAGCGCAACGGCCTAGTTTTTTATGCCTACGCCTGCCTCATGGCGTACACTTCGGGGAACTCGACCCCTAACTCAAGAATTTTCGAAGTGCTGAAATGCTCATTCCGGAAGAGACATTTAAAAATGTTGCATCAGCGCAAGAGGAAACTTGTTTCGAAAGTTTTTTGTTCGTTCGAAAAACGGTACGGCCCTAAGTTTGTTACCAAACTAGTAGAGCAGAGAGTGCATTGCCACGTCCGTTTTAACTTTGTAAGTATGACATGTTCGACGTAATTAGTAAAGTGAATACGTTAAGAAAAAATAAACGTGTATCGAACGTAACTGATTGCGAGACGAGAAAAAATCCGTCCCACAGCCAAGAAACAATTTGAAGTATACATGCTGCGTAATACAAGCGTTACCGAGATCAAAGACCACCTGAGACGTTTTTTTTTTTTTAAAACAAGCGGAAGCGTGTTGCCGGACCCAAATGCAACGCCGTCAATACTATTTTTATATAATATATTTGACTTGTCAGCTAGGAGAAGTTTATGGCCACAAGTAATTAAAAATAATGCCGTGATTTTTAGCAGTATTCGGGTGATAAGTTTGAATTTGGCTGGTATTGAATTGAAACACGCAAGTTGGTGCGGCACTCTTACGAAAACTTTATTGAAGTTGACTTTCAAGCATGGTGCGATTCAGTTTTGGTGGAAAAGGCTATAAAAATATGCAAACAGGGCTTCAAGAACCCTAGAACTATACCAGGAGAGCAGGTGAGTCCTCTTGGCACCATTAGCAGCTATTCACGAATTTTTTCCCTAGGATAATTTTCTTGGATGCGCCTGAAAGCTATCTTGAAGGATAATTGAAGGATTGAAGGAAGGAAAGCTATCTTGAAGGATAAAGCTCTCCATTGCTTTGTCATGAATTTCCAAAACGCTTTACAAGAAGGCTGCTCATGTCTTCTTCACCTTAACGAAGCGGTTCGTACTCTCAAAGGGAACGGGGGGAGGGGAGATTTACCAGTGCTTGTAAGCGGCGGCTATTGAGATAAGTACTAAAATGGTAAATATGGGAGTAAAAATATGGGAGTAAATTAAATATGGGAGTAAATATGGGAGTAAATTAAATATGGGGTAAATATGGGAGTAAAAATTAATTTAACTATAGTTATTTCGCAAGGATGGGTGCGACGAAATGAAATCATTGTTCGACATCTCTCAGTTTAATTTCGTTCACTTTTTCTTCCGTTCACTTCGTCATTGACATCTGGGGTCAGATATTTCGCCGATCTCCGAATTGCCGTCTGAATTCACAAAAAGCCAGCTCCGAATAGCAAAAAAAGAAAAAAAAAAACTTCCGTGAACACCCACAAAACAGTCTAAGCAGTCAAGCCAAAAGCAAACTCCCACATGGGCAAATGTATACATTTTGAACCGTGAAACCGCAGGATATGGCCCATTTTCGATACGAACTACGATTCTGCGTAGGCGTTTTCAGGGCGTTATCTCAAATATTTACTTGTCCCCTCTTTTTTAGGGGAACTTTCCAAGTTTTTCTCGTCAGTGCGGTTTTATCTGACTCAGTTTCGGTTTCTGGATCTGGCTCATTTCGCAAAAAAAAAAAAAAAAAAAACGCCTCATCTGTAGTACTTAAAACGTTCTTATCGACGCGATACTGTCGTTAAACAGTGTCCCGTGACTCATCAAAATGGAAAGCAATAATAGTCATAGTTGAGACAAAATATATCTTTCTTTGTATCTCAATCCCACATAAATGGAGAGAAAAATAAGTATAGCGAAAAAAGTCGTAGGAAGCAACTCCGTCGATTAACCCGGTTTTGTCCGCATTTGTGGAGACGTATAGTGCGCGTCTCAAGAAACTAGTACAACCGCTTTAAAAGTTCAAAATTTCGCATAAATCAGGCATTTACGTAGAATGCTAACTTAGAAGAGGAATTTTATTATAAATTGTATTTTTTATGTAATTAGACGTCGAACATTGTTGTTCGTAAAGTTACGCCAGACGATTTCCGTCAATAGGAGACATGTGTAAGCTATTCCCTCCATACGAAACACAAAGCACTTAATTTTGCCTTCAATGCAAGCAGTGGGAAATACCTTGGCGATGCACTGAACAACCTTTGATAAATTAGACATAAATATAATGCAATGTCTGGAAATACTTGACACGAATAAATTTTCATGTATCGGCTAAAGTTTAAGCTAAGTTTGATGCACCAGCGGAGTTGCACCTATGAGTAGTTGGCAACAAAACTAAAGTTATAAAAGCCCCGGCGCAAACTTCACTCCAACCATTTCCTTCTGAGTGCAGATGCGGTATTTCCTTTTATTCGCTTTTATGCCTACAAAGCACTTACCACGCCGAACTTGCATCAAAACACTCTGCATATCTGCACGCCTACGAATGGGGTAGTTCCTAGATATGACAGCATTGTCACCGCAACACTTCGCCGTGCTTCAGACGCCAACAGTTGTCTCACGCTCTACGCGGTAAGTGAATAGAAGAAAGGCGGCTTTTAGTGGCGCTTACCCCATACAACCGCTGCCAATTGGCGACGCCAACTGTTCGAGATCAAAGGCAGCTAACGCCGCACCACGTCCCGCCGTAACAAATGATATTTCCGGACGTCTAAACAATTTCCACGGCGCTAACGTTATCACTAAAACCAACTAAGTAAAAGAAACAAACTTTTTCTTACCTGCATTCTTGCACGAAATCGTGGGAACCGGGAGAGCAACGACGCCGGGTGCCATGTCGGTCGTAGAATGAAGGCAGCTTGACGCTTTCTCGACTTTTCTTCTCGGCAAGCTTTTGCTTTCCCGGGCACAAATATCACGAGGGTAAAAAAGGAAAGACGAACACGAGAGAGAGAGAGAGAGAGAGAGAGAGAGAGAGAGAGAGAGAGAGAGAGAGAGAGAGAGAGAGAGAGAGAGAGAGAGAGAGAGAGAGAAAACTGATACGCGGGCCGTTAATAATACCGACCGGTTCCTCGCTGTGTTCCACGCAACTGTACGGCGAGACCGCAGATGAAAAACGAGGAAGAGAAAAAAGCCGCCTGCCTTTACAGTCCACGCCTTTTTAAATGAAATTCCGTTTCCCAGGTCCGCTGCGCGAAACAAACTACGGAGGGGTGTGGCTTGGAGCGACCATAAGGTCCGTAAGCCCCCGAAGCTAAACTCTAAACGCAGTCAATTCGCGCAACGCAGCTCTCAGCCGTGCCGTTCGGACCGTATAGCAGACGGCGCTTTCCTTTTTTTTTGTCGTCTGCTCCCCCTCTGAACGTAGCAGACGACTCTGTTCTCACTCTCTCTCTTTTTCTCACTCCCATCCTCTCTGGCCGTTCCGACTTCTCTTGTTTCCGACACCCTCTCCACGCCTCTTACCCGCTCTCTTTAACTCTTTCTTTCAGATTTCCGATGCGGTTACATCATCCTTGGTCGGTTCTCGTTCTTTATTCTCGGTTGGCTGCTTTTCCGTTTCATTGCGTGCCAGTCGGACGGTGTGAGCGCATACCTGGTCGTCTGCTCTTTGCCGGTCTGCCTGCGGTGACTTTCAGTGGTCGAACCAGGGGCACCCACGGACTGCTCTCGGCTCACCCCGGACTCCTGCTCTGAACGGATTTTGCTGCGTGCTCGAACCGCGAGTTCTCAGTTCGGCTTAACTTTCATTTCTTTTTTAACCCGTAAGTATACCTTGCCAAGTGCCCCACATCACCAACCCTGTAGAGCCCCGTATCTGCTCAGAAATTTATAACTGGTGAAGTTAACTCACCTAGTGGTTGTAATTGTGTAAGGTGAGAAGATATTTTGTGGAAAAATTTTTAAAGAGGACCATAAATAAGGACAAAACGTTAGAAATGAGCTAAAGGACGTAGAAACGTGTATATCTGGTACATTGCCGAAAACTAAAGTATCCACAGCCACTAAAAAACCCTAACAACGAATAAAAAAAATCGTAAAAACGCGCCAACCGTTCGCTGCCCCGTGTCCCCACAAAAATACACTGAGGTGTCATAGACAAATTTACTTGTTATAATAGTGTAAACTGGAATAATTCGTCGATGAAACTTTTAAAAACAATGAAGCAATAATGTACTAAAACTGAACTAACCAAATAAAAAAATGTTTATCTCATGCACATCTATCGTCGCCTTCAGAACGGTACCTTTTACAATCACGTCATCCTCCACCAGATCGCACCCACGATCTACCCCCGTCAATGCCAACACTGCGACACCCCACTCACCACAGCTCACCTCACAGCTCACCACAGCTCACCCCACTCACCTCGTATACTGCTGTCCCCACTCCCCTAACCCACCCCCCTTCCCCACCCCGGAGCAGTGGGAGACTGCGCTGACCAGCCCGGGCCGGCCCGCCAGAGGGCCTTGGTTTCTCTGGCCATTGAGTCGGCCCGGTCAAGAGGCATCCTGGACTAGGGACGCTTCACTACCACCCTTTTCCCTTTCCCTTTTGCTCCAATAAACGTTTACTACTACAACTACTACTACTACTACTACTACTACTACTATCTCATACACCGTCCTCACGCGGCTTGGACAAAAATTAAGAAGCCACGAAAAGACAAGCCAAGTGATAGTAGTAATCAACATTTATTGACGTAAGTTTGAGGGTGGTGATTATTAAAACATGAAGAAAAAAATTTCGAAAATTCAACAAACCCCTTAATACCCTGTAACTGCCCAAAAAGTCCCCCAACTGACGATGTAATTCATTTAATTGTGATACTCACGATGTAAAGAGAGACAACTGATCGGAGACAAAAACTGAAAATGAAGAGAAGCGGTATAGGAATGCTTATGCAATAGCAGACAATTCACAAAATTTCCGTAGACACAATCACGTATTTTGTAGCCGGACCTTTCGCTTCGGTTCAAACGACAAAACGACATGATCAGCCAGGAAACGCGTGAATCACGAGCCCACTGTTT
The DNA here is from genome assembly GCF_048455015.1 of Haemaphysalis longicornis. Taxonomy (NCBI): domain Eukaryota; kingdom Metazoa; phylum Arthropoda; class Arachnida; order Ixodida; family Ixodidae; genus Haemaphysalis; species Haemaphysalis longicornis. The sequence goes on along the minus strand of NW_027526204.1, from coordinate 107,872,697 downwards.
TCAAACGTGGGAAGGGATAATTTTAACATCCATTTCAAATGCAGTTGTACAGCTAGAAATGAAAACAGCTTGCTCACGAACTTCGCGTCCGAATGAAACTTTGTCCTGGCCAAGGTGCGAACGCTGCACCATCGTCAAACTCGGACAGTCGTTCTACCAACTGAGGTGACTAGGAGGCTAGCCGTTTGTAGCGCGAGTGTTAATTAACCGACGACCCAAAGTGAGCGACAAGTGTTCGACAATTCGGAGTGGGGGACAAGTGTTCGATAACATGACGTGAGGGACGAGCGTGCGGCAACTCCGAGTGAGGAACAAGTGTTAGACAACCAGTTTTAGGGGAAGCCCCCAAGGTGGAGTTTCTGCGAAGGAAACATCTTGACATCCACCAAAAATAAAGCCTTACGTCTACAAAGAGAAGCTGTTTTCTGGCGTACGCTGCAGCTGAATTATATCGCTTCACATATATCGAATGTGCTCGACTACAACCCCACGTCCCCCCCCACCCCGAGCCACTAAACTGAACTAGGGGGGGGGGGGGTCTTTGTCGCTTTCACGCTTTCACAGGTGCTTTTAAATGCGCAGCCATTTGTATGCGCACTCAAGGAAGAAACCTGTCTTTCCTTCTGAGTAACGCTCGATGCGTCACAATTTCGCCGCACACGAAAACCCCAACAATTTACCGTCGGGTGTTCATTATTTTATCCAAATAAACTTATATTGCCCTAAATATACCTTCACAGTAGTGCATTCGTGTAAACTTGTGAAGCCAGCTTTAGAGGCGCTTTGTTTCAACCGCTTTGTAGCGATACATGGATTTTTGAGAGATATGTTTTAGCCCTACGGCGTTCACATTTACAGCGAAGCTCTCTAGGCCTCCTTTATGGTGACCGTCCCGTCATGCACACGCACTGCAGGAAAGCTAACTTTACTCAATTGGTTTTGCAAAACGACGATGACGATGATGATAGTGATGATGATAACAATGATGGCGATGATGATGACGACCACGACCACGACGTCAATGGTGATGATGATAATGATGGTGGTGGTGGTGGTGTAACGATAAGCGAAGGCGCATAAAGCGCCTTAAAAGAAAAAAAAAACTATTCCCGTGGTCGCAATCGAACCTGGGTTCCTCGAAGCCGCTGTCGTCTATCAGATTGCGCAATTTCGACGTGGTCGAAGCGGTTTGGGTTTAAAGCGAAACTTTCTTCGTATCACCGATGGCGACCGTCCCGTCACAAAAACTCTTCGAACCCCAACAACCCCAACGACAGCAAGCTGATCACTTACGAGGAAGCTGAGTATCTCAACCATCGTTGTCGTTAGACGAAGCGGCGTAAGATTTTTTCCATGTCAGCTATTATACTGCCCGTAAAAAATGCATTCCCAGCAACGCATTCGTGTTTGGTAGTGAAGCCGACTTTACTTAAGGCTGGAGTTTATTGCTTTATTGGGGTACGGAAAGGGGGGGGGGGGGGGTTCTTATGAGGATCCAAATAGGCCTAAAACCTTCACTTATAATAAAAGCGTTCCTCCCCCTCCTAATTCTACTTTCGTATTAGGCACTTTATATTTACCATACAAATGTCTTCCCGTAATGCATCTGCGTTAAGCAGTAAAGCAGAGCTTCACTTTCGCATTCATTTGAGCCGGGAGTTTCAGCATATTTTTTCTTTTTAATTTCTTACAGTGCAAGTGCGGACCAAGAAGCTTTCAGCTCGAGTCTCAGAAACTCCTGCAGGCTCCCGGACTAGAGCAGCAGCCTTTGCAACGGCATTCTGGAGTCCACCGACCTTTATGTTATTTTATTTATTTATCGTCTTCAATAAATGTTTGAACAACCACTGCCGTGCCCACAAATTTACCGATATATATTCGCGTATTAGTCGGCTGAAATATAAATCGACGACGCTCGAAATTTATACGCACACCGGCGTGTAACTCGACGCGCACATTTTTCTAACCTAGAATTCGTAAAAACGGTTCGACTCGACGTGGCTGTGCAAACGTTGCGTCACACCTTTAAAGGGACCTTGCAACACTTTCTTCAACTTTTTAAAATCTTAAATGCATGCAGAACACACCCAGTACTTATATAAGGTGGTCGCAAAGTACCTCAGCCAAAAATTACTTCTCTATGCCCATCAGATAACTTGGAAACTCGCTCAAAAGATTTTCCTCTCTTTCCCGATCTTGATGTTCTTCGACCGCCCGAATTATATCACTAAGGCCATGTAGCGGCTGTTGGCCGGTTTTCCTTCAGTTGCAGCAATGAACACTTTTCGATAGCAACTTAAAAAAAAAAGCAACAAAAACAAAGCCAAAAGGGAAGGCGTATCTGGTGCGACGAGCAAATCACGCGGTGCCGCTCCGTGCTGGCGATAACTGTAAATTTCTCAGTGCTTCCAGACGCCAAGGAAAGAGTGAGAGCGTTTATCCAAAGTGTTGCAGGGTCCCTTGAAAGGGGCCATGAAACCAAAGCACAAGTTTGGTTTATTTTTTTTAAGAAGACTGGTTTTCCCCGGTAACAATGACCACAATTTTGTCACAATTTTTAAAAGATAATCGAGGTATTAAAGAAAACATACGAAGCAGTGGCTACTTACTCCACGGCCACTTTTCATTGAATTCTCTGTGACGTCATAGAATATTGTTTGTGCATTTGGCGGCCGCCGACATAAGACAAAGCCGACAAACGCGCTTGGGCGAGTTAGCGAGGCTTATAGTTCCGTTTGGTCGTGTCACTTGAATGCTAGCGTACAGTTTATCCGACCGTTGGCGTGCAAAAAATCCCGGGCCATTTTCACTAACGTGAAACCTGGGGAGGGGCAAAGTATGCTGTCGATAAGTGTACTCTTGGCGCCTTGGCATTTTTGCCAACGGAGGTTGGGGAGTAGAGATATACCGCTCTGCTTTAAAATTCGCGTCTCTTAGAAGCCCGACGCGTTCTAGCACGCGGCGTAAACGAGTGTCCCGGTGTTTTTTTTTTTTTTAGTTCGCGTTACGAAGAGTTCTAGCGCGAGGCGTAAACGAGTGTCCCGGTGTTTTTGTACCGTGACTACGTGAGACGATTACGACGACGACAGGAGACGCCGACAGCCCGAACCCCTAAGGGGCTTGGCCCCTAAAATATAGTTATCAGTGCTAACACTGATAACTATGTTTTTTGTGGGGGCCCATATTAGGTCAGTCCTGCCCATAATACGTTAGTGTATGGCGAAACTCGAAAGTTTTAGTGTTCATTTTTCGTTTCAAAATCGTCTTGCGTGCCTGGAACCTAGCTGAGTGAAGTGAGTGAGTTACCAAACACTAGTTTTTTTCAAGCTAAACAAATTTGTAGTTTGCCTTATTGGCCAACCGTTAAGGTGGGGTTTTAAACGTCTTCAGGAAGGTGCCGGCTTTTAACCGAGCAAACACGGCAGGTGTCACTTCAAGGCGTGTGGATTTCTAACGTCTTTGTGGAGACGGTCTAATCCCCGCCAGTTAAGAGGAACGGTGTGCTCGGAATTATGCAAACCCCGTCTCGCCAGGGATCCGTTTCAGACGGGGATTATGGGAATCTGGTTAGCGTGGGAAGCTGCGCCTCAGAAACAACACACACGAACGGCCATTCTCCGCTTCCGCAACAGCATACGTGCGCACGGTTGCAACGCTGCGCGAAGCATGCCTCGACAGTTTGTGAAGTGTGAAGTGCCATTTTGCAATCAACGCTAGCGTTCCCACTGCAGGCGACTTCTTGAAAAGTAAACAGCTGTTACTGTCCTCTTTTTGTGTGCATACACCGTGCACAAAATTTTAAATCTCCCTTCCTGAACACTTCTACCTTGGTTCCGTGTGCCTGCTTAGCTTTGAATTCTCACCTGCGAAGTTTGGGGACAGGAAGACATTTGTCTGTAGTAGCGTAGAAAACCTGGCTGCTTGGTACAATACACTAGGAAAACACACGACAAGCGCTTTTGTATTTTTGTAGCGTAAGCTACATTGGCCGAGGTTGAGCGGCTTCGCGTGGACCTTGAAGGGCCGTGCTGCGCAAGCGCGAGGAGCATTGGATTGGATTGGATTCCAGTCCAGTTGGAGTACGGCTGTGTTGAGAATTGGGTCTGCACATTAGCCGGTCTGCGCATTCCAGAGGAGTGACGTCATAGCCGCAGCAGGCGCACTGGCGCCGGCGCGTGCCCAGCTGTGCGCCTCCGTTGCGCAGTAGCCAAGTCTTACGCTGCGCCGGAGTCGCTTGATAGCCGTTTCGCGTGGCTCCTGGAGGGCCGTGCGGCGCATGCGCGAGGAGCAGTGACTGGACTGGACTGGACTGGACCGGACTGGGATGAACTGGACTGGACTGGACTGGACTGGACTGGACTGGACTGGACTGGACTGGATGGGATGGAATTGGATTGGATTAGATTGGATTGGAAATCGTGTTAGCAGCAGTAAGCATGATAATCAGCTAATCCTAGACAACCAGGAAACCTAAGAATAACCAGCTGAACCTTAGCTCACGCTGCGTATATCCTGTCATAGCCTAGCTAAGCCACTGCTACTTTTTTCTTTCATTTCAATCCCTGCTTTTAATGCTACAGCATCCGCCTACGCTAAACCCTTGCAATGCAGTATCACTTCATTCGAATTCTCGCTTTGTTAAACGGAATTCCACGGTCCCAAGTGCAGTGTAAGGACAGCGAGTCATCCCCCTGCTTTAGCGAACTACCGCTTACAACGAAGTCAGTTTCCTGCACCGAGGTCGTCGTTATAAAGAAGGTTTGGTGTCTCTGTACGTATGTTAACGTGTTACGTAGGCAATTCCTTCTTTTCTTTTTTCGAGGTTTCAGTTACTCTAAAGGATGTCAATTTACACAAGAGTGCCGTAGGTATGGAGCTCGAACGCAATGTGTTAACAACACTTCCTTTTGCTTTGAGTCCAGACATCAATACTCAATGGTAGCGCAACACGAGCTGCACTAATACTCCCTAAAACGCTCACTCCTCTCAGAATCAATCCGACGTAAAAGGGACCGCTAACTTGCGATACAATAAAAAATTAGCAGTGGCTTAACTCGGCTATGCCAGGATATACGTAGCGTGAGCTGATGTTCAGATGGTTATTCTTGGATTTCCTGGATGTCTAGGATTAGGTTATCATGCTTACTGCTGCTTCAATGACACACACAGGGTATACGAATTATGTGACACATGTATATTTATCAAGCGGCTCCGGCGCAGCGTCACCAATCGCCCCAGAGCTAAGTTGGTTCCACAGGCGCACGCCGGTGTTGCTGCGACGCACGAGCCATCGGTTCCACACCCGGCCACCCCTCGCATGATCATCAAGTGGACCGGGCCGCCACGTGCGGAACGGAGGTCGGCGCGGCGAAGACGCTGGGCGCGTGGGGTGTGCGAGAGACGCCGGGCAGCCAGCAACGTTCTGTGCGCCGTGTGACGTCACTGCTCCTCACGCATGCGCAGCACGGCTCTCCAGGAGCCACGCGAAGCTGCTCAACCTCGGCCAATGTAGCTCACGCTACAGAAGATTTAGAGCCGTTCCACTACTTCGAAGATCGATGACCAGCGAAGCAGAATCGGGGGATATATTTATTAAGTCATCCATACTTACTTGTTATATTAATCGAATAGGGATACATGCACATAACTCGACAAGATTTAATCGAAATCCCCGAGGTGGAGTAAGTTTCAATGAAGGAAAATTTGACATCCACCTCAATGCAGCCATACGGCTACAAAGGAAAGCGAAACTCCACCTCGGGGGTTTCCCCTAAATCTGATCTATTAACACCTGTCCTTCACTTCGAGACTCGAGTTGCCGATCAATTCGCTCTCGCGCTACGTACGACTAGCCTCCTGGTCAACTCAGTTGGTAGAGCGACTGCTCCGGTTAAGCGGTGGTCCCGGGTTCGAATCCTGGACCAGGGCGAATTTTTCTTCAACTACGAAGTTTCTGAGAAAGCTGTATAGCTTTCCTTTGTAGCCGTATGGCTGCATTGAGGTGGTTGTCAAATTTTCCTTCACATACACGTAACTACATTAATTTCGACACATTTGTGGGGGATAGTTTTAATAAAAAATCCCGGGCCATCTTTTCCTAACGCGAAACCTGGGTAGGGGCGAAGCATACAGTGTATAAGTGTATTCTTGGCGCCGTGGTGTTTTAGCCAACGGAGATGAAACCTTAAGAGTAGAGGGCAGCGCAATGAACAAGACGGAGCGGAGACGAGACAAACACAATCGCTTGTGTCTGTCTCGTCTCTGCTTCGTCTAGTTCATTGCGCTGCCCTCTACTCCCAAAGTTATATACCAATCGGCTCAAGCTTCAACTCTTCTGAAGTTATGAAACCGTTGGGGGTGAGAGGTATGCAGCATCCCTCTAAAAGGTATCTTGTCTTTGAAGTATGAAGCTCTCTAGCGCGAGGCGTAAACGAGTTTCCCGGCGTTTTAGTACCGTGCATGACTACATGAGACGACGCTTACGACGACGGCATGAGCCGCCGACAGAGCAGAGAGAGAGAGAGAGAGAGAGAATTCTTTAATGAGACCGAAGAGGTCAGCCCTGCATAATGCTGGGCTTGCTACTTCAGATGGTTGGTGAACATGTGATAAGGGTTATATATGCTTACATGAATAATACAAATAAGAAAAAGAAAGAAAAAAAAACGAAAAAAACTCCACCAGACAGACACATGAACACACATTAAAAAAAAAGTCAGAGGCAGTCACAGGCTGGAGTCGAGTCCATTGTCTCTGAGAAAACGCGCAATAGCTTTAAAATCCCGCACCGCCCTGTCTTCGCTGTTCCAGGGGCCGAAAAAGAGATCTATGCTGACAGTTCTCGCCCGTAATAAACTTCGCGCTGTCGTTCGCGCCGAGTTAAAACGTGGACAAACGTAGAACAGGTGTTCAGTGTCGTCTCGTACACCGCAAAGCGTGCAGAGAGGTGATGCCATCAGACCGATTTTGTTAAGAAAGGTTTTTGTATGGGCTACTTTGAGGCGCAGGCGATGTATAGCACAATCTGTTTTCCTCGGTAAACCGTGAGGTATACGAAACATCCCCTAAGGGACTTAGCCCCTAAGGGGTTTTGCGCCTAACAAGAGTTACAGCGGTTTTCTGTAATCATGATCCCTCGGTAAATCGGCCGTGCTGACAGCCCGGGAATTCTGTAGCGCTTACAACTTCATTCTGAAATATCCAATCACGACAAGTGAATCAAATTCGGCGTAAGGATATAGCGGTCATCGTGACCGATTTCGGTATAATTTCTTCCAAGATATTCCTATTAGACTGAGCGCTACAGATCATTTCACGCCATCTCTGAAGCGAACGCGTGCAATCCTTTGTCGAGGCAATCCGACAGACGCACGCAATTTCGGTCAGAACCTAGCGCAAGCCATCTTCACTGCAAAAGCCAGGCGCCGGCCTTTTCACCGCATCCCATTCGCCCTGAAGAATGCAACTACGAGACGTCGTCCGATCCACTCCGGCCGAACAATGCAGAGAAGCCGCTCCCAATTAAGCGGCTTCGCCTGCAGATCGAAGCTTAGTATTCAGGACCAGCTCGGCAGGAACGAAGTACACAGTACAACACGGTCGCTTCCTGGGCTCGCTCCCAGAACAAGGCCTCCGGAGTGTTCGGTCCCACCGGCGACGAAAGACAGCGAGGTAGAGGAGGCGAGAGTAGCCGTTGCGTAATCTTGGATCCCGCCCAAGGTCGTGCCGGGAAAATCTATCGGAGATACGCTCCGGGGTCTGTAGCGTGTATCGCGGAAGGCGGGCGTCATTTCCTTGCTGCGGCGAGTTGTGTATCGGGAGGGAGCACTTATTTAGGTAGTAGTATGGAGTTGTAGTGCATGTCGGGGCTTGCCCGAGGGTTTTCTTTTTGTTGTGTTTTTGTTTGATTGCGCTCGCGTCCTGACAGGGAATTACGTGCAGCGTGGGCTGCTCCTGGAAGACGTTATCGATCAACAAGATGGGAATTTGAGCCGAAGGATAAGCGGAGCACAAAAACAACGTTCGCTCTCTTCTTCGCCAGGTACGGAAGGCGTCGATGCTGCGCACAGACGGATCGTGCACTTTCTGCACCGGCGTCGCCGCGTCGGGAAACGAAAAGACAACGAGATGTCTATATGAAGACGAAGAACTACTCGTAGCGCTTCGGTGGGTTGGGGCATGTCAGATGAGTGTCTGCGCTAATGTCGCGTGAGACATAACGGAAACGTGGCGGCAGTCACTTCGTGACCGCTCGATTCCGAGTCGATTGCCTTGAGGTCCGTTTCCTTTGTAACACGTTGTACATTTTCTATACGCGGGCTTTTATTCTCGGAATGACTTTCCGAAGGCCTTTGTCGCTCCAACGCCGTTATGTGTGCGCGGCTTCCGTCTTCTTGGAGCGCGGGAATACGTGTAAATTCGTTTTTTTTTTTTTTAAGGAACGGCGCTTTCGAAAGAACATGTAGCGCGCGAGGCGCACATTGTGAACGTAATATTAAAACGGGGGGTGCTTACGGCATGTTTGACACGCCACTAAGCAACAGAAAAATTGGAAAAAAAAAATTAGAAAATGAAGGACGCTCACACTCACGCGTAAGACTTGAACGTACCGAAGCTGTACACCCCCTTCAATACCATCCTGACGGTTTAAATCCACGATTGCAGCCGATTTTCTCCTCCTTCGTTGCCGCAATGACCTTTATTTCATCTTTATTTGAAGCAACGACCTTTATTTCAAACACTAGCTCCCTTCATTTTTTTTTTTTTTTTTTTGAAGTGATATCATTGGACCCCACCTTGGAGGGGAGTATATGTATGACTTGTCTTTTTCGTTAAGAGCAAGTGTTGCACGATTACGGCGAACGCTGGAGTTTTTTGGGGGGCCAATCTGCCTAAGTGAGTATCCTTGGCTTGACAAACGTGCGCTGTGTACGCTGGGCGGTCGTTGCGAGAGACGCTCTCAGGAGCGCTCGGTTTTTTGTTGGTTTTGTTAAGAGCCGGGCTGTCGCCGCGAGACCCGCGCTCACGTGCGAGCGCTCGGCAATTTCTTCGTATTTTTAACTGCGGACACAAAAAATTCCGATTTGCTAAACAGCTTCGATGTTAAAATTAAAACAAAAAGGGGGGGGGGAGGGGAAGGGCTGGCAGAACGCGACGCTAGAAGCCCTAGAATAGTTTATGTGGAATGGTTTGTGTGTCTGTCGGTTGTGGGTCTACAAGTGTGCTTGGTATAGAGAAAGAGGTTTGAACGGTATTCCCCTAATTGTAAAAGGGATTTAAACGGATTTAAAGACAAAACATGCTTGCAAGTACAACTGTTGGTTCCCCGTGGCGCACTCACACCCTCTGTAATGCAAGATTGGAAGCCATTAACTTTGACCTGTAGCTCAACCCCCACCGTCTTCTCGTGTAACGCACTGGGGGAGTCACTGTTGAATGCCTACTACGTTAATTTGCGTGTTGACTCGTTTTGAGGATAATAAGGCGAATTTTTAGCGTCCTCACTGATGCCGCTGTACGCCAATACGCCCTGCAGGAAAGCCAACTTTCTCTGAAGACGATCATGAATGATCGCGGGTGAAGTGAAAGAAAAAAAAATCAAAACACGTTTGTTTGTAATTTACGACTGAGAACACTTCCCAGCCAATTACCTTAACGAAATTTGGAAAGGCCCGAGCTTTATCCTAGCGAACAAAAACGTAGAGCTGTCTCTTTTTCTCCCGCATTGCAAGCATCTTACTGAAATCTAAGGTTTGACGAAAACTCGTCTGGTCGGGTGAAAGATACATATTTGAAGAAAGTGGTTATCGCCGACCAAAGGCTTAGTTAAAGGCTAAAAAGACGTTCGAAACGTCTTTTTAGCCTTTAACTAAGCCTTTGGTCGGCGATAACCACTTTCTTCAATTATGTAAGCACCTTACTGTTTGTGTAACACGCTAACCCGATCCACTCTACCACTGAGGACACCGAACCGGTCGCATTGGGCTGTTGGACGGCTCTGTTTAAACCTCACCCCAGCACGACGGACCTGTCATCAGTAAGGGCGTGAAACTTCTATCTTCGCGTGCTCGCCCCCCTCCTTCCTCCACTCCCAACACGCGCGCACCATAAACCAGCAACCGGTCATGAGCGGGAGCTTAGAAGCGAAAGATACTGGCGAACATGTGTCGCTTTGAAAGCCCACGTAGGCGTTCCAAGCAGGCCAGTTACTGTTCATCCGGGAGGGAGTCGCAACTACTCAACCAGCTGGAATTTGAGGCGGCAACGGCGGTGGCAGCAGCCTGCCGTTGTTTTCGTGCCCATTCCCGCTTCTGCTACCTTGAGCTGACGCTTCTTCAGTTTCCGCTCTTCTTCCTCCAAGCGAACGACATGCGTCTGTCCCATAGCGAGTTAACACATCGAAGGCCTCGACCTTTATTCTAGCGGACACACATGTGGGACTCCCTTTCGCTTCCCAGTCGTAGGCATCACATCTCATCGTCTGTGCATCCCACCAACCCAGACCCGAACCGCTCGATTGCGGAGGACAGCTGACAAAACGCATTGATCCGGGAGACTCCCCGTGTAATCTCCTGCCACACAACGGGTATGTCATCGGTAGCGGCATTAAGCCCTGCTGTGCGTGCATGCCCCCTCCCTCCTCCCCCAATCCCTTCACGTCTAAACCGGCCACCGGGGATGGGCGCATAATTAGGCGTGAAATACTCCGGAGAAGGGAGAGGGAAAGATTGTATATGTGGCTAGACTAAGATCTATTATTATTCTTCCGCCAGAAGAACTATGGCAAGACGGTCGACGAGGGCCGCCGACGCGACAATGTCGCTCGGAATGGCTTTCAAGCCAAAGAATTATGTGCTCACGCTGGCGTTCCAACGGGGCTAGTTGCTTACAACCGGCAGGCCCCCGCAGCTAGTGGGCGGGGCGGAATTTGAGGCGGCAACAGCCGCGGCTACATTCTCGGCGACGGCGGTGGCGGCGGCTTTCGGGCGTTTTTACACCCATTCGCGCTGCTGTTGTACATAGTCCTTCATTGAATCCTTCATGAATACAGAATCCTTAATGAATACATAGAATCCTTCACGAGAACGCTTCGTGTTCAACCATAGTCGTCATTAGACGGCGGAGTGCGTGATTTTTTTTATTACGCAACGATGTGCAGGATAACCTCGCGGAATGTTGCAACCTTATGAATTTCTCTCATTCGGTGGAAAATTCTCATGGTGTTCGTCATCATCATGGCTGTACTTTACAGATGACTACAATTAATGATAAATTGAGCTAGTTTGTGCACTATAAAGCTTAGGGTCTTGTTCCCCACATCTATTTTACAATCAATCAATCAATCAATCAATCAATCAATCAATAAATCGACAAAACAGATACGTCGTAAAATGTTTTCTAGGGATATAACTTTATTAAGAAAAACACGGTTGGAACAGCTGCGCCATTTGCGCCATTGAGCGCCAAACTTATTTACCTGCGCCATCCTGCGCCGTACAGCCTCTATTGCGCCAAGCGCGTTTATCAGCGCCGTGATGGCCGCCGTGATATTACTGCCGTGATGCCCGAGCCAGAAAACGCGGCTGAAAATATCGTGTTTTTGGTTTCAATGCGCTAATGTATTGATTTAATCAAGGCTATTAGCGGCTAAGGAAGTTGGCTTTTGCTCAGCTGTAAGGCCGCAGGCAGTATACGCCCCTTCTCCGCCTCCACTTTGAATATATTTGTCGTACATATTTGCAAAGTTCTGTTTGCCGGTGCCGGCAGCTGCGCCACAATCATTAGAAAGTAACGAAAAGTGAACGAAACGTTGTTGTGTCACATATTAAACAGATATAAACAATAATAATCGCAAGAGAGGTTGCAGTTCATTGGAGGTGAACGTCACTTTAGTCGACCGTTTTTGACGAGCGTAGCTGCACGTATTGAACAAACAGGGTCTTGGACGCTTTGCTCTCGCTTGTAAAGTTAGTTCGCCTTTGTTGCGAGGTAATTGCTTTATTTCGCCTGTGAACTTCGTGGTTAGCGTTGCTTCTGTGAAGGGTGGTCCAGCATTAATTATGCCTTCTAACACGCTCTCGTTTCGTAGTCTACGGCGTAGGTTCGTCGATTCTCGCAATCTCGAGACGGTCGAAGACAAAGCTAGTTTCTGCTTCGCAAGCATACACTGAAACCGCTATTCGCTAGAAAAAAATGCAAACAAACGCCTTGTTTTAGGGAACACCGCCGCAAGTTCACTTAACACTGCCGTCTACCGGACACGAAGCGGTGACCTGATCTGATCCCCTTTGACGCTGCGCATGAGGTTGACCCTTTGGACAGTGACGTTACTCGGCGCACTCGCTGGCTGAAGGTAGATAACTCCGCACATTGTAAACTTCCAGATATAGTACAATAACTCCGCTCCTGGTTCGGAGTAGTTTCTAGTGCAAGGTATAGTGCCTAATATAGTATATAAATTAATTAAACCTAATTGGCAGGGGGCCGCCACAGCATCCTGCGCCAGCCCCCTGTCAATACGGCCTTTCTATCTGCTCCCAACCTGCTCCAAAAGGCCTTTCTGGCTGCTCCAAGACTGCTACAAAAGCCAATTTTGCCTGCGCTCCAGAACTGCTCCCAAGCCAATGTACCCTGTTCCACCAAAAAGAAAAGAAGGGTTATCAGTAGGGGTGGGTGATTGATCGATTAACCTTCCGATTAATCGATTAATGCTTTAGCCGCGATTAATTTTTTTAATCGGTAATCGGTTGAAGCCACGTGAGCGAAATTCAACAAGAGTGTCATCGTTACATTTTACGCAAGCATGTTTAGGATCATATTCGTGTTCAAAGAGCACGATTACTTCACAATAAAAAACGATGCAAATATGCTCAGAGGTGATAGTGATCAAAACCGCAAATTATATCCAAGACAGACGGGAGAATGGCTACTTTAAATACAAATAAGATATACATAGCCCCCCCCCCCCCCCCAAAAAAAAAAAAAGAAAAACGGCGAGCGGGCACTGCAACCGTTTTGCCAGCCCATAAAACCACTATGACGTAAGTAAACCACAATAAAACGACTATCTTCGCAGTTTTGGCGCGTGCCAGTGTCCCTGAATAATCGAGTGACTAACGCGGTGATAGGGGTACGCCCGCATCATCGCTATGATGATGATCTGTTCACCTCATTTGGGATGTCTATGATGTGCTAGCCCGACTTAGCCCTACTTTGTGTTCATCTCTTTTTCTTCTCTATCCTTTAATTGCCCCTCTACTCCCCTTTCTTCGTTGGGGATATATGCAGGTTAGCTCCCTGCCGAGCTGAATAATATAGCCAGTGCACTTCCTTTTCTTTTCCCTCAAATTACTACAAAAAACTGCGAACAGGCCTAGGAGCATATTGCTTTTATTTATTTTGATATTTTTATGATGGCAAATTCTACTATTTTTATCATTTTTCTTCATAAACTAACGCAACTGGTCAAGCCATTAATTAACTGATTAAACCCTGCCGATTAATCAGATTACAATTTTTAACCGACGCCCACCCCTAGTTACCAGAGATGAATGAGGTAGTCGAAGGGGTCGGCGAAATTGTTTTGCTAGAAAACAAACAATAAATGAAGCCCGTTGGTTTTAGGCCGCTGAGGCAGCGACAATAAATGCGAGTCCGCTCGCCAGCAGTCGTCGTGCTTCAAGAGACAAATATCGAACAGGTGACACTATGGTGATCCTAAGCATACTACACTACAGATAACACAAAAAGGACAGTGATCCTGGCTCAAGCAAGCCAAAAGCACAGATACACCTCCTGCGTACGGTCATAGATTATAAATTTGTCGAAACCATCCAGGACAAGAGGACACAGGCCAGTATCTCCTTTTTTCGACTTTCACAGCCCCCCCTCGCCATCCTTCCTTGAAATTCATAGACACTTCAAGACTTAGACAGCGCACGAAAGGAGATTCCTTGGTAATTTTTCGTCATTGTAATAAACAGCGTACTACTTTGGGATTTAAAAGAGATAACAAGATTCGACAGAAGTTGTGTGAAGCAATCGGCAGTAACTCTCCTCATCTGTTGAATACCGTGGGTTCCCCAACCAGAATTCGAAACAGCGTCTCTCGCGACACTACCACGACGCTGACCCACAGCATTCAGGATCTCACTCGGGAATGCCCAAGGGAAACACTGGTCGGAGATCATTGCGCCATGCAATCGCAGCTACGCCGTCACAACGCCCGATCACTGATAAGAGGCACAGCCCGCATCACCGATCGGCCAGAATTCCGTGAATTCGATGCGCTAACCAGTCCCACCCAAGCAACCGGTGAATGACAGCACAAATGCTGGCTACCGCCCAAAACGAACCCAGGGAATTACGTTGACGGAGTACAGCCTGGCATTTACTATGCATTTGGAAGCCCTAAGAGAACTAACAAAACGGTGGAAAAAACTTCGAACCAACAGGAAGATTCTGCTCTAAATAGCTCGACTAGCACACGATGCGGCAGAATATGCAATACAACCCAAATCAGCTAGCAGAACACGGCCACAACCCCACGTGAACTCCATGGTAGGCTTAACACTCACGGTGCGTGGCATCTGCGTCAATATTTAATAAGATAGCCTACAAGGAGACGAGAGTGTAAACCGCACATCAACACAAAAGAGCAGATCATAACAATAGTTCTGTTCTGCTTGGCTTGGTACACAGTCCTGCTTGGCTTGGCTTGGTTTGGCTTGATACAGTGCAGAGGCTTGGTTATGTAGGCGCAGACCTGGTTATGAGTATGAGGTTTAACGAGCCGACGCTACACAGGCGATGAGGCGCGAGGACGGCTCCGGATTAATGTTGACCACCTGGGGATTTTAACGTACGCCGAAATCTCGAACACACGGGTGTCTTCGCTTTTCGCTTCAACTACAGACATACGTAGAACTCATCGAAATATTGGAGAAACTGTGGCAAGAAACAAGCAAAGCGAGACCACTGCTTAGGAACTCGTGCGCGGGTTCAAGATGCATATTTTATAGCGTAAGCTACACTGGCCGAGGTTGAGCAGTTTCGCGTGAACCCTGAAGGGCCGTGCTGCGCAAGCGCGAGGAGCATTGGATTGTATAGAATTATATTGGATTTGGATTCGAATTTGGAATTGGATGTGGATTTGGATTGGATTGGATTGGATTGGATTGGATTGAATTGAATTGGGTTGGAAATCCAATCCAATCGGAGTACGGGTGTGTAGAGAATTGGGTCTGCACATTCGCCGGTCTGCGCATTCCAGAGGAGTGACGTCATAGCCGCGGCAGACGCACTGGCGCCAGCGCGTGCCCAGCTGTGCGCCTCCGTTGCGCAGTAGCCAAATCTGACGCTGCGCCGGAGCCGCTTGATAGCCGTTTCGCTCGGCTCCTGGAGAGCCGTGCTGCGCATGCGCGAGAAGCAGTGACTGGACTGCAGGACTGGACTGGACTGGACTGGACGGGAGATTGGATTGGTTTGCTGAACCTTAGCTCAGGCTACGTATATCCGGCATAGCCGAGCAAGCCACTGCTAATTTTTGGTTTCGTCAGGTCATTTTTGTCATTTCTTCTATTTGTTGTGTTCTTATTCTTCCGTTTTCCACATTTCGTGTTCAACCAATGATCTCCATTTACGCTATTGGAATGATTAAATGTGTTCATTCCGCCAACGCGAATGCAGGGTGTTACATGGTCCTGGACGTGGGTCTACACGGCAAAAAATGCTACGTATTCTAAAACGCTTTACCGACCAGGTCAGTCGCCGTCCTCAAGCGGGGCTTCCAAATTCGGTAAACATTTTCTGTGTGCGAAGGGTTAATGGTCTGCAAAAAAAAAACGGAGGAGAAAAATAGTGCTGTCACGGCGTGCATGCACAAACTTGCGCATGGGCTGAAAAGTCTCGCAACTGGGTTCAAGTCCCTTTTCCATTCAAAAACAAGGCAGGCAGACTGTGCTGGTTGGGAAACAAACAAACAAAAAATACCGCTACGCTAGCGGCTAGACTAAGTGCGGGGTCAAGCATACACATGCATTTGTGCCTTGTGTAATGGGCGTTATATACTGGGTACTCTTTTTTGCAGCAGCAAAGAGTACGTGAGGAAGGCGGGCGCTGCCTGAATGTGCAGACTTTGTCAAAAGTTTGTTGGCCATACCGAAGGTTCGTAGTCCCCAAACAACTTTAAATATAAGCTTTTTTCCCAAACGAGACCGAAACGTTCTACGCCAGAAGGGTGGCGAACGAACCGTTATTCTTCATTGTCACAAAATAATATTGATTACACTTTAACGCTAAACTTGTGCGTCCAGTCCTTTGCGGCCCAGAAACTAATGTCATGGCCTAGAAAATTTTGACAAAGACTGCATGTTCAAGAGAGCACGGTGGGTCCACGACAGATTTCACCCACGCAGATCTACCTCCGCACTGCGAAGCGTGTGGGTGCACGCCCTTTTTCTGAGCCACCGAGATGCTCTTCTTGCGTACAGATAAGACGGCCAGATGACTTCTGAAGGCCTTGAACATCAATAAAGGACGAGGAATTATCCGTGAGCCAATTATCGATCTCGCTGCGCAAAAAACAAGCCCGTCTAGTCAGTTCCGTGTTTACCTGACTAGCCAGCCCTCCCACACTCGTGTTTTTTTGTTGTTGTTTTTTTGAGTACGGTAGTTTTGATTGCGTCAAGATTGCGTCGAGTCGCTCACCGCTAGATCTTCTGCGCATGTGCCTTTTCGTGAGCACATAAGTTATTTGTGCTTTTCGGTAAACTGCCAATTGAGAGCCAGCGCTTGCATTGTGTTTTTTCTACTAAACACCGACCGTTACCACGTTGTGTTAACGGGTAATGTTAAGGTCTTCGTGTGGCAGAAGAGCCGATGTCGTCTGCGGCGTCGACTGCGAGAGAAAATTCCGGTGCGCCGCCTTGCGGGTAAGCAACAACGGAGGCACAGATTGACTCATTCACAGTCATTCACATATCGACTGTTCGCTTTAATCAGGGACGACGCGAACTGTCATGTCAGCCGGCATTGTTGAGAAAAGGGCGAACAGCTTTCGTCGCCTTCAGTGAAAACCACAACATGAACCACTGCCCTAACATACGTAAACCCCTTTAATTTCGCGGACCTATTTTTTTCGCAAAGCGGGCGTCTGGCGCACATTCGCGGCCGCTAAATTACGCGGACGAAACCGAAGGCTGCGGCTTGAACCGTATCAACCATGGAGGGTACTCTCTAGTCACCTTGCGGCCGCCACAGAAACCGGGATTCAAAAAGATTGCATTGAAAAAGAGCTGGGCGGCACACCCAGGCAGGCCGGGTGCCTTCCTCGGCATTTCAATTATCGGGGATCCCCCATAACCTCCAAGATGGACTGCACGTAGCCTGCCGGGATGCATGGTGACCGGAAGAAAGAACAAAAGAGCCAACGGTGCACACACGACAGGTGATTATGCTTTTCTTGACTGGTCTTGCGCAAAGCCTACGGCGATAGGGTTCCGTGTACTCTTCGTATCTACGGACAAAAAGTCCCGAGGCTCCACGTGTCTTTGAAGCGCGAGGCGTCCTATGGAGATAGGCGTCGGAAAAGAGCTTTGTGTGCGCTATTAGCACGCACCTAAAGAGCCAAAGGATTGTAAGTTTCATCACTTCAATATAAATATTTGCGTAGATTAGTTTGAAATACGCACCATTTTCAAGAACAAGGCATAAGTTAGACCTCAAGTTTATTTGTGCCGCAGCAAAGTGGCTGCGGCACAAAACATCGGCTACCTTTCGTTGAATGCGCATTAGGACGTAGTTAGCGTAACTAAATAAAGGATTTTTGAGTACCGGCACTCTTTTCGCTCATTGTTATGTGCCGCCAGGATTTTCATTGGTCGGTCGGTACCACGTGATATTTGTTTACATATGGGCACAGCCATTTTGTTTCCGGGTGCCTCTGCTCTCTCTCTCTCTCTCTCTCTCTCTCTCTCTCTCTCTCTCTCTCTGCTGCACGGACGCTAGAGAGAGGCCGGCCAAACTCTGCCCGTCACAACCGGCGGCGGTTCCGTTGGCAGAGATGGCAACACTGCAATCCAGAAACCAAATGGCCCCCAGACGCTTCTGGGTGCGCGAAGCAGCGGTACTCTTAAGCGTAGCTTATTTAGTGACGCTAGGCGTAGTCTACCAAATTCCCTCGAGGTGCGGAAAAGTGTACGTTGGCCAAACTGGGAGATGCGTCAACGATAGGCTGAGGGAGCACGCGAACAGTGCAAAACATGCGCGGGAGTGGAAAGATGCGGAAGGCTCCCCGGCAAGCCGTTGTTTGAACTGTAAGGACTGTTCGTCAGAGTTGCAATACACTTCCATGATCAGGAAGTGCGAAACACGGTTGTCACGTGAAATTGTGGAATCCGAACGAATTTTAGCGCTTGTTGGGGCACGCGTTAGCATGGCTTCTATCCCTTTGTCTGGGAAAGAACCAAATTTTCCGCGCATGCGCAAATAAACTTTTGGTTGCACGGCTATCTATTTATTGTGCTGCATTCGCAATAAAACCATTTGATAGTTCAGCGCAGTCCTTGGCGTTCTCGCTCTGTCTTTGTCTTTTCTGCGGTATTTGCTTTAGATTGAGTATACAGATTTTATTTGGTATTTGGTTTAGATTGAGTATACAGAACACTAATACAGCGAATTATCGAATACAGTAGAATCTCGATACACGAAAAGCGCTTAAATGGAATTGCCGCTTAAATGAAACAGTAGCCTGTAAGTTGGTTGGTTTTGCATTCAGATAATGTAAAAAAAACTATCGGTAATCGGAACTAAAATTTCCGCGTCACCGTGTAAACAGAACCAGAAATGGAACTTGTTGTGAAACCCATTGACATAGGAAGTTGTTGTGAAACCCATTAGCATAAGAATCAGCTTTTTATTGTTCCGGCTGTTTTGTTTTTTGTTCTTTCTTCCTCCACGTTTTTTTAGCCTCGTTGGCCCTGTAAGCCTCGTCTCGTTAGTGGTCAGCCGTGTTAGCGCAACGAATGCAACATCGCAGTTCTTGTTCCATTCGTTCTGTCTCGATTCAAGACGCCGAGGTTACAGGGCTCAGCTCCTGCTGCCTCGTTCGTGCCATCGTGATGCTATTCGCGCTTCTCAATTCGGTGGCTCGTAAAGACTCGCGAAGTTGAGGCTTCTGGCCTCCGTAAAGAGCTCGCGAAGTTGAGGCTTCTGGCCTCCGTAAAGAGCAAGGACTCAAACAAAAATAATTGATGCATTTTGTAGTGCACAGCGACTCATTGTTTCCAAATCAACCTTGTGAATGCTGTGCCTAAACCTCATAGTTTTCTTGATTTCTGAAAAACTACCAGCTACATTCACCTTGTAGTGCTCAGAGTTCCATGAAATGTTATTAAGAGTGTGTACGCACATAAATTTGCACTTTCGCTCATCTATCTCCGTAAACGGAACTCCTGTTAAACGGAATTAATTTTCTTTTTTGGTCCCTTGAAGTTCGGTTTATGGAGAATCTACTGTATAGCGAACTAAATACGAAGTTTGTTTGGTCACCCTTCATTTCAATGACATCCGTTCTTTTTATAATGAAACCGAAACCTGGAGAGCCACGCGATATCGGCTATAACGAAGAAATATTTGGTTTCCGCGAGGCTCAAAACTCGACAGCAAGCATATTAAAAGCAAAATATCAGAAAAGCGGGACAAACCTAGCACTTCTTATTAGCTTGAAAAACTGCACAAGTAGAAAAGGATCTTTATGGCGTGGACACTGTGAAGAACTTCATTCAGCTCAACTTTGAAAGCCACCGAGCGAAGGCCACATTCTCCTTCAAGTAAATAAGAACGCAGGCCCGTTTTGCCGGAGGAACTTTGTTCTGTTGTGATTCACGATCTCACGTTCCGGTCTGTTTAGTTTGAAATATCACAAAGAGACAGATAAGGGCTACCTCATTTAGAGTGGGTTCGAAACAATGCGTTTTTTTTTTATCTAGGATTGCTGGGCGAGCCAGATTGCCGATTTATTAGAGCGTATCTGTACCTCTACGGTTGCAACAAATATGGGATATAACGAACTAATTTACTGCACCAATAGTACTTCGTTATAACGAGGTTCGACTGTACTAGTTATAAAGGCCACATTTACAAGATCAGTAGAGTCAAAGTAAAAGTATGTGTGTGTATGTATGTCCTTCTGCAAGAGGAATAAAATTTGCGCTCAAGGAATAAATGCTCAAGAGGAGTAAAATTTGCTGATACATTTCACGCAAATTCTGTGTCGCATCTACGTCGACTGCTAAAAAGCTCTCGCTGGTCATTCACCTTCACTGAGTGGAAAGGCTCATGACTTTTGTAGCGTAAGCTACACTGGCCGAGGTTGAGCAGTTTCGCGTGGACCTTGAACGGCCGTGCTGCGCAAGCACGAGGAGCATTGGATTGGATTAGATTTGGATTGGATTGGAATGGATTAAATTGGATTGGATTAGGAATTCCATCCAATCGAAGTACGGGTGTGTAGTGTAGAGAATTGGGTCTGCACATTCGCCGGTCTGGGCATTCCAGAGGATTGGCATCATAGCCGCGGCACACGCACTGGCGCCGGCGCGAGCCCAGCTGTGCGCCTCCGTTGCGCAGTAGCCAAGTCTGACGCTGTGCCGGAGCCGCTTGATAGCCGTTTCGCGTGGCTCCTGGAGTGACTGATGGACTGGACCGGACTGGACGGGACCGGACTAGACTGGATTGGATTGGATTAGATTGGATTGGATTGGATTTGACTGGACTGGACTGGACTGGATTTGGTTGGATTAGATTGGATTGGATTGCTGAACCTTAGCTCAACCCGCCGCGGTGGCTTAGTGGCTAAGGCGTTGTGCTGCTGAGCACGAGGTCGCGGGTTCGTTTCCCGGCCGCGGCGGCCGCTTTTCTGATGGAGGCGAAAAGCAAAAACGCCCGTGTGTACAAGATTTCGGCGCACGTTAAAGATCCCCAGGTGGTCTAAATTAATCCGGAGCCCTCCACTACGGCGCGCCTCATCGCCTGCGTTGCGTCGGCGCGTTAAACCCTACAATCAATCAATCAATCAATCAATCAATGAACCTTAGCTCACGCTACGTATATCCTGGCATAGCCGAGCTAAGGCGCTACTACTTTTTTGAACAGTAGTTTCGGCCCGAGACAGCACTTCGATAAATTTGCTGCGGTTGTCGGTGTATAATATACGTCAAAAGTTTTTAGGCCTCGCCAAAATCTCTTCGGTCACAAAGAATTCAAAATTCAAAATTTCCCCCTGAGTGAGACAATTCTTTTTATGGCAGAAAGCTATAGGGCCATCCCCTTTGCTTACTGCCAAAGAATATTTCGGTTACACACTTGAGCGTTAAGCTTTCGCTTTGAATTCCTTGTGGGCCAGAACGTTGTAAGTGGCCCAGAGAAATTTTGACAACGACTGTAAGTGTTATCGTTTTTTGTTGCCGACGCTTATTGTTCTCTCGTAACCATCCACGCTTGGTGAATATTGTTTCCTTGTTATTTATTTTTGTATTCTCAATTGTTGTTCTCGCCTCCTTTCTCCGGTTCTCGTTCGTCTCCATTTTTTTAACAGACGATTTTTATTCGGGTGAGATCGACAAGGAAGCCAGTGGACCAGAACGGCGGATAACAATACCACCCGGAAGCCTAGAGAAGAAAACTTTTCTCATGCTGACAACAACAGCAGGAGGAGGCCTCGAGTCCCGTCGTGCGTGACCGCTGCGGAGAATCGGCGATGCGGACACGCGCTTTCCTTGCGTCATAGGTAGCGCATCTTCCCGGCTTTGAGTAAATACCCCGATAAACACACCGGTGGTGCGTTGCTTCACGAAAGGTCGCACGTAAGCCTTCGAGAGCGCTTGCTGCAGAGTGCAGGCGCGTCAAGCCTATACTACAAGATGCGTTTTTCCTTTGCGAACCCGGTGGAGCGAATAACCGCACTTACGAAATTCGTCATGTCTTCTACGGACTGCCTGTCGGAGGCGCGGTTTGCGTTTGAGAAAGACATTGTTTGCTGGCCTTAGGCCCGCTGCGAACGAGGCTTTTTTGAGCCTCTCGGAAACAAAGAAAAACGAGAACCATCTGACATCGTAGACGTGTTATTTAAGCTTCAATTTCTACCTATGTCTGTGTTGCTATCGGCCACTGGTCTCGCGGGTCTGCGCCGCAGGAGCGACATTCAGAGGACAAGTTTGGCCGTCCCAAACATTTGGCAATTTGCCGCTGCTGAGAAAATGTATCGTTCTGCCGCCGCAATGAAATTGAGGGCAATTTTGCACCATGTAGTATGGGCGTCAGCGGTGTTGCATAAACAAACGTATCATCATCATCATGATCATCATCACCAGCCTACCTACGCCCACTGCAGGGCAAAGGCCTCTCCCATCAATCTCCAATTATCCTGGTCCTGCGCTAACTGTGATCAATTTATCCCCGCAAACTTCTTGATCTCATTTGCCCATCTAACTTTCGGCCACACCCTGCCACGCTTGCCTTCTTTAGGGATCCACTTTAATGACCAACGGCTATCTTGCCTTCGCATTACATGCCGTGCCCACGTCCATTTCTTTTTCTTAATTTCTACTAATATGTCCTTAACACGTATTTGTTCCCCGACCCACTCCGCTCTCTTCTTGTCCCTTAATGTTACACCTATCATCTTCCGTTCCTTTGCTCGCTGAGTCGTCCTCAATTTAAGTTGAACCTTCTTAGTGAGCCTCCAAGTTTCTGCCCCGTAGGTGAGTGCCGGTAAGATGCAGCGGTCATACACTTTCTTCTTCAGGGACAATGGTAGGCTGCCATTCATCATCTGAGAATGCCTGCCGAATGCACTCCACCCAATTTTTATCCTTCGAATTATCGCTGCCTCATGGTTGGGATGCGGGGTCACAACTTGGCCTAAGTAGATACATTCGCTTACCACTTCCACTGTTTCGCCATGCCATACGTATCATGTCATAACGCAATCACTTAAATTAAGGTTGTTGTTGTTAGTTTTAATGTAATACATATCCCCTGCTATATCTGGTTGTGTATTAACAAGTAATGTATTTCCACCTCCCGCATAGCCGTAGAATCTTATGGCCGGCGTTCCTCCAGGCCGGGAGGAACGTGCAACGTCCAACACATTGCCATATATGTCAAGGCAATAATAAGAAAGTATTTTCGCATTTGTCCTACGTGATTCCCCTCATTTAGACCTTTAATTTGATACATCGCACGCCCCACTGGCATCGATTTTAATTTTAACCCACGTCCAACACATTGCCGTTTAACCGGCATTAACGCTCAACGCCTTTTGATGATATTGTGCTTGCTGAGCTCCAAGCAAAGCTCTATGTCCAAGAAAATACAAAGGAGTACGCAACTGATAGATTCATATATATATATATTAGTGAGAGAGAGAGAGAGAGAGAGAGAGAGAGAGAGACGCTTCCCGAACATTATAACGTGTCTTTTTTTTTTTAGACAGCAGAACTGTTCTACAAGTCACAAGTTCACCGTTGCCGGTAAAAAAAAAAAAAAAAACGAAGAATATGCCGAGCGTCCTGGGCACGCGCAATGGCTTTAGCAAAAAAAAAAAAAAAAAAAAAAAAAGAAACTCCAGCGCTAATGCTAAGGGTGAAAAGACACCCTACTTGGGAGAGGTCACCGCGGCCACCGCATTCTCTAGAAGCCAATATGGATATAACTTGAGTTATGGCTACGAGTGCGCCATTCCTTCGCGAGACGACTGGCAGATCCCGACACCACCACCTCGAGTCGGTGACGAAAACTTGGTGGAAGTCTACAATGCTGAGGATGACCTTGCATCCCCCCACTCGCCGCGAAGACGACGACGACCTCTTCGATGCCTATGACGACGATTACTAGCACCGCAACTATGCAAATACACAATGATACTGAAGCATAACTATGTGTCCGGCAATGGTTCCCTACAACAGCTTCGTCCTTCAAATCTTGCACGCGAGTGCAACCTTCCCCGATTTTTTTTTTCCCAAGGCGCTAAGTGGTTGCCCACAGCTGAGCTTTGAAAATACCATCCAGTCTTCCTACATCGTACAGAGTTCTTGATTGATCTAAGTACGTGTATTCCATATAACGGTGGCCTGGGGCGGCGCTGCCCTAATGCTGACAAGGGAAAAGGACTAAACGAGAAGATGGTGGTCCATCAATTAGGCGTACGAATGTTCTCGAAGCGAAAATTGTCATCTATTAACTAATTCCTCCCATCGGCGGGACATAAAAAGGCCACAAAAGAAGACGGCAGCTGCGCGGACTCTCCTATCTGTTGTGCAACCGCTGGTCCCCACTGGAGAAATATATTTAACGAAGCGCTTGAGTATGTACTGAGCTGTACAAAGAAACCCTGTCGAAAGTTTCCGTCCGACCCGCCTACTCCAACTCTTGGGCACGTGTGGCCTGTACGCGCTTCGCCCTTGACGTTTAACCGTTAGTTTGACCAACAGAAGGACGGGATCGACCCTGAAGAGTTTCTACATACCAACCTCCTGTCATTCTATAAAAACTACCGAAATACAGATACACCCACATAAGGCTACGTAACCAATTTCTTTTTCACAGCGGAGCTGTTGTACAAGCCGTAAGTTCGGTGTTAAATAAAAAAAATTAGCAGTGGCTTAGCTCGGCTATGCCAGGATATACGTAGCGTGAGCTAAGGTTCAGCTGCTTATTCTTAGGTTTCATAGTTGTCTAGGATTAGTTTATTATCATGCTTACTGCTGCTAAAACGATTTCCAATCCAATCCAATTTAATCCAATCCAATCCAATCGTGGCGGCGGCGGCTCCGGTGCCCCAGCTGTGCGCTGTGAGACGTCGCTGCTCCTCGCGCATGCGCAGCACGGCTCTCCAGGAGCCACGCGAAACTGCTCAACCTCGGCCAGTGTAGCTCACGCTACAACATTCCAAGAAAATGCGGAGCGATCGTGAGCCCGTGCCTCGCGGCGAACGCCCAGTCCCCACCTCGCCCAGTAGCGTCAGCAAAAAAAAAAAATCCAGCGCTGTCGTCAAGCGCTATCGCGCATATAATGCTTGGCATAACTAACGCGCCGATATCGATGCATATGACGATAAATACTACTAGCACAGTGCAAAGCAACGACAGAACATCTAGGTAAATGATTTCAAACTCGTACAAATGAGGAGTTATGTGTATGCCCATAAGTGCTCACGTAGAAAGAAATCCTGCAGCTCCGCTATGGTTCAAGACTTCCCGACTTAGCGCAAGCTTCGCCATGCAGTTGAGCTGGTCGAAGGCTGCAATGCTGAGGATGACTTTGCATCCACCACTCGCCGCGAAGAAGAGGACGAGGACTTTTTCGATGCATATGACGACGGCTGCTAGCACCGCAACTATACACAATGATACTGAAACTTAACTATGTGTCCGGCAATGCTTACCTGCAATAGCTTCGCCATTCAAGTCTTGCGCGTGACTGCAAGCTTCCTTGAATTTTAAATGCAGAGCATTTCTTTAACTCACGATGTCACCCGTTCTAGTTGTCCATCGTAGTCCGCACCCCTCCCCCTACACTATATAAAAAAAATAATACTTACCGGCGCCTGGTTTCGATCCCACGACCCTGCGGGCGGAACGCAAGGTACATGCGCCACAAAGCCGACACAGAATGGAGGGCTACGAACGCGCCTTATATCCTTGACTCATTCAAACTACGTCAAGAAGCTGCTGATACAGCAGCAGCAAGAACAAGAAGTTCAACAATGACGTCTCCCATCGACTCCCTCGAATGGGGGGACTAACTCAACCAGAGGCATCTAGACGTCGACGACGCAACAACAACAGCCAGAGAAGAAAAGAGAGAGAAGAGAAGAGAATAATAATAATCATACCCACCTGCTAATAAATGATGTCACGTGACCACGTAATTACGTCTCCTCATTTAATTACAATACAACAACCAACAGCAACAAGTGCAACAACATTAACGTAACGCAAACTACTTAACGTCGTGCGCCCCCATAAATGTTCTGCATTTGATCGTGCCCCTCGCGAGGGGGATGTTTTTTGTTTCTCGCCGTTGTGTAGGCATCAGACCACCTCCAGAGAAATGTGTGTGCGTGCGTGCGTACGTGTGCGTGTGTGCATCAGCATGCCCAACAACAGGTTCTTCTAATGAAATGCTCACTTTTCAAAAGAAAGGGTCGTGGCACTTACTAAGAGAACACTAACCAGTTATTGGTCACAGTATCCACTAGGTACATAGTGCTTTTACTAACTGTCCATGCATAACCTAGTAAAGAACCAGGAGTAGCAATGTGCATCGGCTGTGCGCGCAGCACCATATGGACACATCCAAGGCGCCCACATCTCACATAAGCAACAAATCTACTGAGCAAGAAAACCGACGGTATCCATGGGGAAATCGAGTATAACTTGGTTACCTTAGAAATAGATCCGCTCTTCTTGCTTTTATAGCCAGCAGCGGAAATTCATCTGATAGAGTCAGTGGGCTTGTTGCAAAAATGAAATATTTTAGCGATAATTTTGGAATTATGCATTTTAATGTGAGCATATGCAAGTCAGCATGTTGATTTGCAAAAACGTTTTAATCGTGATTTGGATTGGGAAAAGTGCTGTAACTATTGTGTTCAATAATTCATAGGATTTCGTTACTATCAGCGAATGTTGGTATCGAACAAGCAGCTGCAGTTACTAAGTGTACGGTCAAGACTAGTAACGATAGCATTTCGGTTCCATACTTAGTGGCTGGATCTTAGTACCGTTTTGGTGGTAGTAAATTTCATAAGGAGTTAGTAAGTACAAGCATTTAATACCTTTTACTAGCATTTTTGTTAAGAGTGCTGTAGTGCAGAACAACTTTTATTGCGCTAAAAAAATTAAAAGGAAAAAAAATAGCTACTGCAATGGATAAGAGAATCGCATCGAAAGCTATACAGTAATTGATGCTGGTTTGTATGCGCTGGACAAGAAAGTATCGTCAATTAGTGGTTTATTTATTTATTTATTTATTTATTTATTGTTTGTTTGTTTGTTTGTTGTTTGTTGTTTGTTGTTTATTTATTTATTTATTTATTTATTTATTTATTTATTTATTTATTTATTTATTTATTTATTTATTTATTTATTTAAGCACCCTAAAGACCCCGAGAGGCACTACATATCGGGGGATCCTATTCATACAAGGTATACGCTAATACGTGTAAAAAAGGCCGCACACAGCAGTCAGATATATCTGGGTAAAAAATACATTTTTAAAAATAAACAAAAAACTACAGGGAGAAAATACACGGCGCATTTTACATTTGCAGTACATAGTTCAATTCAAAGAAGCACACACGGTAGTTGAGTTTGTTACATTACAGTGGTGAAAACACACAACACAGGGCTCTCAAGATGTATCCGTTGAAATTTTACACATCAATAAATGTGCGAAGGTCAGATTGGAAGGCCAACGGGTCCTTTATCGTCACAATCTCATTTAACTTTCAGTTCGACCTCCTTTACTGGCAATGACGACAACGACACGAAGGAGAGTATTTTTTCAGCACAGCTAAATAAACCGCTTCGAGAAACAAAACTGGGTTCCGCTGGCAACATTGATGGGGGGGGGGGGGAGGGGTTGATATAAATGAACTCACCGAACCCATTTGAAACGGTGTCTCTTTTGGTTGCGAAACGCAAACGATAAAACCTTTTTTTTTTTTTTTTTTTGGCTGGAGACCAGAGTCCGCGGCAATGTATCAAGTGTTCCAAGAAGGGTGACCATCCACCCATACCGACTGCGCAAGTCTTTTGCGAAAGAAAAGTTGACATGTGCATGGCTTCTGCTCTACTACAGTGTCGCGGCCAGAAATATTTTTCGGAAGATGTTATACACCGCTAGTAAAAAAAAAAAAAGAATTTCTAGTCATTTTTTCTAGCCAACAAAATTCTAGTCATTTTTGGGCTTTGAAGGGACCCTGCAACACTTTTCTCCACTTGTTTCGATATATTAACATGTAGTACTTACATTAGGGGTTCTCAAAGTACCTCAGTAAAAAATTACTGCTCTATGCCCATCAGATAACTTAGAAACTTGCTCGAAAGATTTCTCTTTCCTTCCCCGTATTGGCGTTCTTCGAGCCCTCTAATTACGTCATTACAACGGAGTAGCGGTGTAGGGGCCGGCGTTCCTAAAGTTTCAGTAATGGACCCATTCGGTAGCCACTTTAAAAAAATTAAAGCCGTTCCACTCCATGTGAAAACTGTCAGAAGTGCAGAGCAGTGATTCCCCATAGTGGGCTGTAGCGCCGTTATCCGCTCACTGCTGCCACCCAATGAAAGTCAAATTTCCCGCCTTCGCAGTGCTCGCGCGCCCCCTGCCTGAAATTGCGCCAGCGGGAGTTCCGTTCTTTTTGTGCGTGCTTTTCCTCCCGCACGTGCCGGCGTTGCACTGCCCCCCCCCCCCCACCCCCCTTTTTTTTTTCGCTTACTATCGTAAAAACCAACTCAACGGGTGTTTCTAACTAAATGAACGCGGGCGCTGCCGGATAGTTACGTATATTTTGCCTCAATTGTACCTGCATTTCTCTTTGCGCTAAACAACGGGGGGATGTGCGACAAGCGCCAGCGGTTCACGAGTTTGGAACGCTTATGACTACATAAACCGCTTGGCTTTCTCGAAGCCTCTGGGTTCCGACGCGGCGACAGCAGCTACAACAGAACGCTTTGTTGCTTTACTTGGGTCCAGCGAGCGAGTTACGACGACCAGGCGAGACCCTAAAGCGCTCTGCACTTAAAAGAATGCTCCAAAATCAAAGCAGCGTATCTGCTCCAACGAGCAAATCACGCAGGGCCGCTCCGTGCTGGTGATAACTATAGCCTCCTTAATGCTTTGATACGTGAAGGAAAGAGTGGAAGCGTTTATCGGAAGCGTTGCAGAGTCCCTTTATTAAAGCGACGCCTTTGTAATTTTTGTTTTCACATTATAGTATTTGGATTCGGTGTGTAAATAGCACAGGTAAAAAAAAAAAGGACGGAAGGAAGCCGGAGGCAGGGATGCGACGCTTAGAAAATTTTGGGTAGTATTCTGACACCGCAAAAAAACACTTGACAGTCGAAGAACAGAGCTGGCTGGTCCGGTATTGCAAACCGGAATCTCTGTCCTGGCGGCTGAACTAAATCGTGAGGTAGCTGTCAAGAGCTAATTAATCGACAACTGGAAGCGAGGAGGGGGGAAGTCCCCGAGGTATTCCTACCAGGGGAATTTCTCGATATGCGCGCCCACCTATTCTTTGTAGAAACTCACACCGCCTCGGGGGCTTCCCCAAATTTGACAGCGCGCAAAAGGACACGTTATTGACAAGAAAGAATACACGAACGAGCAGTGGGGATAAGGATATGTTAGTATAAAAGAAGTTTATGCAATTAGCTGCTACAAGGACAGGTTCACGTATGTAGTTGAGCTGCCCATATATGTTAACCTTAAAAAAAAACACCTCAATTATTTTATGTTCTTTTCCACTGATGATCTCCATATTGCCGGCGTCCACAGCTCACGAAAACTGGGTCAGTATCTTATGAATTTCTGCATACTCATAGCAAACCGGTGATTAAAAAATGAACAGGGGAGGGGGGGGGAATAAACTTTATTTGCACAAAAAATGAACAAGGGGACAAAATAAACGCTACTTGTAAGGTATGCGCACGGTTTTGTGTTTTCGGGAGAGAAAAGATCAGAGACGATGATCCTGGCTTCCCTATAGCTATCGAACACCATAAGAAACAGTGTCGAGTCTCCACTCACCACAGGGTAAACACTCGAATTCATCTTACGTGGCTTGAAAAAAAAAAGCTCTTTTTCCTCCCTCTCCTCTAAAAAAGTACCTGGTGGTAAATTTTTTGCAGGCAAATGTGGGCTCATTCGTTTTTTAACAGCGAAGCTGTTTGGCAAGTCGTAATTTTTTGTGTCCGCGGTTAAAAATACCAAGAAATTGCCGAGCGCTCGCACGTGAGCGCGGGCCTCGCGGGGGCCTCTCAGCGTCCCAGCTGCGCATGTTTGTCAAGCCAAGCATACCCACGTAGGGAGATAGACTGGCCAAGACTGCCCCCCCCCCCCCCCCAAAAAAAAAAAAAAAAAGCCAGAGGTCGCCGTAATCGGGGCAACACTTGCTCGGAACGAGAAAGACACGTCATAGCGTTCGCCCCTCCAAGGTGATGTCCAAGGATGATCACTTACAAAAATATGAAAGAAACTAACACTTATAGCAACAATGATGGAGTGAAGGCCGTTGCGGCTGCGAGGAAGAAGCAAATCGGCTGCAATCGTGGGCTTAAATCGTCGTTATGGTCGCGGAGGTAGGTTTGCTACAACTTCGCATACCTGCAAGACTTACGCGTTAATGTGAGCTTCCTGCATTTTCTTTTTCTACTTTCCGGTTTATTAAATTTGTTTCAAGTACTATGGCTTCTTTCGATGTGTCGCGCGGCAAAGCGGCTCACTGCGTCTGAAATCGCCGTCAGGCAGGGAGACATCCGCAGCACGCATATGCAATGAGAATTCGTGTGGCCGATGGTCTATTCCAAGATGGGTACAAGGTTGCCACTTCCGGTGCGATGCAAAATGTTAATTGAACGTGTTGAAATGCCGTGCCCCACCTCTAAACCGACCTATAAAGTATGCCCAACCACTATTATTTACGAGAGGATTGGGCAAAATTGAGCTAAGGGAACATTTTACAACAAAATATAGCCCGGGTCCTAGACAATAAATAAAGCACTTTCACTCAACGTGAACGCTGTCGGAAGTGCAGAGCAGTGTGATTCGCCGTAAAAGCTGTGGCGCACTTCTCCGCGCTTCGCTACCACCCCACACGCCCTTCCCCTCTCTACCTTCACCATAAAGGGCTCGAATGTGCTCCGGAGAAGTCGGCTCTCCTCACTCTCTGCATCGGGACGGCGCACCAACGAAAGAGCAGCATTCCCGACCCGGAGCTTACCATCGACGACTAGAAAGTGCCAAATGTATGTATACGCATCCTAGGTCTTACACTACCAAAAAATGGATCAAGCCTTCATACAGTTGCACCGCTTCAGCAGACACTCAGTCAGCTAATCCGCTTCATAAGACGCTTGTCAAACCGCCGATTTGGCTTGCAAGAGTCAAACACAGTGCGCATTGTCCAAGCCATACTCATAAGCCGGGTACCTTACGGAACCCCTTATTTGGCCCTGAAAACATCCGAAAAATCCAGGCTCAATGTCATCATTCTTCAAGCTTATAAGACAGCCTTAGGACTGCACCAAAAAAAAAAAAAAAACATCGGCGAAGAGAGTATTGCATCTTGGACTACATAACACATGCGAGGAAATACAGGAGGCGCATCATAGCTCTCAACTGGAACGCTTACGCCTAACACCAACGGGACGAGCTACACTGTGACGGCTCGGATATGCCATACCGCCACTGCAAGACCATAAGGAGCGGGTTCCACTCCAACTCAGACAAGCCATCAAGGTAGCCCCCATCCCAAGAAACATGCACCACTACACAACAAAGCTTGACGCATAGTAAGAGTACCAGCCATGAATAATAAATACGGCGACAATCCAACAACAAGTTATACGGACGCGTCTCCATCAGAAACAAGCCAGCCCACGTCGTGTAAAGGAAAGTTTGCCATCCACCTAAATGCAGCCATACGGCTACAAAGGAAAGCTATACAGCTTTCTCGGAAACTGCATTTAGGTGGATGGCAAATTTTCCTTTACAGAAACTTACTCCACCTTGGGGATTTCCCCTAAATCTGGTCGATTAACACCCACGTCGTGTGTGTCACCAATGCAGCAGGGCAACTAACAACCGCCCTCACTGTCCGCACAACATCAACGGAAGCTGCTGAAGAAGCCGCTATTGCCCTGGCCATCACGACGGGAAAAGATGCAATTACAATTTTGACGGATTCGTAGGTGGCATGCCGCAGTTACCAACGAGGCCGCATCAGCAAAACGGCACTTCAAATTCTTAAGAATACTGCCCACATACCTGAAACGCGGCTCATCTGGATACCTGGTCACGAATCTCTCGAAGGTAATGAGGCGGCTCACGCCGCTGCCCGCGCGCTTATACACCGGGCCATTACCATAGAGGGACGAACACCGCTTGCGGTCCCAAAACAGAACCGCTTGTCAGGTATGCTGACATTCTCATTTACTACCGTCAAGGCTGAAGATCCTTCCCGACTCCGCATTCCCAGTTAACAAGAGCAGAAGCCACCACCCTTCGAAGACTACAGACAAACACGTACCCCCACAGAACCCTACTCCGTGCGATTTACTCCACCCAATACCCGTCTACCTGCAATTTCTGCCCAACGCCCGGTACACTGTACCACCAGACTTGGGAGTGCCAGAAGACCCCAGGCCTTGCCCCAATAACCTCCCCCTCCTACAAGCAGTGGGCGAACCGCCTGACGAGCCCGAACCTTGGGATCCAGCGTGAACTGGTGAAGAGGTCCTGGACCGCCAGCCGAGCTCAGGGTATCCCGGGGCGCCCTCTCCTGGGATAGCTCGCATCCATTTCTTTATCTTTTGTTTCTCGTTATGCCTGGAACAGCACGAGCGAGAGTTCCGTTCTTTTGTAGCGTAAGCTACACTGGCCGAGGTTGAGCAGTTTCGCGTGGACCCTGAAGGGTCGTGCTGCGTAAGCCTGAGGAGCATTGGATTGGATTGGATTGGATTGGATTGGATTGTATTGAATTGGAAATCAAATACAATTGGAGTACGGATTCTCTACCCATTTGCCGGTCTGCGCATTCCAAAGGAGTGACGTCATAGCCACGGCAGACGCACTGGCGCCGGCGCGTGCCCAGCTGTGCGCCTCCGTTGCGCAGTAGCCAAGTCTGACGCTGCACCGTAGCCGCTTGATAGCCGTTTCGTGTGGCTCCTGGAGAGCCGTGCTGCGCATGCGCGAGGAGCTGTGACTGGAATGAACTGGACTGGACTGGATTGAATTGGACTGGATTGGATTGGATTGGATTGCTGAACCTTAGCTCACGCTACGTATATTCTGGCATAGCCGAGCGAAGCCACTGCTAATTTTTTTTTTGTGCTCGCTTTCATCTCGCACGTTCTAGAGACTCTCTGCGCCATTTTGAATATGTCGTTTTTTCTTCGGCGACCACTTTGTTTTAGCCTACTATCGTAACAACCAACCCAAGGAGCATTCCCATTGGGTTGGTTAATGGACACGGCGACTGCCGGTTAAGTAGATGTATCTTGCCTCAAATGTACCTGCAGTTTCCTTTGCGCTAAACAATGGGGAAATGTATGACAAGTGCCAGTGGTTCCAGGAGCTTCGGACGGTTCGGCCCATATAAATCTCTTGTTGAAGCATGCTCCTAAAGTTTGGCCGGAAGGCGAAATCCAGGGACAAGCGGATACCTTTCCAAAGCCTCCGTTTGGGTGCGTGACGCCGAGTGACCACGGTGGCTAGATACCGTGACCGCGGACGAGCTAAGTTCGTTCGGCAAAACAGACCGGCCTTTTTATTTACTTGAAGGAGGATGAAGCCTTCGCCTGGTGGCTTTTCACAGTCTGAGCGGAATGAAGTTCTTCACAGTGTCCATGCAATAAACGGCCTTAAGCTACTAAAAAAATTGTTGTTCTGTCTCACTTTTTCAAATTTTGATTTTATTATGCTAGCTGTTGAGTTTTAAGCCTCGCGGGAACCAAATATTTCTTCGTTATAGCCGATATCGCGCGGCTCTCGAGGATTCGGTTTCGTTGTAAAAGAATAGGCGTCATTGAAATGAAGCGGGACCAAACAAACTTCTATTTAAGTTCGCTATATCCGATAATTCGCTATACAGTGAAACCCGGTTATAGCGAACTGTCATATGCGCCGCAATTAGTTCGATATGTCCAATAGTTCGATATACAGCGAAACCCGCCAATAACGAGTTCTTTGTTACCAGTTCGCAATACGCGGGACAGCCCCCTATCCCCGCATGCGGAAACCAACACAATATGAATTATGTCGTTACCGTAAACGAAACAATCCATTTATGGCAAGCAATAAAGCTACTTTCCACCTCAACTGCCTACTTCACAAAAAATTACGCCCACCTCCCCTCGCGGGAACCCTGGTGTGATGCAAAGCATCTCATGGGGGGTTCCATTGGCGTTTTCCATCGTATTGATTACGCTTATAGCAGGGATTCTCACGCGAAGGGGAGGTGGACGTAATTTTCCATTTTCACCATACAATGCACATGCAGTACACGTATGCTCAGGTACGGTCTTCATTGCAGACGAGAATGAGTGCCTTGTAGTCCGTAAAGTGCACAGTTAGGGGCTCGACGATTCAATCGTCGAGTACTGCGAGAGTGCAAGCGTAACGCGGACGACCGTCGACTGAGACCGTCGGAGCGCGGCATGCCACTTTATATTCACAGCGCCCGAAGGAGAGGAGAGCGCGGAGAGAGAGAGTACTGCACATGCGCAGCGCCGCCCACCGGCGCCTAGCGACGGAGTGAGAGCGCGCTGCGCCAACCCGCAGCTGTTTGGGAGAGAGTGTTCGCTATCGAAGAGAGGAGAGGAGGAGAGGCGCAGCTGTGCGGACAACGCCGGACAGATGCAGGAAGGACAGAGGGTCGAGCATGAGATGCGTCGCATCTAAAAGGAAATTATTCTAGTTTTCACTTTATTTTGGCGCCGTCAACTGGCACAGCATTCGAGTCCGTGTCCTTCAATATCGAAGCAATAACGTCTGAGCACATCAACTGCCGAAAGCGCTTCATTAAGCATTCGACGGCTTTCACTCGCGACATCATCTGCTTCTTTCGAACTTTCAACAGCACCAGCTGCCATGACATCGACGATGATGTCTTCATCAGACGGGCGCACAGTGACAGCAACCTGGTCGTCGACGACCCTCAGGAAGGCCCAGAAAGAATTCTATGATCCCGTTTTGTTGTGCGCAGTTTCAGTCATGAAGGATTTTCAACTAGCCCGGCTTTCCACTCTGCTTCAGATACCAAAAAGTATCGGGCGTCACGTCGCTCCATGTGACGCTGAACGTCTCAACCGCGGCCAATCAATATCTCAATTACCGCTGTGAGACCATGCATTTCGGCGGCAATTCTAGATTGTCCGAGTTCGATATATCCGATGTGAACTTCGATCATTATAAGGAATACGTTTCGCACGTATTTTCATAACTTATTTGTTTTCGTTCAATAAATAGCATAATTCGCTCTATCCGGGTTCGTTATAATCGGGTTTGACTGTATCAGTGTTCGCTATAACGAGGTTTGACTGTACTGTCATCCGCTATGTGCGCCTTGTTTACGGCACTGCTATGATGGCTTGACAGCGGTACAGAAGTGGAAGGTGCGGGAACAGCGGAAGTATCGGGCCTTCTTCTAGTGGTCGGTAGATGGTTGGTAGTACTAATGTAAGACGACAAAAATGGTCGCTATTGTGAGGTCAGTGTCCGCCTGTTGACGTCCACTGCGTGACAACGACTTCTCAAACAAACGTTCAACCACTCCTATCTTATCCAATCTTTGCGCACATCTTTTCTTTTTTTTTTCGTCTCGTGTAACTACCGAGTTGCCCGCCCTTCTAGCACTTCTCGCACCGTCACTCGGTTCTGTTACTCCGCTTGAACGCCTGTTCGCCGTCCTTCGCGTTACATCGGCACACCATTTTCACTTATTTTTCGGTGCCTGAATGGTTTTAACAACATGTTAAGAGAAAGGAAAACACATAAGCACGCGCCTAGATGTTTTCCTTTCTTTTTTTTCAATACTGCCAGATAGTAGAGACACTTATCTTTTTGGGCAGAGAGTGTGGTCCTGAACCCGCTCCGCGGCCCTGACTATGCCTTACTCATTTAAGTACACTGCTCTGTGCTTTCGTATCTACCCATTTTCTCTCTCTCCTTTTTTTTGCGCTCCCGAGAAGAGTAGCGCCGGATCGCAGGAATCTATCTATACACCTACCACTTGTCTATACAAAGCAGCGAAGAGCAGTCTGACAACCCTACTAAGACATCGAATGAACCAGCTCGTAGTGTCTAATGAATGGAACTTAGGACCTTCGTCTCCCCATAACCCGTGGTGCTTTAGGCCTATTAACACCCCTAACAAACTCATTCATTCATTCATTCATTCATTCATTCATTCATTCATTCAGTCAGTCAGTCAGTCAGTCAGTCATTCATTCATTATGTTCCTACGGTTTAGTCTAAGCCGCCAGCTGTCACCCATGTCGCGCGAAAATGTGTGACGCGTAACTCAATGAACGGATAACTTCAGAAAATTTTGGGCCAGGAAATGGACTCGGGAAGTGCAGGAGAAGAATGGTTGAAGGTAACTGGGAGAGGCTTCCGTCCTGCAGTGAACTTACCGATGGTGAGGATTATGGTGGTCTATTTCATTGCAAATTATTCTTTGTCTACTTCATCCAGTCTGCCCTGTCTGACTGGCCATCTAGCCTCTAACGCCGTGCGATCCGCCACCGACCTGCCTGTGAAGGTTGCTTCGCAGCATAAAAAAGGGTGTCATGACGGTGAAGCAAACGCTGGTACTCCCACTGTCTGCACTGTCTGACTGGCCATCTAGCCTCTAACGCCGTACCATCCGCCACCGACCTGCCTGTGAAGGTTGCTTCGCAGCACAAAGGGTGTCATAGCGGTGAAGCAAACGCTGGTACTCCCACTACTCGCAATAGGCGCTTTGCAAGTCCAACTGCTAGTTCAAGGCTTCCCCTTTGAATCGGGGTGTGATGACACGGCTTCCCTTTGGCTTCCCCTTCCCCTTCAAATCGGTGTGTGATGGCTTCCCCTTGGTTTCCCCTTTGAACATGCTTTCCCCTTTGAATCGGGGTGTGATGACTTCCCCTTGGTTTCCCCTTTGAACATGGATTCCCCTTTGAATCGGGGTGTGATGACTTCCCCTTGGTTTCCGCTTTGAACATGGCTTCCCCTTCGAATCGGGGTGTGATGGCTTCTTTTGGTTTCCCCTTTGAACATGGTTTCCCCTTCGAATCGGGGTGTGATGACTTCCCCGTGGTTTCCGCTTTGAACATGGCTTCCCCTTCGAATCGGGGTGTGATGGCTTCCCCTTTGTTTCCCCTTTGAATCGGGGTGTGATGACTTCCCCTTGGTTTCCTCTTTGAACACGGCTTCCCCTTCGAATCGGGGTGTGATGGCTTCCCCTTTGTTTCCCCTTTGAATCGGGGTGTGATGACTTCCCCTTGGTTTCCTCTTTGAACATGGCTTCCCCTTCGAATTGATGACACCTGCGCAAGTAAGAGCTACTTCTCTGTACATTTTCCACCAGTACTTATATTTACTTTTCGATTCTGCGCGGAAGCGCACTATAATTTTGACAATCCCGCAACCACCTCTTCCCTGCTTTCTTTTTTTTTTTGACGGATGTTCTAACCGCTTTTTGTTCCGCGAAAATCAGGCACACCGCGTTCCGAAGAAGCTTCTAAAAATCCCACCAACCTACCCACAATTTTCAAGTACCCGATTGACCAGTGACGATGATAACTCTCGACGGGCGCTTACTATTGATTGTCAAATTGCAATTCGGCGACGACGTCACCATTGCCATCATCATCAAAGGAGTGTACAATTGCCCCCCGTGCCTCACTTAGCATTTCTTTGTGACGGACCCTACCTCGGTGACACGTGGGAAATTTTGACTACCGCGCAAGAAGCGAGGGGATATAATAATGCTACCCCTAGTGTCGCTAGATAAGGCAGGAGAATACCGCCACTGACGCACGCAAGTCAGCAACGGCGGCCATTTTGGTGTTTATCAGCATTGCGACATTGCCGCTTCTCCGTGGCCTCGCCGTTAACTGCGACCTGGTCCTATGTTAACACTGCCGACTATGCAGAAAAACGGCATCTTCGGACACACTTCTGCTGCTAAAATGTACCTACAAGCGTTATACTTTATTCACGTTCTGAACGACGCCAGTCGCGCGCAGCCGCAGAGCAGGGAGGGCAGGCGGAGTTGACCGACTAAAACGCATAAACAACAAAATGGCTGCGCCCATGAACCTTCCCAGTGTAAACAAATGTCACGCAATGCGAACTGACCAACGATCATGGCGGTGGCGCGGAACAATAGGAGAAAAGAATGCCGATACTTTGTCACCTTATTTAGTGACACTAGCTGCCCCCGACGAGCAGAGAGGTAGGCGCTCGCAACCTCCAACCCACAATCGCCACCACTATCACGACGCCCATTGGCGTGCGCAGGGTTCTCCATTACGAGGGTCGAAGTCTTACCGCAGCGCACCCCCCCCCCCCCCCCCCCGGCAACTACCGACCTCGCCCTTCTGAAGGCCTAATGGTCAGAATTCCAGAGCAAAGACGAGGAATGTGTATAAAACTTTTATTTCAATGATGGAATTGCAACCCATGCAAAATATTTCTGAGCAGAAGCTGTTACTTTCGTGTGTGTGAGCAGGTCCCAGTGCGAATATAGTGCCTAGAATGTATATTCTAGGCACTATAGTGCGGATGCGGCATCGATTTCACAACGCGCTGTCGAAAAAACTTCCATTTTCCCTAAGTCACAGAAACATATGACACATCTGTCTTTTATAGAGATAAAATTGTCTATTCCGAACCTCTCTTTACGCAGCTGTTTTGCTGGGTGTTACGCACGTTATTTACGAGAAAAAGTAGAAAGAAGAGAAGACAAACCCCGCAATAGATGCAACAATGAAAATTAAACGATATCGTGTTTCTCACGACGGCCTGCTTTTGGTCCTCGCCTTCTAGGGCTGAAAATAAATAGCTTTTGGAAGGTAACATATGATGGCTCTTCGGCTGCCATTGTCGTGAAAACACACGCGTGGTCATAAGCCTAAGGGACAGGTTCGATTCGGTAAAGGTACGGGGCAAATTTGGCGCCCCCCTAAGATGACTTGAGGGAACGGCTGCACCCCCCCCCCCCCCTGCCCCCCCTGTGCGCACGCCTATGACGACGCCAAAAGGACGACATTCGAGTTTACGACGGGCATGACGACGGACGGGCGAAAAGTTTGAACGAGAGGAAAAATCTAACGTCGCAAGCACGTTCAACGAGACGCTCAACTAAGACAACGCGAGGCGGGGGCCAAGTATAAAGTGACCAGACGTCCCGATTTAGGCGGGACACGTCCCGCTTTTTTGGTTGTGGTCCCGCTGTCCCGCAGGTTGCTTCTGGGACGACGTGTTTTGTCCCGCCTTCGGCCGGAAATGTGGAAAATGGTTATCATGCCCCGTGTTACAAATGAAAAGCTAGAGGAATGAAAAAGCCAAAAGAAGCAGCTTGAGGAACTTAAAGAAAAGAGCGCACGCGACGGGAGTAAACAAAAAACTGTTGTGTGTTTCTTGCTTTGTTCCGATGGCTCAGCTGCTTTCTTGAAGTTACAGTGTACCAACAAACCGTTCAGTACACCCTTTTGCGTTTGACGAGCGATGGGTGGACTTATTTACTTATTCAGCAAGTAACGCATCATTTCTCGTCGAACTAAGGCCGGGAAAACTAGGAAACGTATGATCTTTCAGATAAAACAAAACTGCATTGAGCATTAGTATCCCATCAAGCTATGTGCCACGTTCTTCCTTATACCCCCCCCCCCCCCCCGTCCCGCTTTGGGTTCTGAGGAATCTGGTCACTTTAGCCAAGTATCGCACGCGTCCACAAATATACAAGGCTTTCCACTACAGTCACACGAAAGGAATCTCAAGTGTTTTTCTTTATTCTTTTTTGCGGATGTCCACAACAGACCAGTTAACTTGACCTTCCCCGAACAATCGTTAAAAATTCCTAAAAATTCCAGTACTAACTACTTCCTTAGCGAGCCAAAACTTCAAAGCGAACGCGACATTGAATGGTTATTATTTATTTTGTTTCTGGAAAAATCGCCATTTCTCATTTCGAGCCCTTTTAGCTGTTCCAGGATCTGCCAGTCTCCGGAGTCCAAAACTCATTTTCGTTGCGTGGTTTTCCTCTAAATGCTCAGATAACTGGCCTTGACAATCATTTCTTCGCCAAGAGGTAGTAAATTCTGGGCAAATTATGGAATCTGGGGCAGTGTTCTCATATGATG
This sequence comes from Haemaphysalis longicornis, assembly GCF_048455015.1. Classification (NCBI taxonomy): domain Eukaryota; kingdom Metazoa; phylum Arthropoda; class Arachnida; order Ixodida; family Ixodidae; genus Haemaphysalis; species Haemaphysalis longicornis. The sequence continues at coordinate 107,832,567 of NW_027526204.1, read as the reverse complement.
AATGTCTTAACACTCTTATTTACTTATTTCTTTAAAACGCCAGGATGAGACAATAATGCTTTCATTACCTGGGTCCTTGGCCTTAGGACTAAACTAATGGCCGCGAAACGAGCCCGCGAACAACGCATGCACCAACTTGCAACCTCAATCTTTTACGTGCACCCCGTTATTTTCTCTGGGCGAAGCAACTATGTCACAGCACTTACCTCAGGCCGACTTCCCCGATTTCCTATCATTTTCCGGTCTGAATGGGATAAAATAACGCCCACAGACGACTCGCCAAGTTGCACCCATGCATCACGGGGAATAAACGGCAACGATGAGTATGGGGTATAACCCACCGTAGCGGCTCACTGGTAATACGTTGCGTCACTGATCTCAAAGCCCCGGGTTGAGTTGCTGTCGTCAACCGGCACCCTTTGGATAAAATGCCTACAGTTGACTATCGATAAACCGAAGTCGCTTAACTGGAATTTTCGGTTAATTTAAAGTGATGTCCTTGTCCCCAGCAGCGTGTTTCCAAACTCTTCGCTGCACAGAGCACCCACGTGACTGCGCGCGCTATTTTTTTGAGCGCCTGCTAAAAGGTGTCCACCGTTAGCGTTCTGCGCGCGATGTACAGTACTGCGTACTGGCGCTGACGGCTTAGGTTCGAGCCCCAGCAGGTCTACTATCTCTTAGTTCTTTTTTTAATTGCTTATTTTTTTCTGAGTTTTTTTTCCCCTATAACCAAATCTAGGCGTTGTTCTCGTTAATAATAGTGATCTTGTATGTTTTAGGTCACTTTAGGTTTGGGGCGCAGCCAATGACGAAATTTAATTACTGTTCTGCATCGCGTGAACAGTCATGTCACATGGGGGCTCTGTGCAGCGAAGCATTTGGAAATACGCGTCCCGGCAACTTCACATGCAAGTCCCCAAGCAACCACCGGACGTCCGTTGGCCGTCCGCCGTACGTCTATTCCGGCTCTAGCGGATGTCCGAATGACGTCCGTTTCAGGGCCGATGTACGTACCATGTACGTCCGTTGGACGTCCGGTTTTAACATTTCCGTACGTCCAGTCGGACGTCCGAAATCAGCTGTATTTTGGATGTTCAGTAAAAATTTCCAGAATCACATAACGAGAAGCTAATGTTCTTACAACGAATAGTACAGTACACCGCGCACGGCTAACACACTACCGGGCAGACGGCACACATGAACACAGTCAACTTGCTTCCCATGTTTTGTTAGCGGTTCTCAATTCTTATACATCCTTCCCCAAAGAGATAATCGTTGGAGTTGATGAAGTGCTTCAAAAAAATTTAAAAATTCGGCTTATTATTAGAAATATGCAGATGAAGCTTCGAACCTTCAAGCCAGGGTGTTGATATACAAAATCTTTTTTAATTGAGAAGCAGAGTAGCTTTTTCGTTTTTACTTTTATATTCAATTTACTCTATTATTTGATGCTTCATAGTAACTTTTTACGTCCGTTGGTGAATGTCATTCGGACTTTTACATCCGTTTCTGGATGTCCACTGTACGTCCAAAAATGTACGTCCAAACATGGACGTACAGTGGCCGTCCAAACTAGGCCTTGGAGTTCGGCTGTATTTCGGCCGTCCATAGGACGTCCGTGGTTGCTTGGAAGAAATCACTGGATAATTCGAAGCTACGACCCGTTATATCGGTAAATGCGGATCATATGCCAAAAACCACGCGCATTGTTGTTCGTATTCCATTTTATCACGGTAGTCGACTCTCGATAATACGGAGCCCACGGGGACCACAAAAAACTCCCAGTTAGCCTACTTTCCAATTATGCAAAAGCCACAATCAGCACTGTTATTAGTCCGCAACGCGCCTCCCTTCTCTATATTCGAGTGTACGACAGTGCATTCGAAAATAAAGTGCACGATAGTTTCGATGGTTTTGAATTTAGAGGTAGTTACGATAGTTTCGAGTGTACGATAGTACATACATTTAAAGCTAAGGGTATACCGGTGGAAGCCATAAGACCTCAAAAAGTAACGTTAGGCCTAGGCCGCTGAACTTCGGCGCATACCCGACAGTTGCTGCGATTAGTGTAGCAGATTGTTACATATCCACATAGTAGCGAATACCCACAGCGATAGTGCATTGGACAAACCTTTATAAGAAATCTGTACAGCCATGGACGAATGAATTGTGAACACGAAAATATGAACCGGAACATTTAAAATCGAAACAACACTGTCCGTGGAGGTCCAATAATGGCGCGCTATTGTTATATTTGGAAAGCCACATTTCGAAACTTTGTTACTGTAATTAAGCCACGCATCAATTCGACTTGCATGGAAAGAAATGGCGCAATTTGCGTTCCGTTCGTATTTGCGTGTTCGCGTTTCATTTAGTTCATGACTGTATACCTGCACGGTGAATCGTGCGTACGCACTTTCTAAGGCCCAGCAAATTGTATGACAGACCCGGAAAGTTAGCACATACCTGTAGTAAGGTTAAGGACAGCGCTTCTATAATAAACAGGAATGTATGCTGCTTTCACACGTTATTCTGTTTCGCACGAACTCCCCGTTAGTGCGATATCTAAACGCGCACACGTTCTCCCGATATGGCCTATTAAATTAGTCTGGAGCACTCCACTACAGCCGGCCTCGCCACATCAGTCCCCAGTTTGAAGATGATGGTGTTAAAAGGCGTCATAAAAATTCCGCTTCCGCGTCTTAAATTTCCAGCATTTCATGCTTCGGACCTCCTTCGAGAATCAAGAAACGGCTGCGGCATTTTCCTTTTTCTCTCTCTCTCTCTAATTGCCAAAGAGACTGCAAAGCACCCTATCAATGCGCTTCAATTTTCTTTTTGCTCCAGATTACCGCGCTGGATGGTTTAAGGCCTTTTCTGTTTGTCATTCGGGACTGCTCAAATGCTCCAGAGCAGCTCCGACGTATTTTATTCGCCCGTAGGATTTCTATTGTGAGAGCAGTTTTGGGCTACCAAGGAGCTGCTCAGGGTAGGCAAGTAACAGAAACCATTAATTTAGTCCACTGCGGCATTTCCGAAAGCAAACGGGCACAGCAGGAGACCCTGCGGCACACCGCGGCCGGCGGATGCTGTTTACGGCATTCAAAGCGCTCGCGTACGCTTGTGCTCGTATACGCCCACGTAGTGGTGGGCTTCTCTACGTTCTTAGCCTAGCATACCCCCAAGTGCTGCTTATTTGTCCACACCGCCCTGCTTTCCCTCGGTAATCACAATAATCCACGGAAGCTGCAAGATTTTCCCTTTGAGTTGGCAGTCCGTACCCTGCCTTTAAAACGATCTCGCTCACTCCCCGTCACGCGCACTTTGACGTCACGGAGTAGCTAACTGCGCTCCAGTCTCCAAGACATCGCTGGGGGAGTTCTTAAAGATGCAGATTCATGCGAAGTGTTGAGCTCTCAATTGCGGTCGCGGAATATGACGGATCGCGGAATTCCCACCGTTTCAACGTTCAGCAAGCCGAGCACGAAACTTGAGGGCGTTTATAGGGGAAGCCACAACGGTCGCACGGGGCGGTCCGTGAACGCAGAAAAGCCTCTACGTGCACCAACAACCATACGCGGAAGTACTATCCAAATTAGAAGTCCATTTCTGGTCAAGCAAGGCACAAATGCGTTAATAATTATGTACCTATATTCGCATCCGCCCGCACGAACTAAACCAGTGTGCCCGGTGGTTAGTATCGTGTTCTCTTAACTCTAAACTATTCTCTTAGGACATCCGGTGTCTTACTCAGCGCCGGGTATCAGAGCACTCGGCTCCGGCATTTTCAGGCTTTCCGTTTGTTGGCGTCCTTGGCGAAGGCACAGAACAGGCGAAGGCGAGCAGACTCGCGCGGAGTGGACTAGTGGCGTCATCTACCGAGAAGGCGTGTATCCTGTGGCGCAGCGCCTGCACGCATTAGAAAAGAAGGTCAACTATTACATTATATGGCCTATGTACAATACTGCAGGAACTGATCAGAAGGGGCGTTCTACTTCGGCAGTCATGACGTACAAAAGAACCCTTTGTTCATACCGTACAAAAATAAGAGATGCGCTCCTTGGGCGAACAAGAAAATACATTGAAAGTCCCGACACTGAATACAAACAGGCTTCGTTCGTACACGGCCGGCTGGATGAGAACATTTCTCCGAGATTCGGTTACGTCAATATGCATTGCTGCAATTAAAAAAGCGTTTAAAAAAATCTCCGCAAACACTCAGGCGGCAATTGTCACAAGGATGCTCTAAAGTCGGTTCTGCTGCTATTCACAAAAGCGTTGCTTGAAAGCAATTTGCCCGGGGCAATAAGCCGTCTTATGTTGAAATATAATGGCACAAACTTCTCCCAAGACTCGATGTGTCCCTAAGGAAGGGATTGTCCTAAGGAAGGGATTGTCCAGCGCTTGTCCTGTTCACTTCTTTCTTAATTGTGTCCCTCATATTTCGCGCTGTTTCCCAAGATGAAGATGTGAGAAAACCTTCTTTTAAAGTCGGCTTCACTACTAAACACACATGTGTTGCTGGGAAGATCTTTTTCTAGAGCCAAAGGAACCTAGGCCCTTTCATTTAATACATCCAAAGACATGGGAAATGCACCATTTGAAAGTTTGAAACACATCAAACACCCTTGAAGTCGGCTTCACTACTTCACACAAATGCATTGCTCAAAAGACGTTTTCAGCAATTCTCAGTAAATACTTGCAAAAACGGCATATGCAGAACGGCATATGCATATGCAGAACGATCATGGTGAATAGAACGGAAAACGCAGTCCTTGGCCCTGTATATTTTGCTGTGCAATACAAAACTACATGTCATCACTGGCAACTGGTAGCTTGAACCTACACCATACCACAACAGATGTGCTGTTTAGTGTGAATTATCTCTCCCTCAAGAGGAATGTGTGTAATGTAGCAGACTTGTTTGCGCATGTGCATGCGTGTCTGCACATAAAATTTGCCATCACCTCTCCTTATTTAGAATGCCTTACCTTCTTACACCATGACAGCCTTAGCGGCTAACGGAAAACAGCAGAGCGTGGCAGTATGCTTCTGAATACAGCACTTAACTGTACTGACGTTTAGTAATTTCAACGCTGAGGAAGAGTGTTAAAGACTTTTGCGGTGACAGTTACACCTGGTGCAATAACAGAAAGTCAAAAGAGAATATTACACCAGTTTTAATACAGTTGAGATGTCTGTACATCAGTGACTTGTGCGGGAGCGAATAAATGAAAAAAAAAAAACACAAAGGCAGACAAAAGCTGAAAACATTCATTCAATAGCCCTCTTGTGACTACCGAACATCAGAACTGTCATGACAAAGTGAATCAATAAAGCGTCACACGAAACACATCGCTTCTCCAAGCTTGCACTGTGGATTTTTTTCTCGCTTACCCTTTTACGTGGCTGATAGAACGATAGGTGCTGCGACTAAAGTTGTAGAAGGTAAAGTGTGGAGAATATATCTTGTATACATTCTCTCCCCAGATACGGAGAAAAAAGGGGTACACGAGAGTAAAAATTATGTGCATCCATGTCCAGTTCGATGCACAACACACTAATGCTGAGAAACAAAAGAGCCAGCCTTCGTAAAAATGAGATCCACCATGCATAGTCAATTGCCTAAATAGGTCAGGGAAAAGGCACACACTATAAGCTGCCATACAACCACGTTTCGAAAGCATTGCAATCACCAACACATGAAAAGCAATCTGAAAGCTTGTATGCCACCTTGTTCCTTTATACATTGCATAAATTAACTAAGAGAAAAGGAGCATAGACTGTAGTCCCCCTATAAAAACCACACACAATGTTTCTGCACTTTTTTTCCCACTACTGCGATTGACTTCTGTCAATTCAATCCTCACACAAGTGCCCAAAGCTTAATCAAATCAAGTGGGTAAACTATATTATTGAAAACTGAAATATCTGAATTAAAAGCAGCCCATGCTCTCAATCATGCAGGGTCCAGCGCAGCCCCATTCTGAGTAATGTCCTCCAAGAATTTTGTTCACACGATCAGTATTAACAAAACTCTCAAATCAAAAGAATCCACACTGCTATTCCCTCCCACACCATTTGTAATTCTGTCATAAGTACAACCACACTGTCTTGCATGGTGGGGGGACTTACCATATACACATCAGCAAGTAAGGACCAGTCAAATGCAATTATAATACCACGGCAACTTGAGTGTCCAATGAAGTTCTCCCCTAAAATAACTTGGCTGCCGCCAACTCGCAATGTGGCGTACAAATCGCATTTGGCAATTTGGGCAGTTTTGTTGAACGTACAGAGAACCCAACCGATGAGATGCAAGGCATTTCGTTTGCATTTCATGCTTTGTGGCCGTGCCAACTTATGTGGCTGCAGCAATCAATGCATCCGCCAGCGGACAGTTGTTGCGGGTAGGCAGAGGGTACACGAAGTTGGCTGTGGTTACTGTTTAGAGTTTCTGTAGATCCGCTCGCGCAACCCAGTCCATTTGTTTTCAGGGTCAAGTGGAATCGGAAACCGGTGAAAAGTCAACTTCACGAAATGCTCCAGTACACGCAACGTTCGATTAGGTGTTCGGCCCTACGCAGCCAAGATCTGTAAAGAAGCGAGGGACGCCGCCGCCCAAACAATTCCTTTTCACAAAATACACGCATGGCTTTCCAATAACGATAAGAAACGTTACAAAAAGAAAGGATGACCATAGAGGAACATGATGCTGCAGGCAGCGCTAATAAAAACTGTCAGCGTCAATACGTGCTTGACTTTACTGGATATGTGCGAAAGCTGACCAATGGCAGGGTCAGAAATCAGCAGGACCGCTGTTACATTGTGCGTAAACATTGCAATGATGCGGAAACACAACACTAAGTTATGGTGGGGATGCACCCATAAAAGGGGTGAAAAACTTCGCGATGCAATTGGGAGCGTCCCGGTATTTGCAAAAAAAAGCAGTATTGAGCTCAAATGTCCCAGAAAGCATAATCTCTTTATAGTGCAAGTTTATAGGCTGCATTCATAATGTGCTTTGAAACAGCTTAAAGCCGATGTGCGTAACATCCTTACTGAGACCTCTAGCTTTGATGAAACTAGCGGTATCATGCCGACAGCATACAACCTTGCCTTAACAAAAAGACAGTCACGGCAAAAGCACAAATCAATGGAGTTTAATGCAAATGGTGTTAAATCGTAGGCATGGGGCCATGCTTGTGTGCTTTCGCTACAACACTGCAAAAGAGCCTCTCATTCTAGTGCGGTTGTGCACTGTAAAAATACCAGGAGCACAGGGTGGTTGTTTTCTCCTTGACGACATTGAGAATGCCAACGAGAAAGCTCCAAGTGGTGCTCATTTGTGCGCACTGCCGGAAAAAGAACACTAGAATAAACGAATAGTGCGAGTAGTTCAGTTGGACATAAAGGGGCCCTGAAACAACATACAGCTTTGTTCAGTTCGAAAGAACGAGCCTTTGGTGACTCACTAAGCTTCATTCCAACTACGAAGGATGTTTTTTGAACCAAAATAATGCAGGAAGCATTCAAAAACTTTTGAATTTCATGTTGAAGAGATGCAATATGGGCCAGCCCAAAAAACACAGTTATCAGTATGCTAGCTGCACGTTAACATCCAAGTGATATGACCAAATTGATTGATTGTAGGGTTTAACGCGCCGACGCAACGCAGGCGATGAGGCGCTCCGTAGTGGAGGGCTTCGGGTTAATTTTGACCACCTGGGGATCTTTAACATGCGCCGAAATCTCGAACCCACGGGCGCTTTTGCTTTTCGCCTCCATCAGAAAAGCGACCACCGCGGCCGGGAATTGAACCCGCGACCTCGTGCACAACAGCGCAACGCCTTAGCCCCGAAACGATCAAATTGAACTAGAGATCCCTTCACAATCACCCAGTCATATTCTTGGCAGTAGCTTTGGTCGGCGGCTGTCATCCGCTTTAACATGATTTTGTGACATCACAGAGAAACTTCCAGAAAGTTGCTGTGGATTAGCCATTGCTGGATAAGTTTTCCTTAGTATGTCCATTATTTGTTTGAAGTTTGCGATAAACTTGGCGACATTGTTAGCGGGACAAAGCAGCCTTTTTCATTAAACAAATTTGTACATTGCATTCACAGTCCTTTCCAGTTGCTAAATTCGAGTCAAATATAAATCTAATACCCCGGCTACACTAGGGTCCGAATGTCATTTGACTCAAATGGGGTGCTTCGAATGCCATTCAGAATCCGTCAGGCTACACAACAATTTCGAATGCATTTGAAAGCTTTCATGACAGCTTGTCATGCTGTAGTGGCGCTGTTGTCACCCCATTCTGTTTTCGTACGATAATACAACAATCAAATTTAGGAGCAGTCTAACGCAGTAAAAAGATGACAAATTAGAAGAGACACCAGTTTTGACTCTAATGTGGTGGCTGTTTGCGTAGTTTTATTTTTCTTTTCAACTAACCCACTGGTTCTGAGAGTATGAAAATTAAATATGTTGATTTGATATTATAAGTAAATGAACAGTGAGCAAATTTCCACAAACAAAAATATTTTGTTTGTTTTACGTACGGAAGTATTATATTTTTTATCGCCGATCGAAGACGCTGCGTGCGAGAGTGCTAGAAATGGCATTTGAAATCCCAAATGTCTCTCTCGGTGCTCATTTGGCTTGAATGTTATTTGAGCCGAATGGCATTTCAAAACCTAGTGTAGCAGCACAACTTTGCATTTGATTTAAATGACATTTGGTTCAAATGACATTCGGACGCTAGTGTAGCAGGGGTATAAGCTTAGGCTTCCTCATCTAAAGCCCACACAGAACTTTACATCACACTATTTGAAACGTTTTAGCATTTTTAATGGCAATATCCCGATCCCTGCTTCGTGTTGTATTACATCTGTTCATATTTAGTGAGCGTACAGACTACTTCATCTACTACTCCAAGTGTGTCGCCAGACTTTTTGGCGCACCATAACATTGTCTACGAAGCAGGCAGTTCATATTACCCCTGTCAAAATGCACACTTATCTGTAATGAAAACGTTCTTTCATGCTGAGCAAAACTGCAGCGAGTTATAGACTGTTAAATCTTTCGGGTAAACCAATGTTGTCTTCCCTTTTTGCTTTCGCGTGATAAAACAGAATTAACTGGAGTCAAATTAACACAAGTCGACCGTAGCCACCGTTTTGTAAACATCTGTGGTTGTCAGAAACAACGGTCCCACATTAAAATCAGAGCAGGGTGTTTTATGCTGCTGTTCGGCTCCGAGGAACCTCAGCCGTTCCGCCACAACAAGTGCACTAACTCATTTTTGCATAGCCACAGTCATAACATCCCTATACAGCTCTGCAACCACAGTCATAACATCCCTTCCCTGCTCTGCAACCAAGAAAAATATGGCGGCATGTGCGTGTAAAGTCTCCACAAGAGCATAATCACAGGCAAATGCGTGTCACTTACAGATATTACACACAACACAAACAGGGACCAATACACAGTCAAGGTCCGACCGACAGGGCACTGCTTCTTAGAGAAACATATCGGCCAGGTAGGAATCGAATTCCTCCTCCTGACTCTTTTCGTCTTCGGCAGCAGTCGGCTTGCTCCAAACAGACTCCTCCGTGCCTTTCTCGTCCTTTTCTCCGTCACGGTCAGTGTTTTTATCCGCGTCAGCGTCCCCACTCTTTTCCAGCCTGGCTTTCTTGCTCTCAGAAGCAACGTCGAGCTTACTCTCGGACGACGACCGCTTCGCCTTCGTCTTGGTGAGCTCTTTCCTCTGGAAGCGGTAGTTGAGCTTGAACGAGCACTTGGGACACAGCCGCAACTTCACCAGTGCATTCTTCTTCTCGTCCTTCTCGAAGTACGCAAAGTTGACCTCCCAAGTGCGGAGCCCCGCGTTATCCTTGCAATGCCTGTCGCCGCAGCTGAACTGTCCCTTGCCCGCGATGACCTCCTGCTCCGTGCGCCAGCGCATGGCGATCTTGTTCACCTCGTAGTAGGTCAGGTCGCAGATGCAGTACTCCTTGAACAGCTTGTCGTAGTAGCGCTTGGCCAGTTGCTTCTCCCAGGTCGGCGGTTCTTCGTCGTCCGATTCGTCCCAGAGGAACTGGTGGTTCTCGCGGATGACGTCCAAGTCGGTCCGGTCTCGGCTCGTGTCGCGCTTCAACTTGGCCGTAGATCCGGGGTAGCAGAGGAGATAGTCGTTGATGAGCTTCTTGTGCCTCGTGTAGGCGTCCAAGGCCAGGAAGCAGTTGCGCTCGCGTCTTTTCTCCTCCAAGCTGTACTCGGACGTCACGACGTCTCGGTGCGCCTTCGGCTCGCGTCGAGGGGGCGGCGGCGCGACCAAGTCCTTGCTGCGGGCGCCGGACACGGATTCCGTATCTGTCTCGAAGTTGGAGTCGTACTCGTTACTAGTGCCGTGGTGCCGCGCGAAGTCGACCACGCTGTCGGCATCTTCGTCTCGGCTGGTGGCCATCGCTGGCTGCGAAAATGGGCGTGTGCGGAGAGTCAAAACACGAGGCACGCACGTCGACGCAAGTCTAGTCCGATGAACGCTTGATCAAGCGGTTCTCGGGGTCGCGTCAACGGTAAACGCCGACTCCGTCTCAACATAAAATAGGCGAAACTACATACGCGCTACGTTATCATATGCACTTTAACGGACTAGAGCTGAAATACGATGTCCGATTTCGCTAGGTTCAACCACGCAAGCGTTGTAAACACTGCTGAGCTGAGTTGGCCTGGCTGGCGGCACACTCGTGGTATGCAGAACGCTCGCAAAATCGCGTTCCACTGTCGGTTCACATTTCACTTCAGCGATTTCACAACAGTTGGTCGCCGGGTTAAATAATGCGGAAACAAAATAAGAACCAAAAGACGACGGTAAACGGCTAACCGTTCCCCGCACGCGCGGATAAGCAAACCGCAGCAGCTGCAGCGACCTGCAGGAAACGGTACAGCTTCATGCCTAGCAGAAACATGCCACAGTCACACGGCTTGTTGCACTTTCTTCCCGCTACAAGCACTGCAAGCCAGGTAACATTTTTGTCCAGAAGGTCCAGAACATAGATCTACCTCAACTACAAAATAAAAATATCTAATTGTGGGTTTCTTTTTACGTTTTTACGTTTCTATTTACCTGTTGAGCTGGATATAGGCTTATTGGATGAAAGTCAACGCCTTCAGCGCGCGAAACTTGACTTCTGCGTTGCAGGCTGCTTGGCTCACGAATTCTTCTCGCAAAGAGATGGATGAGTCGAATAGTGGCAGGAAATAAAACTAACTCAGCAGTAAAACCACATAGAAGCTGTTTGTCGAGTGTTTTCCTGAAAACTCCACTCCGATAGGAGCCAGTGGAGAACCCCCAACCCCCTCCGGAGCCACACAAAGTAGCTTTACAAAACCCCCCCACTTACACGAGCAATATCTTTCGGGAGCTGATCGATGCAAACGAAAAGCACCGCAGCAGGCCCTACCGTCGGAGCCTCAATACCGACATTTAGACCAGCCAAACTTGCAACCCTGACCTTCTAAAATATCGGCGCAGTTCTGGTTAGTTATTTAATCGGTAGCTCCTGGAGGTACTTTCGATTCTCGGAGCGGATTACTTTTGTACCAGAAGGGACAAACACCACATGGGTGTTGGTAGAGCTAAACCATTAAATGATCCGTCTACAGAACACATGCAGGCAAGGCTGGCAATAAGCTCCACCCCTCACCCTCACAGCCCGTCCATCTTCCAGAATCTAGAGCCATGCTTTTACCTGGCCCCCTATGGTCGCACTTGAAGCATATCCCTGAATAAAACACCCACCCACGGTACCAAGACGCTCTCTCAGAAAGGTGAGGTGAAGGACATCACCGACGATCTGGCAGAGTCGGCTTCCTCGGAAAGCGAAGGTGGTTGCTTCTGCAGCAAGTCAGCGGCTGGTCGATGTACTTTTAGAAATTGGCACATGCACAGGCGGGGGATTGGAAAAGGAGCCGGTGATAAAATTAAAGAGATTTTTATTCCAAAGGATGACACATATGGTAAGCTAAGAACACGAAGAAAGCAAAAAAGGATGGGTGGAGGTCGGGGTTATGTGCACAGAGACTGTTTAGGGTGGATTGTGCAATGACTCGGGTTGCCACAGTCTGCCAAGACGACCTTATAAACGAGAGAGTGGGATCTCGGTCGACAATATAACACCAATACCATGACACTGCAGATTCAAGCCGTCACGGTGCGGTGGCCTCACCAGATTTGTTCAAGCAGCTCTACAACGTGTCGCGACAGGCGTTCTTTGGACAGCGGAGCTGTTGTAGGTGGTGCTTTTTCGTAAGCATGTTGTAGGTCTTGCGTCACGAAGGTGTAGGATCAAGTTCCTAGACCCACCGATAGATGACGCAGTGGTCTCGCAGGGGCGAGTTCCTCTGCCTCCCACTAGGGGACGAATATGGGAGGGAGCCACCAGCCGCTGATGTTTAGCTGTCGGTTTTTTTTTATGCGCGAACCATAGAGTTGCGTTGCGACGGCGCTGCGGTTCTCTGGCGAGCGCCCGTTGACGTTCGAGACGACACAATAAAACCACAGCTTCGCTGTTTCACCAGATTTCCCACTGGGTGGAATTAGGTTTAATTGTTTAGGTCCCTAAGCATAAAACTACAATACCACAAAGTTTCATCAAACTTATGCATGATGAGTTAGGTATGCTGCAAACTGAGAAGTATCTTAACTTAGTTTCCCCACTCGTTTGTTCACAACACGAGGAACAGCAAGGAAGTACCAAAAAGTATAAATACATCATTTGATTGATTGTAGGATTTAACGCGGCAAAGCTAAGCTTGGGCTATGACGCGGGGCGTTGTGAAGAGCTCCGTATGAAGTTTGACCGCAGGAATTCTCGCTTTTCGCTTTCACCATAAAGAAAAAATTCATAGACAGGAGGTCCCTTCCTAGTGTACGACTATGGGACCTCCTAGAGTTATTTGGACTTTGTAACATTTCAACAGCAACAATAAACCGGAACTGAAACCGAAACCGAAACCAGAAAAGCAGCAGCCACGGCCGGGATCGAACCTGCGTCCTTGGGCTCAGCCGCACGACGCCTTTGCCACTGAGCCATCGTGGTGGGTAGAAATGATTGACTACCAAAAATATTAATGCAACAATAAAAAAACATGGTTTAAACACTAAATCCTCAGCTACGTCTTGATCACAAGACCTGTTGAAATGGAGAGGGCTGATTATGCAGTCGTGGTGTGTGAAGGTGTGTTAAGAGCTAAGTACCCGGGGGGGTCTGAGGGTTAGACCCCCCCCAATTTTTTTTTTTTTTTTTTACGGGCAGCAAGTGAGCCAGACTTAGTGCTTATTTGGGCAAATCTCCTCCCTTCCAATAACCTCAACCCCCTCCGAAAAAAAAAAAAATTCTGGCTACGGCCCTGCTAAACTAGGCTGCTTCGCTTTTGAAAGGCTCTAACAGGAAAAGGTTAGTTGGCGGCGCAGACAGCTGTAGAAAACAGCTGTCGGAAAAACTTTCGGGAAAGAGCGCCTGCGGTTTGAGTTAATTCTGCGTAGGCTATCATGCACGTCATCCAGGACCTCGAATGCTTCCGTGCATGGTCACGCCATCATGATATGTGCTCATTTGTCTACTGAAACAAACTACGTCGGGAAAAAATTATTCGTACTTGACAAGGTGTTTCAACAACAAATTATGAAAATTATTTACGAGAAAAGGCTGGCTTGATTGCGCCCTATATAGTTTTTCTGCGAAAATACAGCCAGCTGTATCTTCCAAGTTTTGTAGAACTAAAAAACCTGTTGAAGCCTTTTTCGGCTTATTACACTTGCCCGCTGGTGGAGGAGTAAAACGTTCACTTTTTTTCAACCAGCTTTTTTCTTATAGGCGATAACTGGTTTTTAATGAATTGCTAAAAAGGTAGGGGACTGAGACCACCTGTGGGATTTTTTAGCAAAACAAATAAAAAATGTTTGAAGGCGCTTTTTTTGTGTTGTAACACCGTACATTTCAACAACCGCAGGGAACGTGGCGAAGATGATTTTTCAATGTAGTGCGCCTGTTTTTAATGCACTAGCTGCATACATGGCTGCAAAACGAGCGAAAAAATGTTTTACTTTGAAATAAATACGTGCTTGTGAAACAGCGGAAAAAAATAGCTGAAAGCTGTTAAATCAATCATGTAATCGAGTGAATATAATCTTTTGCTTACCCTTACGAGATAAAAGACTGACGGCCCTTCAACTTTGCAGGTAGATCTAAAAGCAAAAAAAAAAAAAAAAACATATTCCTTCACGTATCCTTGACACCCCACACAGTCATATGGGCGTTAATGTATGTCGAAACAGCGATCCCCCCTGCCCCCTAAAAAAATATAAAAAGCTAGAAGAGCTTGTTCAGCACATTCTTCGAAATTTTCATTTGTCGTAGCTGATCTGGCGCGTTCAAAAATATATTTAATTATTCTTTTACTGCACTGGCTGGTCACTGATAAACGCGACTCAACGGTTGCCGGCGTTCGTGACTCGCCTCTTATTTCACCAGCAACTTCCGCGAACGGTTAGCTTTCTTACTCTAACCAGGATTAAGTATTTCTTGGGCAACCTTAATTTTACAGATTTTAATTTTGAAGACTGCGCAAGTGTCCAATGCCGATAACTTTCGAATCACGCGGGCTTTAAAACGTTCAAGTTATTCTCACGTACGACGTTTGCTGTGACGTCAGTTATTTTTTCACTCCATCGGCGCGCATTCCCCGTTCATTCTCGCTGCGCGTAGGGTGGTCTCTCTCTGCTGTAGACATGGCGGGCGCAGCGGGCGACGTGATAGCGCAGGTCAACGAGACGCTTCAAGAGGCCGTCAAGAATGAAACAGCCAAGTACCAGCCGACTCCCGCGGGCCAAGCCGTCGCCTACGCCAGCATCATGCTCATGGCTTTCTTCCCCATCATATTCGGCTCCTTCAAATCTGTCACACACCAGCGGAAACAAAAGGTTCGTACTGCCTTCCGTCCGCCGCAACATATGTCAGCCGCTATGAACACGTAAGCAGCGAAACCGCCGTCACCTGGCGCAGGCTTCGGCGTGCTATTGAACTTGCCGTGTCTTCTACTGCGGCGTTGTGTTGGCGGTCACATCATTTGCACTGTAATTGCACGATGTGAAACTAGCACGAGTTTGTGACGCTGCTTAGGAGACGTGTCATTCGGCTTCACAAGTTAAGGCTGTTGCCTTAGTTGTTGTTTTGGTCTCCTTTGGGAAATCAAGCGCGCCGACTTAATGTCCGAGTTATTTAGACAACTGTTACACCAGCGAACTCTAATTTCTAAAAGCGAGAAACTTGTTGTAAGGGTGTCGTGTTCCAGATCCCGACTCGTGTGGCAAGAGAAAATGCGCTAGTCGTGGTTACTGAATTTTGCAGTAGCAATAAAGCATGCGATCGCTCGTCTTTAAACTTTGACCCCACCGCTACCGCCGTCGTAATTTGTGTGTTGTTATTCGCCAAGTTCATTCAATCTGTTGGATAAAACACGGTTATGGTAGCACGCTAGTGTTTTGACGCCGTGGACTGCTGCATAGAGCCACGGCCACTAGATCCTCCCCTTTTTTGATGCGGCCTGCGGATTCGTTTCGCGAAAAGAACGCGCGTGAAAAGAGCAGTTGACTCACTCGCCACGGTGGGAGGTGGGGGCGCTGCTTATAGGTGAAGAAAGTGCCTTTCGCCTGCTTGCACTGCTTCGTTCGAAGGGGTATTTTTTTTTCCAATCTGTGACACTTTTACCCTGCTGTCGTCTGGTCAGCCTGCAACGTCGATTTTTTTTTTTCTTTTTTCCGTGACCGCTGTTGGGTTTACCAGCCTGTGGATGTATTACACTGCACGCAGTGCCCAAAAAATGTTGCGTGTCGCTTTTAAAAAGTTGAATGCTCACGAAACCCAGAATTGTGCTAACACGAACTGCAGATGAAGAAACACGTCTGGAATGCTCGGCTGCTGAACATTTTCTGACAAGGGAGTGACAAGGGCAGCCAGGGTCAGCGAAGCTTCAAGACCGCTGGGCATTTGTTTCAGTTCACTGCAGACTACAAGGATGACAAGGGTGGAATTAAATGCAAGTTGCTGCTTCCAACAGTTGTGCCGACTCAGTTTTCATGCTATACCAACTTGCTTGCTGCCGTCTCATTCCAACGAGCAAAAACGTCTGCTTTGCATGCCACGTAACGCGTGCAAGCAATTCATCGGCACCGGCGTTAGGGGCGGAAAAGCAAAACATCAAGCACCCTTGTCTAGAAGAACCCGAGGTCGACGGCGCTGACACTGGATACCAGCCTCAAGAAAATGTAACTACGGGCGAGGATGCCAGTGGGGAGGAACACTTGGAAAGTGGATTAAAAACTGAAGAATGACCCGCTGCGGTGGCTCAGTGGCCAAGGCGTTTTGCTGCTGAGCACAAGGTCGCGGGTTCGATTCCCGGCCGCGGCGGCCGCTTTTCTGGTGGAGGCGAAAAGCAAAAACGCCCGTGTGTGCAAGATTTCGGTGCACGTTAAAGATCCCCAGGTGGTCGAAATTAATCCGGAGCCCTCCACTATGGCACGCTAAACCCTACAATCAATTAATCAAAAACTGAAGAATGCCATACATTTACCTCGTTGGAAGTAGCGCAAAGATGAAAAGAAGCGCACTCTGCCTTCAAGTCAAAGTGCAGAGACCGGACGAGTGCTTGCGAAAACTTCAGCGAACCTGTGATGATTTTAGAGAAAAAGTCCAGCAGTATGAGGACAACGGAGCCGCGTAAACTCTAAAGACCCTTTCGGAAGCCGTGCAAGGAGGATATAGGAATGTGAAATTCATCATGAAACAGATCATCAACTTTTATAATGCATGGCCAAATTGGCGGGAGCTCGCACTGTGAGAATGTGTGTTGTGGAAGGCGACATCTTGTAAACGTTACGATCGTGTGTGGGAAAAAAAAACTGCTGAAGCTGGCAGGGACCTAGAAAGTAGTAGACGGGACAATCTTTCTCTTTCTAGGTCCCTGTCAATTTTTCCCTGGTACAGTGGTTCTAAGTCAACACCAACTAGCCCAACTTTCAGCCTTGCTGAAGCTGCCGTGTCGAAGCACGCTACAAAAGTTCGTCGGATCTTCAACAAGCCTGAAAAGGAATGGCTCCAAGTGAAGACACAGCTTGCGGTCAGAATAAGAGTCACATGCAGCCTCATTATTGGCGAAATGTCAATACAGCAAGAAGTAATTTGTGGTTGTCAAGTTGACAGAATTTTCAGGCCTGTTGGTATCGGCTCTGAACCTCGAACCTCTGGTGCCGCCGAAATAGTCAACAGACTCCTTTTCTTTCTCCTGCGGGGTCTTTCCATGGCTTACATTATCCCCAGAGGATTTTTTTTTTTTTTACCAGTAACCTAAAGCATGACCAACTGTGTAAACTGACGCTCAGTGTGCTGAAAGCGGTCAAAGAGGCGGGGTTTCTCATCCTTATTTTCACGGACAACCACCAGAGCAACACGGCCATGTTTCGAGACATGTTCAGTGATAACACACTACAGCGTGTTGGGCCACATTCAGGATAGGAAAATGACCCATTATTCCTCTCATTTACCCAAACCACCTGATCAAGAACTTTAGAACAAATACGCTTTCGTTCCGCCGCAGCTGCTTTCGTCAGCGAGCCACCGCCGCATCGCTGATGGCGAGCACTACAGGCGACGCGGCGGAGTGAAGAGAACTGTCGCTCTCGCAGGCGAAGAGGATCATTCGGCTGGCCGCGCCAAAAGGGGTGATCGAGTGGCTGTGGCTGAGCGTAGAGCCACTAAATAAGCTACACTTAAGAGTAATGACACTGACGCAAAGTGGCAGCCATTTTGGTTCGTGACGCTAGGGTGGCCAGCTTTATGCGCCCTATTGCGGCTGACATTGACGGGCGGCATTGGTCCGGGCGCCGCTTGGCAACCATGACAGCTGTGTTTACTTTTCGTAGATTTAGAGACAGCGCGCCGGTGCGATAGGGTCAGGCTTGGTTATGCTAGCGTAGCTTACTTAGTGGCTCTAGGTTGCACTAGAGCCACTAATTAAGCTACGTTTTTCAAGTGGCCATAGTTTACGCTAGGCCGCCATCGTTTTTTCCGAGCGGGAAGTGATGCAGGCGTTTTCTACCTTCCCGCCGGTTGAAACAGTCCAGTACAGAGCAGCATGGCATAGCTACTCTGTCTGGGTGCTTAAAAAATTCCCCACATTTCCCCGAGGGGAAGAATGTGAAAGTGCGAATGCACGAGTTGAATTTGTGCGGTTCGGTAATGTTCGCGAAAGAGAGATCACACACACACACACAACTACAAAGAAAGAAAGATGCATTTATTCACAGACACCTATTTGTGTTGTCGTTGTACTTGATTGCTAGAGCGGAGCTTTGAAATTTCGTGTCAGTACTCCTTTAAGCGGGTGCATTAGCCCTTCTCACGCCCGATTCTTGGCCAATCCCCCACGTGGGTATGTGCCATGTCAGCGGCCAGGCAGCGCGCGCCCATCTCCCCCCGTAACCAAGGAAGACGAGGAGCGCGCGCACCCGCAGCTGTTGCTATGCGGACGGCGGCAGACGCTTCAGGCTCGCTTAAGAAGTGCATTCGCACTTAAAACTCACTCTCAATGTGTCATACAGCCACACTGCGCTCCGAAAATCACGACTTATCAAACAGTGTGTGCGCGGCAACAGAGTGGCACCAAAATGTCAGCGGCCATGGGACATCCGGGGTAAACAAATGTCACGTGACGCAGTTCGACCAATGGCCACAGTCGACGGCATACAACAGTGACAGAAAAGAGTGCCGATACTCTGAATCCTCATCTAGTGGCTCTTGTTGAGTGTTGCCTGTGCTTGTTGTCGTTTAGCGCTAACATGGTCTTGTTCCCGTTCGCAGGAATCTGGTGAAAAACCCGAAACGATGACGAGGAAAGACGCTGCCATGTTTCCTGTCATCGCCAGTGGCGCGCTGTTCGGTCTTTACATTTTTTTCAAGGTAAGAGGAGAGTATCAAATCGTCGTCTGCGATATCGTACTGCAAGCTGGAATATCGGGATTTGCCCCCTGAGAACCTATAAAGCCTAAACACAGTAATAGTACTGAGTGTTTCGAATCATCGTTCTGACTAAACCAGTGCAGTCAACAGCTGTTCAAAACCCCCCACTTAAATCCAGTTGCACTGAGAAAGAGAAAGTACGTAAGGTTGCAGTTTATTGCAAACTTGCAAACACTGTTGTGTGTTGGGACAACGAGAAGAGCCTGTGCAGTTTTATTAACCCCATGCGCGCCGCTGTTATAGTTGTGAGGCGCAAAGAGGCACTGGCAACATTTGCGCAGGATATGCCGTCCTCTGCCGCTTCATGGGAGCGGGCGACACGCACTCGGATTCCGTGGAGCATCCCAATCGTTATTCTGTTCACCTCATTGGCTGATGCCACTGCTTCGACTTCTGATTGGCTCGTGCAACTGCCTCAGCTCTGCCTATTGGCACGAAGTAGCCTCTGAACAGACCAGCAATACAAAACTGCTACTTTTCACAAACCTTTATTCGGGCCAATAAAGGGAACAAAAAACAAACATGAGCCTCAGAAATGTTAGCTTCAAAGCGTTTCATCCCTAGTCTGCGCTGATCGCTTCCAGTCAGGAATGCTGTGTAAGTGGCATATGATGTTGGCTATGCCTATCTCGGACATGTGTGCTCTCTACACCTGCCCTCTGTAACGAGTAACAAGCAAACAGCTGTTCTGTATTTGTGCACACTTTTGTGGGCTGCCATCGTGCTATAACGTGGGTATGCTTGCCTAAAACTGCTAGAAACCAGACTTGATGCCCCACAATGACGCGCGTGGCAGGTGTTCATGGCAAGCAGTTATGCATCAGGGTTGGTATGCGCTTGCAGCTTTAGTGCTAGTGGACGATGGCCTGCACTGGACACTGGTCTGCACTGGACACTGGGAACTGAGTAACCCAGCTTCCAGTTCAACGCCACCCTATTCTCAGCACTGGTGGTGCAAGCGTGTAACCTAGGTGACCTTGTTGCCGCACAGCCCAGGCTGCTCGCATTACCAGTCGGCTGATAAACAAAATTACTGGGCAGTGTCCCCTCACTAAATGGGTCACTTCCGTGTGCTAGTAAAGCAGGAATAGTTATTGAAAGTACATGATGCGCAAGAACTGTCGCGTCTTAACACTCCTTGTTAAAACATATACCAGAAAAACTTGTAGTACCAGTGGCAGGCTGGTGTTTTATTTTTTCTGTTTCATCTTGCAGCTGTTCTCAAAGGAGTATATCAACCTCCTCCTTACGGGCTATTTCTTCCTCCTCGGAGTATTAGCAATGGCTCATATATTGAGGTGAGTGTGACTCAATTTGAGCACAGCTGGTTTTTACTCTTTTGAGGGTGGGGCGACTTATTCTGTTAAAAACAGCTGGCAGAGCTATTGGCACAAACACTGATTAGTCAGCATGATAATTTAGGAGGGTGGGAGTTGGGTTTATTATTAAGTTAGGTTTCTGCAGAGGAAGACGTCATATAGACATCTTGTAGACTTGTGTGTTCTGTGTGTTTTGCACTGTGACCATGGACCTGGTATAGCAGCGAAATTTTCCTTACTCCCGGTGCTGTAAATCGTGTTGAATCTGGAAGTTAGTGGTAGAAAAATGTCTGCTTTAGTGGTCGTGTTGCCAGCTGCAACTTTGTCACCGATAATGCTTCTGTGTCTTCTGTGTCTTTGGAAAGTTTTGGACTGTGGCGTTTGGTAGCAAAAAAAAAAAAACAAAACAAAAAAAAAACAGCTGATCCCCGCGAGAGTGCTTTGTTGAATGTTCTTTGACTGTTTCAATTGGGGCCAATTTTGTGTTTTGCTTTTGTGCGCTTGCCTGGGCAGCCTCAGGGAGTAACTTTTGTTGTGGCATGTTTAACGAAGGTACATTTAACTTTACCAGCTGTTTCTAGCAGAGGCAGATTCAGGGTCACAAAGCTGGGGCATCTTGACAAGTTGGAATTTTTTAACTGTAAGCTAAGCCATGGCTGAAGAAAACTGGAAGTAAAAAATTGCTAACTTAGGTTATATGGTTTTATTTCACCGAAGGGTTTGTGAGGAATCAGTTCATGCTGCTGAATCTATGCTGCCCCAATAGCCTTAGCCAACTTTTTAAATGAAAGTTTTGAAACCAGCTGCGAGTTCTACACATTGTCGTAGTTGACCACCAAACTCGCGTTCTACCTGATGTTATAAACAGGAGTGCACCTTTGGCATGAATGAGCAGGAGTTAGTGGCTGGCTACAATTGCTCCAAAAAATAATGCCCGTGGAAAAAAAAACATTTTGGATGAAGTGGTGCCAGAAGCAAGAAAGAAAAATGTCTGGTGTCGTAGGTTTCTAGTTTTGTCTTGTATCTCCTCAGCGGGTGTCCATGTCTTCAGCTGCTAGTTTTTACTAAGCTTTCCATCCATGACGAGATTTCGCAACATAAGTTCTGGGCAGCCTTATATGGTGGCGTGACACTTTCCCCGCAACCCGAAAAAGGCTTAGAAGACCTCACGGATGATAGTGCTGCTTGCCTGCAGCAGTTTCATCCAACTAAGATTGTTTGCAAGTCTCGGTAACATGTCATGAAACTCGGTGTTTCGTGTTTTTTGTTCCCTCACAGTCCATCGTTTGGCCGCGTCATGCGGTGCATATTGCCCAGCGACTTCTACCGCTGGGAGTACAGGATCTCTTTCCAGCGCAACTCGACGACAGAGGCTGATGAGACCGAAGGTGCGTTTTGTTTCGCTTAAACACTGCAAAGAAGAGAGCATGAGCTCTGCTCCTTAAGTCGACTCACTAGTTCTATGCTTTGGCTTGCATACACTGTATCCGAAGCTGCTGTAAAAGGAAAATTTGTTCGCTTGCTAGAAAGTGCACCTTTTTTTTTCTCTCTCGTTTTTGTTTTTTTTAAGAGCAGAGCAGGTCAAGCTTTTAGTTCTGCCTTATAGCGTTACCAGAAAAAAAATACGAAAAGAAAACACCGAGCGCATGTGAGCGTGTGCCTTGTGAGTAGCGCCCGGCGTCGGCCAGCTCGAACTTTGAAAACACTCTGCCCAGCGTTCGTGGCGTGATCTCTGCTGGGCTCTTCTCTCTGCCAGTTCACGTGTGTTTGCACCTCAAGTAAGGAGCGCCGACGCCGAGTTCGTAATGCCGGTTGCTGCGGGTTCTAGCGGGGGTTAACGCGGTCGGCCCACTTTGGGAGAGATGTGAAAGCCTGCGGACACAACTATCGGGGCCTGCCAGTCGTAAAGCACTTTCAGGGCCAAGTTTGGAAACAAGTGTGAGGTGTAACAGCCGGGTCTCTGATGAAAGGAGAGGGGCTGCCAGCTCTGCTGTTTCTCCAGCCTTGCACTACTAGTGCAAGGTGCGGCAATTGTTTTTGATACAAGATGGGAAAAGATTTTTGTGTACGGCGCAAGCTTGCCTCAATTTGCAGCCCGTGCAAAACTAGGCCGCTGCAACTTAATATTGTGAATGGCAAATTTTTCGTGTCAAAATTTTTCACAGAGTTTTTCTTGCTAAGCATCTGGCTTTCTCTGCAGAGCTGATGCCAGGCAGAAGTAGAGATGTCAGCGTGCGTGTTGTGTACAACACATATATTGTGCGTAGAAGCCGACCGTTTCTTTTGAAAAGCTTGAGGAGCGCGTCCAGTTCTGTGGGAATGAAAATAATTCGGTGTTGTGAAAGGTTGTATTACTCAACAACGTCCCTTGAACAAACTGCCCTTGGATTTGCACCCGATGAATTGCACGGTTGCGCAAATACGTGGAGAGTAGTGGCAAAAGTGGTAGCTTCATTGATGGAGCGTGGGTAACTGCCTTTATTGAATTCCACAAGTGGCACTTCCTTTTGTTCTATACCTTACATTCTTCTCCATGTTGCAGGTACAGTATACTCACGATAATTCAAACTGTAAAAGATTCCAGGATTTTGTTTGAATTGTTAGAAGTTGGAATTATCAGAAAATATGACTCGGGGCAACATACTAAGTTGTGTTGTAATGAAACATTCACGTATATTTAATAATACAACATTCTCACACGGTATTGAAGTGTTAGTCGCACTTAATAAAAAAAGCAGCCGGTTCAATTCATTTACTGTTGTTGGCGCACAGTTTTGCTTTTACAATTATGCAAGTAATCGGCTTTAGTTGTGACTGTTAATTATATAAGACACAAATGTGCAGCCAGAAGCGGCAAATTCAGCAGATATTTTCCGGGAAGGACAAGCCAAAATTATCTATTAACCGAATTTCTGCAGTGGAGAAGTTCGAATTTTAAGCGGCATTTAAAATGCGCTGAAAACACAGCGGGCCAACCAAAATTTTGAAATTTGTTTGAAATTTCTGGGCTTGAATTATTGCAAGTCTACTGTATCTGATATCATAGCTCCCCTAACAGTACTGCAAACGATCCCCCTGTGACTTTGTAACTGTTGGCGTTCTGTGTAACTTGTTAAAGTTGTTTTAGTTTTAAATTATAGCCTACTGGTCACATAAGGATTAATACTTTGGATCATAAACGGCATAGTTTTGCAGAAACTTGTTCTGATGAAAGTGACAAACCTAAAAATATAAAACGTTGCTTAAAGCTTCAGGTTGTATGTTGTGTCTTCCGCCCAGTCAAGGCTGTTTTAAGCCTTCTTTCATTAGCATTCTAATCCAAGCTCAGCCAAGTGCGTTGTGTGGAAAGTCTGTGAAAGGCAGTTTTGCGCTGAAGTTGACCGGCCCTGACTTCGACTTTGGCTTATTATTTCATCACGTGCAATACAGGGTGAATGGGCACTAGCTCGAAGGGGCAGGGAAATGAGCTGTGTACTACAATAACCTGGCAAGACTAAGGTGTAGAACTGGGTAGGTATTGAGGCGGACTTGCTCGCATTTTTGTCCGAGAAAAAAACGTTTTCCGAGAGTTCAGTTTCTTTGAGAGTCCAAGGGTTCAGTGTTTCGAGTGTGCAGTGTTTCTAAAAAAGTAAAATTTAGAATAAATTGAAATTGACCTGCACCATCCTCATCACCAATTTAGTGACCTCATCTATGACAAGACAACGTGCAAGCCGTTGGGGGGGGGGGGGGGGATTTAACAAATTACAAGTGTCTCTGTCCTAATTAATGCGTGTGTGAACAAAGAAAAAGTCGGGTGCTTGCCTCGGAACAAATTAATATGAATTCTCGAAAGCAGCATCGGAAGACATCGGAAGTGAATGTGACATCAGTGCAGTAGTTGCTGATACACGGCGTGCTTATCTTCTTCAAACAACTATAGATCAGCTAAGGCTCTTGACTTATACTGAGTAGGGAAAAAGATTATACGTACTTAATGCCGGCACAGATAAGAGAGCCACGAATCCATTTCAGTGTCCCTTTCCAATGAATTTGCTGCTATGTAGCAGACATTTGGAGGTTCATTTATTCAGCATTGTAATCTTGTACAAAGTTGAAATAATGAGGGCAGAAACAAAAGGCTGCTAAGATGCAGCTTGACAGGGTTTCTGCCCCACTTTTTGGCAGTGAAAAGAACAGCGGAAAAATTAATGCAAATGGTTGAACTTTTGCAGTAATTGGATAAAAACAGTATATACAAGAGAATGATGTACAGGTGTATGCACCTGAATACAAATAAAAGTGCACAAAGGTAATCATATGTACTCTCTGATATATATTGAAGTAAGAAAGTAGACACACACACGTATTATATGTACATACACAAAATTTAAATATTACACATATTTGTTTAATGTGCACCCAAGAGCAGAAGTTTACGGACCACGAAAGCAGCAATTTTGAGTTATTTTTCTGCCGCATGGCAGCTCGGAGTGCTATGTGCGATAGTTTTCATGAGTTCAGTACTTGCACGACATCTCGCATGCATTCGACAGTTTGTCGGGCTTCAGTAGGAAAATAAATAACCTAAAATTGCCATTTCCCTGGTCCGTAATCTTTTGATTGTGGCTGTACCTGAACACGGTACACCCGGTGCAGTGGTGGGTACAAATGCACATCCATGAAAGGGGTAAAAATACCGGGTAGAAGAAACAGGCAACCTGTGTATTAAAATATGCAATCAGAGAAATAATGGGTTCGTGTAAAAAATAAACTTACCTCATTCTCACTACTCTCTGCACGTAATGTCGTTTGGATTTGCTTACTGTGTCTTCGTTAGCAGCCGGTACTTGCTGTCTGGGCTCAGTGTGACACTGATGGTGTTTTGTTGGGACCCTTGCAGAGTACTTTGACTACCGGTTCACGTACGACGACGTCGCCTGCTGGATCTTTTGCAGCATCTTCGGTGTCTGGTACCTGTGGAAGAAGGTACGATCTTTGTTTTTCCGATTGATTTGTTTGAAGAGCCGTTACCCTTGTTTGTGTTGAGCACGAGTTTTTAACACGCAATTGTTTTATTCCGGGATACACAAACATTTGAGCGACGTCATATCCGTTAGGGAAATGACGCCAGTACAACGAAGCATGCGGCCTGTAAAGGGTGCACCCCTGCACACAGGGTCTTCTTGCGGGGAAGAAACCTTTAGAACCAAACAGTACGTTATACTTCGGGTTTTTGGGTTTTATATTTCAACACGACAGTGTTTTATGCTGGGATGCACCAAGATTTCACTGACGTCATATCCGTCACGGAAATGACTCCAGTACACCCTTGCCGAAGTAACCCGCAAGCAGGATGTCGCTCGCCAAGCACACCCACAAGACATCCGCCGACCCGCAAATCATGCTCAGCAGCAGATTTCGTGTTTTACCGATTCCTATGACAGAGGAATCAACCGCAATTTTCTGTTTCATTTGCTCTTCATCAGAAGAAGTTACCCCTTGGCTTCAAACCAGGTGCTCCTGAAAAAATAAAGGGAACAGAGGAAAAGCTTCCCATTATTTCTTTTTCCGTGTTTACCTTGAGCACAGAAATGCAGGGACGGCCAAAACCACAGTATGCCAGAAAAATTTTACTCTGGTCTCAATGGGACGGACAACTGATTTTTGTGGAGTGTTTTGTTTACTGGGGTAACCGCAAAGAATTTCTAAATAAGCAGGCAGACATAATTTTAATTTTGCATTCTGAAGTCTGAAAAGTGGTGCCGTGCAGTGTCTAAACACAACACTACGTTACGTGTCCAAACAACTCCATCTGTTTCAGCGCACAATTCAGAAACTGCATTTGTTTCCGATTCTTTTAAATTCGTTATAGCCAGCAAAGCTTGGTTGTCTGGCCCTTTAAAATAAGCACATACAAATTTTACTAAACGAAACTTCTATTTTGTCTTTGGGCCTCTTTAAGTCCAGATCAATACGGCAAGAGACCGGCTACCAAGGGACGATGTAACAAATAGGGGAAGATTAAGGATTTCGGGGCCAGGAGTTAATGCGGATGATATGGACGGGCGGTGTTGAGAGTTTATGGTAGAGGCCTTTCTCATGATATAAGAGTACAGTGGAAGCCCTTCTGGTCGGGAAGAATAATGACAGTTAAAACCAAGTCCGACCATGAACGTGTAAAAACAAAGATGTTACGGCTGCCAGCCTTGTTCACAATCTGGCTCCATTCACAGTCCCTCGTACGGTAGCCTTGTGAACAGGGCTTTCGTACGGGAGTTGAGACATCCTTGCTTCTGCACTTTTTATGGTCGCGGTCAGTTCTTTAACGATTGTCAGGCCTTGGTCCTGCAGTGGACATGGTGAGCTCATTGTCGCTCATTCCGTCCCTCTGCCTTTCTACCCCTTCCTTGCAGCACTGGGTGGCCAACAACCTGTTCGGGCTGGCCTTTGCCATCAACGGCGTGGAGCTGCTGCACATCAACACGGTCGCCACGGGCTGCATTCTCCTCGGCGGCCTCTTCGTCTACGACGTCTTCTGGGTGAGCGGAAAACGGCCGGGCCCTGAGAGCCAAGGTTGGCCCCCTCCACCGCGTGCGTCGTGTGTGACCTTCGACCCCTCTGACCTTGCTCTTCCTTTTCCTTCTCTCCTCGAACAGGTTTTTGGCACTGACGTCATGGTGACCGTTGCCAAGTCCTTCGAGGCACCCATCAAGTGTGAGTGTGGCAGTTACTTCATTTTGAGGTGAAAGCCTTAAAGGGACACTGAAGGCGGGCGGCAAGTTGGTTTCAAATGAAAGGCTGACCTTCCCATAGCCAATTTAGCGTTGATTCGGTGCCGAAAGATGCTGCAGTTGCTGAGAAATCGCTAATCAAATTCAGATCAAACGTGACGCAAACAGCGACTGCAGCTACTGTTGGTGTCACGATAAACCAGAAGCAAGCGAGGCAGCGGTGATGTATAGTCAGGGTTCGCACAGGTCCTTGAAAACCTTGAAAACCCTTGAATTTAGAAGTGTCAATTTCAAGGCCTGAAAAGTCCTGGAATTTTTAAATGGTCCTTGAAAACCCTTGATTTTTCTGGAGAGAACCAATGGCCCTATCTTTTCACAAGAATTTAAAGTGTTTGCCGTGAATTTTAGGTGTTAAAAATGTAAAGAAACATTGTACAATCAAGTTTCAGTGTATTGCGTGAAATTACGAGTTTGGTGGATTCTCATTATTACGAGGCAACATTGGGAGCAGCACTCCTAAATAGAATCCATGTCACGATACAATCCAGTGAAACCCGGGTTCTGTTCTTTATCTTGCATGTTCCATCTAGTCTGGACGGCCGCTCATTGCGTGTTTGCTGTGCCTCATACGCTCCATCTGCGTTTGCTTTTACGTGCAAATGGTGGACGTGTGCATAGTTCATCCTGCCTTGCAGCAACACTTGCTGAGTTAATTTCAGCTGATACTCTTGCTGACAAAGCACGAGATGCAGGCAACATTAATGAATGAAGTTTTGAAATCAAAAAGCCTCAGCAAAACACTAAGAAAATACAAAAACCTCTAAATACCAACTCTTAAATAAAAAATAAAGCTGGGGGAGCATTCAAGAACCTGTTAGTGCCTATCTAAATGTGCACTAATGTGCTTAGGTATTGGGCAATAACGAAATTTTGCATTGTGTTGAAAAAGTTATAAATTATCCCAGATAATACATTAGATGGGGGGGCCTTGAAAATGTGTTTTCTGGTCCTTGAAAGTCCTTGAAAACCCTTGAATTTTTGCTTTTGAAGCCCGTACGAACCCTGATAGTTGTATAGAAGCAACCGGATGCAACGCCACTGCGTACCAAGTTGGTCAGTTTCGGTCAGATCAGTCGGGCTTTCCCAAACTCTCAGGTTTCCTCAAAAAGTGGTACCGTTGCCTTAAGTATAGACGAGTAGCGCCATCCAGCGGCAGCCAGGAAAGATGTTGCGCATGCCAGATGGTTTAACCCTGTCACTGTCGAATGTTTCTGGCCGTGACGCACCCACACTGTCGGCTTGGTTCCCGGAATATCAGGGAAGCAGCATAGTGATTTATTTGACTGTGATAGCGTCCGGAACGTAACGCGGCAAAAGGAGAGAGCCTGGGTGAGAAATCGCCTGTCTTCCAGATATTTTCAGTTTGCCATGAGGGACAACGATTGCTCCTGTCCGCAGTCGAAGGCCCCGCACGGTCAGCCATCCGAAAATAACCGCGCTCATGGAGGGAGAACTTTTAGCAGCCCGTACAACGCACAGAAATGACATGTTGCAAAATCATGATGGCAGATACAGATAAAAACGGGATACAACATTGATAAAACAACCTCATTTGCCGCTGACAGCGACAAGTTAGGGCATGGCGAGCGAGCGAAAGGCGTGATTGAGTCATGCTTCGGTCTATTGAAGAGGCAATGGGGCGCTGGGAAAACCTGGCGCGCTGTAGCAAACGCGGTAACAGAATAAAAAACAAGATAGAAACCCATTGGGGATGGCACAACAACCCTTGCACCCGTAATCGCATGTGTGCCGCATGGTCACTCACCCCAACAGAGTACAGCGCCTGGAGCGACCAAGCCCCCTCAGCAATGAAAGGTGGGCGCGGTCGCTGCATACTTTTCAATATACCGGGAGAGAGCTAGCGAATGAAAATACGAGCTACACGAAAGATTTGACAGATGGTGCTAACAGTCTAGACGCGCCAGCTTGGCGCTATGGCGCGAATTTTTGAACGCAGAATAGAGAACGTACCGGTATGTCAGTGACACTGCAGAGGGGAAATGCAAAAACGTACCGGTACGTCAGTGACAGCGAAAGGGTTTTAAGCATGTCCAATGCAAGTTGCGCACGGTATAGGTGGCGGCAGTACCTGTCTTGACGTTTTTGCTATTTTCTACCCTTTTTTTAAAAAAAAGCTACGCGTAAGAGTGGTATGTTCATGCTTCTCAGAGAGCTAATCTATCAATCTAGAGCACCTTGTATTTTGACTTCGGTATCCCTTTAAGTACCCGCACTGGAGAAAACAGGCGTTGTCCGGCCCTGAAAATGGTGACTGCTGGAGAGAGTAAATCAAAAACCCATTTGGGTTCCCATGGGAGTTGAACCCTTGACTCCAGAGTGGGAGCCTAATACACTTACCACCACCACGCCACCTCTGCACGGTGCCAGCAGTGGAATAAGAGCGCGCGCTGCACTGACTTCATGTCACGTGACAGGTGAATGTGTTGGCACGTGAGTGGAACAGATGCAGGCCAGCCACAAATAACGGTCTCTGGGGAAGCTAGGGTCGCCAGTCTGCCTGCTGAAGCAGTTAGTGCCAAAAGGCGAAGGAAGGAACGTAAAGAGAGAGACACCTTCGCGATGTAGCAGTGAAGAGGAGTCTTTGATTAATTGCTGGGGGAAGCCATTATGGCTTTCTCCTTGAAAGCACGTAAGCAGGCTTCACTGCCGACAGATTTTTTAAAGCTTAGTGGGGTTGGTGGCGTCCTGTCGAAAAGGTAATGCATTTCCCCACAGACTGGTTGGCTGACCGAAAAGCTCCGATAAGGTCTCCAGACGCACGGCGCTTGCGTGAAACTGGGCTTCTATTGTGTCAGAAGGGTTACTCGGAAATCGTGAAAAACACACTTGTAGATAAGACAAAACAAGGAGTACGATAGTATACCCTTACCTCGTAAACCACATATCGCTATACATT
Source organism: Haemaphysalis longicornis (assembly GCF_048455015.1). NCBI lineage: Eukaryota > Metazoa > Arthropoda > Arachnida > Ixodida > Ixodidae > Haemaphysalis > Haemaphysalis longicornis. The sequence continues at coordinate 107,802,473 of NW_027526204.1, read as the reverse complement.
TAGATCGTTCGTACATGCGGCTACTTAATGCGCAAAAAATGGTCACATCGGTTCGTTCTTAGTTTTACGATTCGGGACTTTGAAGGTTTCACGATCGATAGGACGCACTTTCCTTGAATTGGACGAAGCTTTTGCACTCCTCTCTACTTTCGTAAGAAAGGATAACAAAATTTCTTTGCACCCCTCCAAGACCTTGTAGTGCCTAACCATGTAAAAAAGGGCTGAACGTAAAAATGCGGTTGAAAGAAGGAGGTGATGTGGGGAGGGGGGGAGGTGCACAATTCGTGGTCGCAGAAAGAGTGATGAAGCGAGGCAGGAAGGAAGTGGGTGTGCTACAGCTCTTCCCTGTCTTGCCTTTGCCTCTCAGTGGTGTTCCCCCAGGACTTCCTGGAGAGCGGTTTTGCCGGCAGCCACTTTGCCATGCTCGGCCTGGGTGACATCGTCATTCCCGGTATCTTCATCGCCCTGCTGCTGCGGTTCGACTTCAGGTGGGTTTTGCATTTTTCATTTACACTGTGCTTGGATGTGGCCTAGACAGGGCATTACCTCTACAAGATCCAGCAGGCATCTTCACCTCCACATATGACACACAATGAGACGTCCATCATGTTATACGCGTGTCTTCCAAGTACATCGTGCACAGGCAGAAGCTCATATTAGCTTTGTGCAGGCCGCTTGGCGTGGGACCTGAGTTGAGGGCTGTTTGGGCCCTTGGTCGGGTCCTAGTCAGTCTGCGCGTGCAACCAAAGCTCTTTTGGCGGTGTCTTTTCGGAGCACAGGATTATAGAGAGTTTTCCGAAAAACTTGTGTTTGTACGTGGCTGAGAATTTTATGCGCATCATGCGACATACAATTTTCTCTTTTTCTTTTCCCCCCTATCATCTTGCGTAGCAAGCCAGCGCGACAGCTCACATTAAATTTCTCTCTCTCTCTCTCTCTCTCTCTCTCTCTCTCTCTCTCTCTCTCTCTCTCTCTCCCTCCCTCCCTCTCTGTCTCTCTCTGGAGGGTGACGAACCCGGTTTGAGACTTGAACTGCCTCTCTCGTGCTGTGACAATTGTCTTTGGCTCCTAGCTTTGCTGCGAGTAACTTTTTTTACTAGGTTTGCTTGTATTGCTCCTCCAGGAAAGTGTTGGAGCCTGCTTTACAAGGCTAGCGTGGGCTAGGTGGGAGTGGCGTGACCCAATTCTGGGTCTTGTTTTTTTTTATTCGGGAAGTCCGACACGCACAATTGTGAAAAAAGAAAAAAAGTACCACGCATAGTGTTTGCATTTCCACGATCACACTGAAACAATTCATTCTCAGGCGCAAAGTTTCGGGGGCTGCAGCATGTTTGGCAGTTGGTGGTGCACCTGAATCTGTGGTGTGCCTGAATATCCAGAAGTAACGAATATCCAAGTTTCGATTCGAACGCCAAAAACAATTTGACTTGTATGAGAAAATTTCGAGTGTTCGTACACTCCTGGTTACGTGCGATCAGTCATTACCAGCTGGGACTGGCTGAGTTTCTCGCAGAGGCTGTACTAAAGGAGGTAGGAAAGGGAAAGTAGCTGTGGCACAGCTGCTTCAAGCTGGGCTGTCTTTAATTTCTCCAGGCCCTGTATGTAGCGTTGCGTATTCCCTGTTTTTTTTTATTCTGGCATTTCACCATTTAAGGGGATACGTTGGCAGGCAAAGTGCGATTCAAGAGTTACAGGGTCAGGTCAGCTGATGTGATCGATGGTGCATTTGACGGGAATATTGACGTGTTTGATGACCACGGTGTAGTAAGAAATTGCAAAACAGGAAATTGCAAGAAGGGTATAGGGCATTGTCAAGGGGTGTGGCAGGGGCCTTAGCTAGGTTCGATACAGCTTATTTAGAAAATGTTGAACAGTTCAATAATTTCGGTTCAATAATCGTTGTGTAGGCGTTGAAATTTCTCTCCATTTTAGACTTTTGTCTTTGCAAGTGCAATTACCCCTTCCCTCCCAAAATTTTGTGCAGTGTAGTCCGCTTATGACGTACTGTATTTTCGCGCGTATAACCCCCCGACCCTATATAATCTGCACCCCCACTTTCAGCCGGCTGGAAAGAACAAAAAAAAATCCTCGCGTATTCCTGCACATTTCATACAGGAAAGGCTGCACCAAAGCTACTGCTCAAGCAGCACATCGCATACAATGTATACAGAAAAAGCGTATAGAATACACTGACTGCAAGGCGAAAGTCGCAATTCATTCAGTGTCGCTGCTCTCTCTAAAGCTATCACTTGAGCCGCCGTCTTCACTGCTGTACACAAGGTCATCTTCACAGCACAATGCGCAGTAGAGCTTCAAGGCACAGCGCGCATTGCCATGAAGCTGCACTGAAGAAAAAGCCCCACGTATTATCCGCACCCCTATTTTGCCATTGAAATTTTCGCATTTTTAGTGCGGGTTATACGTGCGAAAATATGGTGTCATGGGAGCCGCAAAAATCCGCACCATTAGTGGTACTGCACTATAAACAAAACATGCACGAATGCAACCACATTGCAACCTACCTCTCGAGTCATTTTTTGTTTATCATCACTCAAACGCGCGGCACTAAACAGAGGCACAGTCTTTATCTCTCTCTCTCTCTCTCTCTCTCTCTCTCTCTCTCTCTCTCTCTCTCTCTCTCTCTCTCTCTCTCTCTCTCTCTCTCTCTCTCTCTCTCTCTCTCTCTCTCTCTCTCTCTCTCTCTCTCTCTCTCTCTTTTTCACTTCAGCCGCTGCTGCAGGGTCTTGCGAACTGCAAGCGCGGTCTTACTAACGGCAAGCGCAGCATTAACTTCCTTTCTGTTTGAGTTTTGAGGGAGCTGCGTTTCTTAGCTTCCATGAACGGATGCCGCAAGACGTTGTGATAACAGCGCAAGCGGGATTTTTTCCTTTGTGCTCTACCTTGTGTTCGCACAACATACAAGCAATGGAAACCGGCTTTGCGCGGCTTACCATCTCCGGATGTTCGAAAAGGATAAGGGTGTGGTTGTTTATCTGCACAAAGTTCTAATGGGACCTTGTGTAGTGCGTGGGGGGCTTGGTATCATCCGAGGTGTGTCAAGCAAAGGCAGTTGTGGTTATCGAATGCACGCAAAATAAAGGGTGCCTCTTTTTTCCTTTTGAATGTTGAAGTTGGAGAAGAACAGGGGGTGCGCGCTGTGTGGTGCGGTTGATTTCACCCCCCTTTTTTTTTCTTTTGCCACCCTAAAACGATGCCCCAGCTGCGCTGGTCGATAGGTGGAACCGCCGAAAAACCGCACTATAATGGTATTGTGCTTTGGCCAACTGTGTTTTAAGTGGTATGCTTAGCATTGAGTTCTGTGGGAGGCCTACTGGTGGCCAGGAAAACCTGGGTTATATCTGCTTCCGCACTATAAGCGGTTACGTTATAAATGGTTTAACCTGTACTTGACTGCCGAGAAGCTATGGCATGTTGGCCAGTGTGAAGTCACACTTCTTAAAGACTGCGCTAGCTAACAGCCATATCGGTGAATTAGAGAAAATAAAACAAAACCACTAGTACCCATGCCACACATACACAAAAAAATGACATCAAGTGCTTAATGCCTTAAGTTTTAATGTCATTTTTGGTTTAAGGAGTTCCACACAATTCATTTGCCGTTGCGAACACCGTAAATCTGCCTACTCTTGAACGCGAGGGGCACCAAAGTGGACGATTGAAACTCTAAGCACCAGAGTGTTGACATGGAAACGTAACTGAACTTCAAAATAAGACTATTTTTTGTGCCCTCTGAGTGGCGAGGTTCTGAAGGAGACCAAGTTCACTAAAACTGCAGCAAAAGGCAAAACATCGTGTTACTCGTCGTTCTGAATATTTCGGATTTGGCTACTGCTGGCAGGCGACGGCAGCTGCTGAAGCCACTTTTAGAAATTGCTCACATCTTTGTTTAGAAAACACTATTTCTCATAACGCTTTCTTTCACGAAAAACCTTTTTAACCCTTGTAAGACGTTTTTCTCTAGGTTAAAAAATTCTAAAATATGAGTGCATTTCTTTTTTTTGGTCATTATCAACATCATACTTAACACATTTAATGCCTTTGCGTTTTCGTGTGTAGCATGGCCCGCTCAATTAATGTCATTCGGTACCTTAAGGCCTTAGACACTTAATGTCATCTTTCCTGTACGTGTGGCACAGGTATACAAGCAAAAGAAAACTGAGAAGAATAATTCTGGTTTTCGTGCTCATTTAATCTCAGTGTTGTTTTTGTTCATACCTAGCAGGTGCAGTTTTCGTAGAACGTTAGATTTGGGCTAGTTAAAAGAAACGTCAGAAAAAGCTTGTGTCTCTCCCTCTTTTTCTCTCTGTATCTGTATTGTCTGCAGTTTTTTAGTCATTTTTTGGCAATTCTTTAATTTTGCTGTGTAATGTTGATTACTAGATGACTTACTTTTTTTCACAGCATCCTTTGAAACATCACCACTTTTTGCTCGTTGTGATGACCTCGTCATGGTGACCTTAAAATGGTTCCGACTTGTAGACTGAACCCAGTTGTCTTTTCTGTTTTTTTGCAGTCTAAATCGGCAAAGGAATCTCTACTTTGTGAGCAGCTTTGTCGCCTATGTTCTCGGTCTGGCCCTGACCATCTTCATTATGATCTATTTCAACCACGCCCAGGTAAGGAACAGCACATTTCATCGTCCTCTCCCCCCCCCCCCCCTTCCTTTTTTGTAGTATAACGAAATCTCGATTCATAATAGGGAATTTATCCGCATGAAATATCGTATCCCAGTAGCGAAAACAAAAAGGAAAGATACTTTGCTGTGGTCAGTTTCACATAAATGCTGGTCAGAACAGCGCTATAGAATAGTGACTCTGTCGTCACACTTTTTGTCACGGAGTTTTTCCACCATTGTGTTAGATCGAACCTGTGAAAAGAATGGGTAAGGTAGTGTCTTCTTATCTGTGGTTAGTATGGCTCTTGCGAAGCTACTGTTGTTAAACAAGGGCCTTTTGACATCAAACTTGACGTTTCAAGTTTGGAACGAGCAAGCTGGTTTCAGAGGCACAGATGTGTCGCGGTCCAACAGAGGCAGCTTGTCACGATAAACAAATAATGAGCACAGTCTTTGTAAAAATTACTCGTGCCATCGTGAAGCCGCTTACTACTTCCCAAAGACTTCACTCCATCAGCTAAAATGTTTCATGCAAACCACCTGCAATAACTTCTTGTCCAGTCTAGGTGGCTATCTTTTTTACAAGCTGCCCCGCTTAGTTACTTTGCACTCTTTTTTTTTTTTTTTTTCTAAACGTGGTTCTAAGTTCCACTGTGAAGCCAAATTGTTTTTCAGTGTACCTAAATTTTTTTTTTCCGGTTCTTATCAATGGGTGACAATAAAAGTGTTCTGGAGGCTGACGTGGTGACATATAAAAAAGCGGAGAGGCAAGTTGGACCCGTCTAAAACATTTGTTGGCGGGTTGTGGTGTGACTGCCAAATTCTCGTCGTGGTAGAAACTTTCTTCCCCTTCCCTTTGCTGGGTGCAACAAGTGTGCTTTCGACTGGATGCACCAGTGTAGTAATGTTTTTGCACTTGCTCTGCCCTGGTTTTCACCCCCCCACAGCCGGCGCTGCTGTACCTGGTGCCCGCGTGTATAGGAGCCCCGCTTACCGTTGCGCTGCTCATGGGAGACATCACCGCCATGTTCAAGTGAGTGATTCTGCTCGCTAAACTTGGTGGCACCAGTGGCAAGGAACCATTTTTGAACGCCCATTTTAAGTGCGGAAGTTTAACGAGTTGTAAAATTAGTTCTAAGCAGTGCGTCGAGAAACCACTTCCTATTGGCGGCGAGATGTTTGAGTGGCGCCCCCTGGCTCTGACGTCAGCTTAGGGACTCGCGCCGCTGTCGTCCGCTGGTGGCGGGCAGCAGCACCTTCGCTAGAAATCGCCCGCTTTGCTGCTTTAGTGCATTAAAAAGCATATTTCAACTCAGTCATTTGGCCAGCTTCTGACACCCCTGAATAATTTCAAGCTGTATCCCGCAGAAGTTTGCAACACACGAGGAGAGAGAGAACAACTTTCTTCAGAGCATCGGTCAGAAGATCGTGTGTAACTCGTCCTTTCTAGCTTATTTGCGAGGTTCAGCGGTCAGAGCTCCACGATAAGCATTCAAAATGCGTAGTCTTCCCTAAAGTATTTTTTCAATGCTCTTATGAAGACTCCGCAGTCTAATGCTACGTACCAAGCAGCGGGCCCCTACATGCGCATCGCACAGCAGGAAATAAAGCAGCTGTCTTCTATTTCTTTCATTGTTGTTGACTTGTATCAGATGAACATTTTTTTTTTTTTTTTTTTTGCACCGTCACAACTGTCTCATTAGTAGGTTTGGGGATGTTTGGGAGGCTCACAAAGTTGAAAGGCATACACTACCTTCTTCAGAAATTGGCTTTCGTTATGGCTGCGTTCAAGAAGGTGCATATCCGCAGCGTTGTTTATTCACATGCAAATGCAACGAGGAAGTTTGTGCTATGCCACCGCGAAACGGCGCAGACAACGTTGTCCAGAGTACTTGAAAGGTGGCTTTTGTGCCCCAAGTTTTTATTGCAACCACCGAACTGACTCTCAACCCGAACGATTAGGACATGATCGTGGTGTTGAGTGCTTGGTATACTCGCTAACCAACGCAACAAATAGTGTACGTGCCAGTTTTCAGTATAACAAGAATCGAAACCCATGATACAAGCAGCGCTTTATTGTTTACTAACCCCTTCAGGCGTAAAGAACAAATCCTGGCCTACTCGCGATGACATTCGATGAATTGAAGAAAATTATTCCTACTCTCTTGCCCTGGACTGAGGAGCATAAAGTTTTCTCCTCCTCCTCCTCATCCTGCTCCTCTTGAGTTCAGTTTCACTATAATGCATATGTATTGGGAAGATATTGCTGTGGGAAATGTACCAAAATACCCGTCCAGGTCTGAGGAAGCATAGTATTACTTTATTCTTACCTTAGACATGACTCATTTTGCTCCAGGAGCCTCCAAACTGGTTAGAATTGCCTGGTATAAAACCAGCACGCGCCTATGCACACAGTAGGTAATTTGGAACTCTAACTACATTTTTTGCGCCCCATAGTGCATGTCGGCATATTTTCATGGCATGACAACATAAAGTGACGCGATACAATACTTTCAAGCACTCGGCAAGGTTGAAAAAACTGTTTTACCTTACATGCGATTACCGGGAGTCGTAATATGCCTTCTGCCAAAGCCGACAGCCCCGTAGGCCTGGAATTTGATTCGGTCTTGCATTTTTGCTGTTGTCGGTTATTGTCAGCTGGCTGTTCCCTTTCTTCGAAAGATTGCTCAATACAGAAGCTGACAGAGAGTACAGAGGCAAGGTTTCTTTCGGGGCGGTATCAAACACTACTTTAAATCATGCCTAGAGCTAGTGTACGCAGTTTTAAGTCTTTTTATTATGATAAAAAGTTACGCACGAACAACATCTGGTGCAGACAAGCATCAAAAGTCAACCGCACGCAAAGAAACAGCAGGGAGAGCGAGCCTGAGTGAAGCAGACGACAAATGCAAGAATCCCTAAGCCGACGTCGCTTCGCAATGCCGCCCGTGTTCGCGCTCACCGCCAATAGTGCATTCACCAGTGTTCATAGTATGAGGAAGTATAAAGATTAGAGTTTTGTGAGTATACTCGGTTATAACTCAAGAACAGCACCACCTCATGTAGTGTATCACTCCGCCAAAGTGCTGGACCCGTGACGTCAGTTCGCGCGCGTTTTGAAAGGGGTTTGCTATGAATGCTTGATATCGTCTGCCTTGCCTCACGCAGTTTGTTTGTCGTCACTGGAGTTGTTTATAAGCATATTAAGTCCAACAAATCACGGGAACGGCTCACGCCATTTTCAAAATATTCCCAGTAACGCCCTCGCCGCGCGAGAAACATCTGGCTACGGTGATAAGGCACAGCGGCAACTTCCGGTGCCGTTCTTAAGTTGTCACCGAGTATAGTACTGTTTTGTCTATTGTTACTCCAAAAATGGCTAATTAGTTTCTTTTATTACGTTGGAAACTAATGGACTGACTCAAAAAATTTTGTGATATTTGAATTGAGTGGGAAAAAGCAGCAAGACTAACAAGTTTCAGAGTTTACTTAAAAATCAAGAGAAATTGTTTTGAGACTAGTGTCTTCTTTCAAGTGTTCCACTGAAGGTTACCCACCGCGATGGCTCAGTGGCGAAGGCGTTGTGCTGCTGAGCACGAGGTCGCGGGTTCGATTCCTGGCCGCGGTGACCGCTTTTCTGACGGAGGCAAAAACCAAGAACTCCCGTGTGTTCAAGATTTCGGCACACGTTAAAGATCCCCAGCTGGTCAAAATTATTCCGGAGCTCTCCACTATGGCGCACCTCATCGCCTGCATTGCGTCGGCGCGTTTAACCCCACAATCAATCAATCAATCAATCAATCAAAATGCACTGAAGGTTGCTGGTTTTGTGTGACAAACATACTCCGTGCGCGCTTGCACCTTGTGCAGGTATGAAGACCACCCCGCCGAAGAGAAGGTTACGGGAGAGAGGGAGAGCGACGCCACCGACAGCGACCAACAGACGCCCAAGGCATCCCCCGCGGCAGCGAAAAAGAATACGAAAAAAGAAAAGTGAACATGGTGGATTGTTAGGAGGACTTGCGCGTGCTCGAGAAAGAACGTCGACCGCAGAAGGGCGTGCTAAATTAAAAAAAACATTTTTTTATTGTTACGCGTTTTTAAGAAAAAAAAATGCATCTCCACTGTGACGAGTCGATAAACAATTTTTATAGCTGAAAACAAGAAAAAGGGATTAAAGAAGTATTATATCAGTGAATGTGACGGAATGTTGGTAAATTTGACCTTGATGCTGGTCAAATTTGGTGGCTGTAATTGTTACTTGTTTGAGAAGGCAGTGTGGTCGGTATTGTCTCTGTATGGTTTGTGAGAGAGTTTGTCTGAAGCAAAAAACTGTGTTCATTATCAGGGCGCTTTGAAACAGCTTCTTTTTGTGAGCAAAATTGTTCCCTTGCATTTTTTCTCTAATAGGTAAATGGTGCACACTATTGCGAAACCTCCTGATCGTTGGCAACTTTGTTTGGTGCTGACGTTAGCCCAATGTAATTGTACATGAGCCCATCACGGAAATTTGAAATTGCTGGCAAGCCTTTTTGATTGTTTTTTTTTCTTTTTGGCGAGAATTCGGATTTTAGCCCAATACTTTCATATTATTTATCATGAGATTGAAGTAATAGCTGATCAGCAGGCTGTGTTGTTAGGCCTAGGAGGGGAATTTATTTTGCAAATATTTGTGGCTCTCGCTGTCACTTTCTTGTAAACGCTTACTTTCGAAACATCCGGACAGGAAGGATTCTCCATGCAACAACGTAATTTTGTACTACTGTTGAAAGCAATGGGCGTGATGATCGATTGCTCTTACTATTTTGCCATTTGATTCTGTATAAAAGGTGATGGTACCATTGGTCATTATTGGTTGTGCGTTTGCAGCCAAAAAGAATAAAAAATGATTTCACATTTTGGAATTTTGTTCCTACCGTTCTCCTGTTTTGTTTCTACCTGTGGAAGAGAAAACCCCTGAGATAAAAAAAAAAAAAAATTGCCGCGTATCTGCTCTTTTCGCTGCAAATGTCGACGAAAAACGATATACATTTGCCAAGTAAATGCTTCCTTGGCTTTATCGCTCGCCTCTCATGCCGTTCCTCTCCCGTCACGCTCCTCCCAGGGTAAACATGCTAGGGGTTTGCTGAAGTCAATTTAAATTTACTGCGTTCCACTGCACCAGGCCGGGTGCCTCGATGCCAGCGCTGCTGTACGGCGGAGACGCGCGGGAATCGAGGCACCCTACTACAACGTTTATAGAGCCACGCTGCCCTATTCCCCGAGCGTTCCAAGCAGAACGTGGAACCTATCTAGTGGTACCTTTCGTTACTGCTGCCGTTTGATATCTTCAAGTGCTGCCACCAGGTATAGTGGCGCTGGCGACAGCATGCGATGGAGGGAATTTTTTTTTCTGCAGTGGATGTAGAATTCGCTATTGCAAAAATCGAGCATCCATGAATTTTTCATAAAGGGAGACTGCAAATGTCACTTATGTATTGCTTTTGTGCCTCATCTTTGCGTAATGTATGTTCTTTTTCAACAATGTTGACAAGTATGAACATTGCCACCGGACTTAGACGTTTAGATTTGGTTGTGGATATATGACTTTTGCACAGTTTCTGTTTCACTTTGGCAGGCTGGCAGAATTGAGTTGCAGACAGACAGACATACAGACCAAAAGTTCTGCATTTAAGTAGCCCAAGAAAGACGTCTTTAAAAGTGCGCAACTCTAATACTGTCCATCGATATGCATGGAGTGTGTGTACACAGCACAATATGTGCATGATATGGGTATCCAAATTCCAGCTGGGATGTTGCCATTCCTGTATCAGTGGTATGTTCCTAAGCCTTAAGGTCTAAAGCGATGTCGGAAGCCTTTTGAGGTGGAGGGCAGAGTTTCATGAATTCGACACGTCGTATGGCAAATCAAGGGGGAAGGGGGGTTGGGCTTTGCAAACAAAGGAAAAGTTTGGCGAATTTTCAATAAAGTTTGACAATAGCTGACGATAATCTGGCAAGTGTGATGATTGGGGACAATGCCAACTGGAAGCAATCCATTCTCTCCTTGTATCCTGTATAACCACATTTGAGGTAAAAACTGGTGTTTCGGCCTTTAGATAGGAAGGGGCGAAAGGGGGGGGGGGGTTATATCATGCTGGGGGCCGCATGCGGCACATGTGCCACAGGTTGCCTACCCGTGGTCTGAGGCACCTTAAGGCGAAGATTTATGCTCGGGGGTGTCACTTAGCCACCTGGAAACGTCTACAAGTTGCTAACCTTTTATTTTAGAAAAACCATGTGATACCAGCCCTAACCACGAAAAATTCCTTGTGGGCGCTAAATCTGCTTACAGGCTTCAAATGTGACGCAGTGTGCGCATCTGTGTCCACTTTGTCGTTACTGTGTATGCACTGTATATTGGCATGACACCCACTAGACGTCGCAGAAAAAGTTTGATAAGTATGCTTTTGCTTCAAGGCATGTAAGTGCACGTGAGAGCACAGGGAATTTTTCTGAGGTATGCTCTAAGCAATGAGAGGTGTGCGCTTTATTTCTATCCTCGGCATACTTTTGTGCTCATATTTCGTCACCCGTGAAAGCTAGTGTCACTAGGGAAAGCCGTGTTCTGCGTGGCGTGGGTGTAGGGTAGTAGTAAAGGCAGTTAAGTACCATGCATTCCTGGGTTCGAATACCGTCCCTGTCACGGTATTTTGTTTGGCTAGTTAAAAGGCGCCGAGCAGGTTTTTGGTACCATCCGCTGCGAATGGTGAACGCTGGATTTTTCGACCCATTAATAAAAACTGAGGTTAACCCGACCTATGTAAAATAGATGGGTTGCAGACTGCGGACTCCAAATGGTCTTTGCAACACGGAAAAAGAATGACAGATTGAGCCTTGCAGCAATTTACGGTCTGGTTACTGAAAAAACAAACAAAAAAAAAACCCTTTTCGGGTTTTATTGTAGCAAAAAAAAAATGGCTGCGGCTTAGTTCAGCTAACCTTGGAAATGCAAAGAAAAAGCTTGGCTTAGTCTGGTTCAGCCTTGGTTTCGCTTGGTTAACCTTCGATGTAGCTGTTTTGCCGACCACGGCTCAAAGCCGTTCGGTCCCGTGCAACGCTCAGAGAAAGAGGCCTGGCCTCGGTTTCATTCACCGTGAACGGCGCGTTCCTTTGACGTTCCTCTTCGCCGGGCGCAAGGCGAGCCACGTAGCCCGAGACGACCCCGCGGCGCATGCGTGGGAGGCTGCGTGGGTGGTCGGCTGGCTATCAGGTGATCGGCCGCATCCGCCGCGGAGCTGAGCAGAACGACTGAAAACGGGGCCTTGTGCGCAGCGCCGAAAGCAGGCCCGGCGAGACATGTGATGCGCTTCAAGGGGTATGTCCCAGGGGGTGTGCCTGGTCAAAAGGCGAACTTGTGCACCCGCGGCGAAACCGCTGGACGACGCACGTGGTTTCGAAGTCTGGTCTCGTAGAGCAAAACGACTGGTGACATTCAAAAATCCCGCCTCACTTTCCGATACCCGCCACTGGATCGTAATGCTTTAAATCTTAGGGTGCGCTTGTCTACTACAGGAATTAGAAAAACTCACCAGTTTATTGGCCATTTGCATGTTATATTTACAGCAGCCAACGGAATTAAGTTAGACCAGCACCTAACGCCTCTTCGCGGGAGCGAAGGGGCCATCGTTATCAGCAAGATGGCGTCATTGCCGGCATTTGCTATCCGGCGGCTGCAGCTGCGAGTCTGCGAAAGATTGCATTCCGCCTCGCCCCCCCTCCTCTCAACACGCGGACTGCCGTCGTGGCACGACGAAAAACATGCTGAGCTGAGCTACGTTACCGGTAAGCTGCCAAACTGTACGGTCTTTTCATTTTAAACGACGTAGTGTGCCGAAACGTCGGCCTCGTTCGCCGCTGGTACAGCGGCTCAGCTTCGTCCGGAGTTCCGAGAATTGTCAGCTAAAGGTGCGGGTAGCGATCGCGTGGGAGCATTCGATCTTGCGTACGTTGATCTCGGAGCGCCGACGTGGAGAGTGACGGGGTTGTCGACGTGCAAAACGCGGACGACGCGTGTCACGTAGGGGCCGCCGCCTCTGGTGACGTGACGGGCGCGGTTCAAACCGTGGCTGAAACACTGTCGAGGGATCGAAGGGTGTAGACCGCTTGCAAGAGCGCTGACGTTCCCAGTCAATTTAGTGTCCGTGTTGTCGTCACGTTGTTTAGGTGTCATTTTCGCCTGCCTAAGACATCGTTTTTCTGCTTGTCGATTTCCACTTTCGTTATCCATCTCCTGAAGATCGCTAAAGCAAGAACATGAAGGCCCTCATCCTGGTCGGCGGCTACGGGACGCGGTTACGACCGCTCACACTAAGCCGTCCGAAGCCGCTGGTGGAGTTCTGCAACAAACCAATGATGATGCATCAAATTGAAGCGCTTGTGGAGGTGAGAATTCGAGCGCGCCTGGCGCGTTCAGTTGCTCACGAGAGTGTGACCGCACCTTTCCGCTGTTGCAGGCTGGCGTGAAGCACGTAATTTTGGCCGTGAGCTACCGCGCCGAGCTACTTGAGAAGGAAGTGAAAGCGGAGGCTGACAAGGTAAGGCGCCTTTTTTAAACCACTTTTGCAGACAAAATGCGAGTTTGGTTGATTCCAAAGACTGCCTCCTTAGAATAACACTGACACCACCTTTAACGCAAACTTCACTCAACTAGGCTATATATTAGGAAAAAAGAGAATGGCCATGCGACCCACTAGCTCATTTCCCGCAGTACAATACAACCTATGACATATTATGGGCAGCTGTGCGGTTGGCTAGGGTCGGCAAAAGCAAACGCAAGTTAAGCAGGGATTATAAGCTTGCAGAACGAGCTATTTGTGCTTAAATTTGATGTGTAATCATTAGTAAGAGTGGTGGGGTAAACAGTATATGTTACGAAAGTGCACGTAAACTTAGAAGCACCAGTGCGTACGGCTGTTTGTACTGCGTGCACTATGCTTGTTATAGCTGCACAGCTGTCCGCCATTTCGGGGTTGTCTTGCACGACACTGGCCGATTGGTGTAAGCAACATTGTCTTACACGAACGACCGTTTGTCGAGCATATTCGATGTTTCACAAAACGATTACTACCAACTGTGGCAAAAACAAGCCAGGCGCGAATACACTCAGAAACAAAGCAAGGGTGGACAACGGTCCTAAACGGTTTGGTGGAACCACCTAGGAGGACTGACTGTAAAGGCATTTCCCAATTCGCTGCAGACTAAACAGAGCACTAACGTTTGCTTGAATCTGCATACGTCATCGCAGATGCCACAAAACACGGTTTAGCGAGAGAATCAAAATTTTGGCTTAATTCATGAATTTCTCAGTGAATAAAACATCGTTTGCTGCCAAACAAGCACTGGGGGGTACTATAAAATGCCAAATCTTTTAAATAAAACAAACTTGCATTTTGTCAGCATGGTCCTTTAATGGAATTAAGCTGCTTGATAAGCTCTAAAGCTATTTCTTAGGCCGGTATGCAAGACGAGTCGTTTGTGTTTCGAAAAACTGAAGCAAAGTTAAAATTGTTTTGGCTGCGCAAAACTTTCGTGCTAGTGCCGCCCCACTTTACTGCCAAACATAAAAGTGAAAGCACCATGAACCAGTTCGTTACGAGTATGAACAAATGCAAAACAAATTTGTTGCAAGAAAAGAACCTGTGATTTGAGCTTAAACAACAAAACAATCAAGTGCATTGGTCTGATGGAGGTGTAAGGCAAAAACAGCCGTGTTTCGAGATTTCGGCACATGTGAAAGACCTTGAGGGGGTCGATTCGATTGTGTTTAACGCGCCGACGCAACGCGGGCGATGAGGCGCGCCATAGTGGAGGGCTCCGGATTTAATTTTGACCACCTGGGGATCTTTAACGTGCGCCGAAATCTTGTACACACGGGCGTTTTTGCTTTTAGCCCCCATCATAAAAGCGGCCGCCGCGGCCGGAAATCGAACCCGCGACCTCGTTCTTAGCAGCCACTGAGCCACAGCGGCGGGTACTTCTCATTCACTTAAATCATGATATCAAGATGCATTGATTCCATACTCTCAGCACCAGTGCGAGCAAGTAACAAACCAGAGTGGCCAGGCAGCACAAAAAGCCTCGATTGCGATTCAGAATCAAGCAAAAACCGTGTGAGAGCTTACATTATTTATAAGTTCTCATTTTAATGCCAAAGACTGCGGCTAAATTTGATTGTTGTATTATTGTGCAAAAACAACGCGATAGCAGCAGCGCTGTGCACCACGGCAAGTGATCATTAAAGCTTTCAGAATTGCAGTGGAGCGCAGCGGATTCTGAATGAATTCAAAGCCCCTCATTTCAGTCGAATGACATCCGATTCGAATGACATTCGGACGCCAGTGTAGCTGGGGTATTAGGTGGGTGCTTGATCATCTACAGTGCTTATTTTAGACTTGGTGCTTGCTCTAAGCTGAGCATGATCCTCGACACTAAATTTATGGCCCCCCCCCTGCACTGTTGTGCCGGGGGAAAACGCACTGAAAGTTGCTGGGGTACGATTGTGATGCGCCCTGGAAGCAGCGGGAACAAGGAAAATGCGCGAAGCATTCGAGAGTCTGGTTGTAATGATGCTGTGGTTAACCCTTTAAGAGGGTCGAATTTTTTCGCCAAATGCGACCCCCCAGGGTTGATTTTTTCTTGCTGCTGATTTAAATTCTTCGGATGAATCTATTTTGAGAAAAAATTATCGTAATTTTTTGCGGTGACCATAAAGTGACAAAAAAATCGTTTGTTTTGTTACATATATGTGGTTTATTCATGAGTAACACAAAAAAAATTCTAAATAAAAACGAGAGAGTAACAAGCCGGCACCTTTTGAGTGAATGAAAATCAGATAGACATCAGTTTCGCGGGCGGAAATAGCGGGAAGTGCCCGGAGGACGATACTGAAACCAGCCACTGCGCAAGCGGCCGATACTGAAACCAGCCACTGCGCGAGCGGCCGGATGCGGCTGCTCGCGCAGTGGCTGGTTTCAGTATCGTCCTCCGAGACGATACTGAATTTTATGGCGCACCGGCCATAAAATACAAAAAAGGAGAAATGAGCCTCATCAGTATCGCAGGTGACCTTGGTCTGTGGAAGGCGCAAGAAGCGAGAGGCATCCGGGCGCTCGGTGGGCGATACCCAGCGCGCCCCCTCGTTCGTGGATGTGCAAGCGATAGCCGGCACACCGCTGAAGTAAATCATGAAAAAATAAAAAGAAGAGCCATCGGTGCAAGAAAAAAATTTAACGTATTTCCGAAGTGTGGCACCACATGCCACGCAAGAGAAGTTGGCGAAAGAGGCACGCTTTTTAAAGATACAAGCAATGCCGTACATGTACGTCATTGACCACTTTGAAAGTGTTTGCAGATGCCGTACATGTACGGCCGTGACCCTCAAAGGGTTAAAAATTTGCACTGTGCAAGAGGTAGTTCATTTTGTCTGTAATGCTGGACACGGGTTCGATTCCCGGCCGCGGTGGGAAGTGGCAGTGCAACGCCAGCACGTGCGGGAGAAAAAGCAAGTACAAAAAAACAGAACTCCTGCTGGCGCAGTTTCAGGCAGGGGGCACCCGAGCACTGTGAAGGCGGGAAATTTGAAATGCATTGGATAAACCTCCGTGGAATTCATCATGTTAGGAATGAGACAGGGCAGATAAGATTATGATGGGTGGTCAGAGCGAGCGGACAACGGTGCCACAGCCCAGTATGGTGTGTCACTGCTCTGCACTTTCGACAGCGTTCACATTGAGTGGAACGCCTTTAATTGTTTTTGTTTCCTGTTTGCGATAGAATTGGTATCTTTGTTATCAAGACGAAGTAGTCGTTTTAATGAACCAAACGTGTAATTTGTCTTCATGGCAACGTTAAAATGTCACGTCCGATATCGACCAGTCGGCCGGCCGAGGAGGTGACCCCTTTGGTGGTGTACCTTTCGCAGCTTGGTGTGAAGATAACGCTTTCTCAAGAGGACGAGCCCTTGGGGACGGCTGGACCGCTGGCCCTCGCCAAGGACCTCCTCGCCAATGAAAGCGAGCCCTTCTTTGTCCTCAACAGCGACGTCATCTGCGACTTTCCTCTCAAGGAGATGGTGCAGTTCCACAAGCACCACGGCAAGGAGGGCACCATTGTCGTAAGTCTCCGTGTTCCCGTTTTAAGAGGGCAGATGGGTCTTCGGGGTTGAATAACGGTCAAAAAATAGTTTTCTGCAGAATGGCATTTTCGGTACCCACAGCAATGTTTCTATCAGTCTACAAATTTCCTCATAAAAAGGCACCATATTTTATTGGAAATAGCATTTTAAAGTGCCATCTACAGCTCAGTTCACGCAGAATTCAATGGTGAAACCGCGTTTTTCTTGCAATGCGAAGCTACCATTTCACCCTCGCATTTGTCAGCACCAAAACAGGTACAACTAACTTTTTTGCCTCGGATACCTAAATGTATGGAGAATACAAAGTTGGAAACAAATTTTTCAAATGGAGGCTTTGGAAAATTATTTTGTTCAATTCACGCTACCTCTGAGCCATGTATGGCAGAGCGCGGGAGGAGCGAAGTTCAGCGTGTTGTAAAATGAGCAAACGTAGCTAAATCAAAAAAGTTCCTCCAACGTTGTAGCCTTTAGTCATTTGTCTGCCCAGCCACGGGATAATCACCATTCTGTAATGCGTAATTTTGTAATTAATCGACCAGATTTAGGGGAAATCCCCAAGGTGGAGTAAGTTTCTGCAAAGGAAAGTTTGACATCCACCTAAATGCAGCCGTACGGCTACAAAAGAAAGCTATACAGCTTTTTTGAAGCTTTACAGAAAGCTGTATAGCTTTCCTTTGTAGCCGTACGAACTTTCCTTCGTCATTTTGTAATTGTGACCCGAAATAATGGCAAGTAACCGTTATCTCAAAGAATAATAAACTTACGAAAAATCTAATTACAAATTTGAAATCAGCACGAAAAACTCGATAGTACTATGCAGTTTCAGTAAAGCAGGTTCGTAAATAAAAATAACTCCAAGAACAGTCTACCCCATTACGGCGAAAGGCCTCGGGCGTAGCGCCAAACGCAGAAAGTGACCTAGTCGTCGTCGGCGGGGTCACACGAATGGTAAAAAAAATGGGCACCACTGTAAAGAGAAAAATAAAGTGGGTTGTGTAGGATTGGAACTTGGGTTGCCAGGAACAGTCAAAGCCACAGCGCTGACCCAACACTGCCAGTACAGAACAAGCATGCATGCGCCGAGACGTGCACATAAAACGTGCATGTGCAGGGGCATAGAACAGGTGTTTGCGGAGAGCGCTGACTGTGGGGAAGCCGCAGTTTGTGTTGCGGCCGCTCTGTTTGTCGGAGTAATTTGCATCTAGAGACGAAGAAAAAGAAGGGAGATGTGCAAGCATGATGTAGCTGTAAGCAGAGTTACTTGATTTAGGAGTTGTGAAATTCCCAGAGGCCCCATGCATCAAAAAGTGGCCCTACGATTGGTCCACTGTTTTGTATTTTTTCCTTACGGTGGTGCCATCTGTTGGTGGCTAAATAAACTATACAACGTGGTTCGCCGCTTGACGACTGGGGCGAAAAATGGTACTTGGGTGCTTGCGTAAATTTGTTATGCCGAAGAAGCTCAAGGTGTTCAACCACGCGAGTGTTTTATATGCATTGGAACCAAAAGTAGCAAAAAATGCAACCGTGTGGTCAGCGAGACGCGTTGTCGCCTGCGAATTGTCGTCTGCTGGGCATCATCTGCAGTCTTTTGCGGCAGAAAGAATTAAAACTTTGCTTCGACAGTGTTCCGCAAGCTTGAAAGGATTGTTTAGAGCCACTTGATCGGCTACTGGATTAGTTTTGGCATATAGTGTGATGTAGGCCGAGCGACAACTGCAAATTTAGTACTTCAGGTCGGACCTATGTTGTGCAGGAATGCCCGCACAAGCACAAGTTCCGCAGAAGTAGAAACAATTGCAACAAGAAGCCGCAGTTGAGGAAGCAATGAATCACTTAGGCAACAACAAAAATAAAAATTATGCAACTTTAACTCTTTCGGGACTGCCGGAAAAAGTGATGAAAAAGGGAGGTCTCGGTACAAATTTCTTATTACATAAAGCAAAGGCACCATGCTGCTTTAGCATATACCAAAATGCAGTTAATTATATGTTCTTTGACATACAATACCATGTTTTGCTTCAACAGTGATGATAACACCATGAAAAAAATCCTAAAGTGAGGACTTAGTTAAAAAACTACAGATAAAGATAGAAAAAAAGCGCAAATATAAAAATATTCAAAAAGAATAAAATTATTTCAGGATATACAAAATATGACACAATGCTTTGTTTCTTCATCGCGAAAGTTTGATGCGGCTAGGCGCAACCGGTTTTTTGTTTTGTGTGTGATCTCTGGCACTAGGGCCATGGATACGTCGTTGCCCAGGTACATGCCAGGCTCTCGTCTTAGCGAAATCTCGATCCGTTTCTGCGCTGATGGCAGATCACCACCATAGGTAGTTAACACCCTAGCGAACAGATATAAACCAGTGAGAACATATTTTGAGCGCACATACCTACTCCAGAGCTGATTGAAACCAAAACCAACACCCACCTTTGAGCCCGATTTGATGTTCTAGGTTGATCGACACCCGAATCCTCACTTGAGCTGAAATCCAATCTCTAAAGTCGCATTCCGACTCTTCACTGCCACTCCCATCGTTAAAATACACAGTAGAAGGCGAAGATACGCGAGACGAGACGACGCGGGTTTCTTATCGCGCTCAGCTCGAGTATGATGCCATGTTTGTTTACATTTGAAACCACCGCCCGTCAGAATAAAATATCTGATGCGTTGCCGCTTAGCGATAAAAAAAGAAACTTCACAAAAGAAAAAACTCCAGTTTTCAAGCTATCTCCTAGATGTCGCTAGGTGTTCCATCGAGCGAAAATTTGTATTCTGCAGGCGTGCGAAACCATCGATCATATGTGATCGATGGCCTATGGGAGCGGTCCTGAAGGAGTTAAAACCAAGTTACCGTTAAATTGTCACTGTTAATAATTACTTTGTCTTTTGGGTAGTGCGTGCGGCGGCCACGGTGGCGCCACCATACGCATGATCCAAAGCAGGGGTTGGGAATGGTGGGGGGGGTACAACAGTGGCGCGCCGTGTTTAGAGGCGGAGTTTCGCGACTTCCTACATCAAAGAGTACTGGCTCTAAGAAAGTCTGACAACCGCTAAGCTTTCGTCTTCAAACAACATGAAGCAGAGCCATTTTTTTGGTCGAGGCCACCCGTATTACACTGCCTTCCATGTTGACCAGAAATGGCTGAAGAACAATTCTTTCTAAACCTGTCTTTGTGCCCATTCCTTGCGTAGCAGCCGTTCCGTGCGGCCACGTGATGTTACTGCACGGTTTATGTGAGGTTCTGCCAAACTGTGTCGTCGTATGGAGGAGGCAAGAGACTCTTTTTTAGCCTTAGCACGGCCGATGCCGTGATGCCCTGCTGGTGCGTAGCTCATTGCAGGCTAGCGGTGAAGCTAGGTACGCCTACTGCTTTCATTGGTGAGTAGGTGATCTGGCATCACAAGAAGTGATGCGAGGGATTGGGATGAGGCATGAGTGGGAATTTTGAAAGACATAGCTCGCACACTGTAATATTACGACGACCACTGGAAAAAATAATTGTGCCACCGTAATATTAAGTTTGCGCTACTCAAAAGGCTAATGCACTTATTTTTTCATGTCAAGGCGGAAAAACCTTCGACGCTAACTGCGCTTGGGTGGGTCTCATCCTGCGGGCTGCAGCTGACATTTGTTCCACGTTTTTTTTCTGTGTCATGTGATTTTAGACCTAAAAAAAGCAGAAGTATCTCCACAAGAAAAACTTAGTTCATAAAAACTGGCAAATATACGTAAAAATCTTTGCCTGAATGTGCATGTGAAGCCAGGTTTTATGCGTAAGAAGCATGTATTTTTTTTGTCTCTATTTTTAATGATCTTATGAGGCAATTTCAATCACTCTGTTGCTGTTGTTCACTCTTCAGCAATGAACCATGAAGAAAATCACTGCTTTTTTGCTGGGCACGAAGATGCGGGTTCGATTCTCGGTTGTGGCGGCCGCTCTTCTGTTAGAGGCGAAGAGTGAAAACGCCCATGTGTAAGAGATTTCAGCGCACGTTAAAGATCCTCAGGTGGTCAAAATTAATCCAGAGCCCTTCACTACGGAGCGCCTCTGCGTTGCGTCGGCGTGTTAAACCCTACAATCAAATGAAAAATCAAATCAAATATTGCTTTGACAGTCGGAAATGAATGCTGTGGGCAAACTGAGCGTTGCCTTATGCTGTTCGCATTTATCTGCTATGGTTGTTTTGTGCTGCGATTGTTGTATCGTAGGAGGGCTTTTCCTTCATGCCCTTGTGCTTGCAACAACCACCGCGCTGTCAAATCGTTGCCACGCAGGTGACGCGCGTCGAGGAGCCCTCCAAGTACGGCGTGGTCGTCTACGACGAGGTGGGTCGCATCGAGAGGTTTGTGGAGAAGCCGCAGGAATTTGTCTCCAACAAGATCAATGCCGGCCTGTACATCTTCACGCCCGACATACTTAGACGCATTCAGGTGAGCAGAGTGCCTCTCGCTCTTTCACCCTGGGTGCTGATTGGGAAGCCACTAAATTTCAGGGAGAGGCAACAGGGATTACTGGTGCTTTCTCAAGTGTTGATCTCTGCATTCCTTTTGCTTAGAAGTATCCGGGATCCTGGTTGGATCTCAGCTGCAAGAGAAAATAGAAAACTCTTGATGTGTTGTGAATGCATTAATGTTCATTTTAATGCCCGAGACGCCTTGATTCTGCCTCGCATTGTCGAAGGGCTTTGTAATCTTGCTTCTTGAAACACATTGCTTCGCGGCTCACTTTAACGCTTTCGAGTGGCTTTGATCTGTCTCCTAAGCATTGCGCCGCTGCTTTCTCCTGCTGTCGTGTATTACTGGGACAGCTGACAGCGATGGGGGATTTCACTGCCTGTCTGTTTGCCAGTTGGGCTGCTTTCTTCCGCTACGTTACTTCATCTGTAGTGTGCTGGCATGGACGGCCACCTTTCACTACTGCCGAGTTTACGCTCGTGCTACGGAATGCTTTGAGCTATGGAACACTTCCCATGGAGCCGTTTGACAGCTTGCGATGCCAGCTTTTTCACTCAGTGAGCCGCTTGATGCTTCTGCCTTATTGTCTCGCTGGGCTCTCGCCTCTATCTGAAGACGACTCAGGCAGCCTTGTTCCAACCTTTCAGGTGAAGCCGACATCGATCGAGAAGGAAGTCTTCCCGGCCATGGTGTCGGAGGGCCAGCTGTTCGCCATGGAGCTGCAGGGCTTCTGGATGGACGTAGGTCAGCCGAAGGACTTCCTCACGGGCATGTGCCTGTACCTGCAGTCCCTGCGCGCCAAGAGCCCCCAGCGCCTGCTGCCCCAGGGGCCCGGCATCGTGGGCAATGTGCTCATGGTGAGGCCACGGCCCGAAGGGTCTTGTTGTTTCCCTTCACACCATAGAGTTTCCTACTAAGATATACGCCTCGGGCTTCGCGATTGCTGTGCCGTCTGCCGCCGCTTCTCCGCGGCGTTCACGGAAGGAGCGCTGCTTGGTTGATTGGGGCTCATGCAGTGTTTTGGCTCTCTTTCACTTCTTTTAGCCTTTCCGCGCCCTGACAGACTTGTTACGGTGACATCTGTAAGCAAATAGTATGTTTAGGGTGCTTCAAAAAACAGCTGCGTCTTGGTAGAGTGGAACGCCAACAAGAGCTACCCAAGGAGGCGGTTCTGTGCGCTTCTAGGCCGCTCTTACGGACGTCGGCGATGGCAGCAGCACCAGTGTCACCTCTGAATACGTTGGCACTAGCAAATTTGGTGATCGCTCCGTTTAGACCTGCTGCTGGCGCAGTGAGAGGTGTGTTTCGATTCGCAGCGCAGACAACTGATGTGGCTCTGTTCCGAATATATACGTCGTAGAAAGATATGACTAGGGGATGTAGTTACCCGATACCTGACAATTACTTGTGCCTTTTGTGGGAGTATAAGCCACGCGGAAATGTATAGTATATTCCAAGGCTGCGCGTCATTAAAATATGTACCCACTGACGCCTAATAGCAGTAATTGAGGAAAGTTAATGAAACCACGGAAAAATAAATGGTCTGCAAGTCCAGAAGAAACAGAATAGTTCGTACGGGAATGAAAAAGCCCTTTGCCACTTAAGAAATGCTAAACGTTCGTCTCGTGGGGCTCACTGGACCAACTAGCTAAATGCGAAATGCACTTCTGTTTCTCGCATAGGAAAGGGGTGGCGGAGGGGAACTCTTAACTATCGTTTTGTACAAATGCGGAGTGAAATCAAGACATGGGCGTTTTAGTATTCAGGCACACAAGCTGTGCGTTTTCTTTCCTTTTGTTTCCTTACTTTAACGTAGCGGATCGCTCGGCAGACGCATTTTTTTAACTATACAGGGTAAGTGCAGTTCACACGTGATAAAAGGTGCCTTTGGAAGAGTGTGATATCTGAGCCCTCTGATTTTAGTTTATTCTGAGCCCCCTGATTTTAGTTTGTTCTAGATTCTGCAAGCTGCCTGTGTCATATTATGATGTTTGAAAGAAGCGTTTAGTCGTGGACGCGGATTACTCTAAAAGCCCATGTCACGCTGCTCGCGGAAGATATATTTGCGAGCGCTCACCTCGCAGCAAGACGACCCCGCATTAAATTTTTTGTCGTGTGCTGATTCCACAGTATATCTTTTCATTGTCCATCGTACTTCTTTCGTAGAATTTTCGTGAAATTTATGCCACACTGGCTTGTACAGGGTAGTGATCAATATCTGAGGTATGATATGCTGTTAGGTACGAGTGCTCTGCTATATTATGTATGCACACACAACCGATTTACACAGTACTGTATAGCCATAGCATGACTATCTGAGGAAACGCTGCTTACAGAGCTTTATTCTCGCCATTAGTGCTTCCCTGAGGCTTGCAGCAAAAATGTTACGCCGATCAGTGACTTAGCAGTGCCGATCCTTTAGGTTCTTGTCCCTGCATGGCAGTTTGAGCTTTCTGCCAGCCATTGTGGGTACATAAACTGCTCGTAGAGGCGCGAATGCTAGTGGTGTCTTTATGTTGCAACTTGTAAATTGTAATACAAGTAATCTCTATGTTTGGTAATCAGCATTATCTTTGCCAATTTAGTAGGAACGCTGCTGATTTATTTTTCCTGAGAAAAGCGTGGCTATGTGTGAACCGTCACTGCACTCACTGATGGCCACTATGTTTTAACCGCCAACCTGTGCCTGCAAAGAACGGCAACTGTAACAGATTACCCCTCCCAAATTTCGCCTTTGGGTTCTTCATCTGGTCTATGGCCTGAAAGGAAGAGCTTGCTGAGGCAAAAGATTCATGCCCTGACTGTCAACACGGGTCAGTCCAAAAAGCTGCGGATAGGTGTAACTCGTAGGGATAGAAAACAAGTGTTGCAATTAAGGGAACAGATTTACCCGCTGCAGCCCTCTAGCTCAGCCTAAGGGAGAGCAGCGGAGCTTGTCTGGAAATGTTTTGAGGAGAGTTAAGGACAACTGCACTCAAAATTCACCTCAACCAAATTGATTTTTTATGTATCGTAAGTAGTACCACCAAATCTGCTGGGTTGAGTGGTAGACCCGCGAAACGCCTCATTAATCAGTCAGAAGCATTAAAAAAAAACTCCGCCGCAGACCACGCTGCACCTGCTGGCAGATCGCGTAAACAGCCATGACGCGCCTGTGACGCTCCAGCGGACAGGGGCTTCTTCCTCTGGCCAGCCACGCAGCTGGAGAACCGGTCAAGCTCTGCTGCAAACGCTTCACCCATTTGCTGCCCCATGCGTGCAAAGAGCTTGCGCACAGGCTTGCCCTTGAGCTGCTGACCGCCTGGCCGCTCGCTGGACGGCTGCAACATCACTCCAATGGCCGCACTCTTCTCTGTTTTGGTTTCAAAATCGCCGATTTTCGCTGACCACTTGCGCGCGTATTTCAGCTGATGTATTTAGAATCCTGCTTTCTTTTTCAGCAGACTATGTGGAAATAGTGTTTCCATGAGGTTGAAATTTAGCAATTGGCCTTTAACACGTGGATCAGCCAAGTAACAAAATGTTCACACCACTGGGCTTCCTGAGAAGTAGGTGAAAATGCGGTCCAGGCTGGAGATACCTTGCTGGCCCTGTTAGGTTGCCATTCAATGCACCCACTCACCCGAGATCTCTCTCCCTCTCTCACTTTTTGTCCCTACAGGACCCGACGGCGCGCATTGGCAAGAACTGCCGCATCGGCCCCAACGTCGCCATTGGCCCCAACGTGGTGGTGGAGGACGGGGCGTGCATCAAGCGCTGCACCCTGCTCACAGGGGCCACCATCAAGTCACACTCGTGGCTTGACTCCTGCATCATCGGCTGGCGATGCACCGTCGGACAGTGGGTCAGTCGCTCTCCTTCCACCAATCGCATTCGACACGTGAGGGGGGGGGGGACATCTCGCGACAGCCTCAGCGATTTCCGAGGGCTGTATTACTATTTTCCGGAAAGCAGTGCTACTGGGTTTCGGGGAGAAGCTTTGACAGTCTCTGTTGCAGTTCCATAAATTGTATGAGGAGCACGATCCTCTTTCTGCTCCCGAGGAAAAGGATGGTGTCACAGTTTCCTAAGGGGTGCTGTGCCGAGAGGTTGACTGTCGAGAAAACAGGGCCATTAACTCTACAGGCCACCGGTGATGAAGGGGTGGCCGTGTGGAGCGCGAATTTCGACGACAGGAGCGAAAGAACGAGACAGAGCCTTGAATACCGGGACGAACGAAGGGAGGTTTATATTTCAACAGGCGAAGTATGGTACAGGGCTGAGAACACAAAACATAGCCGACAGGTAATTCGAAATAGTACAAATGTGAGAGAGCTGAAGGTTACAAGATGATACAAACGAGGGGAATCAATAACAAATGTTACAAAGCAGAGGAGTTAACTAAGCATGAACAGTTTGATGCATGTGTAAGACACGAACGTCCTATGATATACAGGCCGGGGATGCAGTGCTGTCCGGAAGGGAAGCTACTACATTTGAATTGTTGTTTCGGTTTAGGCCAGGCTATGTGATGATGAACACGGAGCTTCAAGAACACAGGCGCACGTTGGAGTTTTCAAAGGCACGGGTCATCAGTGACAATGCACGCATGGACAAAAGTCACTGTGACATCATGGCATTCAAATGATACTGCGTGGTCTCTGCATAAGCGCTCCTTTTTTAAGCCTGTGATCATGGAGAAAGAAAAACAGAGAAGCACCGACCGATGTCAGGCTGTCTATTTTCCTTCGCTCTCCCTTCGCGAATCGTCCGTTGCTGAACACTGTAAAAGTTACGTGATTTCCAGGCTAAACCCGAATGTTCTTGTGGCTGCAAAGCTGTTGCCGATTATTTTGTTATTTACTTCGCGCTTCGATGTAGAAGGTGCGGTGTCTGTTTTCGCAGCACCAGCCAAAGGATAACCACGGACACCCGGATCGAGAATGTTCTCGGGGCCTCTTGAGGGGGGGGGGATAGAAAGGGAATGCGCAATGAATCGAGCGGCTGTACAGTTATGATAGACGGTATACAATAATATTAAAAAGTTGTACAATAATATCAGGTGTGGTATGCGTGAGTTTGTGAAAAACGGCATTCCACTGTCCCCTTACGAAAGAAGCGGGATCCTTATTCACCAAATCTGTCGTCTGCTTGTGAAGAGCAGGAATTGTGGGAGCTGGCTGTGTAAGAGGGTGGGACCTCCCGCATTTGTCGACGGTGCAGAGGCCTTGTCGCAGATACTGGTTGGTTCCTGCTCCATGTGATGCCATGTGTACTGTCAGTAACGGCGTGGGGATTGTGGATTGGTGCATTCCCTTCTGGGCAAAACAGAAAAGCTGAAGAGTGATAAATGTCTTAGCAGATTTGGCACGAGACATAAATACGTTGTGACAGAATCGCAGTCACTAACGGCAGAGAAAACGCACCCGAATTGAAAACACTGCGGCAGCGAACGCGCGCCTGCAAAAACAAAACGAAAAAAAAAATGGCGGCTCAATGGCACCGGCCAATCAGAGATGCGGAACGGGGGGCTCGACTCGAGCAGGCGTGCTCCTGCCAACCAGCGGCTCCGAAACGACCTTCGGTAAATCGGTGGTAACGGTCGTTCTCCTCATGCGACGCCATTTTGAGATGGCGCAAAATACACACAAAGAAATCAGCTACAAAGCGAGCCAAAGATGGCCGCCGCCGGCAGTCTGCTTCGACTGTGGCGCGCGCGTGAAGTTCAAGCTTTTTTAGCCCGGTTTTCGGCGTTTTACGGCTCCCGCTGCAATTTCAAAGTCGTTTTGGAGATTATTCCCGATCATATTCAGCGGTGAAACTTTTAGAGTAGGTGCTTGAAGCTATAAAGACTTCAACAATGTGTTTCCCAAAATGCGTATCTTCGCGATTTTGGACCATTCTAAGACCCGCGTCCCCCCTTAAATAAACATTGTGATAGGCAAGGGTTAGTTACTAAACGAAGCTTATTTATGAAAACAATGCGTAGTATTGGTCTACGAGAACATTCCCATGTAGGCAGAGGACCAGTGATTCCACAATGGTTAAATAAACATTGTGATCACGGAGGTACTAAACCAAGCTTATTTATTAAAACAATGCATAGTATTGGTCTACGAGATCATTCCTGTGTAGACAGAGGACCAGTGATTCCACAATAACAGTGCAAGGTTAAATAAACATTGTGATAGGCAAAGGTACTAAACCAAGCTTATTTATGAAAACAATGCGTAGTATTGGTCTTTGAGAACATTCTTGCTAGTTAGAAGACCAGTGATTCTGCAATAACGATGCAAGGTTAAATAAACATTGTGATAGGCAAAGGTACTAAACCAAGCTTATTTATGAAAACAATGCGTAGTATTTTTCTATGGGAACATTCCCATGTAGGCAGAGGACCAGTAATTCCACAATAACGATGCGAGGTTAAATGAACATTGTGATAGGCAAAGGTACTAAACCAAGCTTATTTATGAAAACAATGCGTAGTATTGGTCTACGAGAACATTCTCATGTAGGCAGAGGACCAGTGATTCCACAATAACAATGCAAGGTTAAATAAACATTGTGATAAGCAAAGGTACTAAACCAAGCTTATTTATGAAAACAATGCGTAGTATTGGTCTACGAGAACATTCTCATGTAGGCAGAGGACCAGTGATTCCACAATAACAATGCAAGGTTTAATAAACATTGTGATAGGAAAAGGTACTAAACCAAGCTTGTTTATGAAAACAGTGCATAGTATTGATCTAAAAGAACATTTTTACTATAAAATCACTGGAATTAGCCAAAAATTTTAAAACTGTTGGAGCTCGAACCTAGCGCTATAACATGAAACATGATAAACTATGACTCTCTGCTTAGCCCTCGGAGGCTGGAACAGTGAGGTTTCTGTTAGCAGTGCGCAAAAGGTTATCAGGAGTGTTCCTGATAACCTTTCCTGCCCACACCTATTCAAATGTATAGTATAAAGTTTGAATTTTGACGTTTTCCCAATTGAATTTGGTGCCTTCCAAGTGCGCTCTGATAGCTGGCACCATCTACTGAGTAGTAGAGACACTTTTGTTTTTTCACGTGGTGCCGATTCTTGTCATGTGGTGGGCGCTTTGAAGACACAGCGATAGTGCTGACATCGCGTGCGACCACGCCGCGGTAATGCCGCATTTCGAGCGATTCGGGCTAGCCTACACAGAAATTTTTGGGTGTTTTCGGAAAGGCCAATGACCACAGGGACCGCACGGTCTCTACTGATGTGGAAGACCTACGCCAGGAGGGGATCGATGACTGCCGTTAGGGCAACTGCAACGTCGCATATTACGAGCCTCACCCTACTCTGCACGACTACTGATCAAGTAGAAGAGGCTGCCATTGCCCTGGCCATCTCTCGGACGACCGCAGATACTGTTATAACAGATTTGCAACAGGCATGCCGAAATCACCTCCATGGAAGAGTATCCAAATGTGCCTCAAACATTCTCCTTTACGTCCGCTTCACTGGCGAGTCAAAATACTCTGGACTCCAGCCCATTCGATTCTCCAGGGCAATAAAGCCACCCATAATACTGCCCGAGAGCTAACCCACCGAACACCATGAGGGATAGAGGCTGCGATCCCCCGCTCACCTACCACGAGATGAGCCAGCATTACAGGCTCGAGCGCAAGGTTTACCGCAGGGTTTACTGCGGGCCCACGAATCGTTAACGCAAGCCCAGGAGAGATTACTTACTGCTTCAACGATCACATTTCCCCACTTGACGAAATTGACCTGCTATTAAGTGCAATGCACTTCTTAAGCGACCCTGAACCTGCGTCCACCGGCGATGTCCGCGCACGTGGAGATAAGCGCGCGCAGCCTGGCCACTGACATGGCACATACCCACGTGGGGGATTGGCCAGGAATCTCCTCGTCTTCCTTGGCAACGGGGGGAGATAAGATAAGAAGCCATGTCAGCGGCCAGGCGCGCGCTGCCTGGCCGCTGACATGGCACATACCCACGTGGGGGATTGGCCAAGAATCGGGCGTGAGAAGGGCTAATGCACCTGCTTAAAGGAGTACTGACACGAAATTTCAAAGCTGAGATCTGCTCTAGCAATCAAGTACAACGACAACACAAATAGGTGTCTGTGAATAAATGCATATTTCTTTCTTTGTAGTTGTGTGTGTGTGTGATCTCTCTTTCGCGAACATTACCGAACTGCGCAAATTCAACTCGTGCATTCGCACTTTCACATTCTTCCCCTCGGGGAAATGCGGGGAATTTTTTATTCGAGCCAGTACTCCGCTCTGTGTCAGTTTTGTAGCAAACCCGGCACGCTCTACCGTATGGTGTGGGGGTGTAAGAAAAACCCCAAGTTAGACAGAATTCCTCGTCCGTCTCATGAGCAGTGGGAGAACGTGCTGTCCAGTTCCAGTCTGGAACACCAGCTTCGGTTGGTTGGAAGGGCCGTCGCAGCTGGCACCACGAATGGGCTCCTGAAATGAGGAAACCACTCCACAATTTCTTTTTGTTAATAAAAATTGTATTCTCTCACTCACAACTCCACATTTTTTTTTTGCTAATAAAATTTATTTTCTCTCTGTCTCTTTCCCAACGGGTTGCTTGGGTGCCACTCTGTCTGAGGTAGCCAGTGTACCACAGCAGATGTGTTGAGGATCTTATTGGTGCTGTGTGGGTCAAACTCTAATGCATATCATTGTTTTTTTTGCCTGCAGGTTCGTATGGAAAACACCTCCGTTCTAGGAGAAGATGTCTTTGTAAAAGATGAAATTTATATCAACGGTGGCAAGGTCCTACCTCACAAGGCCATCTCAGACTCCGTCACAGAGCCCCAGATCATCATGTGATCATCACTTTTCTTGTTTTTATACCATATTTTTTTACCCGTAATTTTCTTGCTGCAACTTTTTTGCATTAAACGTTATATGAGCAAAGTCAACACGTCAGCTTCTGTGTCTTCACTTTTGCAAAGTGCACCAGTCACCACACTGTGCAGTTTATTGATGGTAAGTCTTTCCATCATGCACTCATACATCCTTTGGCAGGTGACGTGGATGCAGTGGCTAGTTCCTCCCTAAAAGTTGATAAGATCAGTAGAAAACTGCTGCCTAGTTGTAAGAATCTGTGAAGGAGATTTTGGCTGGTACATTTAAAGCTATAGGTGGTATTCATTGAAAAGGTTAGCTGTAAATTTTTTCGCTTGGCAACACTGGAAACGACCACAAACATGGCCGCTGCGCCACTGACATGGCGCAGCTTGTGCCAGTGCGCCTGCATGCCGAAGAAAACAAAACACTGGCGTGCGTCATCTGCTCCGTTTCAACCAGATTCTCAATGGTGGTGTCAACAGAGATGTTATTAATCGCACTCACAGTGGAGTCGAGTCATTACTTTACATTCGGTGGAATAGATCGTTTGGAACGTTCAACACAAATCGTGCTGAGCACGGCCAAGTATCGCCATCGCGCGGGGCCCGATGTAAGCAGTGAGGGCATACTCGCTTTGTTGCCTGCATGCATGCCTCACCAATGAATGCAAGTGTCAGGCAGTGAAGTGGAAGAAGATGACGATGAAGACGCACTCTGCGGGCCACGTTCTCATACAACGAGGGCACCATCATCATCGTCGGATATTGGAATCACTCACCCCACACTCACCAGCCGGGCGTCCGATGAGAATACCAGCGAGGACGCAGAAAGGAAGGACGGGAAGGAGATGAGAGTTGCGGGTGAACTGCTGCGGCGACGCAGTGCTGTCGGGAGCTCAACCCAGTGGGCGGACACCTACGGAAACCATGCGCACCTACTGTCAGCAGGTGATTGCCAAGCATCGGGAGCGGAAGACCGTGCATCCACGAGGGCCGCGTTGGTTGCCACTGCGGGAGCCCAGGACACAGTGTACATGCACCTTTATGCGTGACCTGGCCCCCACTAGCGACGCCATGCCATGGCTGACCCCTACCCACACTGCCACGCCTCAACGAGACTAAAGGTGTGACAGGACTGGGGAAACTAAGCCGTGTGCTGTGTTCTTTCGTGTAGCTGAACGTTTGTTGTAGGCTTTGTCCCTATCTGCTTTGACAATTGCTTTGTCCCTATCTAATTGTCTACCTTGAAGCTTGAAAATTTTAATATTTCGGTTCTTCTCAAAAGAAACTAAATTAAGCTGCAGTATCAACGTTAAACGTGACTTCAGCAATGCTTCTTTATGATCGCAATAAACCATCGATTTTTGTATGCATCACTTACAAACCTTACGAATGACTGTAGAAAGTTTCACGTGAAACTTTGGGTTGCACTGAATTTTTGCATACTTAGTTTTATGTTATAACTACTATTAACGACGAAACCTAAATTGTTTTTTATTATTTTGTGCAGTACCAAAGTAAAACACATAGCTTCTAGAGGTATTTCTTTGTTGTTTTTTTTAGACAAAGACCCGAGATTAGATAAGGCGAGACGCGATCGATGCAGGCGCGTACAACACGCTAACTTCACGCATTGTATCGCCCAGCATCCTTTTAAGACTCGGAGTTCTGTTTTATTAGGATATCTTTAATTTTAAAGCCCATTATTGTGTTATAATATATATTTGTTTCTGTTAAAAGCACACCACAGATGTATGTCTGCCAGGGTAGTCGTCGAGTTTATCGTCCCTTAAAAGCGAAGCATTGATGGCGTCTGTAACACGAAATCGCCGATTGAACTGAAAGGGAAAAAACGCTCCCCCGGGGCAAGAATCGAACCTGAGTCCCTCGCGTTATGAAGCCGACGTCTATCCGATTTCTCCTTTTCAACATGGTTTAAGTGGTTTGAAAAACTCAGACGACAACCAAAGAATCCGCCACAGAAAGCCTTGCGTTCAACCATCGTCGTCGTTCGACGGACGGGTGCAGGATTTTTCTAAATCGATATTAACTCTCACTCCCTTCTGGTCTCACCAACAGCTTTTTTAAAAATGTCATTATTAAGCGCGAGCTCTGTCCTTATCGTTATTTATTTCGTAGTGGTTTGCGCTTTTTTTTCGTATGCTTCATTCATCTAGCCCACCAGATGGTATTGATGCTGTATAAAAAAGTTCAACCACAAGTTCTTGTTTTCGTGCTAAGTTTTTTGTTGGTAATTCCCACTTTTCATGACGCAGGATCTCTGGAGGAACAGGGGAACAAGGTGAAGACGTTGTCGCAAATGTCATCACGGAGGTGCTAGGAAGTGGTTCGAATAACTCATCTCGCGAGATCCACTAGCCACGGCACAGGATTCGTGCCGCACGTGCACACTTTGAACCTCGTCGCTTCGGTCGATGCCGAAAATGCCTGAAGCAACGCGAAGTACGACGAAATGGGGAGGGCGGTTTTTGGAAAATTAAAGATTTTTTGGAA
Source organism: Haemaphysalis longicornis (assembly GCF_048455015.1). Taxonomy (NCBI): domain Eukaryota; kingdom Metazoa; phylum Arthropoda; class Arachnida; order Ixodida; family Ixodidae; genus Haemaphysalis; species Haemaphysalis longicornis. Next base: position 107,769,836 of record NW_027526204.1, on the reverse strand, counting down.
AAAACACGCTCAGTCCGCGCAGGCAGCCGAAGCCATAAAAATTTCCCCGCATTTCCCCGAGGGGAAGAATGTGAAAGTGCGAATGCACGAGTTGAATTTGCGCGGTTCGGTAATGTTCGCGAAAGAGAGATCACACACACACACACACAACTACAAAGAAAGAAAGATGCATTTATTCACAGACACCTATTTGTGTTGTCGTTGTACTTGATTGCTAGAGCGGATCTCAGCTTTGAAATTTCGTGTCAGTACTCCTTTAAGCGGGTGCATTAGCCCTTCTCACGCCCGATTCCTGGCCAATCCCCCACGTGGGTATGTGCCATGCACAGAGACAGAGAGAGAGAGAGCTCTTTAATGTGGGCGGGAGAGGTCAGCTCTGCTAGCGGCAGTGCTTGCTACTCCAGATGGGGATGATTACAATGCAGTGAAGTGAATGTGAGAAATCGGGAAAGCAGCAATAGAGAGAAAACAAAAGTTGAATAAAAATGGCACGCAATGTAGTGCAAGGAAAAAACTCGAAATAAAGTTAAGCAAAAGAGAAGAAAAATTGAGCGAATGGAGCCCAGGAACGCAGAGCGCCTAAGAAGGAAAAGGAATCAAAGCGTACACAACGACGCAAACGCGTACAGACGTAGCCATGCGCACAATGGAAAAATTATTACAAAGTTTTGTCTAGTCCTGAATCTCGCAGAAAACGCAGAAGAATCTTCGTCCCTAAATATGAGTCATTGTTGTTGTCGTGCCATGCACAGACACCTATTTGTGTTGTCGTTGTACTTGATTGCTAGAGCGGATCTCAGCTTTGAAATTTCGTGTCAGTACTCCTTTAAGCGGGTGCATTAGCCCTTCTCACGCCCGATTCCTGGCCAATCCCCCACGTGGGTATGTGCCATGTCAGCGGCCAGGCAGCGCGCGCCCATCTCCCCCCGTTGCCAAGGAAGACGAGGAGATTCCTGGCCAATCCCCCACGTGGGTATGTGCCATGTCAGCGGCCAGGCAGCGCGCGCCCATCTCCCCCCCGTTGCCAAGGAGGAGGAGGAGCGCGCGCACCCGCAGCTGTTGCTATGTGGACGGACGGCGGTCGCCGGAATTCAGGGTCGCTTATAAAGTGCATTCGCACTTAAAAACTGCCTTGGGAAGACAGCTCCCAGTGCCGAACGCAACACGATGGAATTCTCTTCAACGCTATGAAGTTCATCACTGAAGCCCTGAAAGGGAGGGTGGACGCAACATTCGACGCAAATTTTGTTGCCACGATTGCAGCAAGAGGAATACCGCTTCATTGACGAATACTGCAAGGTATATTTCGATGATTTCTTTACGATTAAGGAGTGCGTTTATTGTATTTCTTTATTTTTTCAGGCGATGTACGCTGTGTCAAAGGCGCTGGACATCTTGCAAGGCACACAATGCATGTACATGGGCGTCCAACAGCCAACGCTTCACTCAACGCTTCAGCGGTCCCTCCCGCCGCTAAAGTAAAGGCAGTCACGAAGCGGTGAGCGAAATCTCGTTCGATCTCATCTCGTGATTCCGCAGCGACGCTAATGCGTGCATACCGAAGATTGTCCGATTTTATATATAACTTGTACCTCGAAGGGAAATCTCCCCAGCAGTATCACACTAGACTTTTTTACACCCTGTTTGGCCGAAAAGGGTGTAAAAATCCTTTTTTCATCCGTACACCCAAAAGGGTGTACGGATGAAAAAAGGGTGTTGAGCTCAACACCTTTAAAGGGTGTTGAGGATGCTCAACACCCTAAAAAAAGGGTGTTGAGCATCCGGCATGTGCAGTGGCAATGTGAATCGACTGAGCGCGCAGCATTGAACACAAACAGTCAATACGCACAAGTTATAGTTGGAACACAAATGAATGGAGCAAGAAAACCAACGGGGTGCAAGCGGTACAGGGAGACCATACTTACTTAGTAATATATGTGCTCTTGCTTTTATATAGGAAAGCCCCCCAATCGAGTCGGTGGGCTTGTCGCAAAAACAGATATTTTAGCGCTAATTTTGGAAGTATGAATTTTACTATGAGAATACACAAATCAACACGCGGCTTTGCAAAAAACTTTTTAATTACGACGTAGATTTTGTGTTCTATAACTTATAGAATGTTATTAAATACCAAACAAAATTTTCCCGCCACCTCAACACCCTTCAAAAAGGGTGTTCGTTATTTTATAAACCTTTTTCCCTGAAGGGCGTAAAGCTACAAATTAGGGTGTTCGAAAATAAGAAAAAGGGCGTAAAGAAAAAGGGTGTAAGAAAAGACCACCAACTTAGAAAAAAGGTGAAGAGACCTCCAACTTTGGAGGCATTTTGTACCTGATTGATGATTGATTGTGGGGTTTAACGCGCCGACGCAACGCAGGCGATGAGGCGCGCCGTAGTGGAGGGCTCCGGATTAATTTCGACCACCTGGGGATCTTTAACGTGCGCCGAAATCTCGTACACACGGGCGTTTTTGCTTTTCGCCTCCATCAGAAAAGCGGCCGCCGCGGCCGGGAATCGAACCCGCGACCTCGTGCTCAGCAGCGCAACGCCTTAGCCACTGAGCCACCGCGGCGGGTCAGGCATTTTGTACCTGTTTACACGGGTGGACTGAACATTTTCTGCGAGTGGTGGGTGTTTTGTACCTCACGATGTTTAAATCAATATGAATTGGCATAATTTATTACCAGTGGAGCTCTTTAAGCTTGAGCTATTTTTGGTGGCGTTAGCAAAAAAAAAAATACAAAGAAAAAGAACTGCAGCTCCTGTAAAGGGCGCACCACCGCAGATAGAATATTATAACAGTGAAGTCGGCTTTCGAGCTTGCTAGAGTGTGAGCACAAGGGGCGTATGCGTATGCGCACCTCTTACTATACCATTTCAAAGGTACTAGGTTTTTTTAATAGTAAAAGGCAAACAAATTGGCACGATTTGCAGTAGTGGTGCAAGGCTGGAGAAACAGCATAGCCGGGGACCGACCTAGCTTGTGTCCCCCTTGTATCCCCTGACAGTGGGGGGAGGAGGGGACACACTGGAACACCCTTGTAAAATTCGGTTAAACTCGGCCTCACCCTTCAGCGGTCATCCTAGCTTAGCAAGAACATTGCAAAGCTTAGCAAAAGCAAACACAACAAAACTTAGCGACACCGGAAGAAACTAGGTCGACCCCCAGCTTCGCTGTTTTTTTTTTTGCAACTGAACACCTATTTCACACCGTTTCAACACCCTACATTAAGCCAAGCGTGTTGCAGTCGGTAAACACCCTATTCGCCACACGACTATAGTGTTTTTAATTTTGAAGGTTCAAGTTGGTGTTTCACGTGCCAAAGCTAAACTTGGGGCATGAGGTGCACCGCATATGGAAACGAGCGATAATTGCATACGAGCAATTATTTTTTTTTTGCGTTTGAAAATTTCTTGCGAGTAGAGGAGTATATGAGGGGATGTCTTGTTCTTTACCGTGCTATTATGCATGGCCTTAATAAATGAACAGCTGAACACCTTTTCCACACCCTTTCAACACCCTAACAAAAACCAAGGGTGTTGAACTTGATCAACACCCTTTTTTTTCACACAAAAAGGTTGTAGAGCTAGGCAAAGGGTGTTGAGATTCAAGAAAAAGGGTGTAAAGGCCTCCCAGCACCCTTTTTCCACTTATGCTACACCCTTTTTGGCTAAAAGGGTGTAAAAATGTTTTGTGTGTACCATACATTGCTCCTGTAACCCATGTCAGCACAGGTTTTCTCACGACCTGCAGGATACCAGTCTTGCCCTGGCAGCGGCAGTCCATCCCAAGTTCAAGCTCTCCTGGACGGTAGAAGAGCGGAGAGCGGCAACATTTCACATTTTCGAGGAAGAGTACCGAGCGCTGGAAGCATCTTCCAGTGAAAATCCAGCAAGTTTTGACGGAAGCGACGAAGAAGAATTCTTCCAGCTGCCGCAAGCCTCTCCCTCATCCACCGAGGTGCAACAGTTGGTAAACGATCCAGGAACAAGTCTGAGCGAGCTGTCGAAGTTCCCCAAGATAAAGATGTTCACACAGCGGAATACGGGGATTCCATCCTGCGCACCCTCTGAACGTCTGTTTAGCAGAGGACCGACGTATTCGCCATCAATAGAGGGAAGCTCTCTGATTCCAACTTTGAAAAACAACTAATTCTATGCTACAATGATGTTTGCAAATAAATTGTTTGCAGCGAGAGTGCAGCAACAAAAAATAAAGTTACTTATGATGGATAGAAAACTTCCGTTATAAAAAAAATGAGGCGTGCACAACGATTGTTGGTTTGGGCCTGAGTGTGCATCATTTTAGGTTCCCCTCGTGTAGGCTTTAGTACATGTAATTTTTACTACTCGCCTGCCTTCGAACGTTTCTATTAAATAAGCCAAATCTTGTTAGCTATTACTTAGTTCTATACAGTATCGCAAAAGTAACGACGTTACTTTTTGTAGTAACTGTAACTGTAACGTGTTACTTTTGGAAAATTGGTAACTGTAACTAACAGAGTTACTTTTTTGGGTTAGGTAACTGTAACTGTAACACTAGGCAGTTTTTGTGTATCGTTACCGTGTTTGCGTTACCGTTTACCGTGTTACCGGAAGCGCTGGCGATGGTGAAGCCTGTGCCGGTAAGTTACCGTTTGCGGTAACTCTCGCGCTGCGCAGTCTACTCCCGCAAACACGGTAAACGGTTACGTAAACACGGTAACAATATGCTAAAACTGCCTAGTGTTATTTTTATCGGTAACGTGCCCATGACTACAAGCTGCTTCTCATCTTCGTTGTGAGGGCTGCCATAAGGCGAGTGCCTGTTATGTTCCGCCCTTCCGCTACAGCCAAGCATGTAGGTCTTCGTGGTCCAGTAACTTCTTGTAATTCAATCGAACGAAATGAATTCAAAGCTCTGTGTCGCCTTGCATTCAGTCTTCTTTGCAGTACATGAAGTTCGCGTCCTCTTTTCCAATCTCCGGCCGTTATGAACGCCCGTTATGAGCCCGTCGCATCGCTGTCTGATGAATTGTAAAGCAATTCATGCTTGCCAGCAACCATATACAGCCCGTTCCGCCATCACACGACTGCGCCGATGATACAATTCACTGTACCGATGGCTGTCGCTGCAGCAGACGGCGGAGGAAGACGCTTCGCCGGCGTCGTCCGCGATGCATGTCTGGATTGCACTCCGTCGCGCCACTGCCTAGAAAAGGTAGTCGCAGCGAAGCCCGAGACACATGGATGATTAGTGCATGCGATTCGCATGCGACTGATCGTTACGACGGTCGCCACGAGTAGTCATATGTATGAATTTGAGGCACATGGCCCGATGCGCGTGTGCGATGCTCCTTCGGCGCCACTTCATTCTAGCCACCTTAGCTCCGCTACAGCCTCCGACCCATGGAGGAAAGAATTTCCTCCATGATCCGACCACTGTTTTAGGGGCGAAGCTCTTTAGGGCGTGGGTCTGTCCATCCTCGACGTATGTATGTAGCCACCTCTAGTTTAGTTCTTGGATTGTTTACTAGACGGCGTGGCTACCTCTAGTTTAGTTCTTGGATTGTTTACTAGATGGCGGTACTTGTGTATGATGAAAAGATGCGCTTGGATTGTTTACTAGATGGCCTGGCTACCTCTAGTTTAGTTCTTGGATTGTTTACTAGATGGCGGGGAGCGTTGTAATAAAATCCGTTCGCTGTTGGCGCGCGCTCGGAGTCGCCCGACGGATAAGGCTGCAGATGTGCGAGCCCGCGAGGCAGAAGCGCTCCGTGAAGCTGCGCGACGCCGCCGCCAAGATCCTGCCGTACGAGAGCGGGAGGCCGAAGCGTGTCGTCTGGCTGCGCGACGACGCCGCCAAGATCCCAGCGTTCGAGAACGAGAGGCCCAAGCGTCACGGCAACGTCGCGAGGACCCTGCCGTACGCGAAGCGGCACGGCTGCGGCGCGAAGAGGATCTCCAAAACGTCAGAGAACGGGAAGCGGCGAGAAAGCGCGTGTGTCGGCAGGCAGACCCCGATGCAGTGAGAGCTCGTGAGGCGTCTGCAAAACGCATCAGGCGAGCTCAGCCCCAAGGTGCCGACGCGCGGTTTAAGCGAGACTTTCTAGACGTTACGTTCGGACACAGATGTAGTGGGCGAACTTTCACTGAAGAGTCACGGTTTTACCGATGATTTCCCCTCAGGAGCGTCGCCCACTCATCATCATTCACCCCGTGGATATGCTGTGAATTTTTTTTGCTCAATGTTTGCCTCCCTGTTTAGGCGCACTCAGGCCGATTTAGATATGTGCAAGAGAAATCCGAGAAGGAAAGGAAAACATTTATCAACTTCCAGTGATAATAGGCAGTTTTAGCATATCGTTACGGTGTTTGCGTTACCGTGTACCGTGTTACCGGAAGCCGCCGGCGACGGTGAAGACTGTGCCGGTAAGTTACCGTTCGCGGTAACTCTCGCGTTGTGCACTCACATGGTAAACGGTAACGCAAACACGGTACCGATATGCTAAAACTGCATAATAGAGAGTTTTAGCATATCGTTACCGTTTACCGTGTTTGCGGGAGTCTACTGCGCAGCGCGAGAGTTACCGCGAACGGTAACTTACTGGCACAGGCTTCACCGTCACCAGCGGCTTCTGGTAACACGGTAAACGGTAACGCAAACACGGTAACGATATGCTAAAACTGCCTAATGAATAGTGCTATTATGTTAAACATTGCATTTTTATATGTTCAGTACAGCGCTGTGGGAACATTCAGCACCCGTGAATACTCTCGTCCCCAAGTGTCTTCGGGTGTCGTACTGCGCATGCGCAGAATCCAAGCCGTTCTTGGGGCTTTTAGGCTTGCGTCTTGCGCGCACGCTATTTTGCCGAAAAAGCGGGCACCCCAAAGCACGGCCGTACTCAACTCTCCTCCCGCACTCCCCTTACGGTCTTTGCATTGGGACGTCTGCCTGCCACATACACTGAGGCAGCCACCTGGAAAATCAAGCTGCGAGCCTTCCAGGCGGGCATGCGCCACATTGACTGCCTGCACAAAAGCTCGGATGGGGTTCCGTCCTGGTACAGCGGTTTCGTGGCCGCCCAAACTCTCAGATGGGCATGATGCTGCTGTACATCTACGAGGAGGACATCGTGGTGCCGCAGCGACCCCCTCTGGAGCCTCCCCCGCCTGGCATAGGAGAGGCCCTAGACATCACCACCAAGCTGCCTGGGGTGCGCAGCTAGAGGACCACTCTGCAGCAGGCCATCTACCAGGAGGTGGCCGCCCTGCTGGAGGACAACGCCAGCCTTCACGTCTTCACGGACGGGTCGGTGCTCCCCAGCACGGGCAACGCGGAAGCTGCCTGCACCGCCCCGGCACTTGGCGCCAGCCGGGTGTGCAGCCTGCCCTTCCCCGCCTGGTCCACCACTGCGGAGCTTGCCGGGCAGCACCTGGCTGCGGACCTGCTGATCGAGCGGGCAGACCCAGACCGCAAGGCCCTCGTCCTCGCGGACTCCGGGCCAGCCCTCCTGCGGCTGCAGTCGGCTGACCAACCGGCCAGCTCCAGTGGACGCGTGGAGCTGTCGCAGGCGGCCAAGCTGCTACGGTGGCCTCTCGCGGCTGCACCGTGCGGCTACACCGGCTGCCGGCCCAGATGGACATCCCGGGCAATGAGGCGGCCGACGCCCTGGCCAAGGGCGCCCACCAGCCAGAGACCCCCGCCTCCGAGGACGTGACGGCGTTCGAAGCCTCACGCCAAATCCTGGCCCGAATAGCCCTGGCCACACACCCGAACCCCCGACTAGTTTCTGGCCAGGTGCCGCCTGTTCAGCCTGGGCGCCTAACCAGGGACGTCCGGAGCATGCTGCTCCGGATGCGCCTCAACTGTTGTGAGGTGGCGGCCCTGCTGTACCACCAAGGACGACGCACCTCCCCCGCCTGTGACGACTGTCCCGAACTCGACACGCTGGAGCACCTGCTCCTGTCTTGCCCCAAGAACGCAGCACACAGTGCAGTGCTGCAGGCTGCACTCCATCATCTCGGAAGGCCCAGACACGAACTCCAGGACCTGCTGTTCCCGACGGGTCCTGCCAGCTCCTGTTCGGGAAGTGTTCAGCCACCTCCTGGCATACCTCAAGGCCACCGGACTAACCCAGCGGCTGTAGCTGAGGCTACTGAACAAACACTTGCGTCGAACACTCGTGCCACTGTCGCCTATGTAATGCCCCCCTTTTAAATTCGAATGCATTTCTTAGTCGGGGGCTGTCGTGCTCCGTTGGCCGGCGTCCGCGCGCAGGTGTTATCTCTCCGCGCCCTAGCAACAGCTGTGGCTCGCCTAGCAACCGGAGCAGGTGGTAGCTCGGGCGGGAGTAGCGGAGGGCAAGGGGAGAGGAAGAGCGCGCGCGGGCGTGTGAGGGCGCTCGCATCGCGGAGCTCGGGCGGAGAGAGAGAGCTCGCGCGCGGGCTGGCGTGTTTGCGCGGGGCTCTCTCTCCTCTCCGCGTACCCTCTCCGCTCGCTGCGCTCGGAATCTATATAATGCAGTGGAGTGCGCGCCTAATTACTCGCAGCGCACTCATCGGTGCACCCAATGCATTCGCATTTCCGCACGATCCCCTTCGGGGTGGTGGGGGGATTTTTTCTTTATTAGATGCGACGCTGAGAGCATCTCTTGCCGGCGGCCCTGTCCTTCCTGCGTGGGTCCGTCGTCGTCGTCGGCGTCCGCACTCTCCTCCGCTCACCCCTCTCCTCTCCGATAGTGAACACTCTCTCGCGAGGGGCATTGGATTGGATTCGATTGGCTTGGCTTGGCTTGGATTGGATTAAAGTGGATTGTGTTGGATTGTGTTGCGTCATAGCCGCGGCAGACGCACTGGCGCCGGCGCGTGCCCAGGTGAGAGCGAACACTCTCTCTCAACATCTGCGGGTGTGCGGCCCAGCGCGCTCTCACTCCGCCGATGGGCGGCGCTGCGCGCGGTGCTGCGCATGTCTCCTCTCTTTCGGGCCCGCTGCGCATATAACCGGTGTGCCGCTCTCCGGCGGTCTTTCGGTCGACGGTTGCTCTCCAATTGCGCTTGAACCCCCCTCAGCGTCGCATCACACCAGGGTTCCCACGAGGGGAGGTGGGCGTAATTGTTCTCTCTCTCTCTTTCCTTCCTCTCTTTCTCTTTCACATCTGTTGTATTCCACCCCTAACCTCCTCCCTAGTCTTTTATCCTCTCTTCGCTCTCAGCCCCCGCACTGGGTTGTATGCAGGTGAGCTCCTCGCTGAGTTCAATAATATCCCCAGTGCACTTTCCTCTCTTCCACCAAATCCCTTCTCTGCCGGCGCAAGTTTGGGGTGGCACTGCTAGCCCACTGTTGCTCTGCCGCCGACAAGCGCGTTCACAAGCCCAGTGTGTGCGCCGCAGCGCCGGTTACAGCCTCTTGTGTGACAATTTGTGACGTGGAAAGTCCATGGTTGCACATCCCCCAATGACTACGCACTGTTGTCTAGTAAGCTGCCAGCATCTAACCTAGTAACGTTGACCAGCACTCGGAGCGGCGAAAACTAATGGTGGCGCCTTGTAAAGATGTCCTGAAAATCGACCGCATTGTGGAGAAATGGCTTCATGTTATGCAGGTTCAATTCAAGAGCCAAAAATTGCTACATTAATATAGCGAGCGCCTTATGGTAGTGCCGTTGCCTTCAAACAAGCTAGCATTACTTGGTCAGTAGAAGCCTGATCGTTGAACTGCTATCCACTCAACAATCGGATTTATGATTTGTCAAGGAGGATCGCCAAGCTGTATGTAAATAGCAAGGCCTCGCCATTTTTTCGGATAAATCAACCGCAAAAACTCGCACAGCGGCGTAGGAACACAGCTAAAAAATATTTTTTTTTCATATATACACTGCACCTCAGAGTACATGGCGGGAAATGCGAATGCACACCTCTCTTTAGAGACTGTGGGGATAGCAAATCATAAAAACCAGCTCGCAAGAGAAACCACTGGGACGTTTTAGATGGCTCGCCTTGGTCACACTCGCATAAGTATGCCATCATTGGGTTTATCGGCCAAATAAGTTGCGTATCGTGCCCCTGAATAAATCCAAACGGCCGCACCATGCTTCCTCTGCCTTGTTTGTGTGTGGTACCGGGTGTCACACAGTTGTCGGTTGTCGCCTAGTTGTTATCTGCACTTACGAACACGAGCTGTGTCAAAACATATTGCCATTTTGTCGCGTGACAGACAGTTATATAAGCTTCGGAATCACATTTTTCGCCGATGGGCGGATTTGATGTGTAATATGTGAGCGTTTTTAGGAATAAATGCCGTCGTATTGTAATGGGGTCTAATGCACTGATGCTACGGAGGCGATTAAGCGCACCGTAGTGGAAAGCTCCTTAAAGCAAATATAGTACATACGCGAACAACTTTTGCTGTGACCTTATAGCGTAAACAACTGCCTTGCGTACATATCGTTTATATACCAGAAAAAAAAATCTGTGCTATATCACTCACACCAACTGCCCCGTTTCATGCGGAAATGCCACTGCGGAAGCTCACTGGTTATATTGTCGACGCTCAAGCTGCCTTGCGCTTGCCTGGCGCGCAGACGGGGTGACGTGGAGCTTGCGGTAAGGTGGTGCTGCCCTCGTGCGGTGACGCCCCCCAACTACGCGTCAGAAAAAATCCCATGCGCGGAGCCGGTATTGCGAAGGCCGTAAGGGGAGCGCGAGAGGAGGAGAGTCGAATCCGGCCGTGATTAAGAAAGAGAATACAAATCCCCTGTCGTCAGTAGCATATACTTCGCTTAAGGAAGAGAAGTATATGCTACTGACGACAGGGGGAAACCCTCTCCCTATTCATTTTTTTTTCATTTGTGTCATTATTCACCTGACGTAGCATGTTAGGCTATCTGCTGGACAGACCTCGTCAGCATTATTAAACTGCATTCTCTCTCTCTCTCTCTCTATTAAACGAGGTTGCCCAGAGCGGCGCACGAAAAAAAAGAAAACCCCTCATTAGCTTGAAAAATCTAAAATAGCCAGGTGAGGCAAGGTGTTGGTAAAAAGAAAGCAAAATATGTTCTCGGGAATATATATACACAACTTATATACATAAACGACTTATAGAACTAAGGGTAGGCAGTCATGCAAGAAAGCCAAGGACACCAAAGTGGGAAATGCAGTAGGTCATTTATCCTTAAGACAGATACAGCTGTTTTGAGAGACAACTGTACCTGTCTCAACCTTATTTCACTACTAAATTTTTGTCAGGGACAATAAATGACCTATTGCACTTTCCCATTTGGTTTCCTAGGCTTTCTAGACGGTCTACCCCTATTTATGGTCTTATTCAACTAGCCCCTCATTTCTTATTCTGATTCGCTACATACGCAACTTATACACACTAACACGTTATAATATCAGCTATTCGAAATTACACCGCGACTACAAGCTTATCTTCACGGGTGAGGGCGAGGCTGTCGCCATGCCCTCATGCATAGTGCGTCTCGGGTTTCGAACTTCTCGGAGGGCTTGGTTGTCTGTTGTTGGTTCTTTTACTTTTCCGTTGGGGTTGAGGTGATTAATTACAGTTTGGACCTCTTGACTCGTTGGACCTTATGACTCTTTTTTGCAGCGTCAAAAAGGTCCACAGTGAGTCAGAAGATCCAACGAGTCGAGAGATCTAAAGAGTGGAAAAATCCAATGTTGGAACTTACGGCGCGTTGGATATTCTGACTCTTTGGACTACTTGACCCGGAACCGCTGTATGTCCCCCGGGAAAAACTTCAGCCAAAAAACCATAATTCTCCTCGCGCGGTTCCCCCTGCCTGAAGAAGCCCTGCCGAAGAGCCAGTTCCACGTCGGCGCCCTCTGTTGGCAAAGGCCATTTTACGGCCGCTGCGGGTGTTTTTCTTCGCCTGGCTTCCTTCGAAGAGCTTTGAGACCGACGTGTTTCAACAGGGACAGTGTAAATAGAATCAGTGCATTTTGTGGCGGGAAATGCTGGGCTGGGATGGACGCTGCTGTTTTCTTTGGGTACTGTGTCAGGGAAAAAAAATGCGTTCTCGGAGAGAACGCATACGTGCGTGCAAAAAACGACTACATCATGTTGACATCAATCAAGGACCCGCCGCGGTGGCTCAGTGGCTACGGCGTTGCGCTGCTGAGCACGAGGTCGCGAGCTCGATTGCCGGCCGCGGCAGCCGCTTTTCTGATGGAGGTGAAAAGCAAAAACGCCCGTGTGCACGAGATTTCGGCACACGTCAAAGATCCCCGCGTGTTTAAAATTAATCCCGAGCTCTCCACTACGGCGCTCCTGATCGCCCACAATCAATCAGTAAATCAATCAATTAATCAATCACTTCAATCAAGGGGAGGAAAGTAGCATGGCTGTGTGCAAACTTTTTACGACACGGGTGGATTTGGGAACATGGAAGTCACACAAGCACGCACATTTTCCGAAAGATTATTGGGGTTCGCAAAAAAAAACTTTTATTCAGCAATGAACAGTAATAAAAAGGAAATGGCCACTTTGTGTAACAAAAAGTAATTCAAACAAAAGAACTCCTGCCTGGCGAGCAGTACCCTTGCCAGGCCTTCTTTAACATCGTGGCCCATGATGTCCACGTGTGATGGCAGCCAGTGAAGTCTCAGTGGACACCCCTGGGACTCTATCGCGTGAAGCTTGGCCATTTGCGACCGCTCTATGAAGCCGTTGGAGCTGGCCGGCATCTCGTAGATGGAGGAGGGCAGACCGGGAGTCAGTCATGATGATGGCCCCCCCGAACCTTGGTCCCCTGCCCTAGTTCTATTGATTGCGCCTCAGCGAATGCGCCTCCCTCCTCACCTTCAGTGGGGGTAAGAGCTTGTCAGGTCGCAGTGAGGAGACCCACCACGCTACGCCTCTTGCACTTTTGGGTTATTCCCTGGCTAGCGCATAACTCACAAGAATCGGAGAAGAAACAAAAATACGTGTCATCAAGCAATTTCGATCTCTCTTGGAATCAGCCTGCACTTTGCTTGAAAATTTATTTGTGCCTGCACTGACTTCCATCGACGTAAGACGCATGTTCCCGGAGCGACCGGTCGCTGCTGCCCCTGCTATGTCACGTTCGTCCATATCAGTGTGTCGGCATTGCTTCAGGCCTGCTTCCACGCCACGTGAGGTTGGTGCATTTATCCTGTGCTTCCTTTTCCCACGCCATGGTGCACCACGCTAACTATTTAGCGATAAAGGGCGTGTATTTAGGCTCCTTCCCGAATGCATAATTGGGCATCGCACCACATTAGCATTATATTCGCGATCTAATGGACTCATAGAAAGATTTAACCGTATGCTCGGGGACTTGATTGCTAAGTACGTCGCATACAACCATTCGAGCTGTGGCTCCGTGCTACCGTGTGTCACATTCGCTTACCAAACTGCCGTGCAGATCGTTATGCGGGTTTTTCACAGTCCTCTGGTATATGGACGCGAGCCGTCGTGCACAGTGGGCAGCATTCTTAGCTGCAGCCGTGAAGCGTCCCAATGCATGACACCTTCTTTTTGGCGTAATGCACCACGCTAAAGAATGCCTACAGCTCGCATTTACGTCGAACGACCAAGGCCAACACAACAAGCGTCATGAATACCTCGTCTACTTCCTTCCGTGCTGGCGATCTCATTTGGCTGTGAAAGCATTCTACCACTCCCGGTCTCTCCTCTAAGATAAGTACCGCGTCCCCTACGGTGTCGCCAGTTCTTCATACCCCGTCAACTATGTAGCTGAACCACTGACGCCACCGGATGACCTCCGCCGTCTTGGTCGCGAACTGTGCCCGTCGCTCATTGAAAGCCCTATTACCATCCTGTTGAGCTGTACTGGTCGCAAATCACGGGACGGCTTCCTCTTCGGCGAAAGGTGATGTTAGTGGAGAGGTATATGCAACTCAACCGTCCAATGTCCCTGCAGGAATACGTGGCGGAAGCATCAGCTATCATCATCCATGTACGCCCCTGTGAGAAGAGGAGAGATTCCCTGAGGGTCTCTCACCTTGAACAGCTGAGGTTCACCTTGAACAGACTGCGCTTTTTTCCGCCTCTCGCTTCCCCGACTCAGTTATGATTAAATTTTGTAGATAAGTGTGACATTTGTACTTTTCAGTTACAGCGGCCGTTCTTTAAATGTTGCTACGTTAAGAATTAAGGAAAAGACATTGCGTGGGGAAACGTTTTGGACATATGCTCGATACGAAGCATTTGTTTTACCTAACAAGTACCTTTTTCTTCGCCATTCACGCTGTTGTGTGAATTAAGAACGAAATGTTCGCCAATTCAGCTGTTCACGGCGTCATCAAATTAACTAGAAACAAAATGCTAAATAAAGACCTTATTTTTCAAACGGGCCACCATCATCGTCAAAGGCGGCTTCCCTTATTTTGTCGTCGATTGTGTTGAAGGTGGTCTTGATGGGTCCTGAGGTGTTATCGACATACGCCGCTGGGCCGCTGCGGTACACCAGAACATCACATATCCCCACTCAAAAAGTCGCGGGTGTTAGGTCGGGGGAGCGCAAAAGCCCGAGCATCGAGGCTGAAGTTCGCCCCATTCACTGGGTTCGGAAAGTTTGCGCCAAGCAAACGACGCACTTCAGCCGCGAAGTAGGCTGATGCTCCATCCTGGTGCAAAACACAAACCTGTTTGTGCATGTGGTTTTCACAAGCTCTGGCAAACGCTCGTCTTCGAGAAGGTGCTGATAGGGTGCAGCTGTGCCAGAGCTGTCGAACAATCAGGGTCCTTCCACACTGTGAGACGGGTAACCTGCGAAAGTGCACGTTCTACACGGAGTGCACGGAACAAAGCACTTTTGTAATATATTGCTGAGCTTACTTGATAGCCAATTACCTTAATGAAATCAAATTTGTGAACACCCGAGCTTTATTTTAGCGGTCGAGCGTGGACCTGTCTTTCCCTCCGGCGCCGTAAGCATCCGTCTGTGAAACACGCCATCCCAATTATCTCTAGTACTGCGGATACCAGCCCAGTCGCATTGGGCTTTTTGACGCCCGCGTTTAAACCTCACCCCAACACAACGGACCTGTCATCAGAAAGGACATAAAACCACGTGCCCCGCCCCCATCTCCACTCTCAAAGTCCAAGCGGGCCAGTGCTGTTCACCTCAGAAGGATTCTCACCTACTCGACCAGCCAAAAATTTAGGCGGCAACTGCTACGGAAGCGCCTTTTCGTTGTTTTCGGACACATTCACGCTTCTGTCCGGGATGACACTTCTTCAGTTTCCGCTCTTCTTCCTCCTAGTGAACGACATGCGTCCGTCCCATAGCGAGTTAGCACCTCTAAGGCCTCCACCTTTATTCTAGCGGACGCACACGTGGGTGCCCCTTTCGCTGCCCAGTCGTAGGCATCTTATTGTATGTGCAGCACACCAACCCAGACCCATTGATTGATTGATTGATTGATTGATTGATTGATTGATTGATTATAGGGTTTAACCCGCCGACGCAACGCAGGCGATGAGACGCGCTGTAGTGGAGGGCTCCGGATTAATCTTGACCACCTGGGGATCTTTAGCGTGCGCCGAAATCTCATACACACGGGCGTTTTTGCTTTTCGCCTCCATCAAAAAAGCGGCCGTCGCGGCCGGGAATCGAACCCGCGACCTCGTGCTTATCAGCAGAACGCCTTAGCCACTGAGCCACCGCGGCGGGTACCAACCCAGACCCAAAGCGCTCGGTTGCGGAGGACCCCAGACAGGGCGCATTGAGCCATGTGACTGCCACGGTTAAATCTCCCACCACCACAACGGGTATGACATCGGCAGCGGCATTAAGCCCTGCTGTGCAGGTACGCCCCCTACTTCCACCTCCAATCCGTGCAGTCCTAAACCAGCAACCGCTGATAGGCGCATAATGAGGCATGAAATACACCGGCGAATGGAGAGAGAAACACTTTATATGCGGTCTGACTAAGATCTATACTTATTCTTCCGCCAGAAGAACTATGATGGCCGCCAACGCGACAATGTCGCTCGGAATGGCTTTCAAGCTAAAGAAGGATTATGTGATCACGGCGGCGTTCCAACGGGGCAAGTTGCTTTTAACCGGTAAAAACCCTCAGCCAGTGGGCGGGGTGGAATTTGAGGCGACAACGACCGCATCTACATTCACGGCAAACGGCGGTGGCGGCGGCTTTCGGGCGTTTTAGATGCGATGCAGCTTGTGGTCGAGCCTGCTCCCTCCGCCGTTGTGTGGGCGCCGTTGTGCGGCGTCCACACCCCCACTGCGCAGGCCTGGCCAGGCACCGCTGATGATGATTGTGGCAGGATGCCCCTAGGGATTGGCCAACGAAAGAATCCATCACGAGATAGCTTCACGTTCAACCACCGTCGTCATCTTTCCGTAGCGAAACCCTGAGTAGTATGCGAGGCATTCCTCCTCTCCTTTCCCACGCTCCTCTCCTCTCCGGGATTACGCAATGAACGGCAACACCTGCGGCTCCGTGCGCAATAATTCTAAGCAGCTTAGGTATAGCTTAGGGTTAGAGACGTGACGGTAGCCGCTGCATACTCCACTGGGGGCGCCACTGTAGCTCCGGGGTATAAATGACGCGCGCACGTGCTCCGCTCCCCCGCATTCTCCTCTCGCAACGCCACGATCGATCTGAAAACTAATGGGAACTTGAGTTGACCCTATGGCTGCTTCGCATACTACTCAGGGTTCCTCTACGGGAAGATGGTGACATTTTTTACACCCATTCGCGCAGTTGTAGATTCGGCGCAATCATCTGATAACGGCGCTACGGCCGCTGTCAGCCCAGTGCGCAACTTATGAAGGAGACATCGGCGGGGGCGAGCGGAATGCCCGTTCTGATAACCGTTGTGAAAGAGGTGTCAGCGGTGGCAAGGAGGAGCCCCGGAGCGGCGACGAGTAAATCGGCTTCACCGGAATGAAAACTAGAAGGGTGAGACATATACTCTTTGCAGTAAAGACGGGACTATTGCCCCCGCCTCCCCCCATCGCCAGATTCAGCCTCAGACGATAATGCATGTGGAGTTCCATTGCCATTGTGGTCACAAAATGCGGCTTTGTTTTCGACCTTAAGCGCGTGCATTGGCGGTTCACACGCCTGTCGGAGTGGAATGCTGCCTCATCGCTAAAGACAACGAAATGCAGGTGTCCAGTGCCTGGCGCGATTCGCGGAGGGTGCCGAACCGGTATCGCACCGATACTTTTTTCGAATCTGAAGCAGAACCAGAACTTTTATTTTTTCAGCCCACTGAACCCGAAGCCGAACTTAAAAAAAAAAGAAATAACGGTTACCGTTTCACAACGAAATGATTAAACAATACGTTGCTGATAGTGTGCGTTCAATGTTTTTGGGGGCTTTCCCCCTCCCGGCAAGATAAACTTCGTAATCCCTCATGCACTCGTCGCTTTCAAAGCAATCGCAACATTATCAACGCTCTATAAGCGGTCACAACAAGGGGAAATGTAAGGGCGCCATTTCTTCCATTGCTATGCTCCTGCTGATCTTCCGGGCAGAGTGCAAGTCTGAACGGAAGAAATGACACACTTCGGGCGACCTATAAGCGATGGGTGTCTTCGACTTTGCCTTTCCTTCGCTGGGGCTGTATAAGCGCAACAATTCCACAAGACTGCTGCGCAGCGTATCGGCGAAGGCCCACATTCTAAGCGCGCCTCAATGTTGTATTTCGTAATTTCCTTAAAACGGTCGCACGCTTAGAAAGTGTAAATAATTGAGAACTGTCTTACTCAGGATAGGCTGAGTGGCTATAAGCAGCTGGCAAAAACTCACGTTTGATCAGCGCCCCCGCCGGCCTTTTTTCTGACATAGATGAGAAACGCAAACGTCTATGTGTCGATATTTGAAAGTTCGTTAACCATTCGCTGGTGTTGAAAATTTCTCTGGCGCCTTGCAATATAGGTTGTGGCATATAGCACAGGCATAGCTTCGGTTCATCAAACGCCTCTACATTTTTTGACACGAATGTTTTCACGGGAAAATCAGAACAAAGAGCTCATGATTTTGTTTTGAATGACTCTGCGTATAGTTCGCGCATGGATAATTTTTGCTCTTTTTCGCTCTCTTAAGCCACCGGAAAAGCACAAAGCCAAGATTTTTTCTAAAGGTTTCTTCTTTGCCTTACCTTTAACATAAACAAACTTCTTGTTACTTGGGGAGGAGCGAGTGCAGATGTACCTCAGAGAAATTTGTACCGGATGTTCTCGTTTTACATTGACGTCATGAGTTTGTTACAAACCACTTCACCGCAAACCACTTTACATCTCCATGAGTGAAACTTAAGCGCAAATTTTTCACAGGGGCGAGAAAGGGAACGACACAGGCGGTTACTATCAACTGAAAGTTTTAATGAAAACGAAACGCATTTATACCACCCCCAGACCGAACAACCCAGCACGTGTGCCCTTCGCATATGCGTACGGCCGTACAAGAGAACCGCCCCATTCCCTTCTCTTTTCTCTTCTCCTTTCCCTCATCCTCTACCCCCTCTCCTTGAGAAGTTGCGCTTCTTTATCTAAAATACTCAGTGACGGGTGACTTATGCAATCGGGACCCTTAATCCGGATATGGAAGGCTTCTGCAAGTTCCCTGGTGGCACGGTCTCTGTGCTTAAAAACTACTACCGTGTCCGTGAAGTGTGGCTGACAACGTGGCTGATAACCGCATTTAGAACAGTGCTGCGCCAGGTGTGTGTAGGGCTTTCTTTTCAAAGAGGAATGATGCTCCCTCAGGCGTACATTAAGACAGCGGCCGGTCTGGCCGACGTACACCCGGCCACATGACATGGGAATGCAGTACACTACATTGGTCATGCAACGAACAAATTGGAGCCCGTGTTTGATCAAACAACCTCGTGGGGGGGAATCGCCCCGGGAATCGAGCCTGTTGCTCACCATGGCGCATAAACTGCCCAGCTTGTTCTTGGCCGAGAACACCACCTTGACGCCGAATCTGTCAGCTGTCTTCTTGAGGCGATGCGACGGCGCATGTACATAGGGAATGACTACCACTTTTTTGCTCTGGTCGGTATCTGTTAAGTGACGCGCGAACCCTTTCAACTGTTTCACAAGACGCTGACAGATTGCCTGGAGGATGGAGAGGGGAAACCCTGCGTTCTCCAGCCGAACTACTTGTGCATTAAAGCTTTGTTGCGCCAAATGATAACAGGACTTGCTGACTGAGGATTTGAGACACGTGTGGGCTATCCCGTTCTTAACCAGCTTGGAATGAAAAGAGGCGAAGTTCAAGAGTGGCTTATTAGAACGGGGCGCGTACATCCAGCATGTATGGTGCCATGAGAAACGAAGCTCGAGGTCAAGAAATTTCAAGGTGCCTTCAACTGGAACCTCGGTCGTGAACTTCAAACCTTTACCTTTCGCATTGAAGGCATCAAGAACAGCACTTTGGAAGGACTCCATTTGTACGTTGCAGCCCAGAACCAAAAAATTCCCATGTCATGTGGCCAGGTGTACGTCGGCCAGACCGGCCGCTGTCTTAATGTACGCCTGAGGGAGCATCATTCCTCTTTGAAAGTAAAGCCCTACACACACCTGGCGCAGCACTGCTCTAAATGCGGTTATCAGCCACGTTGTCAGCCACACTTCACGGACACGGTAGTAGTTTTTAAGCACAGAGACCGTGCCACCAGGGAACTTGCAGAAGCCTTCCATATCCGGATTAAGGGTCCCGATTGCATAAGTCACCCGTCACTGAGTATTTTAGATAAAGAAGCGCAACTTCTCAAGGAGAGGGGGTAGAGGATGAGGGAAAGGAGAAGAGAAAAGAGAAGGGAATGGGGTGGTTCTCTTGTACGGCCGTACGCATGTGCGAAGGGCACACGTGCTGGGTTGTTCGGTCTGGGGGTGGCATAAATGTGTTTCGTTTTCATTAAAACTTTCAGTTGATAGTAAGCGCCTGTGTCGTTCCCTTTCTCATCCCTGTGAAAAATTTGCGCTTAAGTTTCACTCATGGAAATTGCGAACCAACTAGCTCGTCTCTCCATTTTGCTTCACTTTACATCTGCCCCGCTACAGCCCCCTACACTGAACTCTAGGAGGGCAGAGGCTTTGTCAGGCACTCCGCCTATATCTCTGCCTCCCCCGTCACGGATTGCATCCTTGGAAACAATTCTGAATAAAAAAAATAGCAGGGAGAAGAAAATGAAATCACTTAGGAACTTGGACAATTTACTGCATCCGGAGAAAAACTCCCACCTCCCCTCGCGGGAACCCCTGTGTAGATGCGACGCATAGGCGGAACGGCGAAGGGACCGCGTTTTATAGCGCGCATAACGTTGAGGGGACTGCGTAAGCCGGTCCCAGTCGATGACGACGTTGGCGTACTTGTAAAGCGGCGTGGACTCTAGGTGTTTGAGCCAAGCGTGGATGTTGCTTCGCCGGAGAAAGGCACACCGGTTATATGCGCGCGCGCCCGAAGGAGAGGAAACCGCGGAAGAGAGAGTACTGCACATGCGCCGGCCCCAGCGCGTCTGCCGCGGCTATGACGCAACGTCCCGCGGCTATGACGCAACACAATCCAACACAATCCACTTTAATTCAGTCCAATCCAAATCCAAGCCAAGCCAAGCCAATCAAATCCAATCGAATCCAATCCAATGCCCATCGCGAGAAAGTGTTCGCTATCGGAGAGGAGAGGGGGTGAGCGGCGTAGAGCGCAGCTGGCACGGCGTAGGATAATGGGGGAAGGGTGGACAACGCCGACGACAACGACGACGACGCCGGAGGGACAAGGCGAGTGAATCTCTGCATCTACAAAATTACACCATCTCCCCGAAGGGAACTATGTGGTAATGCAAAGCATGGGGGTTCCGTGTAGGTCCCACACTGGAGCAGAACCGGCGCAGGCGGCGTCTCGGAGCAGACTGAACGCCGCGCAGAGCGCGCTCCTGCTTTTATACAACTGGAGGAGAGGAGAATGCAGGAGAGACGCGCATGCGCAGTGGGGGTGTGGACGGCACAACAACAAGGGAGGGACATAGCCCCGACCATGAGATGGCTCCTGGTGCGGCAGTGTCGCCGATGTCTTCCTGGGCAGGCACGAGACGAGCACGCTTCCCCTTTAAGGTCTCCTGGAGCGACAGTGTTGCCGGTGTCTTCCTGAGCCTGCACGAAACGAGCCGAGCGGCGAGGAGGGGCGGCGAGGAGGAGAGCGGCGTTATCACAGCTGGTTAGGGCTCCTGGAGCGACAGTGTTGCCGGTGTCTGCATGAGCTGGCACGAGACGAG
Source organism: Haemaphysalis longicornis (assembly GCF_048455015.1). Taxonomy (NCBI): domain Eukaryota; kingdom Metazoa; phylum Arthropoda; class Arachnida; order Ixodida; family Ixodidae; genus Haemaphysalis; species Haemaphysalis longicornis. The sequence continues at coordinate 107,748,592 of NW_027526204.1, read as the reverse complement.
CCGAGCGGGTAGGGGGAGCGGCGGGGAGGAGAGCGGCGTTGTCACAGCTGGTTAGGACTCCTGGAGCTACAGTGTTGCCGGTGTCTTCCTGAGCTGGCACGAGACGAGCCGAGTGGGGAGGAGGAGCGGCGAGGAGGAGAGCGGCGTTATCACAGCTGGTTAGGACTCCTGGAGCGACGTGTTGCCAGTGTCTTCCTGAGCTGGCACGAGATGAGCCGAGCGGGGAGGAGGAGCGGCGAGGAGGAGAGCGGCGTTATCACAGCTGGTTAGGGCTCCTGGAGCGACAGTGTTGCCGGTGTCTTCCTGAGCCGGCACGAGACGAGCCGAGCGGCGTGAGAGGAGAGCGGCGTTATCACAGCTGGCGTAGAGAGTTGGACGACGAGGAGAGGTGCGGACGCTGGACGCCGACGGACGACGAAGAGTCGACTAAGAGATGCTTTGCGTCTAAAAAAATCTGAGGATCTCAAGGTTAAAGAACCTCGACTAATCCCAGCCTTGCGGTGTGCAGCAGAGCATTTATCCCACAATGCTCATATTGGTGTTTCAGAAAATTTATTAAAACCTATGCAGCGGCTTTTCACCATCATACGAGTGACGTCGGAAAAAAATAGCAGTGGCTTAGCTCGGCTATGCCAGGATATACGTAGCGTGAGTTTAGGTTCAACAGGTTATTCTTAGCTTTCCTGGTTGTCTAGGAGTAGCTTGATTATCATGCTTACTGCTGCTTTAATGACACACACAGTATATGCATCATGTGACACATGTATATTTATCAAGCGGCTCCGGCGCAGCGTCACCCATCGCCCCAGAGCTAAGCTGGTTCCACACGCGCACGCCGGTGTTGCTTCCACTCACGAGCCATCGGTTCCACACCCCACCACCCCTCGCATCATCATCAACTGGACCGGACCACCACGTGTGGAACGGAGGGCGGCGAAGACGCTGGGCGCGTAGCGTGTGTGAGACACGCCGGGCAGAGAAACGTTCTTTGCGTGGTATGACGTCACTGCTCCTCGCGCTTGCGCAGCTTGGTTCTCCAGGGGCCACGCGAAAGTGGTCAACCTCGACCAGTTTAGGTCCTCCTACAAAATCAAAACTGTTGGGAAGAATCCGCAAGATCGATATTTCCCCTCAGAACGTCTGCAGAGTCGCCCGCGTAGTGGCCACCGTGGCTCACGGTGATGACGTAACCACGGTGGAAGCCACGCGATGACGTCACCCGTCTCTTGAGGCCAGTGTCAGATTAGATTCCAACCTGGTTTCTCGGTGCTCTCCCCAGAGAATCATCGCTCATGTCACGGCCAACAAGGTTGTTTCCAACGAGCGGCCGTGCTAGCGCGACGGCCAGGTGTGTGGTCACGCTGGGATGACCTCATTGCTTGGCTCCCAGACTTCACTAGGCCGTCGCACAGAGCTTTACTCTCTGAACGCTGACCGTTCGTAACAAAGCTCAGACTGGGGCTAGCTGGTTGCACAAGCTTCGGTGAATTATGTACTACAGCTGTGTGTCGGTCTTTGTTTAGTCCTAGCTGTTCGTTCGTGCGCGCGCGCGTGTGTTAGTGTGTGTGTGTGCGTGTGCGTGTGTGCATGCGTGTGCGTGTGCGTGTATCCACCCTCCGCCTTACCATTCGATAGCATAATGCATTTTTTTGCTACGTTTTCATGAATGCAAGAAGTCCACGCCGCATAAGCGCCACGATACAGAAAAAATATTGTCGGCATGCTCGCACATAGAGAAGGGTGTGTGTGCCACCACCGCGGAAGCGATGGTGGCCGGCCCTATTTATTCAAAAAACGTAGCTCGCAGATCTTGGTAACATAATCTTGCGTAGGGGCCTCTGTTTCGTCCTCGAATTCCATGCGAGTGGTTTCGCTCGATGTCCAGGGTTCCCACCGGTCTCCATATTCCGTCATGGGTACGCTCCTGCAGCGAAAGAAATAAATTGGAGCAAAACACCACCCATGAAAAAGTATTACGTGCTTACAGAAAAAGTATTGTGTCAGCTTCCGGTTCTAGAGAGACTTCGTGTGAGGATTGAGCCGACAGTCTAACACAGTCATGCCGCGCTTAATGACACGTTGAAAACGTAATCAATTGCGGTTACCCGTGACATGCCGCACGAAACAACAGCACACGCTAATACCCAGCGCCCAGGATCACCTCAGTTGACTGGCTAACCATGTGAAAGTGCCTCTGGTTAGCGCTCCTCTTGACGTCAAAAAAAAAAAAAAAAAAGACCTGACCAACATGTAACTGTATTCCTAGCTTTACAACGCGGAGTTGTGCTACCTGCGCTCATACGTCTCCAAAAACGGCGTCCTTTCTAGTTGAGGCACTGTGCAACAAAGTAGCGAATGGCTTGCCTGCAGAACTGATTTAACCACTATTCAAGATATGTACAATGAAGATAGATTACAAATAACATTAAGCTCAATACCTTCCAAAGAGATGCTGCAGTTACTAAACCTGCTAGTTCACCGAGCGGTGAAACATAAGCAGTTGCGGGCTGTGCTTATTGCTATGGCTGTGGATAGCATTTTGTCCAGACGGAACGATATACAAGCGCTAAAGTTCCGTCCAGACGGAACGGAGTGTTGCGGGTTATACTTCCATCCAAACGGAATGCAACTGATAGCTTAGCGTTCCGTCCATACGGAGCCGGCGTGAAATTTATACAGTTCCGTCCAGACGAAAGCAAAACCGGCTGATTAGACGGCATACGCAGTCTTCAGATTTGGTGTAGAGGTTGCGCCTCGGATAATGGCACTATTGTACCGGGTTTGATTCCCCCCCCGGTCATGTTTTATTATTTTTTTAGTGGTTGTGCCAGCGTTTTGTAGCAGCTAACTTCGCGCCCACTTTACAGTTGACGCGGTGAGAGCAGTCGGTCTTGATTTTGCACTCAACCGGCCGCTCCGCTACCGCTCACTACCACCGTATGCATCGCCAGAGTTCTGATCATCGGAAGTTCTTTAAGGTGATTACTAATTAACGGTTATTCTGGCTAGTCAATGAGCGAAAGCGGTTCGTTCGGCTGGGTAAATATCAGGAAAGACTGCTCTCGCTGCTTGTGAAGCGTGCGTGGTCGAGTATAGCGGCTTGGAGTTCCGTTTGACGGATTTAGAGTTAGTCCGATCGCCTTTCCTGAGTTTTCTTGATTTTTATTCAACCGGTAAAACCGGTTCCGCTAATTGACTAGCTAGGGTCACATTTTAATAATAGTCACGCTTAATGATTACAGATGATCGGCCATCAAACGAACCGCCAAGCTCGACCACTGCCCCTTCACAACAAGCAGCGAGAGCAGTCTTTCTTGATATTTACCCAGCCGAACCGACCGCTTCCGCTCATTGACTAGCCAGAATAACCGTTAATTATTAATCACCATTACGAACTGCAGATGATAGGAAATCTGGCGATGGACGCGTCGGCCTTGGCTCTATAGTGAGCAGTAGCGGAGCGGCCCGTTGAGTGCAAAATTAAGACCGACTGCTCTCACCGCGTCATTTGTAAAATGGGCGGGAAGTTAGGTGTTGCAAAATGCTGGCACAACCACTAAAAAAAATAATACAACATGACCGGGGGGAGTCAAACCCGGTACAATAGTGCCATTATCCGAGGCGCAACCTCTACACCAAATCTGAAGTCCGTGCATGGGGCCTAATCAGCCGGTTTTTGCTTTCGTTTGGACGGAACTGTACAAATTTCACGCCGGCTCCGTCTGGAACGCTAAAGCTCTCAGTTGTATTCCGTCTGGACTGAAGGATACAACGCAGCGCTCCGTTCCTTCTGGACGGAACTTTAGCACTTGTACATCGTTCCGTCTGGACGGAACGCTAGCCACAGCCTATTGCTATACAATCAATTCTGCAAACGGCATTGACTCGAAGCGTCTTCTATTCCGTGCTAGGGAAACTTCACACAATGAAACCCGAGTCTCTATCAGATCACCCAGACGGTTGCGTCAAAACATTTCCTTAAGTACTGACACTGCGAATCGCATTTCAACCGGAGAAAGCAAGTCCCGGCACAAGAAAAGTTTCAAAGTACCCTCCAAGGTTGTGGCAATGGAAGTTTACGAGGAGAGTTTTCGAGTCCTAATATTCTACATTAAAGCCTCGGCGCCCCATTCCTAAAGCAGTCGTATGCTTTGCCAATGATCATCCCATGATTCCAACGTGCAAAGCTTTGCGTTAAGGAATAAATCTTCTACGCGCCCCTGATGAGCCAACGCCGTTACCGGGTCTTTCCATATTCCCCTTGGTTTATGTTTAATGCTTGCGGAGACAGCGTAGCGTCCCTTACTGGAAAGGCTTACAATTCACGGCATCAGCGATAAAAAGCTTGCACAGACAATATTCTACAGACGGTGCAGCAGCAAGAATGCGTGTTTTCGGAATTGAAGGGAAACGAAAAACAAACTTAAGAGGACACTTTCTGCGAGGGTTGCCTAACGCGTGCGTATACTATATTGCTCACTTGGCGAATTCTGCAAGCAGTCGATGTTGTGAGCGATCTTCACTTCATACAGTATTAAATCAACTGAGGCTAGAGCCGCAGTTTACTTCTAAAAAGTTCGGCCTCAAGGGACGAGTAGAGCCTTTTGTGGGGTGTTTACGTGTTGATGAAAAAAAAAAAATTAAGCTTGGCGCCAACACGTAATGCTAAGTGGCCCAGTGTGCTGCGTGTCATTACAAATACAGTGACAAATATTATTCGATATCGTCTCCGTTAAAGCTTTTATGGCTATTGCGGTACCATAAATCCGTGGGAATTCTCAAGGAATGTGATCCTGTCGCTTCTAATGGTTTCCGAGACGTATATCACTCTAGAACCATTATTCTATTGGAGTGTGTTTAGAAATGCGCTCCTCTCGGTTGGCGCTGTTTCCTAAACATATGTGGCTGTAAGTAAAGCACAGAAATAAGAGTTGGCAGTAAAGAAAACCTCGGAAAACAAAGGGGAGGATGTGGTAGGTCATTGAAATAGATAAAGAATTTGGAAAGAAAGAAAGAAAGTGGAGAACAAATGCCCGCCAGGTGGGATCCGAACCCACGACCTCCGTAAGTAAAGCATGTGTTCTGAGCCTCGATCCGTGTGCCCAGCTAAGAATTGCTGCTAGTTTAGACAAAAATGTCGTTGAAACATTAAAACCGGCGCCAATGGGCTGTTATTAAGAACCCCATGGTATTAGCATATACCCAGATAAACTGACAATTCGTATAGCGCATTTTGCACGCCAATCTTCAAGCTGGTGGACAAAGTGGCTATGTTTAACAAACTTGATATTCGGAAAGCTGATGTAACGTGTTCAAATTACTAAAGCACACCTGATTACCTTAGTGAAGTAGTCGTCTGCCGAAAACGCACACCCGACTGCATTTTCCTAGAGAAATGTTGACACGTCCGAACTTCTCAAGAATGTTAGTAAGCTGACGATCTTTTTATTGCTACGCAAAAATGCTGACACGTCGGACCTTCCAACAAATTCTGTAAGCTGGCGATTTCTTCTCTTGCCTATGCAGGCTGCTACAGAAATGAATATTTGTAGAATTTGTGAGCAACCGTTCCCTTGTTGGCTCTCAAACTTCACACAGGTACCGCATTTTGTGACGTATTTTGCTTAACTCCAATAACGGTTACGGTAATTCCCTGCTTATTTACCAGATGAACTATTTTCGCTTATGCAGGAACTAACGGCAATCTCGGTTGAAGCGCTATAGCGTCTCCTTTGTCCTTCACGGGAAACCTTCACCGACCATGCAGGTGAGACGTGTGAATACGACCTCAAGTTCAAATTCGCCTGTATGTTGCCGGTTGTGTTTGCGTTTCCTAACTGTCGCCTACGTGGCCATCGCCCGACGGTATTTCCTGCAGGCGCACATGACACAATAATTCGAAAGTGGCAATGGCTGTCACCAAACCAGTCTTCGTTGCAGAAATGCAGCGACGTCTGGCAGTACAACTGGCCTACCCGCTGCGCACGTTCAACTGCTGGAATACGTAGTTTAAGGGTTTAGAGCGCGGAAGCGACACCTTGCAAATGAAGAGCACGGTAGTGGTCGGTCCGCATTAATTTTGGCCACCTGGGCATATTTAAGCTGCACCAAAATGTCTACACACGAGCACTTCCGCTTTTTGCTCCATCTTAATTAAGGGCAGCCACCACTGTCGGGGCCGAATCCGCGTCCTTGGGCTCAGAAGCACAACGGCGCAGCTAGCGTAACTAAATAAGCTACGCTTAAGACTACCGCCACTTCGTGCACCCGGAAGTGTCTGGGGGCCACTTTGTTTCTTGTTGGCAGTGTTGCCATCTCTCCTAACGAAACCGCCGCCGGGTGGGGCGGGCAGAGTGCGACCGGCCGCTCTAGCGTCGCAGCCCAGAGAGAGAGAGAAAGAGAGAGAGAGAGAGAGAGAGAGAGAGAGAGAGAGAGAGAGAGAGAGAGAGAGAGAGAGAGAGAGAGAGAGAGAGAGAGAGAGAGAGAGAGAGAGCCGCCCACAAACAAAACGGGGGCGCCCATATGTAAACAAATAATATGTGGTGCCGACCGACCTATGAAAATCCTGGAGGCACATAATATTCTGGCCTCGCAGTACGCTGTTCGACGGGTTGATGCGTCCGCTATCCATAAAGATGACGGGAAGACATTGAAAGGCTACAAGGCAAACTTTAATTAAGGATAAATGAAAGACAGGAAAATGTTACAAGTCGAAAAAAGAAAGGTTCCTTCCTCTGGTTAGCTCCGTAAAAAAAGTGGTGCTGTCTCAAGGGCTGACAACGGCAGACTGGTGGTCGTGGCGTATCTGGACCCAGGCGCGGCACGGCTCTGCGAAACGTAACTTAACACCTCGCCGGTGTTGCAGGACAGCGGGAGAAACGGGTCGAATTCCTTTTTCGGCCGTCCCCGGCTCGGAGAGGGAAGGAGAAATGCGCACACACAATCACAAGAACAAACACACAACACACTCGTTTCACCCTCCGCGGGTCACCGGCTGACTCGCAGTTCAGAGTTTGTGGCGCCTCGCTGCGTGTCGATGAATGCGAGCAGAACACATAACAATGAGAGAAAAGAGTGCCGATACTCTAAAAGCCTTTAGTAAAGCTACACTCGGATACAACTCACGAAAAATGCGGCTTTTCCTCATCAAAGGTCCCCCATCCAGCCAATGGTGTCACCGTATCAACGTGTCGTCATGGTAGACCGTCTCCACGCCGCGTTCAATTAAAGGGACACTGAAGTGAATTTGTCAAGCTCCCGTTTTTGCTTGCACTGCGTAGACTGGCTCAAATTAGCACACTTTTCATCGTTTATCCGGTTGACAAATCGGTAATTATTTTACAAAGCACGAAAGAAGAAAAACTACCATGCGCGGTTTGCGGCGGCCGCACCAACTAAGGCTGTGACGTTGAGAGGAGGGGCGCCGTGATTGGACGATGCCCAAGGTTAGCAATCACACAAGTTTCGGTTTCGGTTTCGGTTCTGTAAAACATAACCAATGGCTTTGTTGGATGGGCATTCTCAATATCTCAGTAATCATCGTACCGCGCTTCTGCCATGTTGTCGGCTGTAAAATGCACAAGATAAGCCTCCCAGGACGGCTTGTAGTCGTAGCATTCACTAGCCGAGACCTACGCAGTGCATGAACGCCCTCCGCGTACCCGCAGACGCCCAAATGTCATGCGCTTTTCCCCCATATTTGGAGCTTGCCTCCCTCATGCCTGTATCGTAAAAAGCGTGTTCGCACCAGGCCAAGGGTCTGTTCATTCTGGCCTGTGCCCACTGCCTGCAAGCAGTCGGTGCTTATGGCAACAGCACGCCAACGAGAACTCGCTAGCGCGCCAGTGCCAGCCTGCGCGCGTTTTGTGAACTAGTTCGTGTAGCCATGAACGTTGCGGCCCCAAAAAAGGTGAACTCAATATAGAAAACATCGGCGGAAAACAAAAAAGTTAACTTACAAAAAAAAAAAAAAAGCACGTGCCCGCGGGGATTCGAACTCGTGACTCGCAAAACATCTATGGTGAATTCCTAGCGCCCCAGACTGCTAGGCTACGGAGCGGGACGCGGCAGAATCGCTAATATAGGGTATATATTGTATAACCGGTTTACACTTTTATTTAGTTTTGGCATTTCAAGCCGCTTAGGTGACTATTTGTTGTACTGCGATCGTGCAGTAAGCGTCGCCCGAGTTTCCACAGTAGCTCACGTCTAGCAATTGCATTTCGTAGACGGAAAAGCGTTCGCAGATGCGTAGTCGTGCTGCTGACCGCTGTGCTTGTTCGCCCAGCGCAAAAAAGTGCTTCCCGCGCCCACGTTTAACGCTGTACGGTAAAAATATCAGTTGATTTTATTTGCTTAGTACCTATATTGACTTCGCTGACTCTTCTCCCGCCTTCAAGGGGCCTTATATTTTCCTACTGGCGTACCAGTCAGCGAAGCGTCGCATGTGCAGCGCTTGTGTGAAGCGACCTTGACTTGGAGCTAGATACAGTGTACAAACAAACCAAGTAAAGAAAGGCACATTCTTCCATTCACAAACGTGTCCTGGCTTCGTTTCAACTAAGCGAACGAATTGCGACCAAGCAATTTTTTTTTAACCTCCTTGATTGCGACGACCCGCCGGCGGCCGGCGGACGAAACGCTGGGCCGACTGACTCTGTCGGCCGGGGAGCCGTGCAGTAGCGCAGCCGTGGCGCAGCCAATTGCCAGCTCATCCCCTCCTGACGTCACACGAAAACGCCACAGAAAATGGGCGAGCGTAAAGAGAGGAGGACAGCGTTTTCGAATTAGTTTTTCTACTAAATAAAATCGCGTAAACGCGCCTAGAGTGGTCGAAACATGGCCTGGGGACTCCGGACTACAATTTGCGCTAGTAATCCCGCAATGTTTACATATCACTTCAGTGTCCCTTTAAGAAATCAGAGCATGTTCTTCCGCGCGTACGGACTTCCGCCAAAATGTCCGCCTCCGCTGTTGGCGTCAATCCATCGGCGCCGTCGCGCTCTGAGAATGATTTTTAGTGCTGTTCAGTCGTATTCCTTGTTTGCGTGTTGTGTTCAGTGTTCTTATCATGCTCGGTAACGACAATCACTAGGTGTTTTTTCTTCTGCCTTGTGAGCCGCCGGCGTTGCCGCAAAATAGCCGCCGCTGCAGGTTCTGGATTCTGTGTACACTGTGTGATACAAAGCAGTCGTCGTCATCCTGTGCGGGCGTGTCGTTTTGAGCCTGAAGTGCTTCTCGTTCTACCGTTTAGTCCCTCCTGTGTCTGTGCTACCCACGTTACCGCAACAGTGACTGCGGCAGGGGGCGATAACTCCTTGTTTATTTCTCCTAGATTACGCCAGTCGTAAATATTACTGTTGTGCATAGCGCACGAACGACGTTAACATAGCGGGAGCTAGCGTTTAGCGCGCGCTATTCCTTGCGCGCGACCTAGTGCGCATGCGCAGTCCGCAAAAGGAGGGTTTGCGTTTTGCGGACGCACGCTATTTTCCAGAGTTTGCGGGCGGTACTTTGCGGCATTGCGGGCCGCGCGCGGCTGGCGCTGGTAGGGTGGCCACCCTAGCGCTAGTTTCGCGAAACCTGCTTGCTCGAGACGGCCTGCCCCCGCTGGCCGCTGCCGGCCGGAATGGTTCTGTGCGCGCGCGCCTCGCCTTCACCGGCGATATCGCGTTGCTGACAGCAACAGGTACCTGCGGTCGCACAGAATACTAGACTGTGAAAGACACGAAAAAATCAACCGCGCTCATTTCAGTTTTCCTCATTATCCATCCCTGGCATGGCCTAAACGACGTCATTGAGGCCATGGCTGCCAATTGGCTGTCGCTGGTGCGCTTCGCGGCTTATTTTTCGCATTTCCTGTGACGATCCGCCATTGTCGGCGCTGTGTGCCAACCTCTTTCTATGCCTGAGCCTGTACGCACAGTTTTGACGTTTCTTTTGTGTTTTGGGTGCCCGTGGAGCTTTGCTTTGCTTTGCTTTGAGGTTGTCGGGGAGTGGGGAAGGGGGAGGAAAGGTGCCCAAAACTGTCTGACTGGTGGGTTGTCGACACCTTATCAGGACCGCGGGGGGATGGGGAAAGGAGTATGAAAGGGGGATAGCAGGAAGGGTGCGAGATGAATGGGGTCAGGAATTTGAAGTTTGAGTGAAGATTTTTTTCAGCCAGATCATATGACACAAACGTTTATTGCTTCAAAAACGCCCTATACCAGACTGAGCGCATGCTTGCGATCAGGCAGCCGTGCCTGTTTTCTTGTGGCACCAAACAGGAAATAAACCCTTCCACGTTTCGGAGAAAAGGGAAAAACTATCCCGGCCTGTCACATATCGAAGGCCGCCGGAGAAAACCCCGCGAGCCGCCCTTCTCTCCGGCAGGGAGCGTGCGGCTTTCGTGGCGCTGTTCGTGGTCGAGTGGAGGGAACAATTATGGGCGATTTCTCATCGCATGTAGTTTCGGCGATAGTGAACGGATTTTCATAACTCTTGCGGGAGGAGATTGCTGAGACAATAGACTTTACCTTAAAATACATTTGGAGTAGTCGATTGTAAGTGTTGCAGGGTCCCTTTAAGGGTAAGGGAAAGCGAAACGCAGCTATAATGAAGCATAGAGATCTGTGGGGGTATAACAAATATGAAGTAGTGAGAAGAATGTGGAAATAAGTAATGTTCCGGGTCTCACATTTGCGAATGCTGTACTCTGTCCAAAATCAGACGCTCCAGGCCTTGAAGTGAACCAGAGAACGGTAGGCCGTTTGACCTTAGGCGCGCATGGAAAAAAAAAACTAACGAAGCAGTACAGGCAAATATGGGCTGGGCGTCGTTTTGAAGTTCGAGAAGCACAGAGTAAAATATGTTTCGAGATGAGGTGCAGAGCAATGGATCAACGAAGGTGGGCAGCTAAGGTTTTTAGGTGTCCATACTTGAAAAGCGTGGACACGCAGTGGTTAAGGAAGACTATAAGGCTAACGATGAAATACGGAAGGAACAGTGAAGACTCCAAAACAGCCAAGGTAACAAAAAAAAAAAAAAAGAGGCAAGGCAGATTGAAACGAATAAATGGGGAAAAAATGGAACCTAAAACGTCGTTAGAATTGTACAGGGGCGAGATATTGAACATCAGAAAGGAAAATTTTTACGATGATTCCGAGGGCGGTGCTTTGCTTTTTGAGGGTAGAGCAGGTTGCTTGCGAACTAAGCTTTGTGGGGAAGTATTTCCAAAATGGTGGGGTATGCGCTGTCTGCGGAAAAGAAACAAACTATGCGGCGCATATTGTTAGTAGGTGAGGGTATCCATCCAAATGTACACGAGGGAAATATTCGGCTTCCAGAAGCCTTGGGATTTAAGAGTAGCACAGAGGAAGTGAACTTCAAGACTGTCGAGGTGGCGAAAAGAAGATTAGAATGCTGGTGGGCGAAAATTAGAGGGGGGAAATATTGCCTAGGACGGTTACCGCCTGTAACAGAAAAAAAGGCATTTTGTGCCTAATAAGCATTTTGTGCCTGCCCTAAGCAGCGCTAGTATTAAACGAAGAGTATAAAACATAGGTATATTAGCCCTTTCCAGTAAGATGACATGTAATCGCCCCGCTACAAAGGGGATACCAATAGCAATCATCATCACCATCATAGCGGCTACGATGTCATCTCTCTCTCGGCCTCCCCTCACTTTTGTGTTATGCGTCACCGCCATAAAGCACGCCCCCCCCCCCTCTCCAGACGCTGTTGAGTTCGGCACTAGTCCAAAACACGTGAACGCCGTTGTTATACATTATACGGTTAGCACTTCACACGAGGGATTGAGTGAGCCCAGGTGGGAAACCCGCCGCTGTGCTGGTTGAGTACACTTTTTGTCTCCACATCTCCACGTTTGGGCGTAACTTAGTCAGAATAATGACAGGCTCTCACGCCGTTTCGCTATTCGGGTCGAGGTTCGATCCGTGGCGGTGCCACTAGTTTGTGTAGCCAGTAGAAGCCTCGTTGTTTTCTTCTGACGCGCACACGAAAATTCCCTTGGCCTGTAAAGGTATACTCCTTCGCAGTAGAAACCGAGTGCACGTGAGCATGCGCCTCGTGAGGAGCGGCCGGCGTCGGCCCAGCGCTCGTGGTGTGATCTCTCGCGGGGTGTTCTGCTCGCCAGTTCACGTGTGTTCGCGCCTGAAGTGGGCAGCACAGATGCCGAGTTCGCGTTACAGACGCAGAGCTCACGAAGCCGGTGGCCGCGTGGTCTAACGCGTGCTGATGCGGTTCAGCCTCGGAGAGATGTGAAAGGCTGGGCGCAAAATGATCCGGGCCTCCCAGTCACGGAGAACATTGTCGACGAATCGTGACGGGACGCCAGCTCTGCTGTTTCTACAGCCTTCCACCACTAGGGCAAGCTGAATCCATTTGTTTTAAATTTTCCGCGGTAAAACTTTCAAGAAGAAATAACGAGAGAAAATAGGTGATAATAAAAAAAATCCCTCCCATGAAACCAAGAAAACAGCCGGATTTCGCAAAGATTTGCTTTGCTTGCCAAAATGATTCCTTCTGTTATTTCTGTTTTGGTTTCTCGTGCATCTCGTTCCACCCGCCATGTCCTGCCAGCCTAATGAGTTTGAAATACGGGAACATACGTTTACACCTTTGCGCGTGTAGATGAGAATGCATTTGCGTTAACCCTTGAGCAGTAGGAGGATGCCGTGCGCAGCTCAGAAGTTATAAGTCTCGGGCTTGGAGGAAAAGGTGCCAGCGGTGTACGACGAATGAGCCGCTCCCGCCCCTTCCCCACTGTGTTTTGATTGGCCGGCTATAAATCCGGTCTGACCACCCAGCACACAAAGCCCAGCGCAAATTTCCAGACGCCAGAGCGTGTGTCACGTAACAGCGTTGCTTACCCGTCTTTGATAAAGTTGACCACGGCCGCCATGTCCAGGATAGGTTCGAAGAGCTGTTTTTCCGCGCCGTCGGTCATGTAGTGGAACCCCTTCACGGACGCTTTTCGGACGAGTAAGCGCGTGTCGCAGCCGCCCATGTATAGCGCCAAATTGGTCAGCAATTGGTTCTCCGTACCAGCGTACCGGGCGAGTTCTCTCACCCCATAGTCCCAATTCCAGTCGGACGGGAAGAAATAACTGAGTGTGAAGTTCCAAAGATTATCGGGCGTTGAGTCGTAGCGAGCTGCCATCGCCACCGGCCTGACGTACTCGTCGAAGAAGATCTTCACCTGCACGTGCCATGAAACGCACACGTCTGCATACACAGAGGCCGCTACTGTCTCGTGCAACACGGGGGATGCCCCTACGAGGGGGTTGTATCAAGCGTGTAGCCAAAGGCGGTGTGTTTCTGTGTCAGAACAAGCCCCGACTTCTTCTGAACGCCGCATGCCGCCGTCCCCTTCCTCTCGCCCTTATCTCTGGTCTTGACTATTTGGACACTTCATCAATTATCTATAATGTAAAACAAACATAACGAAGCTGTCCGTTTAATAAAGGGGAAAATTGACTGAAACTTTGTTGGAGCGGAGATCACTTTTTTACCGCTGGCGTACAACGCCCCCCTAAAAGTCTTTTTGGCTACAACGATGGGGTGAATACCGGCGCGGTGACACAAATGCAAAGCTAATTTTAGCTTCGTGTTCCCTAAAAGATCATCTGCCATCTTCCGCACTTCTCTCGCGGCAACGCCAAATAGTACAGGGCAATTTTTACCTAAAACGCGTGGTTGAAGTAACTGCCGTAATATTAAAATTAACTATTATTACTGTGAATATTGTGAGCGCTGTAGTCAGAGGATCAGGCGACGCTGTCAAATCTGTACTGCACAAAAAACTCCCCTGTTTTAAGTTTCGTGTATATTGGCGTTTGAACGTCCGCTACATTGGCCGCTCCAGAGGAGGGGGGGGGAGGAGGGACCAGGGCTCCCCTGAGACCACTGCTTTCCCTTTTGCCTTCCCCTTTTATTTGCCAATATCCACCATTTCACCTCCCCATATCCATTTTATCCCTCGGCGACGTAATGTTCTGGCCATGAGTTTGGGGCATAGAATAGGAGTGCTCCGGCTTCGCAACTTTGTTGGTGCACCACCCCCACCCCCTTCCAGCCTATTGTTCAGTAAAACCTGCCTTTGCAATGCGCTACCCCGTTTCCTCCTTGGGCAGCGATGTGCCCCAAAGCGGGCACCGCTTGCATGGTAAGCGCTTTGCTCTTCACCTGCACCGAAAGCCTGGATCCGGTTTTCTCTGGGGCAAGCGAGCTGTCTGCAGTGCCCTGGAGGCTGGAACTGCAAGCAGTTCTTACCCAAACGCTTCTTCCTAACAGCGAAAACAGACATGCTTTGTTGTGCAACAAGTCTGTTCACGGTCTGTTTTTATCCCTAACGAGAGTTGCCCGAACACCCCCGCTTAGATGGTCACTCACATATCCACATCCTGGTCCCCCTACCAAAGACGAGGGATGTCGCGCACGCCTTGATTCGCGTGCTGCCGACGACGAGTCATTCGTATACGGCTTCAGGACCCCTGTGCATGTCCCTGAAACTGCCCATACAAGGCATCTGACGGAATTATGGATGAAAACCTTTTAACCTTTGGAGTTAAAACGAAAGGCTAGACGCGATGGCCAGCAGTACACTTATATGATGAAAAATATTCTGGCCGAAAGACGATTACGGATGAATTGAATGGCACCGTTTCTTTTCTATTGCTATATCAACCGGAACTCGGCTTTAGCCAAACATATCGCCTTTCACTTATTTACGTCACAACGCATGTCAAACCACTAAAATAATAGAGCAAACGCAAAAACTCCGAAGGTGGTGCTTTAGCTGTGGTTAGTGATTTTGTGTATTGTAAGATATGGTCGACTTGGAGACAGATTGCATAGGTAGGGCCTTAACTGCCCTGTGCTCAGAACAAGAGTGTATAATTTTACCTTTGTGCACTGGGTGGTCAAGCTATCGTGCACCAAGATTACAAAAATAGCAATGGTGTTACTCGAAGAAAGCCTAGCGCGTAATATTTCCAGTGCAGTGGAATTGCACCCAGTAATTGTTTCGTTAATGGGATCTGAATTATTGATTATAATTATCCAACTCGAGAAGTGCTACGCTAATCATTGAAGTGTCAATGAGGCACGTATATACCCACGAGAGGTATCTAACTTGGTAATTGGTTTACCGGCGAACGATTTGCGGACTTATTTATTCTCACGGATAAAGAATCCCCTCAAGATATGAAAAATACCACGTGACGGCGTTCCCGCGCGTATCGTAAAGCAATGCCCTTGAACAGGCTGCGTCAGAGTTAGCCAGAATGAAATAAAGAAAAGAAACAAAGAAGAAATCGCCACCGAGTCTGTTGCTTATCAGCTATACGCGTCCAGCGACACTTGCTGTTGCTGCTCCTTCTTTTCATGCCCTTACCAAGGTGATGCGCTGTCTTTTCGGACCTGGGAAGCGCAAAGCAGTTGGTTGGAATCAGCTTATTTGAGGGCGATTACTTGTGATGTGCACTAGGGTACCTCGATTCCAGCGCCGGACGCGAGAATTAAGTGCCCTATAATACGCGTGGAAGCGGTGTTACGTGGCATTTTGGGTGCCTAGTACCTTAGGACCGCACAATGTCCGTCCGCGTCCATCCGTGCGCCAACCACCATTTAGTGAAACTCGATTTGAGCCTCGAGTTGCAGTGTAATTTAGGGAATAATCAATGTGCAACTCAAGGCTCAAACTGAATGACGGTCGGGGAGCAAATCGGATCTCACTCGGGGCGCAACTTGGACGTCATTTCGAGTCTCCGTACTCCGCACCCTCGCCATCATCCACGGAGGGGAGATGCTGCCATTTTTTTATGTTTCGCGGAGTTTCTTTATCAGTCAGAATAAATGGCTAACTATAGGCAATTAGTTGGTCGGTGAAAATGCTAGTCAGATTCCTCTCGTGGTTACCTACAAGTGTCCCATTGTCATTTCAATGATTAGGGCTGCACTTGTCCAGTTAGATAAATAATTATAATTAGTTAAATCTCATTAACGAAAAAATGACGGGGCGCTACTCTACTTTTTGGAAACAATATTAGCTAGGTTTCGTTCGGGCAGCGCCATTTCTCTTTTTTTAAAATCTTGGTGCATGATAGCTGGGACACCCTGTATACGAACTAATCTTTCTATTTGGCATACCTGGAGAGTCGACATTTCTCATTTTTAGGTATTTAAATGCGCCAACAGCAGCCCACGACATTTTATTCGTTGAAGTATTATAACACCCACGTTGAAAACAAAACGTTCAGCGTTGATGAAGTTTACGCACTTATTGCTTATCAGCAGCGGGTAGTTGAGGTACAATACAAGCGGTGGCCCTTCGAGTGGCTATAATACAGAAGTATAACTCTAGTAGCGCAATAAAGACGCAATGAAGGCCACGTTTGAAGATCTAGCCTTCGGTAACTCATTCCCTTCTATTTCAACCACTGAGAACATAAAAAATACAGGTTGGACGTCACTTGTTGGACGTCACATCGTCCAACAAGTCTTCGCCCAGGCTGCCGCTTTGGAGAACGTGTATACACTGATTCAGCTATTTATCGTAATATGTGAATATTACTTTGAAGCTTGTGATAAATTGGTCGTCAGTTCTTTGAGCAAAACTGTTTTTATGAACGAAACCTTATTTGGTCTTTACGACCGGTTTAAGATAGTTCTACGAATGTGTATGGTCTCCGTTACCTGGTTGATGTCGACGCCAGCAATGACCTCAGGTATTTCAAGCGCCGGTCCCTTTGAGAACTGCTGTAGATCTCCCAAGCTTGGTGCAAAGCGAAACTTCAGCCTTGCAGCCGCTCGCAGAAGCACCTCAAGAGTAGAGTTCCTCAAGCAACGCAGTGAAATGGAATTTCTGTCCCGCCCGGTGCAGTTGATAGAGGTGGACAAGTTCCTTGATGGTTCCAGCTTGCCCTGAGTAGACAATGTGGCAGTGGGGAGATATAAAAATATATGGTGTCTTGGGGCCCAATATAAGAGTGGGGTAGTACACAAACCACCGCAAGTATGGTTACAAAGGCTTCGAGGGTGATCTTTTAACCGGATAGAGATGAAATGGGAAGCGATCATGGCTACATGGGCTTTCTCATCATTTCTTGGGCTTGAAATAAATAAATCCTCAAAGTGTCGCGCAGGGAGGGACACAAGCTTTATAATATATGGTCTCTTTTATTTGCCTGTCCACAGGAGTTTTGTGCAGATTCCGGGATGTCCAAAGCTGCTCTTTGGTCAGAAATTCCAGGGTAAAAAATTAAGCCGCCATCTAAATTTAGATGCGAAGAGTGGGAATCAGTGGAGCTGGTGGTCTTCACTAACTTTAACTTGGCTTTTCTTAGGTATGCCTGCTTCTTAAGAGAAAATAAGGTTCTAGACAGAAGCTTGCTTCATGCAAGTTGAGTTAAGTGACAGCCCACAATCCGCCCTCCTAAAGTTTTCAAACTGCTGAAGTCCGAATCCAAAGTAAAGTCGAAAGCCAACGTCTGCGCTACGATCACAAAGTAAAGGCTTAGCACCCGGAGTGCGACGGTAGGGCGTTATCGGATAGATGCCGGATTCATAATACGAGGGAAGCATGTTCGATTCCGACCACGGAATGCGTTCTTGTCTTTCCAATGGCCAGGTCATGCTATCGCTTCCCGCCGCTGCTAACATAGCACCCCCCGCACTTGTGGTCGCCCAGAGGTTAGGTTGAAGGTTTCACGGCGTAAACGTCGCGGGAATCCTATTGGTTTGCCGGGTTGGGGAGGTCCTGGGAATCACACCGGATGTGATTCCGGGACCTCGCGAACCCCGTTTTCTTGAAGCGCGCACTCCCGACCCCTGCTCGTGGGCCTCTTGCGTCCTCGCCATTTACTCTCGCATTTCTTGGCCCAGCAATTTCCTCCTCACCACTTGGCCGGGCGGAATTTCCTCTCAACAATACGCACAAGCAGAAGGAGGTTTGACCAGCTCCACTGTTGAAAAAAGACATCCCCCTCGCGAGGGGCACGATCAAATGCACAGCATTTCCGAGGGGGTGCGCCGGCAAGTCGTATCTCTCGATCGCGGGACCCGTGTCGCCATCTTTTGGAGGCGCGGGACAACTTGTGGCGCTTCCGAAACAAACGAGAAATGAGTGAAGGATATAAGGCGCTTTCGGTGCATCGAAATCTGTGTGGGTTTCGTGGCTCGGTCGGTAGTGCGCCGGGCACCTTGCGCTCCGCCCGCGGCGTCATGGGTTCGAAACCGGGCGCCGGAAACTGTTATTTCTTCCTGGCTGCGGACTACGACAAGACGCGCATGCGGACTATGACAAGGCGCGCATGCGGACTACGACAAGGCACGCCAACGCCGCGTGACATTGTGAGTTACTAAAATGCTATGCATTTAAAATCACGCTGTCCGCTGTCTAACCATGACGATAGCTGAACGCGAAGCTTCCTTTTATGACGCATTGTTTGGTTAACGTATGAGTTTGGACTGAATTTTGACCCAGTGGAAATTTAGTAAAAACTCATACGACAATCTAAACTCATACGCTTCATGTGCCTCCGCTGGCCATCATCATTGTTTTGTAAAACTTATTATGCGAAGTCCGCTTAGCTGTACTGTGTTTTGACTACCGGACGGTCATCATCAGGGAGGCAGAGAAAGCTCCACTTTAAAGGAGCCATGAAGAGAAAATGCAAGTTGGTTTTATTCGAAAGATTTCGTTTTTTATAGTGCCCCCAGCGCTTGTCCGGATACAAACGGTGCTTTGTTCACTGAGAAATTAAACAATTTAGGTTAAAATTTTGATTTTTCCGCTAAATCGTGCGTTTTCGTGGTCCCAAATGACATCACAGGAACCGACCGCTCTGCAGCCTAGAGTACCTCCATTCACGCATCCGCCGTACAGGGTAGAGACACGTATACGCTGGCGCCGCCATATCGGTTGCTCGCTCGCCGCCGAAGCAAGTCATTGTGTCAAAGCCGCGCTAAAATTATCGCCGCAACGCGGTTTACTGAAGAAGTTTGAATCATATTGTCTGTTTCGCGTTGCTGGGTCTCGTGGGAAACGAAAAGAATAGCGCGTTGAGCCCGTTGGCCCAATTGCGGCGGCACGGGACCGTTCAAAGGTTGTCTCCACCCTGTACAGCGGTGTTGGTTTGTTCCCGCATTTCTTTACGTTCCGTAACCTAGATGGCGCCACCATACCGTGGCAAGCGTTTGGTTTGTTTTTGCCCGCATTTAAACCTGGCTTGTTTTTGTTCTGGGAGAAAATATTCGTTCCCTGAAACAGTGCTCGCTCGACAAATGGGGTCACGTAAGACACCGTTGCTTGCGTCAATCGGCCAGTGTCGTCTGAGACAACCCCAAGCCCCGTAGTGCTGTGCAGCTAAACCAAGCATGCTGTGCGCAGTACGAACAGCAGAACGCATCAGTACTTCTATGTTTACATGTGCTTTCGTAACTTCCACTGTTTGCCCCATCATTCTTATTGCTTTGTAAAGAATGTGCCCTAAATTAAAGCGCAAATCGCTCGTTCGTCTAGTTTGTAAGCTCTACCTAATTTGCGTCTGCTTCTGCCAGCCTCCGCCAATCGCAGAGCTTAGCTCATAGGTTCTGTTGCGGGAAATGAGCTGGTGGGTCGCATGACCATTCCCGTTTTTCCTAATTATGTAGCTTATTTGAGCGAAGTTTACGTTAAAAGTGGTGTCAGTAGATTCTAACGAGACAATCTTTTGAATGAACCAAACTTGTGTTTTCTCTTCATGGCTCCTTTAACCACACCTGTAGTTACGTAGTGATTGTGACAGCGCCCGTGCTCAGGAACCTGGCATGTCGCCTTTTAAGTTTCATTTTAGTTTTACTTCATCGACATTTTTCTGGGGGTTACCACGGGCGGCCCGGTTTTTTTATGAACCGCAAGCATTACTCGTGCAGTTAAGCACTTAGGCGGGGGGAAATAGCAGTGAAATAGTTGGCACGGTTCTGGAAAGGAAACCTAGGCTTTCTGTGTACGCGAGGAGTACTGAAAAAACGGGGACAGATGTAAAGAGAAAACATTATCTCTAATGTAACGTCTCAGTTGCCGGCATAAAATTAAAAATAGTTTTGCTTTTCCATAAAGGACCCGGGGCGCTTCCCGTACATGTTGTGGTTCCACATTTTCTATCTTTCTGGGAGTTTAGATAATCGCGCTTTTGTTAACAGCAAAGCCGTTCAGCAAGTCGTAATTTTTGTGTCTGCAGTTAAAGTTGACGCTTGGGATAGTTGGTGTTCCATAATCTTGAATTCACAGCGCAAACAAGAAACGAGGACAATAGGGAGAGCACGACATACAGGCGCTGACTAACAACTGAAGTTTATTGCTGTGACGTCTGGCATATAAATACAGCAGAAATCAATGCAACAAAGAAATCGGCACATAACATGTCAAAATAAAATGTAACTTGGAAGAAAGTGATCGGAATAATAAAAAGAAAGGGAAGGTTGCAGTACTGCCGTACATATATACGGTATCGCATAATCTAAAAAGATTTGCCAACCGTGCCAATGTAAGTGTTGTTTTTTGAGCTCCAGATAAACTTTCCAGATTATCTAGACACGTGAAGAGCGATACCCCGAGTTGTGAGGTTTGTAGGAAAAAGCACCAATGACAGTTCATCCCATGGGCCACAAACGTAGTATACAGCATACCTTTATTGTGTGGCAGAGAATATATCGGGCAAACGGAGAGATGTATTAATGATAGGATAAAAGAACACAGTTACAACGTGGAAAAAAAGCAAAAGCGGCCATCTAGGAGTACTTTGTAGGGTCTGTCCTGCGGGCGAGCCTATCTTCAGCAGTACCACAATATTGTGTAGAAATAAGCATATACTGGCGAGGGAAATTACTGAGGCTAATAAGATAGCAAAAAGAGAAGCAAAGTCTGTAAGCGTCCCTCCTGTCGCGCTATCATCAAAAGAAATCAACTGTCTAAACGGTTTGTAAGCACATGGTGGCAGTGATGTCGTGGCAGAATTATTATGATTTTTTTCACATGTTACGTGTCGATTTCTTTGTTGCCTTGAATTGTGCTGTATTTATATGCCAGACGTCACAGCAATAAACTTCAGTTGTTATTCAGCGCCTGTGTGTCGTTCCATCCCTATCGCCCTCGTTTCTTGTTTGCGCGGTGAATTCAAGATTAGAGCCTGCAGTTAAAAATACCAAGAAATTGCCGAACGCGCGCACGTGAGCGCGGGCCTCGCGACGACCATCCGCTGTTAGCAGATATAAGATATAAAGTGCCCGGCGCTCTTGTGTGCGCGCCTCCCGACGACAGCCCAGCACACCCCGGCACACATTTTTTAAGCCTGGCATATTAACTTAAGGAGATTCGCCAACATTGGCAAGAGAAACACGCGTTCGCCGTAATCATGGCAACAGTTGCTCGGAACGAGAAAGACGCGTCATAGTGTACGCCTCCACAAAGGTGATGTCCACTTATCACTTCAAAAAAAATGAAAGAAGCTCACACTTATAGCAACAATGGTGGAGCAAAGGTCGTTGCGGCGCCAAAGAAGTACCAAATTTGCTGCAATCGTGGACTTAAACCTTCGTGACAGTCGTGAAGGTTGTGGACAGCTTCGCTACCTTGAGGTCTTACGTGCTAGTATGAGCTTTTCATTTTTTTTGCTGCAGAAGATTGGGGCGATAATGGCAGCAAATGCCAATGTAGCTTGATGCTCGCTGGTACGTTCTATATAGCGTGAGGACTACCGTAGACGGACTCTCGTCTCGTGATGCTTACGTGTAACTGCCGCACCATGCCCGCTAAGTCTGCCCTAGCCAGCCCATACACCTTAATGACTTTTCCCTAGCGTGACCTTTCGGCATATCCCGACAAACCATTATCCTGCAGAGCAACCGACCTCCGCCTGTACCCTAGAGTTTCACACAAAAATATCCACTGGAGAGACATATGGCGGTATGTCCAGGCTAACAATGTATAACCGAGCGTGCCTCATGTACCGCAGAGAACCGTTCCATCTCTACTTGGCGTTGCCAATGAACACGCTCAGTGGTTGTCTGTGGTTACAAGAAACTACAATAAAAACGTTACAGCGAAAGCTTTCTCAGTGGGACCGGTGGTGTCATGTAGAAAACTAATGCATTTACCCATAGACCGGCTGGACGACCAAAACGCTCCGATACGATCTCCGGACACACGGCGCGTGCGTGAAACCTCGCTTCCGTTCTGTCAACACGGTTGCTTGAAAATCGCGAAAAGGAACAATTCTAGCCAAGACAATACACGCATGAATCATTGAGCAGGAGTGCAATAGTAAACCTTTATCGCGTAAATCACGCATCGATTCATATTTAGATCGTTCGTAGATGCGTGTGCTTAGTGCGTGTGAAATCATCGTATGGGTTCGTTCTTTGCAATTTCGGTCTTTGAAGGTTTAACGATCGATTGGACGGACTTTTAGCAAAGGTTTTGGCGCTGCTTTGACACAGTTATGATGATAAAAAACCTTTCCGTTTCTCTTAACTTTCTTTAGCAAGAGATGGTTTAGGTTTTCGAAGATTCTTTAAGCTTATTTTTTTCGGTATAAGAGTGCAGCCTCAAAAGATGTGAATTTTTGCGAAATGAATGCAAGGCGAGAACGAATAAAAATGATATCTAATTTGCTATTTTTATCTCCTACGGAAACCCTACGGAAATGCCAGCGGCGCTGGATCTCCGCTTCCAGCGTTTGCCTGATGAGACTAACCTATGGGACTGCCTAAGAGGGCCAAATTGCAAAAGTTATACTTAAGTTACGCTTGTTAATAGAGGGGCAAGTGACCTTGCTTCTTTGGAGCGCCGTGTAAGGCCTTAACTTGTGCGGGAGCACGAGTCGCAACTCACGCAGTTTTTAGCTGTGAGATAAATACATGTAGGGTGAGTTCACCTTCACTGATGTCTAGCATTTTGGATTCGTTTCTGCTTCATTCCCGCGAGCCTTAGCTCGAAACCTGCATGTAACGAAAACCTGGTTGTAACGAAAAATTGCGAATTTTTTTGTCAACTTCGTTACATCCAGGTTTAACTGTATTTCGTCTTGCGAAGCCCTCCCGCTGCACCAAAGAGCGTCTCACGGGAAGCGGGACAACAGCGAGGTACCTTTTACAAATATTGCCTTGCTTTCTCTCCACGTATAGTTGTAGATTTGACAACTTAACAAGCCCGGTGCACCTCCCACAGTAATTCTCGAAAACAGGCCATGTGAGATCAAGACCCTGGATAACCGAAGAGAAAGAAGTGCTGAGCTCGGGGTCCATCGCACCCTGTTTCCTTTCACCATCTTTGTAAGGTCACGTCTCGCGATAGGCGGGGAAAGGTGGATCTCCAATAGACGTGTAACATTGGACGGCACTGGAAAATGTGAACCCATGGAAGTTCGGCAAGGTAACGTTACTTCTTAGAAATGCAAGCACCGTATATATCGAAGAAATCCGGCTAAGACTGGAAGAAAGCGTGAGCGCACCATGTTCATAGGCCACAAGGCGCCAAGCACAGGACCCTCCAAGATGGCTCGGGTGCACCTGATGTTGAGGCTGGAAACCGCCTCGATCAGCATGTACGCGCCCGAACCGTGCCCCACGAGCACGACCGCGTCCGGGTGAGCACCGAAGGCAGCCGCGTTGTCGACAGCCCACTTAACGGCCTCCTTGGCGTCTTCCTTCGCCACGTCCTTCGCGGTGCTCTCGTTCGGGTGCAGGAATCCGAGCACTCCAAGACGCATGTTGGGGGACATCACCACTACGTCGGCTGTTTCGATTTCACGGGAATGCGGAATCGTAAAATGAATGTGCAGCGTATCCTCCTTCTTCAATGCAAATGTCGACAAAGGATATTGCTCCGACCATGATGTGCACTTTATGCTTGTCCACTCCAACCCTCGAAGCCCTTCCCTCCCCTCCCACTCCCGTTATGAATTCGTGGAAGGTTTGTTGACTGCTTTGATTTCACGCCTTCGTACTGTTCGCTGGAACTCGATTCGGACAGCGCCATGGAGAAAAGAAAAGCTTAAGAGAGGCCATGGTGGGAAGCGTGGACTAAGTCTTGTGGTTTTTCCACGCTCATCACAGCCACTGGCACCGCATCCTATCAACGGCACCGAATGCCGGCCCACCGAGGCCCAACGGAAATGCGTGCCCCAGTCTGTATGCAATGGTTCGTAGGCCGATACGAAGTAGAAGGCAGGGAACCGAGTGAAAGCGGAGGTGGCTGTGGGTGCGCGGAATATAAAAGCACTAAAGGGCGACCTCCCAAAACGACGAAGCGCCTTCACCATGGAAGAAAGAAAGGTTAGAAGAGGACCCGACGTGACGTTTGGTAAAGCCACTTTGCTATTCTCGGAGGCGTCCATTTTTGGGTTTGTAGTTTTCACGCACGCGCCACCGCATCCGCCTTCACTGGCTCCCCTGTCGTCGACGTCGTCTCCACCTGCCGACCATTGGCTACCAGCTGTGGCGCGCTGTGCCGTAGGATCACGGTGGGTCGATCTTTATCGCGCCATTTCCTACGATGAGCGCGAAGAAACCACTTGACTTCATTCATGCTTCCCCCAGTGTGGCCACTTGGTTCTTAAGTCTTCAAACAGATCATATCCGCTTGCGTTACGTTCAACTCATCAGACAGCTAACTAATCTAAAATTCCCCTTTAACCTTGTTATCTTAATTTCTACTCAATACATGTGAATAAAACAGCGGCTTGCGACACAATGCAGTATCACCGCCGGAAGGTCGTTTGTCAGGTTTGTGGTGTTAAAAAGGCGGTATTGCCCACACCTGCAAGTATGCGGCCCATGTTTGTCTTAAGAAATTACGGGTGTTCACTATGAGCGCTTTCTTTCTTGTTCCTTTATTACCTGCGTTCCATATTCGTGCACGCATGCCTGCTGGAACGGAGCGTGTCTCTAAATATTTTCCTAATGTGCCCGCACGCAATGTTTTCACTGCGGATACTCCCTGTGGAACAATTTCTGTTTTAACAAGCTAGGCACCTTTGCGAGGCTAACGACACCGGTACCATTAAAGACTACTCTCGATATATCTATTTTGTGTTTTGTAAACGAGAAATCACACAGAGCGTGGTCGTGGTACTTCAAGCGGCGGCAATAGGGCATCTCCGCTGACCTTTGTAAGAGGTTACATGAATCCAAATCGAAGATATCCTTGTGAATATATGAAGAGTGTGCAAGAATGAGGTCAATGAAACATCAACGAAATCTCGCCATGTAAAAATCACTGAACGCCCCTGAGATGCCAGTAAATTATTGAAAAAAGTTAAGGAACAGTGCTTGAAAGGCGAGGACAAAGTCAGGAGGGTGACAGGAAGAGCACAACACATACGTATGTGTTGTGCTCACCCGCAAGCCAATAAGCAGCCGCACTATTGCTTTCGGGGTAAGCAAAACGACAAGTCAAACACAACAAAGGAAACCAGTCCATAAAACGCGGTAAAAAAAACAGTAGACACCAGAAAATATAGTCAGCGTCCAAACTTCGGGATACGCACCCTCTAATTTGTTCACTGCGTTCGTGTTCCCAAATCTGTTAAGTGATTCTATGCCTTTGTGGCTCTGCTTTTAATCATTTGTCTACAGAATGACAACTGCTGATTTTATACGCTTTATTTTATTTTTATACTGAATCTATTTTATGATGTGTACTGTTATGTTTACCCCATTTTTTCGAATTGCTTTGTTGTGATTGCCCTTTGATCTTGGCTACGCCGAAACAAGTGGTGGGGCTCCTGATTTGCTTGCGTGTGACCCTGGCGGGAAGTATATATGAGTGTTTTCGTTTCATTGAACAGTAGACGTTGCAAGTTATGATCGCCATCTAACACTCTTATATTCGTCCTCTTCTCTACGTAGTGTAATTCAATCGTCTAGCATGAACCAAGTATCTGTCAAGCGATATTGGGTGAGGGTAAATTACTAAATTTCCAAACAGCGAGCTTCCTTTCACGCTGTAAGTTGCGTACAACCGGTTGTTCATATGCCCCTCTCTACACGCATCTCTACATGCTGCGAAAGCTCCACAACACTACACTACCACAGCATGTCTCAACCCTGAAGCACGCCAATTTATAATCCGTGGGTTAACTAAGTTCGTTCGCTACAGCAGCTGTTTAAGCAAGAAATTTCTATTTGTGACCAACCTTCCAAAATGGGTCAATCAAGTTTATAAAGGATTGCTTTGAACCCTTTCCAACATCGACACAAACGGGAAAAAATTCGAAGTTTCAACGCCAACGAGATGCGCAAATATTAAGGTGTTAGCCCGAAATTTGTTGCAAGGAATATCGCGACATTTGTCTACAATGCACCGCCATCAATAACCTGTAGCTTAGGGTGCTGTTACCTTTCGCTGCCAGCTCGGCCCAGTCGGGGTCGTTGTTGGATCCCCTTTGGAACCAGTAGCTGACAGACGCCAACACTAGGGTTCTGTTTAACCCGGATCCCGACTCCCCTTTCGGTGCCCACACGTTCATGTGAAGACAGTCTTCGCTGCCGACCACTGTGTGGTTCACCAACTGAGGGCACGGAGGCCGTGGGTCCTGGGCCATGGTGCGCTGCTTTTCGATACGCCGCCGGGGCTTCCGGAAGCGGTACCTGCCCGCCGTGTTTTCGGCGTATGGTATCCCGAGCCAGCGGTACACGTCCACGCCATCCACCGACACCTTCTTGCCGACGCACTCGCCCGATGTGGTGGACACCTGAGGCAGGGACTACCAGGAAGCATGCACTGCTTCTTCAAGCATGGCGGCACCCTCGACATGCGCGCGTGTAACATACATCCCGGAACGTACACACTGCATTGGTTTACACCCTTAGCGGGTCTTTTATGTTTCTATCAACACCTTTTGACCTAACAAAACTCGAAGAAAACAGCTCGTGAGAAGGTGTTTTGTCTTTTATAATGCTCTATTTAACCCGAAGTACATATTGCATTCGTTGGTTACAATACCCTCTCTAACACGACATCTATGTGTTTCGGATTTGAAAGAGGGCTGTAAATGACAACACCCTTAAGTGGGTATTTCATTGTGTTTTTGTTTAAGCGTAATAATGTCAGTTAGAGACAGTGAAAATTTTCCTTAGGGTGTGAATGACTCTACACTGTGCTGCGCGCATGACAAAATCTGCTGTATGATCTAAATGTTTGCAACAGCCATACACCATACAGCCATAGTGACAGGTGTAGTGCGTCCTTAATGCAGTACTGTTAGGAAGACTCGCCGCTCGCAGTCTTTCGGAGTTCTTTCCATATGAAGCGCATGGCAATCAACGAGGCCTAGTGAAATACTCCGAAACAGTGAAGCCGTGGTCCTCTTTTCGCGAATGTCAAAGTGCGCCAGCGCGAGAACAGCAGCGCCATCGCCGCGCAAATTCTCCGATTCACGCGAAGAAATCCGCAACTGTGCGCGAGCTGTGGGATCCTCCCTTCACCAGTGGGAGGGGGAGGAACATGCTGATGATGATGATGCTTAGTGGCTTCCCCTTTGTAACGGGGTGGCGTTGCACAGCGGCCTTAGTCGAAACGCCACTGTACAATCACATCGCCAAAAAATACAAACAAAACATATAAAAGTAATGTCAAAATAAAAAGAAAATACTTTTACGAAATGTTTGGGCTAGTCTGACGTGTTTGTTCGCATGTCTTCCCGGATTGTTCTCTGCTCTTTTCCCACCAACATTCTAACCTCTTTTTGACCTCTACTGCTGTCCACTTCACTTTTCCGCTAACCTTAAAGCCAAGGGCTTCCGGAACCTGGATGGCTGTATCACTGAGGACTGGACGAATACTTTTGCACTCCGTTACAATATGTCGCATGGTTTCTGGCTCATTTCCGCAGCCTGCGCATAGTTCTTCCTGTACCGGCTCGCGGATAAGCGTTTTTGGCCGCAAGCAACCCGCTCGGGCTTCGAAAAGCAATGCACTCCCTATGGTATTATCGAATATTAATTTCTCCCTTGTGATTCCTGCTTCCCGATCCTGTAGATATCTAAGGACTTCTTCGCATCCATCCTCTTTTTCCAGGTCGTTGTCTGTTTCTTTCCTTCATTTTGTATTGCCTTGGTCGTTTCCCCTGCACTTCAGTGTTTCATATACTTTGTACTGAGCCTTCTGGTTCTTTACCCTCATTCTGTGTCCACGCTTTTCATGTAAAGATACCGTAATAATTTGGCCGCCCATCTCTGATCATGCATATTTCTAAGTCGTTCTTAAAAACATATTTTGCTCTGTGCTTCTCTCACTTCGAAGGATGCCCGTCCAATGTCTCCCTGCACTGCCTCATTTGTTGTTTTACTGTGTGCTCCTAATTTTAATCGAACTACGGCCTTTGATTTACTTCTAGCCCTGATTGAATCTCTTATTTGACACACACTACTGCGTTTGAAAACGTGAGTGCTGGTACCATTACTCCCTTCCAGATTCCTCTCACTACTTCATATCTGTTATATCCGCACAGTGCTCTGTGCTTCATGATAGAGGCGTTTCTTCTGCCTTTCATTCTTAAATGCTCCTTGTGAGTTTTTAGATACGTGAGACCCCTGCACCCTCTATCGGTGGGTCTGGGTACCTGCTCCTACATCTGCGTGGCGCCAAACCTTCAGCAGACGGACAAAAAGGCCCGACTTACAACAGCTCCGGCGTGTAAATGGAACTGGGCCTTTTCCGCCGGTTGGAACCCTTGCTTTGACAGCAAAACGAAAATCTCTGGTGTGTATATCTTCAATGTTAACTAACTATTAATGACTCAAAAATAAAGCCAGAACAATGAGAGAGTTGATTTAAAGGCCAGTTGACAGCCGTGTATGTGAGCATACGAATACCTTAGTTGCCCATGAATTCACAGAAGACGAGAATTGGTTAGCGTTTACAAATGCACCTATAAGCAATCTAATTATCAAAAGTCAAGGACACAAAAAGTAATTATATAGTCGCCTGCAAGCAAGTTGTGATATAATTTTAAGAAAGGTTCGATGATACGAGTTGCACAGTTTCTGTTGAACAATCGCGGTAAATTTGGCTTCGCCGCGAGGTTCGTCTGCCTCCCGAGTAACCAGAAAGGGCCACAAGCAGTGAATGAGTGAAACCGGTCGAACCTAGCAGAACGGCCATTATAATATAGGGTGTGACAACACGAGAACACCAACTGTGTTAAGGCGTGTGCAAAGACAAAAAAATGGATTGTGTGACACTTGTTTGGAGTGGTTAAGGGTCTTCGAAAGAGGGTTTGTTCGGCAGCTGGCGTAAATAGCACGAAGGCATTATGCACGGATGCGTATGCAACGAAGCTCTCAATGCAATGATAACTATGCAGACAACCACGATGATGGCGATGGCAAGTATACCCAGCTAGTCTAACCAGACATACACTACTACCAACTTATGTAGACGCCATGATGTGTCTCCTTGGAGCGCTCTTTGGAGCGCTGTAAAAGCACTGAGATTAGCTATTGTTAAGGCTCTACTTTCTTACCATGGGAGTGTCTGAGCGCCCAATGACAAGGAGGCTCACGAAGACGGCCACTATTACTCCGACGACTAGGACCACGGCCCCGATTATCGGAAGTATTGTCCTGCGGTAGAAATAGTGAAGCCAGACATTCGAGCATTTGTTATAATCAATCCTTGATGGAAAGGAACTCATTTTCGAGTGTCTCATAAAGGAATGAAGTGAGCTAACAAGGTTTTTTTCCCAAACCCTAATACGTCCAAAACGAATTTCGAACGTTCCAGACACTGGCATTTTATCCCTCATTTGGTTGCATAGTGGATGTTTTGCCACCATAGCTGTATCGCAAAACGCCGTTTTACAGGCGTCGCTCTGCAAAATATTTCGGGGTCCCAAAAAGACAGAGGCAAAACTACGCCCGTTTGAACATATCAGTTTAGATCGAATCCGGTCCTGATTCTTTGAAGGCTGGTGACAGAATGTGACGAAGGAGCTAGGCTACATAACAGCGGCCCAGAACTGAAGGTAAGGGACGAGCGAAACTAAACGGGAAATAAGCCTTCCAGTAAAGCCGAAAGTTTGCTTTGGCAACAAAATAAGGGGATAATTTCTTTTCTTCCACATTTACCACGGGAAAAAAAAAATATCGAGGATAATGTTTCTAACCCATTGGACCACAGATATCCGCAAGACGTCCGTTTTACAGCCGAACGTCCAAGTCCCGCGCTCGATGTCTGGCGGACGTACTTCGGATGTATTTTTCTGGGAAACGTGAACGTCCATGGAATTTGGTCCGACGGACGTCCGAGCTACATTTGTGCATGAACGTTTACTGTGGTCCCATCAATAAAGTACGCTGTACGCCCATCGTACGTCTGCATGGTTGAAGCAATATTCCGCAATCATGCTAAGAACTTATCGTAATTAGCCCCGAGTGAATTATACTGTCTATATTCTTGCTTCCTGCAGCGGGAGGCAAACAATTTGTCAGCTCAATAGTTGTAGCCCTCGCGCACAAAACACTCGATGCGGGAATTAAAAAAGGACAGCAGTAAAGTTTCATAAAAACAGTTGGGTTGATATACAATGTTGCATTGTTTGATTTGCTGCTAATTAGGCTAAAGTGTATTCTTTTTGTAACTAAATTTCGTTTGTCTTTTGTGCGATGCAAAGCCAACACTGTGACAAGCCACGTCAAGCCGTATAGCCATAGCCATTCGCTTATGTGTGCGAGTTGCGAAGCGCCAACTAGCTTCCCTGCTGCTTTCTTCTATACATCTTTTTGCGTCCTAAACAAAAGGTAAGACGTTTTTATGAGTGCCGGTGAGTGGGGAGGGGGTGGGAAATCGTCTATAGCTTTCCGTGTACTGCAAACGCCGTACGCTGTGCCGAAGTTAGGCATAAGTGGCTTAGCGCGTTTTGAATGACAGTGCCAAAGCGCTCAGAGAATCATCTTTTCTTCGCAATCATAGGCGCAATAAATTAGTTATACCGTTTCCGTAAAGCTATCAGAGGTACGTGCACGTGCTCTCGTTGAAAGACAAAATCGTTGAGTATGCCGGCGTTCGCATTCAGCCCGGCGCGACCTACGACGTGGTGTGCGCAGTGGCTACATTTACCTTTTACGTCCACTCAAGTTTACGGAAAGGGTTGTAAATTTTTACTGTGTGAGCTCGTTGCGGAGATGCGTTATGCATTGGCCTTGAGTGGAAATGTAGGCATGGTGTTGCGAAACGTGTAAAAAGCCGTACGGTGTGTTTTAGGTGGGTATTTCACGACCCCAGTAGAGAGGACGCGGCTGTAGTGGTGTGGCTTATGCCGGCGAACGCGGCGAAGTAAATGCATTTTGCTGACGTGAGCGCAAAGTGTGCACTAATATGTTAACCGTGCTTGCTGTATGCGTTTGTAGACGCACGTATCCGTCAATACCCGCCGCGGTGGTTCGGTGGCTAGGGCGTAGTGCTGCTGAGCCCAAGGACGCGGGTTCGATTTTCGGCCGCGGCGGCCGCTTTTGTGATGGAGGCGAAAAGAGAAAGCGCCCGTGTGTACGACATTTAGGCGCACGTTAAAGGTACCCAGGAGGTCAAAATTAATCCGGCGGCCTCCACTACGGCGCGCACACCATATAATTGATAGATGCCGTCAAAGCGCGTTGGTGAAAACATATTCAGGATACCTTACAGGCCCATGGAAGGGCATAGCGTAAGGGGGAGCACATAATTTGTAAAGGGGAACTACCGACAGAGAAACAAAAAAATGCCACAAGGCAAGAAAATAAACACAAGTAAGAAGTCAAAACAGAGCAAATACAATGTTTGAAGAAGGAAAAACACCAGTCAAGAATGTGAACTGAAGTTAACAAACATGGTATTATAGCTACTGCACGTAGGTATGTATACAATCAAAGGTACAGGAATTCATGAAAGACACAGCCAACATGCGCATTTCGGAGATAATGAATATCGCTAAAAGCCAGAAACATATAAAATAAAAAGGTATACAAAAAATGTACAGTGGAAACATTACGGTGCGTAATGATCAGATAAATGGCGTCGAAAGGTTTCGTGGCATGAAACAGATGCGATAACGTCGGGGAGATCATTCCAAAGGCGTATTGCACGTGGGAGGGCAGATGAATTAAAGGCATGCGTGGAACCATAAATGCGTGAGAAGCTGAACTGGTTGTGCAGTCTACGTGACATGGTAATTGGGTGGTGAAGATTAAACTCAGATGATCTCGAGGAATAAATATATTTATGAAATAGGCATAAACGTGCTAAGGAGCGACGTGTGTGTAACGGTTGAAGGGAGCATTCATGTTTAATCTGGGTGATGCTAGCGTATCGGTCGTAATTAGATGATATGAAACGAGCAGCTCGATTCTGAATAGACTCAATCATGTCAATTAGATAATTTTGATGAGGAGACCAAATAGAAGAAGCATATTCGGTGGGCATAGAACAGCTTTGCTCGATGCAACGGAGGTATGCAATGTTTATTTTTTTTTAAAATTAGGATATGCATTTGTTCTTCAGTACCCTATCCGCAAACTGCTTATGCTAGTGCGCAAGACAGCGCAGCTTGTCAGTGAGATCGAGGGAATCTAGCGAAGCACTGCGAATCCTACTTGTTTCAGCTATCATTTGGCTTTGTACAGGTTTCAAGAGTCAAAAATTTAGTTCGCCATGAAGTGATAACAGAGGCATGTTCCGACATAAAACTCCAACAGTAAGGAATCCCCAATGCCTCGTAAATTTTTTTTGAAAGGTGGAGTCAAAAGTACTTCAAACATCATTGGTATTTGTTGGCATGGCACTACATTAGCTGTATAGTCGAGCAAACCAAAATAGTTCAAAAGCAGGCTAAAATTATTTTTGTATCTAATAATATAGCCGTATATAGGACAAAAAACATGAAATTGTTGCTTTTGGTTTTGCAGGTGCTGACCGAGGAGTTGGGGAAAAGTTTGAGCCAAGATGTCCCTGGCATGAAGCACGATTGGCACGTGAAAGGTTGTACTTACAGTGGAGGTTATAAAGCGTTAAATAAAGAATTTTCAAGCTTTGCGACTTCATTTCATCTGGTTTGCATGCCATACTTTGCAACATGTAATCTGCAGTGTGCTAGATCTATTTCATTCAGCATATTTGTTTTCGGCAGCGTGTTTAACTGTTCAATACTTCACTTTTTCAAGCTGTATGTTCTTTAGCGTGCATTGCTGGAAGTTTTGTCTTAAACATTTAATAGAAATATCCCAAAAATACTCGGTATAGATTCATAAAGCTTAGTAGTTTAGGTTTCAGTTGTCTATAATAAACTTGAGAATCTGTACTTGCTGTAAATGTCAGCGCTTTATTGATAACATGCCTTGAAGCACTACTCTAGCTTTAAGAATACTCGATACAAAAGCCCCTTCTGTACCTTGTTTTGACAGAACCCTGATTATAAATGCTTCTACCACGCACTGTGTGGGCTGACAACTCCACACCCTATTCATATCTTTCTTGGCAAGAGTGGGAGCAGTGATGTTTGCAGTAGCATAACATAGTGGAAAGTTGCGAGCTTATTATCATAACGTAACCGCTTTTCAATATGGAACCATGTATACACTGTGGGCTGTCATGTTGAAGCATCCTGTTCACCGAGTTTTTAACTGCCTGCTACTACTTATTCATATTTATGCTGACAGAAAGCCCGGAGTGTATGCATAGTCCTTATTGAAAAGTGATGATAAGCTTGCAACGTTCCACTGTATTACACTCCTGTAACATCACTGTTCGCGCTCTTGGAAAGACATATGAATAGGGTGTGGAGTTGTCTGTCCCCAGGGTGCATGGCGCAAGCATTTATAATTAGGGTTGTGCCAAAACAAGCTCCAGAATTGGCTTTTGTATCAAGTATTCTTAAAGCTGGAGTAGTGCTTCAAGGCATGTTATCAATAAGGAACTGAGGCTTACAGCAAGTACAGGTTCTCCCTGATCCGAAAAATTTGGGACCAGAAACGGACGTCTGGCGGACATCAAATATCCGCATTTTGTTATCCCCTGGACGTCCCCTGTACATTTCGGTTTGGAAATGTCCGATTTTGAACATCCGCCGGAAGTCGGAAAATCCGGCTGGGACGGCTGTCGGACGTTCGTAGGATGAGCAATTCCTTTGCATCGGACCATCCCACGGACGTCCGTAAAACGTCTGCTGGCTTTCTGCGGACGTCAAAATGTCCGACACCGGATGTCCAACGGATGTTCGATGGACGTCTGCGGTCCACTGGGTAAGAATGCAAAGGTGAACGCTTAGTTGAACCTCCTGTTGATCTGCTCTTGAGCTTTGTAAACTTTGAGGCCGCGACCGTCACCACTTGGCTGGCCGTACAGAGAGCACCGTGAGAACGTTCCTCAATCCCCCACCATGGCCACAGGCATCCTAAGCTTTTTAGGATCGCTAGTCATCACCAGGATCATCATGGTGCCCCCCTTCGGTATTCCTCCCACTTCTAGAGCAGCTGGCATTAAACTTTTGGCAGCGGCCTACTCTTTATCGCAGCTGTTTTCTTTCCCGGTTTGATGCTCGGATCGCGTAAATTAAATTTTTTTTGAAGATTCTATATAATTTGCCACAAGTGTTTGCACCTCACATACAGCATTGAAAGTTATTTAACGCTTACGCCCTAAAAGCAAACGGAAACACTTTCAATAAACGCTTTCACAGTTTCCTTCGCGTCTGGAAGCACGGAGCGGCACGAAGGCGGCACTGCGTGATTTGTTCGTCCTAACAGATTCTCCTTCCCTTTCTGCTTTGTTTTTGTGGCTGCATTTTTAAAGTTGCTATCGAAAGCAATAACCGCTGTAACTGAAGGAAAACCTGCCAAGAGCCGCTACATGATCTTAGTGACGTAATTTGGGCGGTTCAAGGAAGTCAAGTCGGGGAAAGAGAAAAACCTTTTGAGCTAGTTTCCAAGTTGTCTAATCAGTACACAGCCGTAATTTTTGGCTGAAGTACTTTGCGGCCTCCTAATCTAAGTTCTGGGTGTGTTGGGTGACTAAGTGTTGCAAGCATTTAAGATAAAAAAAAAGTTGGAAAAAGGGCTGCAGGGTCCCTTTAAGTAAGAGACTCCATAGAAATTAGAAAATACATGTTGCTTGTAGTTTTACCAGAATTGATTTGCTAGAATTTCTTGATTGTGACACACTTTGCTATGACTTGTTTACATTTGCTACAGTTTCCTGGGTTTTGTAAACTTACGCATCAACTCGTATATAGAGCCCTTGCACAGCCGCAGTTGCAATTTGCACAGCTGGAAACGAATTTGTGAAGAGGTTGGATAGACAAGGTTTATCTCAACGTCGCCTTATTCGCAACGATTTGGCTCCGCCAGATTAGGGTGACTCGTGAAATGAGTATGAGCCCACTGTGGTGGGTGTCTTGGTCGCCAGTAATGCCATGCACATAGCGAATAGTCCAGACGTTGTCCGAGTGAGATGGTAGCGGAAGCTTACGTGATGTAGCACCTCTCCTGGAAGGCAGGCAGATCAGCGGGGTTTTCGCCATTTTTCGCATCCACCTGTGCCTGGGAAAAGGGGTAACGTCCTCTACGTCAGTGGAAAACGTCTTTAGGTTCACTTGCGTTGATTTCAATTTTGTGTGGTCGTGGACCCCGTCGTGTCGTTCTAGAGGCTGTCAAAGCGACAGCTGCGCTACGCGATGTGTTGCAATACCATTGATCCCGTTGGAATAACCTCGATTTGGTCGGGAAGTCTTATATAAATACATGGACTGGAAGCCCCATCAGAATACATGGGAAAATCAGGTGCCACATGGCGTCTCGTGGAGACCGCGGATGATATGGTATTGCTAATCGAGGGGGCCATTATTCCCGCACATCCCGTACGGTGCCGTCACTTGCTGGTAGACCAGGGTGTCGAACCGGTGCCGAACTGAACCGAAAACCGGAACTGAACCGGTATTTTGCCGGAACTCAACCCGAACCCAAACCGTAATTTTTTGAGCACGCTGAACCCGAACTGGAACTGAACCGAAAAGAGAAAAAACGGTTACCGGTTCATTCTGAAACGGTACGACCATCCCTTGTTGATATAGAACAGTCAATGTAATTCAGGCCTTTTTTTTTCTTTCATGTACCCTCAACTTCGTACCCGCTCGCGCACCTTCCCCTCCAGACCACTGAACACTATCACGCTCTATGTAAGAGCAGGTGAAATGAATGAGCACCAATGCAGCAATGGTCTGTTGCTGCTGGAAGCGCGACCGTAGTGCAGGCTGACCAAACGAAATGTCATTCTCGGCAGCTTGCAGGTGATATAAAACGACTTTGCCGTTCCCTAGCTGAGGCTTTATTGGAGCAATCAAGCTGCAGTAGTGCTGCTCTGCGCAATAGCTAAAGCCCACACCCGATGTGTGTGGGTTTTTGCATTTCAGAATTTGTTTAAAAGGTCCGACACCTGGAAATTGCTAATACTTCACAACTGTGACTGCAGGAGCTGCTCAGTGGCTAAGCCGTTTGCTGCTGACCACAAGTGGCCTCGATCGCCCGTCCCCACGACCCTTTTTCTGAAGTAGATGGAAATCGATATCGTCCGTGTATCGACATTTTGATGCACGTTTAATATCACCAGCTGGTTAAAATAAGTCTGCCGGCCTGCAACATAAGCTGCGCCTCGGAGCAGAGATGTTTGCACGATTTTTTGAATGTGTTAGAACGAAAGAAAAAACAAAAAAAAAGGCGAATCCCGTAGTTTTAAAATTTTACGCAAAAAATAAGTAAAACCGAAAAAGAAAAAAAAAAAAACCACCAAAACGTGTATATTGCTCGATACGTTTCTTTGCCCTGCCTTTCGCAACCGAACGTGTCGTCAATACGAAGGAAGTGAGTTCTGTGGTCAGTATTTGGGGACATACAGTGGACAAGTTCCGTTTCCTATAGATACAAATAAAACAGATAAGTCAGGAAAAACTGTTAAGGTGCGCACTTAATCTCTTGGCAAAAATCTGCCGCCCTCGACCTTGTCTTGGAAGCAGAAACAGAAATGAAGGAAATGACACGTGCAGAAAGGCAGGCCGGTACCTCACACTGTCCCATTCGCCCAGCGATCATCTTTTCTGCTTTTTTGCAGCTTTGTCTTTCTCAGATCTGCTTTTTTTTCGAAGGTGCACTTGTAGTGACTGTTCAACTCGCTACATTACTTCTACTGCTACTCGTTCCGGAGGGGAGTATGCTGTTGACGAATTGAAGAGCGTCTACTAAAAAAAGTCCCATCTTATGCTCCGCGCGTCAAATGTTCCTTTTTGTAACAGTATAATCTCTTATAATATTCCGCAATGTAGCACACGGAACGATGGCTGGGGGTCAGGCGGTACAGTGACATTCTGATTGTAATGCACACATCCCGTATAGCTATCGCAAAAGGAATTGCAGTGGTCAGAGCAATAATGCAGTGACTTAGCGTTAACTAAACCTTACTTTAAACAAAAGTATGGCTAACACATTCGATAAGGTGACAGCTAACAATTTATTCAAGGTGACTAAATAATCTAATTCATTGGTAGTGTTTATGTGCCTGTTGTAGGATTTTAAGGGCAGAAAATATATCCCACCGCCATATCTCTTTGCGGTGGCTTTATGAATAGTCGCTAAGACAACATAACGTGTGGGCGTCGCCACTTCATCTATTTTTCTAATATCTCGTAATTGTTTAAAGTTTGCTTTGCAATTGCGCCACTGCCCTTGGGGAACAGCAGCATTTTGAATTTTTGTTTATATTTTGATTTGACTGTATTTTCAAACTACTGAATGTTTTTCTGATTAAGCGAAAATCAAACTCATCGAGCCGGTTCGCGAACTGGTTCGGTACGTGATTTTGTCGAACCTGAACTGAACCGGAACGGAATGATTTTGCCTGAACCAGAACGGTAACCGAAGCGGTATTTTTTTAGGTTCGACACACTGAAGGCAAGGCAATCCTCTACGTACGCGTGTTCTGGTCTCGAGTCGTCAGCTTCACCTGTCACGCCACACGCGCTAGGATAATTCTCATTTATCGCCACGCAGGTGGTTCAATTTAACGTAGTTGTAACGCATTTGGTTCAGCTCGGGAGATGTGGGCTGAAATCGCCCACGAAAGCAGTTGTGTTTTTATGCGAGTCGAGAAGCAAAACGTTTAATGGACCGCACTAGAAGTAACTGAATAAGAAGCGAAAAAGTGGATGGCCTTCTTTGCATTCAGAGAGCCGCGAGCTATGGCCTCTTGCTGGCACCCGTGACATCAAATGTGCTTGAACTTCAGGGTACGGTAGAGTAGGGGACGTTGAATTGTAACGCACTGCCATGCAACGTGGTACGTGGTGCAGGGAATCTGGCAAGAAGGGCAGTACTACGGATATGGCGGGGGAGATGTGGTATTAATTGAGGTTGTTGAAGCATGTTTGGGTTTAGAATATCTGTCAAAGACGTAGTCGTATACGGAAGACTATAGTCTTTCCTGGGCTACTTGAACGCAGATATTTTGGTCCGTCTGTCTGTCTTTCTGTGACTCGATTCAGCCGCCCAACCAAAGTGAAACAGACAGTGCGGAATAGTCTTGCATACCCAAAGCCACATCTAAACGTGGAAGTCCGGTGTCAATGGTCATATTTGTCAGCATTGTTGAACAAGAACAAGACAATACGCAAATATAAGGCAGAAAATCAATACATGAGTGATATTTGCAGTGGTTCTTTTTTAAAACATTCACAAATGCTTGGTTTTTGCGATACTACACCAACTGCAGAAAGCCGTCGCCTGCTATTGCCCGCGCTACCTAGCGGAAAACTTCATTATTGAAAGGCAGCAGCAACGAAACGTTCCACTAGATATGTTTCACGTTTCGCTTGGAACGCTCTGAATGAGTTTTTAAATGCTGGTGAGAAACTCTATAATAGTAGTGCAACGTGGTACTAATAACGTAGTAGTAGGGTGTCTCGATTCACGCGCGTCTCCGCCGTACGGCAGCACTGGCATCGAGGCACCCCACTTGGAGCAGTTGAATGCGGTAAATTTCAATTCTCTTGAGCAAAGCTCTAGCGTGTTCTCTTGGGAGGAACGAGACGGGAGAAGAACCGCATTTGAGGTGAGGGGGATAAACAAGGGGAGCGCATAGTCGGCACCGGCGCCAGTCGACTACCGTCTTTTGTCAACATTTGCAACGAAAGGAGCAGATACGCTACAATCCTGGTACAATTGATATTGGCGCCCCCGATCCCCGCAGTGACGAATACGATGCTGCCTTTTCATATTTGATGATACACCTAACATTTCGCCGTAATTGGCTATTGGTAAGGTCTCTCCAAGACATTTGTGCGAGAATGGGCAGGAGACTTACAGTGACGGGTACTGCTGATGTCGGAGCCGGCTGGATGCAAGGGCCATCAGAACTTTGCTCCTGCGCATCCTCGGATTCGCCAGGGAGCTCGACAGTATCCTTCTCTGTCCGCCTGCTGCA
This sequence comes from Haemaphysalis longicornis, assembly GCF_048455015.1. Classification (NCBI taxonomy): domain Eukaryota; kingdom Metazoa; phylum Arthropoda; class Arachnida; order Ixodida; family Ixodidae; genus Haemaphysalis; species Haemaphysalis longicornis. The sequence goes on along the minus strand of NW_027526204.1, from coordinate 107,709,111 downwards.
AAGGAGAGGCGGTGTGTGTTTTTATGTGCAGTTTAGTTCGCGCTTGTGCCACAAGTGGCGCACAGAGTTCAAGGGACACTGAAGTGAACTCAAACTCCTGTTTTTGCTTGCACTGTGTAAACTGTATCCAATAAACACACTTTTCAACGCTTATCCGGGCGAGAAGGCGGTATTTCTTTCGGAAAGCCTGAAAGAAGGAAAACTACCACGTGAGGTTTGCGGCGGCCCCACCAACTAACAGCAGTTACGTCAGTTAAAGGTTGTACATAATTGGACAACGTCCAAAATGAGAGTTCAAACAAGTTTCGGTTTTTGTCCT